>NC_080834.1:100786564-101411564 GCF_030435755.1 Ochotona princeps | reverse complement strand
GAACCTAAACTACCCTAAACACTAAGACGACCTCCTGGTCCTGCTAATATTCAACAGGATATAAGGGGAAAAAAATGATTGCATTACATCACAAACACATAAGCTGGAATTCATGTCTGCCCACATATTTTGTATTATCCCAAGGGTCACTGTTCATAGCAGAATGCTGGCAGCATTAAGACATGATGGAGTCAAAATAATCACATGAAATTCAGAGGAGACTGAGTATACTCACAGTGAAGTTGATGAGGTCATAGTACAGGTGAAGATGCTTTTGCTTGGTAACATGTATTGCTCCAGACTCATCTCTTTTAACCTGATGTCGAAAGAAAAACAACCTAAGTATCAGCTACTGTTTGAGAGGCTTTCTTAGATAATTACATTCCACCTAAAATGATTCCCACTCAGTGTGGGTAAGCCAAAAATACCAATATGATATAAATGAAAACAGAATATTTCAATCCATGACTTGCACCAAAATCCAAAGCATACCTGGCTAGTGACCTAGGTGTTAGTATTAGCAAATGCTGTACCACACTATTTACTGTCATGATTCAGAACAATCTGACTTCATCACATTAGTAATTGACTTAGCTGGAATTAAAGTATGGGTTGGGATTGTTGATGCAGTGCAATGAAATTTTAGAAAGTTCACCAAATGAAAAACTTTAAAAGGTGGTGGTTCTTTTAAAAAACTAGACTCTTCTGAACTATGATATAGCTCACCATTTCCCAAACCTTGAGTGCAGATATTTTAATTATGATACACAGAGGAATGTATAATCCTCAGTCACCTTTGTAATTTGCTTTCTCCACTTTTGCTCTGAGGTAACAGAACACTGAACAAGAAAGGTAGAGCATAAAACATATCTGACCACCTAAAATTCACAACATGCAATTCACTCAGGCTTTCTTACACACTTGCCACTCGCCATCAGTGGAAGTGTCCCAGCTTTCTCTAGCAGTCCCATTCCTCTTGGCTCCTCGTCCCATCACATTCACAAACAACTGAAATCACTTCATGTGGGCCTTTCCAGTAGTCCTGCCTTGATGTCACTGAATCACTTCCCCCAGAAGGAGCTTGCTTTAAGCAAATGAAGTGGCCCAATCTGCACTGAGGTGTAATAGGCTAAGATTCTCACTAAGCGCCAGCATACCATATGGGAACCAGTTTGTACCCCAGAGGTTCCACTTTCAATCAGCTCTCCGTTTGCAGCCTGAGAAAGTACTTGAGGATGGCTCAAGTCCTTGGGCCCCTGCACCCATGTGGGAGACCTGGAGGAATCTCCTGGCTCTGGCTCCGACTGTTGCAGCCATTTGGGGAGTAAACCAGTATATAAAAGATCTCTCTATCTCTCCTTTTCTAACTCTACCTGCCTTTCAAATAAAAGTAATCATATTAAAAAGAAAAATGAACTTGGGCTTTAGAGCCATCTGTTTAACTTCCACTATTATAGCTACATGACCAGAAGCAATTATGTATTGACTTTTACCATCAGTAAAATGAAAATAGGCCTGCCCCAAATTGCCCTATATACAGCATATGTTGAAAATATTTCACAAATTGAAATTACCTAATATCAAAGATTACCTTTTCCCCTAAGATTTTCTAAAGTCTCTGCCAAATAAAATCACTTCACCAACATATGCTGTAACATCCTAGCCTGCCCGATCCCTGCTCGGTTTTACCCCTCCCTTGCTGGCATATTCAACTGCTTATTTTCAAGGGGCCTTCTTCTTTCACTCTCAAACATGTCTCTGCTTTTTCTATCTTCATATGAAAATAGTGTTTCTATTTCCAAATGAAAATAGAAAATAGTGTCTTTTCTTCTTTAAGATACTATTTAACCCCACTCCTTCCTCTCAACACCAAACACTATCACTTGTATTTGCTCTTCAAGATGCCAATTTGGGCCCTGCGTGATAGCTTAGCAGCTGAAGTCCTTGCCTTGCAAGTACCAGGATCCCATATGGGTGCCAGTTCCAATTCTGGTGTCCCAGTTCCCATCTAGCTTCCTGCTTGTGGTCTGGGAGAGCAGTCAAGGGTGGCCCAAAATCTTGGGACCCCGCATCTGCGTGGAAAACCTGGGAGAAGCTCCTGGTTCCTGGCTTCAGATCAGCTCAGCCCTGTCCTTTGCAGTCACTTAGGGAGTGAATCAACTGGACAAAAGATCTTCCTCTCTGTCTCTCCTCCTCTCTGTATATCTGACTTTCCAATAAAAATAAACCTTTTAAAATTGGATTATCCTAAAATCTGCCAAGATCAGCAAAATTTTACTTCAACACAACAACTGGCTAAATACTAAGATGAAATGGACACGAAACAGCTGAATGGTGCCTTATGGCCATTTTAAGGTATAGAGCAGCCGGTCCTGTATATGAACTAAATTGAAATGTCAATGAGCTAATCATAGGTTGTGGCTAGGACTTGTTTTCCTTTTTTTTTTTTTTTTTTATTTATTTTTTTTCTTTTTAATACACTGGTTACTCAAAACCATGTCAACTCCATAACATTGCAAATTGCTGTTGATGTTATATTGGGACTTTTAATTGACTGTGATGATATTCTGCCAGCTCAAACTTCAGACCAGAAAAGGTCTCCCCAAGAAACTGTTCAACCAATCTGGACAATAAGTAGCTGGACTCTATGCTTGGTATATGTTTGCAATGAAAGAATCTTGATTGAATTTGAACTGTAATACTGCATCAAGGTGGAGGAATCCGCCGGGGGGAGGGGAGGGGGAGGGAGGGGGGGATTCCCAGAGCCTATGAAATTGTCACATAATGCAAAATAATTAACAATAAAAAAAAAAAAACAAAAAAAAAAACAAAAAAAAATAAATAAATTGGCACAACGAAGAAAAAAAAAATGCTGACTTAAAAAGATTCTACTGTACAATTTCCATTCTCATTCCACTGAAAAGTTCGTTACCAGGCTTCTTAAAGATTTCCAATGGCTTACTTCTCACAAAACAATTTCCCTTCAAATATTTCTTGGTTCTAACATGCAAAGTCAGAGTAGTATTATGGCACAACAGTAGGCTACGCCATTGCCTTCAATGCTGGCATCTCATATGAGCACCAATTCCTGCTCTGACTGCTCCACTTCTACCCAGTTCCCTGATAATTAAAATGTCAGGGAAAGCAACAGAAGATGGCTCAAGTGATTGGGTTCCTGTCACTGGTATGGGAAACCCAGCAGCAGTTTTTGGCTCCTGGCTTTACTCTGACCCAGTTCTTACCATTGCAATCATTTGGGGAATTAACTAATGGATAGAAAGTCAATCTCTCTCAATCAATACTACCTCTTTCAATCGTTCTCAACCCCCTATATATCCCTCTCTAACTTTGCTTTGCAATAAATAAATCTTTAAAACTAAAATAAAGTCAGAAACATAATTTTTCATTCATGTCCACCAGTCTCTAGATCCAACATGATCCAGAAGTCTTGACTTTTCTTCAAAATATCATGCCTTTCCTACCATTGCAACCAACCATCTTTGTTTAAACACATCACATCTATTTTATTATAAGAGAAAAACCTGGGGCCAGTATTGTGATGTAGTAGGTAAAGCTATCACTTGAGATGCAGGCAACCCATATGGGCTATGGGCATTGGCTAGAGTGCCAAATGCTCCATTTCCAATCCAGTTCCCCACTAATGCACCTGGGAAAGCAGAGGAGGATGGCTCGAATGCCTGGGCCACTGTACCCATGTGGTAGACCCAGATGAAGCTCAGGCTCATGGTTTTTTTCAGCTTTTCCCAACCCAGCACTGGCCACTGTGGCCAACTGGGGAGTACACCAGAAGATGAAAGATCTCTCTCCCTCTCTCTCTTTTTCAAATAAATAAATGATTTAAAAAAAAAAAAAGAAACAGAAAAACCTTCAATTCCCTGCTATCTTCTGTAAGTTATTGTTTTTGCTGGTTCTAGAATGAGTTCCCCAAAATATCATTTTAACCATATCTTTATCACTTTTATTACCTTAAAACCTGTGTTATTTCCCCATTGTCAATCTAGGTCCATCACTGTATAATTTATATTGGAGGTTGGCAATTTTTTTTTTCATAAAGGACCTTTTATGGTTCAGATATAGCTTAACTGTGTGCTGCACAAAAGTCCATGTGTCAGAAGCATAGACCCACATTTGGCACTGTTAAGAAGTGATGGGACCTTTATGAGAGGGGGCTCTGAAGCAGGTCACAAGGTTGACATCTCCCCATTCTCAGACTGCATGTCTTGCAACATGTTCTCTTCCTGCCTCAGCACTCCTGGCACTAAGTTATCCACAGTAAGATCCAGCCATGGGGACCTGCCCTAGAGCTGAGTAGATGTTAGTCCCATGCTCTTCAGCATCTGAAATTGTGAGCTAGACAAATCTCTTTCCTTTATAAAAGTGCCCAGCCTAAGGCATTCCATGATATTGATGGAAAACTAACACAGGTATACACAGTAAGTATTTAGGGTCTGTAGACCAAGTAATACCGTCTGTCATACCTACTCAACCCTGACCTTTTAATCGAGAGTAGTCATTAGTAACAGTCATGTAGATGGACATAACTGTGTCCCAACAAAACTTTACTTACAAAACAGGTGGCTCATCAGTTGGGCCCATGAACCACAGTTTGTCATCCTCTAATCCTAACCCAGGTTCACTCCAAATAGTCAATTTATTTTTCATCATAGGTTTCTCCCCATTGTTCTATTAATATTTAATAACCATCTAATATACACAAGTACTCTTCTAGTGGCTAGAAATAGGTAAGTAGAGTTGATCACTAGATTTATGGAGTTTTTCCCTTAGCAATGAAGAGAAACATCATACAAATAAAGTTGGCTGAATGCTATCAGAGAAAGTCAAGCTGGTGTCATGTGAAGGGAAGCATAACTTAGTTCAGGAAGCCAAGGAAGACAATGTGAATCATGAGCTAGGATAAAGAGAGCTTTCCAGACGAAGCATATGAGAAAACACTGGTGCTGGTAAGATTAGTTAGAAAGCTCCTGCAACACATAGGCTACAAATGTGATTCACATAGAGATGCAGCAAAAGAAGAGACAAAAAAGGAGAAAGTTAGGGGATTGTGGACCTAGTGTCAACAGAACTTAGAGACAGAGCAGATATGATGGGAGAAGAGTAACGGAGGTTTCTGGCTAGAGAAACCAGGTAGACAGTGAGCAACTTGCTTCAGGAGCTAGGACACTAAAGAAGAGATCACACAGGAACAGTCTTACTTCTGTGACTTCATCTCATTTCCCACAATATGTTTAACTTCACTTCCTGCAATATTTGCTGAATATCCTTTGTAAAACCTCCCATGGCCTCTCTCGACTGTAGTAATTTCTCTGTGCCCTGAATTTACTTTAACATTTGATTCTCACCACAAAGTTCATTTCTTAAATTTTTCTTCCTATTAGTAATAAGTATACTGTTTTTGCCTTTTAAATAATATTAGAAAGGAATTATATTTTATACTTCTTTCAATGCTTCTTGAGCCTATTACATGGAAGATAACATATAGGTAGATAGGCAAAACATTAATACAGATATATTCACATTCTAATGCTTGTACATATGGATAAACTATTAATTATCTGTCACTTAAAAGTGATGGAACTGAAAAGTAAACCATTAAAGCTAGAGAGAGGAGGGTAAGCAATTTTTCCCATTAGCCATTAAAGAGTTCAATAAAAAATACATCATTCTCTCTCTCCAAAAACTTACATGGTAATAAAATAGATTACTTTGATGTAATATTAAATTATTGGTGAATTAGGAAATAAAATTGAGGGGGAAAAATAATATAAGAGACCTGGCATCATATTAGGACTCACCAACAGAAAATGAACAACATCTCCTCTGCAGAAGGCAAGCATGGGATTCACACTATTTTGCACAGCCACAAAGTGCCAGGCCAGCAGTGGGACACTGGAGGGATCCATCTAAGTAAGTCAACAGAAGAGGGGAAAAGTCATTAAAGTTAACAACAACAACAAAAAAAGAACAAAGTAAAACAAAACAGTCTTGCTAAAAATAACATCTGATTGGTGTTTCCTGACAAAAACTTTTCACAATTTCTCAAACAAACTCCAAGGATACAGGAAGAACTTCTTGTCTTAATCGCAATGTTCTGTATCTTGATCAGTGCTTGTTAAAATGCAGCAAATGTACATTTGAGATTTGTGCATTTATTGTGTGTAAATTTTAAACCAAAGGAAAAAACCTAGACAAAGGTCAAACCCCAGCTAGTAATATACATTCTGAATATTAACACAAATGGGTACTTACTTTTTTCAATTTACTCTGAAATACATTAAAAAATTAAAATAGGTTGATGGTGAACATGGAGGTGGATAGATGAGTAGATACACAATAAAGAAAGTTCAATTAAATGTTAATGCCACAATTTGGTTGATAAGTATATAAGTGCTCAATGTAAAATTCTTTACTTATTTTTCAATGTTTATAATAAAAAGCTGGGAAAAAGTACTGACAAAAACGGACAAAAGGAATCAAACGCATATGCCATGCAAGGCCTAAGAACTGCTGATGGGCAACTTAACCCAGCCTTGCCATCTGAGAGACAGATCTGCTTTTCCACAGGGCACCAACAAGAAGACAAGAATGACCCCCTCACCCTTAGCGGAGGAACTGCTTTCAGAAGTAGCCAGAGTTCTGTTATCCTCCCCCACCCGAACCCAGCCACATCTCTCCTGACAGATTCAGTGGAAGATCACAACCTTTTAAAACAAACCAAGCAGGTAAAAGGAGACTGGGATGTGATTAACACACTCTGGAAAGTTTTATCCTCAAGGCAAAATATCAGAGGCACAGGCCAGGGAAATCATTCGTAGAAGTAATTAAGCAGGACATTACAGTGGGGTGAACACTATCAGTGTCAATGTAGGAAACAGTGACATAATCCTGCGCTGCTCGGCAGTCACACCAAAACAAGTGTTTTTCAAATAATGAAAACTAGGGCTGCCACTCAAAGTATTGGCTCAGTTTAGCTCCAATAAAAAAAAAAAGTTCCACTGCACTCAAAAACAGGCAGAGAATGAGGCTAAGAAAGTTCATTATTAGATGTGACCACAAGTACCACAACAGAGACTGTCAGCTTGAGGTTAAAAACCAAAGCCAAGGGCAAGCATTTGGCACAGAGAGGGTACCACCTGGGATACACACATCCCACATCCCAGTCCCTGGGCTGAAGTCATAGCTCCACTCTGATCCAGATTCTTAGAACCAGTACACCCTGGGAGGCAGCAGATGGCATAAAAACATGGATCCCTCCTACCCACATGGGAGAACCGGAGTTCCTAGTGCCCAGCTTCAGCACAGCCTGTCCTACCTGTTTTAGGCATTTGAGGAGTGAGGCAGAAAATGACAGGTTTCTTTGCTTTTCAAATAAATTAATCTTTAAAGGCCAACGATATACTATTAATAAGAAAAAACAAAGTGATAACCATTGAAAAAAAAAAGTATAAGCTCTCATGATCCCCTGGACACTGTTCTAGCCACCAGCAATTGCTGCTCTGGTCATCTTACAGTGAATTCAGACAGGGCTCTCTGGAACACTAACTGGCATTCGACCTTGTTTCCTGATCAAGTCATTTCACCCAACCTCCTGACTCCTTACTTTTGTCAGTTGTACGTAAAGGCTTACTCACCCGTCCATAGGGAAAGGTCATCCACACTTTCAAGGATGGTTTCAATCCAATGACCAGTATCTTTAGGGAAAAAAAATAGTTTTTTACGTATTTACTTTACCATTTTCTATCGTCTGTGGAGTTCAAAGTATCTAAATTTAGGAACTTCATCTTCAAATCACACCTACTTTTGTTAAGGATGCCATGGCCAACAATGAAAACTGGGTGATGGGATGATCCTTCAATTCGGGCTTAGAGTGCAGAGGCTCAATACAGCAAACTTCACCCTTGGAACCACTGAAGAGACACCTAGATTCACATGTTCTCACTCCCATTACTCTCCTGAAATGTAATCAGAAAGTTCAGAATCAATCTGGCAACAAATATGGCATTGTCATTTCTAGTTTGCGCTAGGACAATAGCCTCCTAATTCCTACTCTTCCTCCTGATGATCTAAATTTCACATGACAAGGGCACAGTCTTCTTATTATACAGTCAGACTTACCACTCTTTTAGCTAAAAACACGATACTGGCTTGCCAATGTGTGTCACATAGAACCCAAATGCTTTATACAAGATCCTACATGGTCTAGCTCCTGGCTTTATTTTTCTCCTACTCCTGTTGTTCCTGACAGAAATTACACTCCTGCCATACCCACCTTTTTTCCATTACTCCAGTTAGCCGAGTTTGTGCCCAATCCCAGGCCTTTATGTCTGAATATTTTTTAACTAGAACATTTCATCCAGATCTTGGCATGTGTTGAATGGGATGTGTGTTCAAGTTATTTTTCAAATGTTACTTTCAGAAAGGTCTTTCTAAGCTATCTCCAAGTGCCCTCCAGCCCACAAACCTGTCAATTTGATACATAGCACTTATACCTAACTGAAGTTATTTCATTTGCATGTTGGTTTATACTATGCCACCCTACACTCACCCCAATTGGAAGCTAAGTCCAATCGGAGTAGAAACCTTGCCTTGTTCACAGCTAGAATTCTGGTGTCAGGATAAATTCCTATATGTAGAAGAGGCTCCATAAGTATTCAGTGAACCAGAACCAGCACAATGGCTCAACTAGCTAACCCTCCACCTTCAAGCTCCAACATCCTATATGAATGCCGGTTCAAGTCCCAGCTATTCACTTCCGACCCAGCTCCCTAACTGTGGCCTTGCAGAGCAGAGGAGGATGGCCAAAGTGTTCAAGACCCTGCACCTGTGTGAGACACTCGGAGGAAGTTCCTGGTTTCTGGCTTTGGATTGGCTAGCTCTGGCTGTTGTGGCCATTTGGGGAGTGAACCAGTGGATGGAAGGTCTTTTCCTCTGTCAATTCTTCTTTCTGGAAATCTTCATTTCCAATGAAAATATATAAATCTTTTTTTAAAAATACACTGAATAAACCAACCAGTATTATCTGTGTTTAGCACTGTTAGAAGCCATAAGAAACACAAGAAACATAGGTCACTAATCTTGAAGAAGGCATGAAAACATTCATGTTGAATATTACATTCTATTTTTTTAAAAAAAACATCAGCTTCATCAATGTTCTTTCACGTATCTAAAAATGTATGCTCTTATTTAAGGAGCAAACATGGCAATTATAAGACAATAAAAAATGTTTTTACCCGTAACGATTTTGGTTATAATCAACTGCTCTGGAACCTGGGCCAGTATTACTCAGTGAAGCCAGAGTGGCTCCTAAGCCTGACAGTACCTATGAGTAACTTGGAGAGTGGAGGTCTATATTCCCAATTCACACCTATTAGGACAGAATTTTCAAGGATGAGATGTGGAACCTATATTCAGTAAGTCTCCTTAAGTAGGTATAATATACAGCTAAAATCTATTTTCAACCATGTGTGTTTTCTAGAATTCATCATGTTCAATTTCAAATCACTAAGCCAGAGATGGTCTTTTCATCTGTCAGCAAATGTCCAAGAGTTTCTTACTTAAATGTCAGTTCAAAAACAGAGCCTCCACTGTCGTTGCAAATGGCAAGAGTTGGATCATCTGTAAACTAAACAGAGAAGGAATTTATTATCTTGTAGATTTTTAAACAACCAGTCTAATAATAAACTCATTTCCATTAAATTTGGAAAATCTACATCATACACATATAATAGCATTTGAAATAAACTAGATGCAGCTCATTATGTTAAACATACAAAACTAGCCTTATATAGAATAGAAATGGTTCAACATATTTAAAATACTGTGATTTCAAAAAGTAAAACCACCTTTCATCAGAATAAAAGAAAAACACAAACTATGGTTGTTAAAAATCCTATGGTTCTGTACTTGGCCTTATACTAAGGTTATTAAATGAATAGGAGCCTCTAGACACATTAGCAAGTGCCTAGTTTTCAAGAACAAAGACACAGTAAAAGATGCTTGTTATTGGGTCTGGCATGGTAGTCTAGTGGCTAAAGTACTCGCCTACACGTGCCAGGATCCCATATGAGTGCCGGTTCATATCCTGGCTGCTCCATGTTCATTCCAGCTCCCTGCTTGTGGCCGGGGAAAGCAGTAGAGGATGGCCCAAAGCCTTGAGAACCTGCACACATGTGGGAGACCCAGAAGAAGCTACGGGCTCCTGGCTTTGGATTAGCGCAGCTCCAGTCACTGAGCCACTTGGGGAGTTAACCAGCAGATGGAAGATCTTTGTCTCTTCTTCTTCTTCTGTTAATCCACCTCTCCCAATAAAAATAATAAATAAATCTTTTAAAAAATGCTTGTTATCTCTGGGAAATAAACTTGTGTGAATACATCTAAAACATTTTAACTTTTTATGTAACTCTTCCTAAAATGTGTCATTCTCCTTTACATTCCACAGAGCAAATTTCAGCAATTATTACCTAACCTGGAACACAAAAGAAATAAAATAATATTCTCCATGATAGAGTTTTAAGTCATATGAGGTATGACAAAATTCCCAGGGCACTGGAGCAAGTGTGTGGCACAGCAGTCTGGATGTTACTTACGACACCAGCATCCTAAATTGCAGTGTCTGTGTTTGAGTAACAGTTCTGTTTTGAATTCCACCTTCCTACAAATGTATACTATGGGAGGCAGGTGATGCCTTAGGTACTTCAACTTCTGCCACCCACATAGGAAACATGGCTGAAATTCCTGGCTTCTGGATACAAAAGCTGGAAAAGGCATTTGCAAAGTATGTCAGTAGATGGAAGATCTGTCTCCATCACTCTCTGCCTTCTAAATAAACAGTAAACAACTAAACACTATTTCAAAAAAAATCACAAGACACAGAATGATGTGACTTTTGTCACATAATCACATCTAAAAGTTGGTGACCTACCCTAATTGGCAAGCTTTCCTGCTCTGGGACGGGGATGGATGAGGTACACAAGGCCACTGCAAATTTCTTCCTCAACCCCACACAAGCACAGCAACTTAGCTAAGAAGCTGCACATCTTTGTTTGCAAAGCCTACATGAACAGTTGCCAAAGCAGGAAACATACACTCTAGGGATGCGACCCACTGAAGTGTAGGGAAAATAGTAGAACTCATTCTATTTAGCTGTCTAGTTCTTGTGCACACGCTTTAACATGTGCTTAAAAATTAGTGAAGTGCAAAAAAAAAAAAAATTAGTGAAGTGCATTTATATAACTGCACACCAACACACACACACACACACACACACACACACACACACCATTCAAAGTCCACATTGCTACTGATGGGCTGTGGTATTAAGTTGAGAGAATAGTAAGAATACTGATGTCAAGTGGCCACTGTCAATCTAAAGTCTTCAGAAGTATTCAATCATCTGTGTGTCTTCTTTCATGTCTGCACCTGCACACACCACTGCCATCACCACTCCCAAGCCATACAATGGCTCCCACTAGTATGATTTAACCTCAGAATTCTCTTTTCTCTCTGCCTTTTTCTCTTCTGTTTTTTATTGTTTCTTCAATGAATTTTAGGGTTTTTTTTCCTTAAAAATAATTGGCCTTTTATAAACACTTCCAACTAATTATTCCTTCAATCAAACATTTATTGAGCAGCTATCATAAAGAAATAAATAAATGACAAAGAGATTCTGCATTCAAAGATCTTAAGAGAGATAAGACACATACACAAACAATTATATTAGAAGCTGGCACATACCATATGAAAAAAGAGGTCAAAATAAATTATCACAATGCTCTAAAAGAGAAAAAAATCTCCCCACTTTCACTTGTCTTGGTTGTTTTCATTGTAACTAAATGCTTCTTCAATGCTCCTTTGTCACAAAAGACATTTTTGGAACTAACCTAGATGCAGACATATAAACTCCAGATGCTTGCAGACTTTAAAAAGCACATGTATGGATAATAGAACTCTGCAAAGCTAAGCAACAAAATGTGCACATGATTAAAATCTAGAAGATCTGAGTTTAGATTTCTCTGGTTATAGTCTTTACCTTTTATGCTTCTGAATGTGGGCTTGCCAGCATGTAAGAACCAAGATTCAAATTGTATTTATAAACGAAATCTGTTACCTAAGTCACTTTATTTTTTTCAGGCCTGGAAAGAGAAACCAAGACTAAGATCTTAACACTTTTCCTTTTGAGGCCTGAAAGAAAATAAACCAACAGATTTCACTTCTAAACATAGTACAAACCCTGGTTCTCTTACAATTGCCTGCTTTGAACTGCAAGCAACACCCAAGAAAGAGTGACAGAGCAATAGAATCTTGGTGAATTCAGAAAGGAAAAAGACCTTTTTAAGTCCCCACCTGAGCCTCCAGCACAGTGCTGCCTGTCTTTGTGGCCAATCCTTAGTCTAGAATCACATCACTCTGCCCTCTTGGCTACTCAATTAGACCTCAATATAACCAGAATATTTCCACACTAGCCCATCTCTGGTTTTAACCTAAGAAAACAACTTGTTGGATTAGTTAAATAAAAGATAGTTCAAAGTGAAGAATTCCATTCATACATGAGTGTGCAATTTCATGTTACATATACTTTTTGGACTTTTGATTGTCAATATGGAGAAATTTACCTTAAAATGGATACAATGATATGATCATAAAATTACTAGAAAAAGAAAGCAGATCTATTACCTTGATATGCAATATAGCTGTTCCCGGAGGATGAGCATCTGTTATTGATCTTAGTAGTTTTCCACTGGCCAAATCCCACATGGTGATCTATAAGACAACTAGATGCTTTAAAAACAAATTTACTGCTCTTTTTGGACCTAAGTTTCCTACCTTCTGGCTGCAATAATCTGTCCCTGGTCTATAAACATCGCAGGCAAAGAGCTGTAAAGTTAAAACATACCTTAAGGTTGCAGACCCATTAAAGCACTGAGCCTTTATCTTCATCTACCCCTCATCCTGCCTCATCTACTTTTCCCTTTGGATTTTAAATGCTGTTCTTACACTCAGTGGTAAAAGAAATTGCTCTAATAAGTCAATCTGTTTAGCATTGGTAAAATCATGGGAAAAGCTTACTGCCAAACTAGCTAGTGATGTATAAACCAAAAGATGAGAAACACCAGAATCTACTACTAAAAGCGGAAAGAAAGAAACACCAAAACAGGTATCCAGGAACACAGTAATAAGAACACAGAAAACAGGTTATAGGCTATTTAAAAAGTAGCCACAGAAAAAATTTTCAGGAGGGGTGCACGCACACTGATCTGACAGTGAGGACGCAGGTTAAGATGCCCCCATTCTCTATTGGAGTGCCTGGGTTCAGGCTTCCTGTTGATGCAGGCCCTGGGAGCCAATGGGATAGCTCAGGTAGTTGGATTCCTGCCACCCACATGAGAGACCTGAATTAAGCTCACAGTCCCTGGCTTCAACCCAAGGGGGTCTACTGCCAGGGAGAAGGAACTAGCAGATGAGAGCTCATTCTGTCTTTGTCTCTCTTGGACTCTGCTTTTTAAAAGAAAAGACAGCCACGATTAGACACACTGCTATAAAGAAGTATATTTATATAATGCTCTGTTTGATTTATAAAAGCTCTTTACTCAGATACATGAATTGGTATATAAAATAAATTCTAGACTCTAGCTCAATCAGCAATCTATAAAATATCTGACAAAAACAGACTGAACAGGGCCCGGCGGCGTGGCCTAGCGGCTAGAGTCCTCGCCTTGAAAGCCCCGGGATCCCATATGGGCGCCGGTTCTAATCCTGGCAGCTCCACTTCCCATCCAGCTCCCTGCTTGTGGCCTGGGAAAGCAGTTGAGGACGGCCCAATGCATTGGGACCCTGCACCCGCGTGGGAGACCCGGAAGAGGTTCCAGGTTCCCGGCTTCGGATCGGCGCGCATCGGCCCGTTGCGGCTCACTTGGGGAGTGAATCATCGGACGGAAGATCTTCCTCTCTGTCTCTCCTCTGTATATATCTGGCTGTAATAAAATGAATAAATCTTTAAAAAAAAAAAAAAAAAAAAAAAACAGACTGAACAATCTCACTGTCGATCTATTAGACATATTACTTCACAACACATATATTAGTTTTCTAAATACCAATCTAAATATTTTAACATTGTCTTACAAGTAGAAGAAAATTTGTACCTTACCTGCCCTTTAGCAAAGCCACAGAGAAGTCTTGAGCAATCATTGTTGATACTGAGGGCAGAGATGGCTCCATACTGTCCTCCAACACTGGTGCTACCCAGACAGAGGCGCAAAGCCTGATTCTGATCTGAAGAAAGCAGTTGTCAAAGACAAGTGAAGAAATAGAAGGCAGTGAGTAAATACACAGAATGTAGGCATACTTTGAGTTCAAAGAGGCAAATGATGAAGCCACATTCAGTTTAAGACACATGTATTGGGGATCTACTAGAAGCTTAGAATTGATTTATAAACTAAGAACACCAAAAAGAAAAAAAAAAAGGAAAACAGCAACAAAAATCACACCATGATCTATAAGGCAATATAACTTGAGTAAAACATATCCATAAGACATTTCCTTGAGTACATACCTTTCCATGCTCTCATCCTAGAATTATGTTTGACTATTAGTTATAGGAACTAACAGCTTCTTTTGTAATATGAATATTTTTAAAACTTTAAGAACTGGGCTGGTATGGTGATGAGGTAGGTTAGCCATTGCCTCTGATGCCGACACCAGCAACCCATATGGGTACCATTCAAGTCTGGGTTGCTTCACTTTTGATGCAGTTTCCTGTTAATGAGCCTGGGAAAATGGCAGAGGATGTCCTAAGTGCTTAGCCCCTGCATTCATGTGGGAGACCAGGAAGAGGCTCCTGGCTTTGGCCTGCCTTAATTATGGCCAGTGTGGCCATTTGGGGGATAACATAGTGGATAGAACTTCATTCTCTCCCTCTTTATAACTCTACCTTTCAAATAAATAAAACAAATCTTTAAAAATAAAATCTCCAAAAATTAAACTGTATTACCTAGAATTTGGCTGAGCTTTACATTTCTGTTATCCACAAATAAATAATTTATTATTTCAAATATAGCATTTTATATGCTAAAAGAAAATATTTCAAATATCTACTAGGTTAAGCTCTTTTAGGGTAAAGATCTTGCTTTAATCACCTCTGATTTTTTAGAAGACATTCAATCATTTCTTAAATTTTATTATCTAATAATTGAGAAATTCCTCCAGAGCTTTTCCTAGAAAATACTTTGTATAGAGCTCACTATTGTGTTCACTTAAAAACCACAAAATAAAAAATTCTAAATGTAAGAAAGCACATCTAGGACATTTAACTTCTTAGGGGAACGTCCAATGTGAATTCCCTCAACTCATCTCACACCTGTTTATGCCTTTCTTACCCACCTACACATTAGTTTGATATCTGTCTAATGTAAGATCACGAGTCAAGGAGCACTCAGAGTAACCTGGTGCCTCACACCAAGACGGCATCTGACACATGCTCAACAGCTTTCCTTCTACGAGTAACGCTGGTTCTTAACAACAGCCTGAAGACATTTGCCTTGGGTCTGGTGAGTAAGATTAAGTTAAGTTCTTTGGTCCATCCAGACTGAACACTGTAATCTTTCCGTGTTCATAACCCAGCTCCAACAGCAGGCGTCTCCCCAAGAGGGAGCCCTAAAACAGTGGACGGCTGCACCATATCTGCCACACAGAAAATACTCACTACTTAAAAGTCATCTTGGATTTTAGCCTTTCCAGGTAAACATTCAAAAAGGAATAAAGTTCATGAATATACAAAGTCTGATATATTTTTAAAGCCATTATCTTTATTCATATTTAAAAATACATAATTACCAATTTTCCCCATACATCTACACTGGCCTCCCAGTAAATTTTCTCCCCTTTCTCAATTTAACCCAAATTGTCAAAAACTTCTCTTTCTTCTATAATTTTCCTAACTCTAAACACAGAACCACATTTTTATTTTGCTTTGTTGAAATTCCATCTAAATTATATTTGCCCTATTTGTCTTTTCAGGGCTGCCTTACCGGTTAGTACATTATCCACTTGCCTTTGTTAGCACACGATCATAATATGACAGTGGTGGGTTATATTGCACTAGTACACCACTACGCTGTGTCTAGGTAGCAGGTGAGTTGAAGAAAAGGACAGAGGCTGGTGTAGGACTTCATATGTCCCACACAGAAGGCCCCAGAGTCTGGCAGGGAGCCTGCAGCAAACCTCTGAGATCCATAGTGATCCTAGCTTTGATGGCCACATTTCAGAGTTCTGATCCACCTGTCCTTACACTCACGACTGCTTCCTGATGCCTCAAAGTTGATACTTTGATAATTTAGGCATTCTTTTAAGGTGGGGAAAGTATGAGCAGGACTGAGAAGTAGCATAAAAAAGAAACAAACAAAAAACAAAGGAACCATTAAGAAAGAGGACACAGAAGAGTAGAAATGGGAGAGGGGAGAAGAGAGAAGAAAGAAGTTTAATCTGACTTCTATATTAAAAATTCAAACATGGGGCAGGAGGGGGCAGGGGTTGTCATACACAGTAGATAAAGTTGTTGCCTTCAATACCAGGATCCCATGTCGGTGCCAGTTTGAATCCTGGCTATTCCATTTTGGACCCAGCTCCCTGATAACACGCTGGGAAAGCAAAGAAAGAAGGCCCAAGTGTTTGGGTACCCGCCACCCACATGTGAGACCCAGTTAAAGCTGCTGGCTTCAGCCTGGCTCAGTTATGGTTGTTGCAGTCATCTGAAAAGTGAACCTGGTTATAAAAGCTTCTTTCCCCTTCTCTCTCTCTCTTCCCTCCCTCTTTCTTCCCCACTATTTGTCAAATAAATAAAATCTCTGAAAGAAAAAAATTCAAATATGACTGTGCTTTCCTATGGTTCCACACACTAGAAACTAGTTGTTCCTGGAATATGTGTTAAGTTTATTATCCCACAGGTCTGTGTTAATGAAGACATTCTCCATGGTTTTCCTCAATTTTTCTTTTACAATGTATTTGTTTCCTTTATAATGTCCCCTCAAAAAGCAGCATGGTTGTGAATCCAGATACCTGGATCTTAGTCCCACTCCTGCTCCTAGAGTGTTAAAGGCACTTGTAACTACACATCTGGGTACTGTCAGGAATGCTATTTAATTCCCCTTAACCTCCCTACTATCTATAAAACAGAAAGCACAGACGACAGCATTGTGCTGCCAAGAGGAATGTGCTAATAAAATAAAATAATAAACAGATAACCCATTCAATGTCTCGAATATTTTTAGGGACCCATCACAAACTAATTTGTAGATAATTCATACACGTTTTTCAAAAAGGCATGCAACATCTGATGGTGAAATAGGCAATGAAATGGGCTGTGTATAAAATACAATCTATTTTGGCCTCCACAAAGATATTTTTTCAATCTCATTGCAACTTTCTAAGTTTTATCTTTATGGAATTATAGTAACAAATTTGATAATGCATCATTTGACTCATTCAGAAAAGGGAGAATCTTGTGGCCAGAAGAAATCACGGAGGTTTCTTTGCAATAATAACTAAACAAACTACACTCCAGATAATTCCAGGCAATTCTGGGAAGAGGTACTTGGCTAAAATAAACATAAAACCTTTTCAAAGCACTTAAAATTCTATAGCTGCATGGAAAGAACAAAAGGATCCAAACAGAAGAAGCAGGAAAGATGAAAATCAGAGCTCTGTCTGTCCAGGCTGCTCTTGATCTCATTAATTTAAAGGAAAAAATTCTAACTCTTCCCCCTCCAACTCTCTGAAGTTTTCTCCTATTGGGGAAAACATATTAAATTAATAGTACCTCTAACTTCATTTACAAAGTAATAAAGAATTACATTTGGTTGGAATTGTAAACTGAAAAAAAAAGCTTAATGCAGCTTACAAAGCAGTGACCCTGAGTAAAAAACATGAAATGAGACAATCACTTCCTCTAAAAACTTCAGAAAATCAACAAGGAGTTGAAGTAATATGCTTTTGAAAAATTAAAAACCTGACAGGTGATACAAATCTACACACACACAAAACCCTGTAATTAAGGACAACAATATAGCTTTCAAATTAAAGGAACTTCAAGCATAGATATCACAAAAAGCACTTTTTAATATTGTAATGAACTCTATTTCTTTTACTAGTTAATGTTCCAAAAACACTGGTAGATTTCCTCCAACATATTCTGAACTCGGCTTCCAATCAAGCTCCCTACTAATGCACCTAGGAAAGCAAGCAGGAAATGGCTCAAGCACATGGAGCCCTCCCACATGGAGACTCAGCTAGGGACCTGGCTGATGCTCTGGTCTGGCCCAGCCCTGACTGTTAGAGACATCTAGGGTATGAACCACATGCAAATGTTCCAACATCCTAACCTTTCCTCTTCTTTCCTCCCCATCCACTGCTCTGCCTTTCAAATAAATAAATCCTTTTTTAAAAGAAAAACTCAAATAGCACATAATATCTATAATAGCCCTAAAATCTAAATTTGGCCATTTATGGATTTCTGTTCTTCTCACATACCAAAATTAACTCACTCTTCTAGTTTCTTTATTCTTAAACTGCTCTAATTATTTCAAATTTGTTACTATAATACCATAAAGATAAAACTTAGAAAGTTGCAATGAGATTGAAAAATACCATCAAAGAATGAAAAATCTTTTCCTAAGAGGAATCAGTTCATTACTTCTCTATTCTGCTGATATTTATCATTCAGAGGAGTACTTCAAAAACTTATTAAGAGGTTAGCAGCCATGGGGACCACCTCGGGGCCCGGCTAAGACCCGAGCTCCACCCTGCTCCCGTAAGTTGGGAGCAGGACGACCTGGGTGAGTTCCATTCGCCAAACCCGCAGCAGGGAGGCTGTGGGCGAGTCCTCTGTTCTGGGCGCCCAGTGCACCAAGTGGTGCCAGGCACTGCCTGCTGGCCGCCCGGTGGCGAGCTCAGAGGTTTTTATGATATGGAAAGCTATTTGGGGACACCCATCAATAGGCCCAACTTTGGTATAGGAGAGACAGGATTCCTTGCAATATCCAGGAACAGAGGCTTGAATCTCTAGGACAACACATCCACCACCCTCCTTGGATGGTGAATGGGATTGGGAAGTTGAGCGATCTAGGGCCCGTGGGTTCAAACTTCCTGCAGCTAGGAGGTTGCCGGGGTGCCACAGGATTGGGCGTCTTGCTCAGATCCTGACTCCAGCCACCAGGTGCTCAAGGCGAACTGTGCCCGGGCCTGTCAGGATAGAGCACAGGTCAAGCCAAGTTGGGCCATTGCACCTGCTACTCTGCTTGAATCAAGGACGCAAAGCCACAAAGTCTAAAGCTGAGGCCAGGACAAACAAGGGACTGTAACAAGCTGAGTCAGAGCAACCGCTGGCAGGCGTATGATCTAAGGCTAGTGACAGGCACAGTCTGGGAGCCAAGGGGATACCCTAACTGGGTTGAGGCTCCCTACGGGGGAAACGTGTGCTGGAGTGGGGGCTGTGTTCTAGCCTGGAGATAGCTTTGGTCTCCCAGGGCACTAGTGGCACTAGTGTGGGCTGGGATAGGATGCACCGGACTGCACCAGACCCCAACACCATCTGGTGTCCTGGATAACCAAGGTAAACATGAGACTGGCTAGGCTAGGTCTCGAACCCCTACTGAGCCACTTGTGAACTGCACGTGGGTATGGACGAGCTATGGCTGGGCTGAGACATCCTATAACAAGAACCAGAATGAGGTGAAAGCCAGCCAGGTTAAGCCGCTGTTCCTGCTTGGACGGGAGGTGGGCTGAGAAGAGCTGGCTCAAAAACCCCCTGTATGCGCATAACTTGGCAATGGGAGAGGCTCAGAGGGAGGTGCCTGGGCAACTCCTCTGGTAAGATACAGACCCTCCAGGTTAGCGCAAGAAGCACGATGGGAAACAGCCCAGAATAGGCCATGGAAAATTTCCCACGGGCATACATTTGGCACGGGACAGGGGCAGACCAGGCTGAATCAGTGCATGTCATCCACCGGCAAATCCAAACACCAGAGCAGAGTGCAGGTTGGGCCGGTTTTGGTTGCGACAAAACCAGCGTACAATGTGGAATATCAGGGCGAGGTTGCCGGTACTAGATTTGACTGCAGCGCCCACCCAGCACACGTGAGAACCAGGAAGGGCAGAAATGGGGATGTAGGGGCGGGTCTCCTAGCTGGACAGCTACTCCCACTGGACAGTGTGGACTGGGTTGGGGACAGACCACACCAAGCAGGGCTGCAACACCTGTGCGCCGCATGGGACCTAGACCAGGGAAAAGCCTGGTTGAGCAAATTACCCCCTGCTGGGGCAAGCATAATTTAGAATGGATGAGGATTGTAAGGACTTAGACGCAACACCAGCTGGCAGAGGCTGGCTCTGGGGGCTAGTTCTGTTAAGCTAAGTTACGGAACCACCCAAAGAGTGCATAGACCGTGACAGGGAGAGGCCTAGGAGGGAAACAATGGGTTCCCCCCTCCTGGGTCACTGCTCCCGCGGGAAGACATGATAACTTAGAAGGGGGCCGGGGTGGCTAGACGGAGAGGAGCTCAGCAACATCTGTGGGGGCTGAATGGCTGAGTTGGTTAGTTAGAACTAAGCTTTAAAACCCAGGGACAAATACAAGAGGTAGATGAGATGTGGGACAGACTGGACTAGTCTACTATACGCACAGGCAAACCAGCATAGGGGGCAGGCCTAATGGGGGATATTGTGGGTCGCCCCAACTGGGCTGCAGCCCCCACTGGCTGATGTAGGAGCCGAGTGGGTGCTGGGCAGAACCAATCTGGTCTGCAATACCACTGGTTCCAGTGCAACTCAAGTCCAAAAACAAAACCAGCCCAGGAATTACAACTACAAGCTGAAGGTGGCGATGAACAGCTGGACTCAGAGCCCTGGCCAAGAGAAGACAGAGGACAGAATGGGTCAATCAACCACCTCAGATATATGTTGGCAGCGAAAGATGGGCGAATGAAGTCTCTATGATGGACAGTGTCAACCAGTGAACTCTGCGACGACCTCATCGAGCTGGGTCTGGCGAGACTGGCAGTGATTCATAACTAGAGAAATATTAAAACCACTAGGGGTTGGGCTCGGCAGCGTGGCCTAGTGGCTAAGGTCCTCGCCTTGATCCCATATGGCCGCTGGTTCTAATCCCGGCAGCTCCACTTCCTCTCTATCTCTCCTCCTCTCAGTATATCTGACTTTGTAATAAAAATAAAATAAATCTTTAAAAAAAAAAAACCACTAGGGGTTGATCCCAGCTAAATAGTCTCCCCAAGAAGCTGTTCAATCCATCTGGACAATGATTAGCTGGACTATGTAGCTTGGTATCTGTTTGTAAGGGAAGAATCTTGACTGAATTTGAACTGTAATGATGCAACGGGGGGGTCCACCGTGGGGGAGGGACATGGGGAGGAGTGGGGCGGAACCCCAGAGCCTATGAAACTGTCACATAATGCAAAATAATTAATAAAAAAAAGAAACTATAAGAAAATATATAGTCTATCCTCTTAGTCGTCATTTTATTTTGTTAAGAATAAAATCTAATGCAGATTTTTACCCAAAAAAAAACTTATTAAAAACAAAATTGAAAGTTTATTTTGTCACAAAAAAATGCTGAAATCCATGAACAGAGTAGTCTTCAAAATCTTCATGGAAAATATACATTACAAAAAATTTATGCATGAGTTTAAAAAAATTTTGGAACCCAAATGAACCTGTTTTATTCCATTTTTCCATGAAAATTTCAAAATACCTTCATACTGTTCTTTTCTTATCCTAGGACCAAAGAAAAAGGAAATCTCAGAAAATAATTTTTGGAGTCAGGAATGTGGCACAGTAAGTTAACTTGTGGCTTGCAAAGCCACCTTCCTATATCAGAGTGCTAGTTTGAGTTCCAGCTACTCCACTTGCAATTTAGCTTCCAACTAATGCACATAGGAAAGTGGCAGATGATGGTCTAAGCGCTTGGGTCCTTGACATCCAAGTGGGAAACACGCATGAAGTTCTAGGATGCTGGCTTTGGCCTGGCCCTGCCCCAGCTGTAGCATGCACTTGGGGAGTATATGGGTGGACAGAAGATCTCTTGCCTTCTCTGTCTCCCTGTAGGTTACTCTGCCTTTTGAATAAAGAAATACATATTTTTAAAAATTATTTCAAAGACAGTGACACAGAAAAAGAGAGAGAGATCTTCCACCTGCTAGTTCATTCCACAAACAGCCATAACAGCCAGAAAAATGGACTGGGCCAAAGCCAGGGGCCAGTAGCTTTATCCAGGTCTCTCACATAAGTGGCAGGGTCCGAAATACTTGAGCCCATCTTCCACTACTTTCCTAGGTGCAATGAAGAAGAGAAATCACAAATGCAGCAGCCAAGACAAACCAGCACCCACTTGGGTGTTCATTCCCAAAACTGCTCATGCCCTTGTAATACCACTGTTCTTAAAAACTTAAATACAGAGTAGACAGAGAACAAGGGCCAGCATTGTGGTGCATTGAGTTTAGTATCACATAAGGTGCCAGTATGAGTTCCACCTGCTTCACTTCCAATCCAGCTCCCTGCTAACACACATTGGAAAGCAGGGGAAGAAAGTTCAAGTACTTGCGCCCTGCAACCAAGCTGAAGCTCTGGATGGAGCTCCTGGCTCTGGCTTTGGCTTAGCTCAGCCCAGTCACTGAAGTTATTTGAAATGGGTTAGTGAAGAAAATTATTAATTATTCCTCTGCGAGTGTGTGTGTTTACCTACCTTTCAACTCAATAAATAAACCTTTAAAAACTATTTTAATGGGAAAATGAAAATTCTTTATTTTTTCAGTTAGAATAAAACAATGAAATTATGCATATATTGATAGTCTTTCTGTTACCTGCATTAAAAAATTTTTATTAGCTATTTTTTTCCCAAAAGCATTTCATAAGAGGACATCAATTGTAAATGATAGCATTCTCTTTCAAAATGAGAGAGGACAAAAGAAAATAACTCATGCAAGCCAAAATTACTATACCTTTTCCTTTTGAGTCCATGAAGAAGATTGAGAGAGAAAGAAAAGCAAGAAATCAGTTCAAGAGTTCAGAGAAAAGACAGGTAAAATTCCAAGAGCTTAGCTGACAAGCTTTAGCTATACGTGAGATATCCCCTAGCACTTTTTTTTTAATCATGTTTAGGCACTAGTTATAGGAAACAATAAGATGCATATACTCAAATCACAGCACAATAAGTAAATTCATGTTTAAGTGATACAGAAATATAAACAATATCTAAAAGATACTCTATTATACTACACTAACAAACAAAACTACGAAAGACTAAACACAGCCTAGAGAAACATCTTAAGATTTGACCTTTTAAGATTTTGCATAATCCAAGATACACAAATTACCATCTAACCAATTTCCTAAAAACAGGCAATATACATTTAACAAACTGGGCCTCTATTTCAAAGAGGACCCACTGGTACTTAAACAAGTACAGTTATTCCTGTTACACTTTTTTCTATGATTAACAAAGTCTAAAAGAGACCTAATGATCTAATGCAAATCTAGACACTTCAGCTAGTAATCTGCCATTTGAGTTTTAGCATATTTAATCCATTTGTTAAAACACATTATCCAAAAATTTGCTTCCTAAACATGAGTAAAATTTACTGATTGTTCTATCAAAACCCTAAGCCCAACCAGACTATTATTTTTTCTCAAAATGTTCACTTTGGCATACTCTGTTTTCTCATGAGTCTGTAACTCAAAAATCATCATATCTATAGCAAGCCGCTACGAAGTCTTTAAAAAAAATCAGAGAATCAGGTCCAAGGAAATTAAGAAGGCAGCATCAAAAAACAATGTAGTCTTCTCTGTCAGCTTGTTTTTTTAAAGGATTCACTTTAATTTGTTTGCAGTAAACTTACATGGGTTTGATTATAAACAGTTACACGTTCTTGTAACCTCTTGATAAAGAAGGGATGTTAAAGTCAAAAGAGTTGAAGGAAATAAGCACTGGCAGGTTAAGTGGGAACAGCCAATCAATATGTACTCTGCCAGCAGATAAACATACACATCATGTTCTGTCTTTATTCACTTTAGGGCTTCCATATTCTGTTCTTCATTTCCTGGAATTTGCCTCCTTTTCTGTAGGACAGCATTGCTCAAGATTACAGAACCACACTGACTTAGGATCCAGTATTCCTCAACTCTGCACGATCACCTCATATACACACTTAGGTGATTTGCCAAAACTATCAGTGTGATACCAAACATGTCCTGCAGGAGAACAAGGCTGTCAGATGAGATAATGTACAGCACAGGTAATTAACATTCTTGTACTGATCCTAGCAATTCCACCCTTAGGAATCTGTCTGAAGTAAATAATCACATACACAAACATAGCAACTAAGACATGTGTTTATAATACTCCTTCTTTAGAAATAATTTGAATATCGTATAGTAGAAAATGGTTAAGTAGATTATGGCAAATCCATTTAAAAGAATGTTATTAAAAATAAATGATGGGGTCAACAACACAGTGGATTACGGCAATGCCTGCAATTGTCTACAATACTGGCATCCTATGTTGGAGCATTGCTTTGAGTCTTGGTTGCTCTGTTTCCAATCCAGCTCCCTGCTATTATGCCTGGGAAAGCAGTAAAAGATGGCCCAAGTAAGTACCACTCACACGTAATAGACCTGGGTGGAATTTGAGGCTCCTGACTTTGGCCTGGCTTGGGATGTTGCAGCCATTTGGGGAAGAAAACAGAGGATGGAACATCTCCTTTCTACTTCCTCCTCTCTGTATTCTGCTCTACTTTCAAATAAATGCAATAACTCTTTGGGGGAAAAAAAACTTTTAAAAAACAAATAAATGTGTTACAAACAAATGTAAGTTAACCATTTGGAATAATGGTTATTAAAATAAATAGACTGCAAGTTAACATGATCCCATTGGGGATGTATATAACTACAGAAAAAAGATTAAAAGGTTGCACAGAAATGTTAGGGATTATTCCTGGACAGATGATACAAATTCATATTTGATATCTCTGACTTTTTGCTCATGTGTATTTTCTAAATTTTCTACTATGAATATATATTAAAGTAAGAAAAAACGGTATTATTTAAAGTATCAATTCTAAGTTCTTCCAGCACTATTAATCTTTGTTATTATTCTGGTCTCCAAATAAGAAATCTCTATTACTTTAAACCAGTAACCTTTAAAAAGATTAGGTGGTCCCGGCGGCGTGGCCTAGCGGCTAAAGCCCTCACCTTGAACGCCCCGGGATCCTATACGGGCGCCGGTTCTAATCCTGGCAGCTCCACTTCCCATCCAGCTCCCTGCTTCTGGCCTGGGAAAGCAGTCGAGGACGGCCCAATGCATTGGGACCCTGCACCCGTGTGGGAGACCTGGAGGAGGTTCCAGGTTCCTGGCTTCGGATCAGCACAGTACCGGCCGTTGCGGCTCACTTGGGGAGTGAATCATCGAACGGAAGATCTTCCTCTCTGTCTCTCTTCCTCTCTGTATATCTGACTTTGTAATAAAATAAATAAATCTTTAAAAAAAAAAAAGATTAGGTGTTACAAATACAGGATAAGTAAAGCTTTCAGCATAATAGAAAACCCGTAAGTATGAATTTAAATAATCCAAAAACAATGAAAATTGGTTATCCATTCATAAGGTAAATGAAGACGCAAGGCTCCAGAGAGAATTAGGGTTCTGCCATTAAAAGCTGGTCGAGCAATCCTTGCAAAGTATTCTGCACATTACAGTCAGGAATTGAATTGCTGAAATATTAAGATCCAGAAGAGAACACAGAAGCTGGCACCCAGCCATTGTCTAGCGCTTTTAAGTGAAAAAAAAAAAAAAAAGAACAAAATACTCTGCTCATATACTGAATTATTCAGAAAAGGATTAAAGAAACCAGTTAGTTTCACATAAGAAAAATGAGAAAATACCTCTATTATACAAATAATACAAATAAAAACATGTTAAATTCTCTTTCTCAGCCAAAGAAAATAATGGGACTGTGGGCTAAAAAATTCTCAGTGCGGGAGGACTTACAATAGAAATGAAAAAGGAGCATCCTGTCCTTCAGAGGTCCTGAATATTACAGAGAACCCTTTTCCTAAAGCTCTTTTAGATTACCCACTGCTGGGATGTGATTTAGAACCCTAAACCACCACTACCACCACCACACCACCTACCACCACTACCACATCACCTACCACCACCCCCACCCCCACCACAACCACATCACCCCATTTACCACCACCCCATCCAGCACCACTACAATCCCATCCACCAACACCCCACCCACCACAACCACATCACCCCACCTACCACTGCCACCACACCATCTACTACCACTACCACCACCAACAGCAACAGCACCAGGCAAGATGACCACCCAACGTTCTTTTCAACTTTGCTCCTTTTCGTCTACATCTGCAGGGAGTTAGTACATGTGATGGCTTATAAATTTGTAAGGAAGAAAATAAACTTGCAGTGAATAGCAAAAAGAAGCTGGGAGCCAAGTAATTTTTAACTATAAATATACTGTCTGCTACTTCTCAAGTCTTTCTGATTTTATTCAGGAAAATAAAATTCACTGTGTACAATGTGATTAGAAAACATTCTAAAACCTACCTACTATCTGAAAGTAACAAAGTAATTAGAAAATTTACCAAATACTAAAGCCAGTCCATGAGATGTTCCCACTGCTATGAGACTGGACACTGCCTGAAACAAAAGGGAAGATGATATTTTCAGATATTACATCAAAGATCTTGAAATAATCATAGTTGAATTTGTTGGCCTCCCTTCCTCTCTGCACCAGATGACATACCAACTATTATAAATATGGAGAGTTTCATCTAGGAGGCAAAACGGGAAATGAAACTCAGGACATTTTATTTCTGAGAATCCCTCAAATTTACTGGAAGGCAAACACTATCAAAATATCATATGTTCAACATTATAGGCACAAACATGCCACTCAGCTTCCTCTAAAGCAACTCTTCAAAAAAAAAAGTCCAGAGAAAGTAAAGGCATTCATTGTATCCAACTAAGAGCCTCCAACAAGATGTGGGGAAGGGAAGAGAATGCTCTTCTCCAGTTTATCCACAGGAGTCAACAGGCACCAGCAACGCTCAAAACTCAGCCCATCTCCTCACCAAATGACTGACTAATAAGAAAGCTACAGGAGGCAGCTGGAGGAAGAGTAAAGCAAGCATTAGTGTGCTTTCAATATCCCCCTCCCCCTTCTCTACAATCACACCACAGATTTACTACTTGGCAGGCTTGGCAGTGGACTCCAGAACTGCTCAATGTACTATTTACCACAAAGTGATTTCACTGAATGCTGTTTCCCATCCCCTGTAACAGAAGGAAGGCCAACTCACAGAAGGAGCACATTTACTCAGGCAGGATGGTACCACATACAAATCAACCCAGAAAAGGCTAATCATGATTTCATCATCTTTTTCCCCAACAAAAGTCCAAAGAGAAACAATTTTAAAAGAAAATGCTCAACATGGACAAATTTTAAGGTTGATTATTGGCAATAAAATTGCTCATGAATTTATTCTCATAATATATATGGTAATTTTGAACATTATAAAAATAAATCTAAGAAACACCAATCAAATAAAAAGCCTACCTCTAACAGGTTAAAATATACTTACAATTGCTGTAGGCAAGCCAGCATCTACTTTGTCCTAAATGAAATTTAAAGGGGGAGGGGAGAGAGAATTGGAAAACATAGTATCATTTTAAAATAAAGCAGAATAAGAGTCTCTCTTTACACATACTTTGATCCAAATCAACTCAGACAAGAGGCTAAATTTTATTTTTGCCCCCAACTAAGAGAAATTACAAAAGCTGTATAATATCAACAAAATACAAAAAGCATGAAAGTGGATCATTTAATTTTAGTAACAGCAACAGATGCTTCAGGAAGGGTACTGATTATAAATGGAAATGTAAAAGGAAACAAGAAAGGAAAGAGGTTCCACTCGCTAAAATGTGAATAAAACATATAAACTAAGTGGCCAAAATGGGAGGTACAAGCCAAGCTTTGAAGAAAGAGAAACATGTGCTAAAGATATCCCACTGCTAACCAGGAGCTTCTTATATGGCAGATTATCCAATAACTTCTAGATAAAACCCCAGCAAGGCATACTAAGCCAATGTAAGAGTATTTACTTAATGCTTAAATAGCCTTAAACAATAGTAAGAGCTTGTAGTGATACAGAACCGTGGTAGCAAAGAATACAGAGTACTTCATAAACATTACAGAAAACAGAATTAAATGTATGTTTACTTCGGTGCAAAATATTTTGAGATCCGGGCCGGCAGCATGGCCTAGCGGCTTAAGTCCTCGCCTTGAATGCACCGGGATCCTATACGGGCGCCGGTTCTAATCCTGGCAGCTCCACTTCCCATCCAGCTCCCTGCTTCTGGCCTGGGAAAGCAGTCGAGGACAGCCCAATGCATTGGGACCCTGCACCCATGTGGGAGACCTGGAGGAGGTTCCAGGTTCCTGGCTTCGGATCAGCACAGTACCGGCCGTTGCGGCTCACTTGGGGAGTGAATCATCGGACAGAAGATCTTTCTCTCTGTCTCTCCTCCTCTCTGTATATCTGACTTTGTAATAAAATAAATAAATCTTTAAAAAAAAATATTTTGAGATCCATGTGTAACCTTTTCGTAATACTCGTTTCTATGAACTTTTTGAAGACTTCTTCCCAGTAAACACGGATTTCGAATTTCTTTTGCATCAAAATAAAATTATTCATCTTTTAATTCTACTTTTCCATTAACTTTTTGAAGTTTCCTCCTGTATCACACTATCTGATTCTCAAACCTGGGAAGATAAGACAGGCAAGATCAGATTTTCCAGATCAATAACGCAGAAATTTCAAAGCACTTATCTGGCCTGCCCAAGGTTACTCAACAACGTCTCAAATTCTGAACTTCCAGCAGGCCTATACATCACTCCCACACATTTTCTTTTCTATGTCCCTGTCAGTGTGGTCCACTATTATAAATGCTCAGTAGCCAGGGTCTTTTAGCCAACTTTGCAGTGTTTCCCAGGAAATAACAAAGTTATACTGCAGTGTACAGAGAACATGAAAGAACAATGAGCAAGGCAGCCATTATAGCCACCATTCTGGATAACAGTGCATACTCAACTTTGCGTGTGTGCATGCCTGCATGGCAAGCATGCCTAACACAATGCTTGCCAGTTAAGCAGCACACAGTAAGTATCTGGTTAATGGTTGATTTGTGTCCTGGACAGGGAAAAAAAAGAATGAGGCACCAGATGAAGAACATAAACTATATCCAAAATGAACTAGAATACTAAAATCAGAAGTCACCTGACTTCAAAAGCTAAAAATGCACAGATGTGGGAAGTATTTTAGAGATTACAGACTTTTAGTACTGGTGTTGCAGGATCTTCGGGTAGAGCTTCTCAAAAGCCAGGATGCCTGTTAAAATGCAAATCCTTAACCTACACTACTAAAGATACCAATTCAGTAGGTCTGCAGTCAACCTCAAGAATTTGTATTTTAACAAGCTCCCCAGGGGATTCTTACGTATTGGGTGCATTCTGAAACAAACAAACAAAAACAGGGTGCTAAGACACCTCTAGTATCTTAAGATTGAACATTAAAATGATAAAGATGCTTAAAAAGTTAGTTCAGATTAATTCTGAATGTAGTCACATGTCATATTACTTTGAAAAGGATTCTAAAATGAAGCAATGTGGTTCACAGCTCCAAAAATTTCATCTCTCCCAAGTGTTTCCATGCATGGCCTCCATGCCACAAGGATCAAGGTTCTCAGCGGGCCGCAGTGACAGAGCTTAGTCACGTGGCTGAAGGCTGCAGTGAACAACTGCTCAGGAGAAATATCCAAAAATGTACCTAGCTTTACATGTTAATAAACCAACCATCACAGAGAAGCATGCAACTTAAATTGAGCTGGTAATCCAAAATTAGGAAGGCACCATATGATGACTGTCACAGGAAAAGCAGTTTTCATTTTAACATACCAAAGGAGCTCAGCCATAGCAATGAAATAAGAACAGAATGCAAACACTCTGGGATTTATTAGAATTTCCCCTTCCTCGGCATGAGGGAGGAGAAACCCTTTTAAATAACAGATTTATCTAATCATTGCTCAGCGTCTGAGTTTTAGTTCAGTCTCCATTATTCAAAATATTTTTAAAACTGCACAGGTGGGTCAAATGACTGTTCTGGTTCATCTTGATTTTGAAAGGAATGAATTTCATCACCTACATAAGGATTAAATTCAGAAAACGTCATGGAAATATAATCCTCAACAGGTGGTTCTCATTCTAACAAATATGAGTTACTCTCCACCTAAAAGAGGAGAGACAATTGCCCGGGTTTCCTCCATTGCTTGACCATCTTTCTATTTAAATTGACTTCATGATATATGAGCTGGGTCAGGACACACCAGTTGTCCATAGTGGCTTTTCCCTTTGGTATCTGCAATAAGAGCTTTCTTGGATAAACTTGAAAGCTGCAATGCAATTATGGTGTTACGATGCCACTGCTGTATCAATTTCTTGCTCTTTTGGAAAAGCAAAACTTTTCTTTTGGTCCAAATTGAGTATGGAAAATACCAATTAAAGTCCATGAAAAGGACATAAAAACACATCAAAATCTGTGAAGTATGAATCTGTCATTATTACTATTGCAATTACTACTATAATACACAAGATCTATACATTGAATTCAGAAAACTAGAATTAAAAGACTATAAAAGGAACCGGCACAATGGCTCAAATGGCTAATCTTCTACCCTCTAGCATCAGTATCCCATAGTGGCTCCGGTTCATGTCCTGGATGCTCCACTTCTCATCCAGCTCCCTGCTTGTAGCCTGGGAAATCAATGGAGAATGGCCCAAGTTCTTGGGACCCTGTACCCTCATGGGAGACCCAGAAGAAGCTCCTGGCTCCTGGTTTTGGATCAGCTCATCCCCCCTCCAGCCATCACAGTCATTGGAAGTAAATCAGCAGAAGATTTCTGTCTGTCTCTGTCTCTCTCTCTCTCTGCATCTCTTCTCTGTAAAATCTGCCTTTGCGATAAATATAAATAAATATTTTTAAAAGTCAGGGAAAAAGTTTAATCAGTGTTCTCCTAAAGGACTATTAAATATTTTTAGATTGATTGAGTGCTCACACTCATCTTCAAAACAGGACAGATACTTTATTCCAGTTGTTTTTTACCGGAAGTACTCACCAATAATACCTTCATTTCACAACCAACGGGCAATAGACTTGGAGCATAAAACCCAAGTTTGAATAAATCGTCTGCTACTTCTTTAAACAGATTGATGTGAGACAAGCTCAGATCACCTCTCTGAACCTATCTCATTTATAAAATAAAATATGGCTTTACCTACTTTCAAGGTGTGTGAGTAAATAAAATAAAGGTACATGAAAAGACTTTTATAAATTGCAGGAAAATCATTTCACTGTAAAAGACTCTGATCAATCATTCCTCCATATGAAAACACAAAGTAACAAGCACTCTACCTCAAATATACAAGATGGCAACCAAACTGAAAAGGAATTTAAAGAAAAAACAGATAGTGTTTCTTTTAGGCTTGCTGCCATATTTCATTTAGGCACACCCGAGACTCTGAGCAGACCTTTACTTTCATGGCTGCACTAATTTCTATGTCAAGATGTGTAGCCATGTCTTTCTTATGAGTCAAAAATAATCACACAAAAACCATGAAAGCCAGATTCTATTTTTCTTAAGCCCTGGGCCAAGGGAAGAGCTGTGCTTTGTTTTATGCTCATTCCTACTTCATTATGCTATTGCAGGTTATGAAGCTGGGGGAAAGAATAAAATACTTACAGCTGCAGACACTATCTGGGCAGAAATTCCCTTCAAAAGAGAATGTCGCATAACTGATCCATGGAGTGAAAAAGAATCAGGTAATTTTTTCTTCCTAAAAAAAAAGGAGGAAAATGTTTTGAACGTTTTGAAAGAAGAAAACCTATAGATACAAGGAAAGTAGAAACTGACACCATATCTAATTAGTTGGTTGTGTATTAAAATAGGTGTAAAGAATCTAAGACTCCTACATGAAGATGTGGTACTAAACCCAAGTAGAAGCTCATAGAAGCACGTTTCTCACTGATGTAAACTATTCCTGGTCTACCTTCAGTAAAATAGCCACGGGTTCTACTGTTCTCTACAAACCACTCCTCCTCCCTAGGTCTCCTTGCTGCCCTTGACCTCCTTCTTATTCTTCAAATCAACTTCTCAGTCCCCCACTCATTTCTCACTCTGCTGCTCCTTCCAATGCTTTCATCTACTCAGTCTAATCATCACTCACAAAGTAATTTTTAAACTTTTGTAAAACATTATTGAACACTGACTCAGCAGACATAAATATGTTCTGAGGACACAAAAATAAGGAAGTCATAGTTTCCACTGCCAAGGAACTCAGAGCCTAGCTAGAAGAGCATAAAAGTAATCACGAAAGGACAATTGTCAAACTAAAAAATAGGAATAAAGTATAACATATAAATGTGTGTAAATAGATGTTTATACATGAGGAGAGCAGAGATACATATGCAAACGTAAAAGTGTTCAATCTTGTTTATTTGGAGGATGTCAGGAGTGGCTAGATAAATGACATCCGCATTAGGCTTTGATGGATTATTGCAAGTCTGTCAGGCAAAAAGTACAAGTTTTAAACCAAAGATGTAAAGGTGCACAGTGGGTCTACAGAAGAGTACACAAAAGGCATGGACTAGGACTGAAATATTAGGTCAAAGTGGTAAACAGAATTCACAAAAAGATGCCACAGAAAGAAATTCTGGCTGTATTGAGTAGCCAACAAGATAACACCGTAACTTTTAGGCAAGTGGCAACTAGATCGTCAGAAACATTTAAGTTATCTATTTACAGGAGACAGTGTGGAGTAACTTAACATGGCCAGTGACGGCCCCTGTCACACAAGAGATGGCAATCTAAAGAAGACAGCACTGATTCAGGCCAGATTTAAGAGGAACAATACATAGATAACTTTATCAATGTGAAAGTTAACACATGAATTCAATAAAGTACTTATATTATGGTTCCTCCATTTCTCTTTCCTTTTCATGTTCTCTCCAAGAATTTGGAAGGTGAAAAGCAGCCAAAATTGAAGTTATTTAGGGTTAGAAGTCTTTTTCCCAAATCTTTAATCATCTTTGTGATTCTCCTCTGAACCCATTCCAAGCGAATGAAGGAATGCAGGAGCTGACCTTGGGCGAGGAGCGCGAGGAACAAGAGGGTGCTGAGTCAAACAAGCTCCATGTCAGCACCACACACACTGTGCTGGGTTTGATTCCCATTCCTCCGAGGCTCCACTATGACTGTGAGTGCCTGACTAGCGGCACAGATTCTTACTGAGGATCCAGAAGACAGCATTCGTGAGATCTAACTTTACACTTCTCCCTCAAAACAGCATCAAAATCATTAGGATCAAGGAAGCACATTATTTCCAGGCAAGTGGATTTTCTACTTCTCAAGCAAGGCTTCAATAGACCATGTTGTACTATGCAGAGATATTTACATTTTAGAGATCAAATATTGCAACCATACACAAGTATAATTTACATGAATATCTTAGAAGGTATACAGATGAGAGAGAAAAATTAGAATCTTTCATCTGCTGGTTCACTCCCCGAATACATGCAACTGGAATTGGGCTAGGATGAAGCAAGGCGCCCAGATTCAGGTCTTTCACATAGGTAGCAGGGACCCAAGTACTTGAGTCACCTCCTGTTACTTCCCAGGGTGCACATAAGAAGAAAGCTAGAATTAGGAGAAGTGGGACTCAAATTCAAGCATTCCCAAGCAGCACCCTAACAGCTGTAATGAAAACCCACACTATAAATACCTACCTTTTTAAGTTGGTCCTGTCACCGCTATCAGAGCTAGCCACAGATGAAGTATCATAGGAGTGAGAATCGATAGCATCGATGTTTAACAATGTAGGATCCTCAAGAACAAAGGACTCATCTTCATCATCAGTCTAAGTTGGAGGAAAAGAAATCAATAAACCCAAATTCCAAATACTCTATGAGACAAGTCAGGCAGGTGTTAATGGGTTTCTCAAAAAAAAACTCAAGTGCATACATCTGCTTTTTACTCTGTTCTGTGTATTCTTACTGACCAGGCAAATACAAAATTGAATTTCAACTCTAGACACATACCCCTTTTTACAAAGATTTCCCTCCCCAAATTTCCTAGTTGTTACAGGATGAAGCAGGAGCAGTTGCACAGACTGTTGGCTACAGAATTTTTTTCTAAAGATTTATTAATTTTTTTTTTTGGAAAGTCAGGGCTATAGAGAGAAAGGAACAGAAACATATCTTCCATCTGCTGGCTCACTCCCCAGATAGCCGCAATGGTTGGAGCTGAGCTGAGCTGATCTGAAATCAGGAGCCAGGAGCTTCTGCCAGGTCTCCCACATGGGTGCAGGGGTCCAAGTAATTGGGCCAGCTCCCACTGCTTTCCCACACCTTAAGCAGGAAGCTAGATTGGAAGCGGAGCAGCCGGGACATGAGCCAGCAAAAAAACGAGATGCCAGTGCCAGCAGGAGGAGAATAAGCCTGTTATACCACCATGCAATCCCCCAGAATAATTCTTAAAATGCAAATACATACATAGATGTTTTCCAGACAACTAATAACTGAGGGTTAATTAGAAGTAAACAAGTATCACTAGATTCTACAAATGGTTTGTGAAAACTATGACAAAGAAGCAGATGAAAGACATTCTAGGTTGTAAACGTGTAAACACAGTAATTTTTTTTAAAGATTTATTTATTTTTATTACAAAGTCAGATATACAGAAAGGAGGAGAGACAGAGAGGAACATCTTCCATCCGATGATTCACTCCTCAAGTGACCACAACAGCCGGTGCTGTGCCCATCCAAAGCTGGGAGCCAGGAACCTCCTTCAGGTCTCCCACGCGGGTGCAGGGTCCCAAGGCTTTGGGCCGTCCTTGACTGCTTTCCCAGGTCACAAGCAGGGAGCTAGCGAGGACTTAAGCTGCTAGGCAAAAACACCGGACCCAACACAGTAATTTCATAAAACAGATAGTACCCAAAGGAAAAAAAAAAACTTGTCCAGAATGACTGAAACTTAGAAGTAGACACTGGAGATAACACCCTGGAAAAATAAATTGGGGTCCACAATGTAAAAAGGCCTTACGTTCCTTTACACTAAGTGTCAGCAGGGCCTGTATCAACCTGATTCACCAGTGTACTGCTGGTACCCAGTACAATGCCTGACCCATAATTGGTACTCCTTTAGTTAATTAGGATATTACAAGTAGTAAGCAAAGGGAATGCCTGAATATTTTTACAAGTGGAGTAACATAACAGGAATCATGTTTAAGACACATGAAGCAGTATAAAGAATAATGAGGGTAGAGGACGAGATGAAGGCAGGGCGATTATGAAGGACTAAGGAGAAAGTCATTGCAACATCAAGGAAAGAGGAGACTCAGGCAAACCAATGCAACAGAAGAGGTGGAGAGAGGGAATAACAGCAGAGACATTCCTGATACAACATTAAAGTCCATGGTTATCATCTAAATTGGGGGAATGTAATAAGAATTTAAAGGGGATTTCAAAGTCTCCAGGTATTTAGGCAAAAAAGTGATAGCACTCAGTTAAGAAACGAAACAGCAGATAAGGCAGTAGGAAGAGCTTGATTTTGCAGAGGTTGCTTCTGAGCGACAGATATTAAGAAAGAAATGCTGATTCTACCTTCTCTCAACGGCAGCACCTTTTTCCTTACGATTTCCCATCACACTCTTCCTACGAGCCATCGGTATTTACTATTTACACTTTCTCTTTTCGTGACCCCTGACCTTGCTGAAGTCTTAGCCAAATTCACTGGCCTATTTTCAGGTTTTATAGTATTGTCTCCTATGCATCCCTGACCCTCTTGACTGCTGCTGTATCGCTGTATCCTCTTCCTTGATTTCCAGTATACCTCTTTTTTCCTGTTTCTCCTCCAACCTATGTGGCCTCATTTCATCAAACATGTTATCTTGCTTCTCAGTCTGTCAATTACTCTTGTTCCCCAGGGTTATATTTTTATATGTATATAAATTTTGTTTTTTTATAATGATTACATGGTTGATCAGGGTGAGAAGGACCAAGGTTTAGGAAAAATTGGGTGAAATCGTTGCTTCCAAATTGCTATTTCTTCTTGTTGTTTCTGGGGAAAGGAGAGAGACAAGGGGGAAACCACTCATGACTTTCCACACATCTCAGTACCCAGGGATGAGGAACTGCCACCTCATATCAACCCAGAGTCTCAGTGTGTGCATATTCTGAGAGTTCTGTCCAAGTAGTTTGGATAGTTCTGAAATGCTACAGATTTCACCAATCTGAGGAATATGTCATCCTCCCAATGTTCACTGGCTCCATTACCCAAGATTTTTTGCTGTCATCGTTTGTTTGGGGTAGTTGTCCAGTTTGTTCTGTTCTGCTACAGCACCAAATGAGCTGCCATATTCTCCTTTTACAACAGAGCCTGTGTCCGCTGCTCCACTTTTTTCATTAAGTAGGACATGTTCTTTCAAGCAAGTCCGAGGACCCAGGCCAGGTGTCCCAAACATCACCAGATCTTCTACTCCCGGAGCTCACAAACCCAACACCCATCTAATAGATGGGCCCCAGGATCCGGGCCAGGAGACCCAAACCCCACTGGATCCCCCACTCCTGGGGCTTATGAACCCAGCACTCACCTAATTGACAGGCTCTGGGACCCAGGACAAGAGACCCGAGCACCGCCGATTCCCCTCCCCTAGGGCTCATGAACCCAAACCCACCTAGAAGGCAAGTGCGGGGACCTGGCCCAGGAGACCCAAGCCCCACCAGTTTCCCCATCCCTGGGGCTCAGGAACTTGGCCCCCACCACACAGGTGGGTCCAAGAACATGAGCCAAGCTACCCAAGCCCTGTCAGATCCCCTGTCCCTGGGACTCACGAACCCAACCCCCACTGGGCCCAGGCTGGCATGACTCGCCTCACCTTAGTGTCTACAGTCTTGTTGCAGGGCCTGGCCTAGTCTAGTCTGCCCCCTGTTCCAGCTCCTGCTGGTGGGTGCTGCAGCCTATCCCAGCCAAGTCTGATTGCTGTTCCTGTCCTAATGTGAACTGTCTGGTATTGTGGCCTGATCTGGCTCCTCCTGCCCCCTGCAATAGTCCTCAGATCTGCCAGTGGGTGTTATGTGCTGGCCCAGACTGGTCTGTTCCCAGACCTGACCCACATGTATGCCAGTGGGTACTGTAACATGGCATGGACTGGACTGCTCCTTGCCTTTCCTCTTATGCTCACCTGCAGGGACTGCATCCCAATGAATGAGTTTCCCAAACTCCTTCATTGAGTTTCCTCCCAGTGGCAGTTCTTGCACATACCAGTGGGTCATTGGCCCTGGTTTACTTTGTCTACCTCCTGTCCTGATAAGAACAGTGGTCTTGCTCAATCAGCCACACCCATTCTGGTTCTTGCTGTTGGTTGTTGCAGCCCAGCAATACCTGGTCTGTTCCCAGACACAGCTTTCACATGGTTCAGTGGGAGTCAAGACCTAACCTGGCCTGTTCTACACCCAACCTGGCTCTCACAAATACCAGTGGGAGCTGGAGTCTAGATCAATCTGTCACTGCACAGTCCCAGTGCACACGCATGCCGATGCAGGCTATAGCCATGTATAGCCAAACTTGCTGTCCCCAATCCTAGTGGGAACCCCACCCAGCTGGGGTGTCCCCTTAGCTCCCCAGCAAGGCCTGACCCCCATCCACAGTTCTTGGGCGAGCCAGCAGAGATTGTACTTTCACAAGGGTGAGCCCACATTTCCACCCCTCAGATTCTGCTATCAGATCCACTTCTCTCACTCTTCTTCTCCCCTCCAAACCAATTTGCTGTCAGTTCCCTACTTACATACACATGTCGTGGACTTGTCTATGGAAGTCCCTCAGCTGTAATTCCTAACCTGGACATAAAAACCACAGATCATCTCTAACTACCACCTGTGAGATCCCGTCATTGCCCTGTAAATCAAGGCTCTTCAAACCGTGAGGGTGTGCTTCCAGGCGGCCTGAGGGGTTTTGCCCAGTGCCTTTGACTGGGCCCTGCCCGGGCCCTTGGTAGGGTGGTGGGGTGGAGCCACACGGCCCAGGGTCATATTCTTAACCCTCTTCTCTCTCCTCCTCCTATTTCATTTATTCCCTTGTTTTTGAGCAAGTATATCTATACTCAACGCTTTAAGCATCACATATGCAAAGGACTCCAAACAAGTGCCTTCAGAATTAACATTTCTCATGAGGTCTAAGTGTCTGTTGTTATAACTAGCTCTCAGATATCTCAGAAGATACAAATCAACTAAGAACAGGATTAGGACTAGCAAGGAGAATTTATGTTGGCAGCTATAAAAGATTAGAACAATTGATGAAGTCAAAGGGATATGGAACTAACTCAGAAATAAGAACTGTAGCACTAAAGTCTTAAGCAACAATCAATCAAAATTTAGTATCTGATTTTCTTAAGTGGTCTGGGGACATAATTAAGGAAAATAAATCAGTTGAGTTAAGCCAGGCTTACCAGGTAAGTGAAGAAAAAGCAAAGCAGAGAGTAAGGCTGTCAAGACTGAATTTAAAACTACTGCTGCACAACAGACATCAATTTTCCACAAACAAATGTGTAGAATTTATACAATCCTATCAAATTTCAGCTGATCTCGTGTGTGTGTGTGCATGTGTGTGATATAAAGTGAAAATGCAAAAGATCAAGAATAAGCAATGCAATCTAGACAAACAATGCTGGAAGATCTGAAACTACCAGAAGCAGAGACTGAGAAAAAAGTTCAATGATTATACTGTGGTATTGGAGCAGCTACAGACAGAATAATGGAATCAGAACCACACACAAATACAATCACCTGATTTATAACAAAGGTGCAATCACTGATAAGTATGCTGTCAGGAAATGGTGCTGGCTCATAATTCACACCAGTATGCATACACATACACATAAAATTCCAGAAGAACTATAGATCTAAATGTGAAAGGCAATACAATAAAAATTTTATAATGTGATGACAACATCAAGAACCTGAAACTGGAAAAAATTTGTTAAATAAGACACACACACAAAAACTAACCTAATAGAAAAATGCAGTAAGTTAAAACTACATTTAAGAACTTCTGTTTAAGTAGAATGAAAAGACTATTTACAGAACGAAAGAAGATACTAGCAATGTGCAAGTCATTTCAGGCTGGACCACAGTACCCTCTGGCAAATGCAGGATCCAGGACTGGGAGTGGGGCTGGTAGGGGACCTGCGGGCACTCCCTTTCTAGGCTGTAGCATGAAAGCCAGGTCTGGGGGTGGACCAAGCTGGACAAAACAGCAGTGCCCTTCACAATATATGCAGTCCAGGTCTAGGGGTGGGACAGACTGAGCTAAACCACAACACCCACATGTGTGTATGAGAGCTGAGAGGGATACAGGACAGAATGGGCAAGACCACAGCACATGCCAGCACACACAAAAACTGGGGCTGGAACAGGCCTGGTGGGGATTATTAAGGGTCGCTCTGACTAGGCTGCAGCACCCACATGTGTGCATGAAGATAGGGCCTGTGACGGGCTGGGCTGGGCTGGGCTGGGCTGGGCTAGGCTAGGCTAGGCAACAGCACCCATAAGTTCACATGAAAGATAGAGCTGGGGGGGAACTGACCAGGCAGCTGCATCACCAGTATATGCATTGCTGGTGCAGGTAACAAATCAAACCTGGCTCTGTACTAGCTGGCACACACAAGAATCAAGCCTGAAGTCCTCTTAGGTGAGGTTTCTTGGAGCATTCCCCAACTAGACTGCTAACTCAAACCCTGACCACAAATTAGGTCCGGGCCTCCTTAGTTCCTTACGTCCATGCAGTGGGAGAGCATACACAGATGCACACAAAGCACATGGCAGCCAGCTCATCTAGGCCAGGAGTGGATATCTAGTGCCTAGTCAAAGGATAGAGAGTGGAGCAGGACAGACAACTTGTCCTAGACAAGCTGAGTCTGTGGAGGCACTAAAAAGTACATGTCGTCAACCAAAAGACCTTGAAAAGATTTTCTTAATCCTGGAGCAACTGACATTATCTCAGACTATCAAATCCACTCAAGTAACATCCTTGGAACATACTTCCACACACTGGAGTCTTTAAGGCATCATCAAACGACCATCCCATCCCCGGGTGCTGATGTAGCTTAACAGCAAGGAGCGCCATGCTTTCCTACCCACTCCACCACAGATACAGAAGAAAAACACCGAAACATTTATCCCACCCACCTTTCACCATACCTCAACTTTCCTTACCCTAATCTGAGGCCCACATGGTCATGCAATCCCTCCCAACTATATAAATAATTTTTTAAAGTAAAAATAAATGAATGGGGTTAAAGAAATGAAAATGTAATTCACAGAAAAATATCCAAATAGCAAAAACGTATATCAAAGTTCTCCACCTCAGCAACCTTAAGACAAAGTCACAACTGTGATATGAAGCCACCACACACCTGTGAGAATGAGAGGCCAAAGTATGAAGGGCAGAAAAACTCACAGGTTGACAGCAATATAATAAACACACAGAATTCTCTTTTAAAATCCATATTAGTGGGCCCGGCAGCATGGCCTAGCGGCTAGAGTCCTCGCCTTAAACACCCCGGGATCCCATATGGGTGCCGGTTCTAATCCTGGCAGCTCCACTTCCCATCCAGCTCCCTGCTTGTGGCCTGGGAAAGCAGTCGAGGACGGCCCAAAGCTTTGGGACCCTGCGCCCATGTGGGAGACCTGGAGGAGGTTCCAGGTTCCCGGCTTCGGATCGGCGCATACCGGCCGTTGCGGCTCACTTGGGGAGTGAATCATCGGACGGAAGATGTTCCTCTCTGTCTCTCCTCCTCTCTGTATATCTGACTGTAATAAAGTGAATAAATCTTTAAAAAAAAAAATCCATATTAGTGAAGCTAGATACATGTATCAAGACAACCAATTTGAAAAACTGTGGCAGTATTTACTAAAGTCAAATATGATTTGTTACACATAATGAGCCACCAATTCCACTCCTAGGTATATGCCCAAAAGAAATACAGGCTGTAGGGCCTGGCATCGTAACCTAGCAACTAAAGTCCTCGCCCTGCACATGCGGGGATCCCATATGGACACTGGTTCTAATCCCGGCAGCCTGGCTTCCCATCTAGCTCCCTGCCTGTGGCCTGGGAAAGCAGTTGAGGAAGGCCCAAAGCCTTGGGACCCTGCACCTGCATGGAAGACTCAAAAGAGGATTAAGGCTCCTGGCTTCGGATTGACTCAGCTCCAGCTATTGTGGCTGCTTGGGGTGTGAACCATCAGACAGAAGATCTTCCTCTCTGTCTCTCCTCCTCTCTGTATATGACTTTCCAATAAAAAAAAAAAAAAAACTTAAAAAAAGCATGTATCTATATAGGTGTATATTTGTGAATGTGTTTGAAAGTAATTACCAAAAGATACAAATAAAAACATTCATAGCAGCACTCTTTACACAAGCCACAAGCTAGAAACTACATAAATACCTATCGATAGAATGAAGAAATAATTACATATTCATAAAGAAGTTCATGCAGCAATAGGAATGAATGATGAATTACAAAACTACAAATAAAGCTAAAAATGGAATATTCAAGGGAATAAGTCAGACACACAAAAGTATATGCGGTATAATCCCATTTATATAAACTTTAGAGTAGGCATTCACAGATGCTGGTTGAAGTTAGGCTAGTAATTGCCCTGAGGCTGGGCAGTAAAGGGGGACTAGAGGACATATGAGGTGCTAATATTGTTTTCAATTCTGAATTCTGGAGGCACAGGTTTTCTACTTGTGAAAATTCACCACACGGTATAGTTAAGATCCAGGCACCTTTCTGCAAGTATGTTTTATATTCAAGAAAAAGTTCAAAAGAATTCCCTGGCTTTAATGGTAGGACTGAAATAAACCCAGGATGACTCTCAGAGACTGAAACCAGGAACAACTGAGACAATGTCTTTATGAGGTAAAAAGACAGGGATACTTGTTGGTGTTTTTTTTAAGCTTGATTTTTTTTTTTTTATTTGAAAGTCAGAGTTACAGAGAGGGGTGAGAGAGAAAGGTATCTCCCATCTTGTAGTTCAATCTCCAGATGGTTGCTAATAGCCAGGGCTGTGTCAAGTTGCAGCCAGGAGCAGGAGCTTTACCTGGGTCTTCCACAAGGGGAGCAAAGGCCCAAGCACTTGGGCCATCTTCTGCTGCTTTCCTAGGCCACTAACAGGAAGCTGAACTGGAAGTGGAGCAGCCAAGACATAGATCAGTGCCAATACAGGACCCCAAAAGGACAGGTTTAAGGGAATGAGAGAAAAATTATTGGTAGAAAAAGGAATTTCAAAATAAGAAACTTCACAGATAGCAATTTCAAGGGGCTATAAGGCCTAGTAACATTATTTCAAGCCCTAAACTCTGAGACTGAGCATGTCTCAGTCACCCTGACATCTATTTCTTCTCTCACTCTCTTCAGGCTGATCCTTAAAAAAAAAATTATTGGGCCCGGCACAATAGCCTAGTGTCTAAAGTTCTCACCTGGCATGCACTGGACTCCCATATGTGCGCCAGTTCTAATCCCAGGGGCCTGGCTTTCCATCCAGCTCCCTGCTTGTGGCCTGGGAAAGCAGTCAAGGACAGCCCAAAGCCTTGGGACCCTGCACCCGAGTGGGAGACCCAGAAGAAGCTCTAGCCTCCTGGCTTCGGATCAGCTCAGCTCCAGCCGTTACGGCTCCTTGGGGAATGAACCAGCAAATGGAGGATCTTCCTCTCTGTCCTTCTCTGTATAAATCTGACTTTTCAACAAAATAAATAAATCTTTAAAAAGTTATTTATGTATTTGAAAGAATTCCACAGAGAGGTAGATAAACACACATACAGGGAGAGAGAGAAGAGGGAGCACAAGAGAGAGATCTTTCATTTGCTGCTTCACTCCCCCAATGACTACAACATGGCTGGGCCAAAGCCCAGGAGCCAGGAGCTTGTACTAGATCTCCCACATGAATGCAGGTGCCCCAGGACTTGGCCCATTTTCTACTGCATTCCCAGGGCATACATTAGCAGGGAGTTAGAATAGATTGGAACAGTGCAGGCTCCAACAGCCACCCATATAGGATGTTAGTGTCTCAGGAGTCAGCTTAACCTGCTATATCACAACGCCAGCCCAATCATGCTGATCTTAACGAGCATTATAAAATATATACCTCCAAATATGCTGAAGCAGGGGCCTGTTTATACTCTCTGCTATTTTCAAATTTTAAAAATCATTTTCTAGGGGATGGCATTGTGGCAAAGTGAATACAGCCACGACCTGTGATGCCAGCATCCCCTATCAGCACTAGTTTGTGTTCCAAATACTCCACTTCAGATCCTGTTCCCTGTTAATGTGCCTGGGAAAGAAGAGGATGATGGCCCACATCCTTGGGCCTCTGTATCCATGTGGGAAACCCAGATGAAGCCCCTGGCTGCTGGTTTCAGCCTTCCATAGTCATGGCTGATGTGGCCACTGGGGGAGTGAACCACTTCTGTCTCTCTTCCTCTCTTAATCTTTAACCTTTTAAAAAATCATGTTCTTGGGCCCGGCGGCGTAGCCTAGTGGGTAAAGTCCTTGCCTTGAACGCCGGGATCCCATATGGACGCCGGTTCTAATCCCGGCAGCTCCACTTCCCATCCAGCTCCCTGCTTGTGGCCTGGGAAAGCACTCGAGGACAGCCCAATGCTTTATCCTGCACCTGTGTGGGAGACCTGGAGGAAGCTCCTAGTTTCTGGCTTCGGATCAGAACAGCACCAGCCGTTGTGCTCATTTGGGGAGTGAATCATCGGACAGAAGATCTTCTCTCTATCTCTCCTCCTCTCTGTATATCTGACTTTGCGATAAAAATAAAATAAACCTTAAAAAAAAAAATCATTTTCTTGGGCCAAATTTGATATCCTAGTGGCTAAATCCTCGCCGTGCATGCTCTGGGATCCCATATGGGTGCTGGTTTTTGCCCTAGCTGCTCCACTTCCCATTCCACTCCCTGCTTGTGGAAAGCAGTAGAAGACGGACCAAAGCCTTGGGACCCTACATCCATGTGGGAGACCTAGAAGAAGTGCCTGGCTCCTGGCTTTGGATCAGCTTAGCTCTGCCATTGCAGCTACTTGGGGAGTGAACCAGCGGATGAAAGATCTTTCTGTCCATCTCTCTTTCTCTCTGTAAATCTGCCTTTCCAATAAAAAATAAACAAAATTTAGAAAAGAGAACCATGTCTTTAAAAAAATCATTTGCTTTTATACTTCTAATGATTACTATATTCTACAACTTACTTTTTCTTTCATTTATCTAGCTGCCTAGCTTTCTACAGGTGAGAGGCTAGCCACCTCCAGTCTTATCTCTCTCAAAGCAAAGAATCCATAACTCTTTATAATCCATGACCTAAATTTGCTAGGTGCCCAAATTACAACTGAGCATAATAACAGTACTCTCTTCTCAGTAAACCGCTAATGACTGACAAACTCTTACTTACAGATTAGAAAGCTGTGCAAGGTCAGCTTTTTTTTTTCATCATGAACTACAATCTCATTCATCTGAGCATTATTTTCTTTGCTAAAATTATATAAAATGTACAAATATTTAAAATGTAAACAAATTTTTATTTCAAGTAGTAACTAAAAGTAGGATTAATTTAAAAATATGTAATTATGGTAATTAAGAGGAGGAAGTGATTAAGAGCAAATTAACAAAACCAACTAAAACCAATCTCCTCTTTGCTAAATAGAAGATTTCCTCTATATCAAATATAGAATGAAATGTAACTGTAATCAACAAAGGGTATTTTGCTGTAACAGGATATTCTTTCAAGGACAAAGCATTCTTTGTCAAATCTAAAAATCCTTAAGTCTTACCATATAGAACATTTTTTAAGTCAAAAGCACATTCAAAGTAATAGCAACATCAAACAGATATTTTAAAAAAATAGAAATGAAAGCCACACAAAAAAATAATGCAACCCACAGAGATAGGAGTTGGCATCCTAGAAAGTATCGCCTACAATCCTAACAGTATAGGTAAAACAAAACCGTAGATCTGAAACAGATTTACACATAAAAGAAATCTTTCTCCAATTAGAAGCTGAAACCCCCAAGAGCAGGTCTTCAACACATCTTTAAAGGACTAAGAAGACTGAGTTGAAGAGATGCCAGCAGATGTAAGGTATCTAAAAACGCACATTTTATCAACCATGCGCTCCCACAGAATTTCTGGATAAAGCCTCCTGACTGCCAATTCAAAAAAAGACCACATTTCAAAACTTCTTAACAGCGATGGCATTCGTGAGATAAACTATTTTGTTTTCTCCACGTAGATCAATAAAGCTCACTGCTGTAAAAAGTATCAGTATGATGTTTCGCATCAGAGGATGAGCTATTTAAATACTGCTGGTAGAAATAACCATTATCATTACATAACAGATCCCAAAATGCACTTAATAAAATTTATTTCCAAAGACTACCAAGTATCAGGCATCATGCTGGGCTCAGAGACTCTAAAATCTAAAACTCTAAAACTAAAAACTAAAAATCTAAAACTCTAAAAATCTAAAACTCCCTTGAGAAGCTCATGGTCTAGACTGGAGCTGTCCAACAGAACTTCCTGCAATGATGGAAATATTCCGTATCTACCTGTGCTGTTCGGTATAGTTAGCCACTAGCTACTTGTGGCCATTGAACACTTGACATGTGCCATGTGTAGCAGCTTTTTTTTTAAGACTGATTTATTTTTGTTTAAAAGACAGTTCCAGAGAAAGGAGTGAGAGAGATCTTTCATTCATTGGTTCAGTCCCCAAATGGTCGCAGTAGCCAGAGCCAGGCCAATCTGAAGCCAGGAGTTTCCTCCAGGTCTCCCACAAGGGTGTGGGCGCCCAAGTATTCGGGCCACCCTTCACTCCCCATCCCTGGCACATTAGCAGGAAGCAGGCTCAGAAGCCGAGTGGCCAGGATGTGAACCAATACGTACATAGGATGTTAGTTCTGCAGGTAGAGGCTTTAATCTGCATGGGTCGTTGAAAAATAGAATTTTGTTTGAACCGTAATTCACTTACATTTTAATCTGACACTAGTGGTTACCATAGTGGATAATGCACACATGGACACACACCCTATAACCCCCAAAGCATTAACGACAATACCCACAGAACGACAGTCATCACAACCATTTACTTACCTCATTTAGTATGCTTTCCAGAGTTGGAGGTGTATCAACTTGAGGAATATCGAACTCCTTGTCATCAATCTAAATAAAGAAAGAAATTAATACTCACATAATGGTGCCTTTCCTCTTATAACCGTGTCTTAATTATAACCATTATTAATTAAATGACAAAGTTGGCACCAAACTGATCATATAGACAACTCAATAATCCTTAACAATAAGGTTTGAGTGTAAAAAAAAAATGCAGATTTGATTCTTCCCTAACCATAAAATCAGTAACTCTCAAGGGTAAATGTGCTCTGAATGCGCCATCCTGAACATCCTTTCCAGAAAGCGTGCACCAGAGTACTTCCGCATGTGCTTTCTTATATAGGACAGAATAGCACGCCTTACAACAACCCTAATATTCCAAGTTTAGACATCAATCATACATTATAAGTCTGTCCTTGCCATTCTTAGTTATTCATACTTTATGTTGAGAGATCGATTAAGTGAAGCAACTTGTCATTAAATACTCTCATAATCACAGAAACCCATTAATATAACATTAAAGCCATGATGAAAAATGGCTCTACAAGAATTCTCAACCTGCTGCTAGTTCTGTGACCTTCAGAAGTCATTTAACATAGTTGCATGCCAGTGTTTTCATCTATGAAGTGGATTATCAGAGCGTTTTGAGAGCTGTGAAGCTCTAATAATAACATGAGCTAACGTGTTTCATAAACTGCAGTGAACTATATAAATGATGAGTGATATTATCTTATAAAACTGCAAATAGAAACTTGCTAATCCATGCAAAAATAAGAATATTTAGTCTAGGTTATAAAGCACACTCTAACCAATCCTTTGCTAACATCATCACTGGACAAAAATGAAAATTTTTACCAAATCATTTTTGAACTCCAGTTCCTTGTCCAGATCAATGTAAGAGAATTTTGAAAGTGAAGCCTCTAGATTGAAAGTCTTATTCAGTTCTTCTTCAGTAGTCTTGGCACAGAGAGTCTGCTCCACACTTTCCTGGTCTGGTTCATTTGCCATGCTTATTAATAACGTTCTTCAGTCAACCCAAAAAAACGTTTTGTTTTTTCATTTTGGGATTTAGATCATGAGGACCTGAGTGATGATCTCTTTTCAAGGAAAAAAAAAAAAAAAAAGAAAAGAAAGTATCATTTAGATTTCCTCCTTGTCAAGTGACTAAAGTGACCATTCCAAACTACTTCCTGATCAGGCTTCACTCAGTACTCTGGTTAAAGGAAAGAGATCAACAGTGGGGTACAGGTGCTTGCATGAAGCACGGAGGAGGAACACCTGACTCGGACAGGCATGCCTGGGAAGTGGCCCATCATCCAAAGTCATGAAACTCAGTAGGTTCAGCCACAAGCCCTGGTACCAACCACATTTATACACCTTATAGCTTGACAGTAAACTGGTGCAATAAGCTGCAATGAGTTCCTTCCTCATATTCTCAAATGTAAGGGTTACTCCTCAGTTCCCTGGAGGTAAGTGTCCCCTGCAGGGGAGCATACAGACCAGGTTTATTGCTGGAATCCACACAGGATTACAGATATCCCAAGAACTGAGTACAGTCACCGAAGATACTGCACCATTTAACACAACATAAGCAAATTGGAGGGTTCAAATCTAAGGGAGACAACAGTGGCCCCAAGATAAAATAATCCACAGCCTACCAAGATCTGCAGAAAATAAAGCCAGTCACAGAAAAGCATGGAACCACTCCCCAATGAATACAAGGGTCCAGTGTACTTGTACAGGATTCAGCACTATTTATAATTGTAGGAGCCTTTGGGCGTCTTGGGGTGCCTTGGGGTGCATCCCCTGTGGGTGAGCAAAATCCTTAAGACCCAGCCTTCCTAAATTCCACACTGTTTTCAGGGCAAACACACCACTGCAACAACAGTCCCTACCCCCAAAGTAAGCATTTATTAGAGTAATTCCTCAGTGAAGTGAAGACAAAAATAGGGCTGGCAATCACTGAGTCACTGAAATAACTGATGTTTAAAAAGCATACTGAAATGTGTTGTTTTTTAAGTAACAGGCCCTAAACTCACTGGCAATTTTATATAACAAGCCTCATTTTTTTGCATCTATAATTATTTCCTTCAAGGTTCCATTTTTGTCATTTAAAAAAAAATGAATAGCCACTATGCATAAGACATGTGGATTCACAAAAACCGATTTTTTTTAAAGAGCTGAAACCAACTTTTCTAGTTAGTACATTTGGTATATTACCAAATACAGACTAATTTCTTTCACATGCCACAGAAAATAGAGTCTAAGGCTCAGTTCTACAATTCTACAAAACACGTGTTATCAAATCATCCCTCTAAGACACAGCTGAGAGTACTCTTGGATCTGGCAACAGTCACAAGCATTTTTCCAACATCAGGTACTAAAGTATTGCTCCCTTTGCAGAGCTATTAACATTTATACGCCTTTCTCCACCCAAGACTGAATTGCCTCATGACAGCTTCAAGTCTTTCACTCTTATTTACACCACTAAGCAGAACCAGCTACGGTCATCCAGCAACCATTTACAGAGGAGGATGTTGCACAGTGGTAAAACAGGTTAAACCATTGTTTCTGAGGCCTGCACCCTTATCTGAGCGCTCATTAGAGTCCTGGATACTTGGCTTCCGATACAGCCCCCTGTTGATGCATCTGGGAAAACAGAGAATGATGTCCTAAATGTGGGGACCCCTGTTCCCACAGGGGAGACCCAGCAGCAACACCCCACTCCTAGCTTTGGCATGACCCAGACCCGGCTGATGTAGGTACTGGGGCTTATGGATGATCTCATTTTTCTTTCTTTGTGGTTCTGCTTTTCAAGTAGGTGGAAATAGTTTTGTTTTGTTTTTTAATTTATAAACATGTATCATCTAATTCACATCCAATGGTTCCTAAAGACATTGTTAGTCTTAAACATTTCTTTAAATAATGGAAGAAACCTTACTGGAAAAAGAAATGTTTTACATAAATTTCTTAATGTTCCACACTTCATATTTGTCTTTCCAAAATAATTAAAACATGAAAAAAAAAGAGTTTTCTAGCTCTTTTTGTCCCATAGCTAGCGTTACTGGACTCTACAATCACACAACAATTCAGCATCTGTGAATACTCATATCACACTTGATTGCCTTAAGGTGATCAATCAATCGCACATTCCTTGAAGAAAGAATACTGTCCTGCCAAGGCACCCTATTCCATTTCCAACCTTCATTCCCTTCACTGGGCTCCTTTGAATAACAAGATGTGTTGGCAAAGTGCAATGAAGAAAAGCCAAAGAGTCCGTTACAATCAGGTGCGAAATAGCACTTTCCCAAACTCCTACCCATGACCTTCATCAATTTGTTTAATCTTCCCAAACTCCTCTGTTTCTACATTGTTTCACAAAGAAGGATAGTGGTTCTTGAAACACTAATCTACCACCTTTCTCACCCACCAGTGGAACTTACTCTTTCCTTTAACGTCAAATTCAGTCCTTGTTATTCTGAACTGGTACCGTTAATAAGAACCAGTTTTCAGTAATAAGAAGACTAGAACCTGGGTGTTGGATAATACCAGAACTCTCTTTTCTGGACGTCTTAGCATTTTTTAAAGATTGATGTTATTCTTGCTAGAGAATCTGTACCTAGAATGGAAATTCCATTAGCCGAGGAGGGTCTCCTGTGTTGGACACATCCCAGGTTTAGTTGATATGTGTGAAATGAATGATTCTTAGTAATACAACTATCTTGGTAGAACTACTAGGAGGAATAAATGATATGACAATAAAGTACTTAGAGTTACACTGGACACACAGTGCTTTTCAATAAATATCACTACTATTTAAATTGTCCTCAATGAACTACTACACTATTGTAATAATATGAGGGAAATAAGTTGGGAGGAGGGAATATAAGGAGGGGGTAGGGGAAAATTCCAGAGCCTATGAAATTGTATCATAAAAGTAAAAATAAAATAGAAGGAAAAAAATAAAATAAATTGTTCTCAAGAGTTCAAAATTCTTCAAAGGATAGACCCCAAAATATTCTGTGTTTTCATAAAGGTCCAGCCACTGCCAGGCAGATCAGGACATCTTTTTCATATCCTATTAGTAGTTTCTTCACAGCCTGAGACTAGAACTGCCCCCTAGTAAAGCACTGGAGACAATTAAAACCTTTCACTACAGAGGCAGGCATTGCAGTGCAACAGGTTAAGCTGCCACTTGCAAAGCCGGGTTTCCATAACAGAGTACCACTCTGGATCCAACTACACTGTTTCAAATCTGGCTGCCCTGCTCATGCAGCCTATGAAGTAACAGATGCTGGTTCCCTTGCTTGCAGTGGAGGATGGCCCAAAGCCTAGGGACCCTGTACTCCCATGGGAGACCCAGAAATGAAAGACTTCAGAATTCCAATTAGCTTAAGTGACTCCATTTGCTTAGCCTAAGTGAATTCCACTTTAGCCTAGGTCTAATCTGAAGTGCTGAGTCATTCCTCAAGATCCCCTTTAGAGAAAAGACTCTGTAAATGAGAGATTGATAGCTGACCAGTAGTATGCCTCATAGAGATAAGACTTTATGTAATAGAGGGATTGATAATTGCAATTCTGATTGGCTGAAATATAGTTAACCAATCATTAGTGTGACTGTGTGGAATCCCCCTGAACTGCATAAGAACCCTGTGATTTTCTACCTCAGGGCTTTCAACCAAGAATCAATGCATTGGTGATGGTTGGAAGCCCAAACTCAGAGATGCCGAGCTTGAATGAACCACCCTTGTGCGCTTGCATCAAAGTTCGACTCCTGCTGGTTCATTTGGGGAAGGCCCGAGGCTGAGACCGACCAGAGCTAGTTGCTGAACCTGCCGCTAAGCTACCATCAGACCTTCGGCCAAGCTGTGATGGTGGCTGACAGTGCCCCAGCAGAATCGGGACGCTTATTAGCCCTTATTAGCCCGGCTGTGTGGCCAGCAGTCTCCATCGTGGCTGCAGCACCAAAGAAGTGGCAGGTTGCAGCAGGCGTCTCTGAGCTGCTTGTGAGGCTGGCAGTGGGTGGCAGCTGCCGCTCGCTACCATGACAGGCCCGAGTACAACAGAAGAGGCTCCAAGCTCTGGCTTCGGATCGGCTTAGCTCAACCACTGCAGCCACTTGAGGAGTGAACCAGTGGACGAAGACTTTTTTTCTCTTTCTCTCCTTCTCTAAAATCTGACTTTCCAATAAAAATAAATCTTTCCTCTTCCCCCCCCAAAAGAATTCCAAATTCTTAAGTCTATGATTCCAGACATCATGAGCTGACCTTTCTTCCTCCTTCCTTTACCACAAAACTTATTATCTGACTTTGGAATCTCTCAATACCAGTTCCCACTTCCCTCCATGTCTGCCTAATGTGGTTCATTTGCCCCTGACTTCTACGTTTATCTGATCTTTCTAACTCTATCTAGGTACTACTAAAATTGGATCTATCTCTAGCCTCTTCTTTCCCTAACCATACTTTGACTCCAGAATGAGCATCCTCATTTGGATTCATTAGTTAACTTAGCATGCGACTATGCCTTTTCTCCCCAGCTATATAATAAAAGTGGGTCCAAGGTTCAAAGGATACTCAACATCACTAAGTTCACTGATTTTTACATGCATGCAGACATGCAATAAATATTTGCTAATTTACTCAAGAACTGCAGGACAAGAATAACACCTGTGTTGCATATTACATATACCCATGTTACTATCTGTCCTTGTTCACCTCCAAAGGATTTTTATCTGACTCAAGTTACTACTGAGTTTATACTTCTATGTAATCAAGCTTGTCAACCACTGTTCCTATCTAACAGTGGATATCAGCTAACTGGACCAAGGTCCCCTGCTTGTTCTTTTCTTTCATTACATTGATTTCATTACAATCATTTCTTCATTGTCTGAACCACTACTTCCTCCCCTCAATCAGAAAGCAAGTTCCATGAGAATAAAGACAAGATTTTCCTTGTTCACCACTGAATTCCCAGTGCCTAATTAAACAGCTAATTAACCAATCCATTCCTCCAGCCCTCCCTTCCTAGAGAAGTGGCACTGCATACAGACTTCCTAAGCCTCAACCAGCATCTCCGCTCATCCAACTGAATACAGGGTTAGTCACTTCACTATAAATACTTTCCACCTGTGCAAGTTACAGTCTTTGCATCGAACAGAAATTTTTCAATGATTATATACAACATGACACAGACTTCACAATCTCAGATGTTTTGTGTTCTTGTACATTAATTCAGCCTACAGGCCAAGATGCAGGCAATGAAAATGTATCATATGTACAGCTGAATTTACAGGAATGCAACTATTATCTTCCACAAAGGAAAAGAAAAAAAAAGGTTCATACAGAGCCAGATTCTGCATACCATTTCACTACATAACCAGATGCTTCCTAGTGAGCACGCACGAGGGCTTGGACATTTGCTGTCCCAACGGGTCGCCCTCAGTTCTTGCATGACTCATGCACAGCTAACTGACTTCATCTGTGCTCAAAATATAACCCACATTCTGTCCCAACATGGCACCAGAAGTAGCAATGCCAAGCTTTTTAAGAGATCGCATGTTGGTCTCTGCTATAACTCCTTCCTAGGGTACTGTGAAGACGCTCAGCTTTCAAGGAACTTTCCAAGGATGTCTCAATGATCCTCCATTGTCACCTTACCCGTGGACTTTAGCATCAGACCCTATATTTGATGTACCAGTATTATATCCTGGCACAGGCTGCTGACTACATCCTGAGTTTCCTCCTGATGCTAGACATATGTAGGTAACCAAAGCTCCCTCAGTGCCTGGCGCTGCCACTGCCAAAAAACTCAAGTTTCCATTTATCTTTTTCTTCTTTTAGTACATGTCAAAATAAGAAGGCTGATCATTTAAATCAAGAAACACATATGGAAGAACAAATGTTGAAAAGTAGAGGAAAGGAACAGTGCCTGAGATCTTCCTGCACCTGATGACAGGTTACTACTAAAAACTGTTAAATAACCCTCAAGAAGCAGCTTCTCCTTTTCTAAGATTTACTTATCACCTGGGAAGCGTAAAAATAAATAAAAATAAATAAATAAAAGATTTACTAAGTATTGTGGCTTAACATGAAAAGCCACTGCCTGTGATGTTGACACCCCATATGGGCAACAGTTTGAGTCCTGGCTGCTAGACTTTCATTTCAGCTCCCTCACTAATAGGCTGGGCGGGGAAAAGCAACAGGGGATGGCCCAAGTGACTGGGTCCATGTCACCCATCTGGGAGATTCGGAAGACACTCCTGGCTCCTGGCTTTGGAAAGGCCCAGCTTTAGACCAGCCCAGTTCAGGCTACTGAGGCCATTTAGGGAGTTAACCAGCAGATAAAAGATCTCTTTCTCTCCCTTACTCACTCCCTTGCCTTCCCTCTCTCTATAGTTTTGCCTTTCAAATAAATGAACGGAACTTTAGAGGAAAAGAAATATTTATTTATTTGAAAGGCAAAGATATGAAGAGAGAGAAAGATTCCTGGTTTACTCCCTAAAGTAACTGCAACATCTGGGGCTAGGTCAGGTGGAAAATAGGAGTTTGAACTCATTCAGGCCTCCCCCAAGGGTGGCAGCGGCCCAAGCACGGGATCATCATCCACTGCCTTCCCAAGTGCAATAACAGGAAGCAGATCAACTGAAACTTGAACTGGAGTTCATATGGGATATTGGCATCACAAGCTGAACACGCTACATCACAACACCGGCCTCAAAGAATACCCCTTCCATAGAAGGATCTAATTCCCTAAAACAGTAAGAACCACATCTCCAAATATCTATATTGTATGCTATTTTACCAGTTTTCAATCAATACACATATCAGGCGATAAGTGAAATGAGTAAGAGAAAATCATCACTTCTAAAAACCTCTCACCCCCAACCAAAGAACACCTCTTAAGAAGTACTTGGGCCTTAGAGAGACTCTGCAGATCCCCTTTCTTCTCCACATAAATGGTGAATTCATGTAAGCTAAATTCGTACAAGATAGGATTCCGCTCAGCAACAGACTAAGTAGACAATGGCCTTTATCAATTCCCAATTAAACTATCATCTGTTTCTCTTTGTTGTTAAGGAGGATATAGAATACTAAAGATTTGTTTTTGAAACAGCAAAAGGAAGCTCCTTGCTGAACTCTGAAGGAAAAAAACCACACCTTCACCATCTTCCCTTTGAGAAAGCACTCCTTCTATACTCCAACCGTGGGATCTCCGTGGTACTGAGTCAGATACCCTACCTGCCAGACCAAAAGAGGAGGCGTGGACATCCTTGTGTCCGGCCTGGCCAGTCAGGATCCTTCCCTGGAATTTGTAACTACTGAAGGCGGCAGTTACACCTTTACCCTGGGGTACTTACGATTGGATGATGTAACTCAGAAACTGCCTACAGACACATCTATCACACATTCATAGAGTTAAGACAATTACAGAAGCAGATATAGGGCACTAAGGAGCTAGAGGTTCTTTGGGGAGAGGCAGAGGGACTTAAGAACATCGTCTAAGTTGCTTGATGAAGTGACAGGTTAGCCCTTTCCAGGTTTGTGAGCCAATAAATTCCTTTTTGTTTAAACTCATTTGTGTTGCATATTTGTCATAGAACAGAAAGAACCGTGGCTTAAAAAGTGGAATGACCACCAGAGTAAACATTAGAGGTTTACAGCAGTGAGAAATCCCACACAAATCTATAGGTCCTTGCTAAAACACAGAATGCACTTCAATGTTACATTGAAGGAAGATAATAGCTAAAAATAAATCAATTTGGGTCCAGAGCAATGGCTCAGTGGCTAAACCCTCACTTTGCATACACAGGGATCCCATATTGGCACTGATTCATATCCCGGCTGCTCCACTTTACAACCAGCTCCCTGCTTGTGGCCTGGGAAAGCAATGGAGGATGGGTCAAAGCCTTGGGTCCCTGCACTCACGTGAGAGACCTAGAGGGCACTCCTGGCTTCAGGTTGGCTCAGCTCTGGCTATTGAGGCTGCTTGGAGAGTGAGCCAGCAGATGGAAGACCTTTCTCTCTGTACCTCCTTCTCTCTGTAAATCTGCTTTTCCAGTAAAAATAAATAAATCTTCTTTTAAAAAAAAGAATAAAACAATTTAATATTACAAGCATACACAGATGACACTGAAACTATGGGCCAAGCAAAGATGCTCTTTAAACTCTACAAAACCTATAAACAGATCCAAAGCTAAACACGCTTCATTAAGTTCAAAAGCCCTTCTGCACATTCACAGGTATAACCAATAGTCTCATTACTATAATGAGACTCATTCAAGTCTCATAACTATAATGCCTATTGGTCAGTGGGAGCAGCTAAGACTCGCCAAGACTCTGGGAGAGAGAAAACAACCACCTGTCGATGGTGGTCCAACTGCAAAGGCTATAGGAGGGTATTTCAAAGATGTGTGGGAAACTGAATACAAAGATAACTGTGAGGCTAGATTCAGCCTACCAGTTAAGAAGCTAGCAGGTATGAGTGGATTCGATTCCTACGTGGGGCTGCCAATTTCAGCTTTCTGCTTAACAAAGAACATGGAAGACAGCAGGTAATGGTTCAAGTGGCTGGGTCTCTGTCTCCACTGTAGATCTACATTGAGTTCCTGGCTCCTGGCTTTGGCTCGGTGCAGGCCTAACTGCTGCAGCCATTTTGGAGAAGTGAACTGGCTGCCACTTTCTCCCTCTACTCTTCCATTTCCTCTCTCTCCAGTCGACAGTATGGTGGAAGGCTGGCCACTGGCAGGCACAGGCCTTCCCCTGCACCCTATCAGTCTGCAGAGTGGAAGGGTGGTGCACACTTGCCAACCTAGAGAAGGCTCCACACCTTCCTCCGATAGCTCATGACCACAGCACCTCTCTCATGGGTCCTACTTTACCCTAACCATACCCTAGCTGGGAGCACACTAGTTTTACATGGATAGGGCTGGTGCCGTGACGAATTCTCCACCTTCAAGCACCAGCATCCCGTATGGGCACCGACAGGTTCCAGTCTTGGCTACTCCACTTCTGATCCAGCTCCCTGCTTATACCCTGAAAAAACAGCAGCGGACAGCCCGAAGCTTGGGACCCTGCACCTGCCTGAGAGACCGAGAGAGAGTCCCTGGTTTCAGATCTGTTTGCCTTCCTTCCCTGGGTGCCACTCATGGAGAACTAGCTAGTTCTTCAGAGCCCCAACTTTTCCTCTGCCGTCATCACGTTTGACAAGGTACACCTTGCAGGCCGAGGCACACAGCAAGCAGCCACACCGGGAGCCTATCAATCTTAACAAGTGGGCACTCCCTCTATCCCTCGGCCCCAGGACACACTAGTCAATCTCCACTCCTGGGAGAACCGGGGCGTCCACACCTCCAACCCGCTGGACGACAGGCTGCACGTCCGTGCGGCTCTCGGGAGTAGGGTCAGGAGAGGACCACCCACCTCCTGCCCTCACAGGCCGAGCAGGGGTAGCGCCTGAGAGCTCAGCCTCTCACCAGGGGAAACGGCCTGACCCGGTGCGGGCCGCACGCCGGACACGCCCCTCCGCCCTAGGGTCAGCCCCACCGGGCCGGCCGCCCCAGCCCCTGAAGCCATCAGGGACTGCTCCGTCAGCTCGCCCGGGCCGTGGCGGCGGCGCGCGGGCGCAGCCAGCCGAGGCGCTGGGCTGGGGCGCTCGCTCCCCTCCCACCCCGAGGGCAGCCCCTCACCCTGTCCCCTCCCAGCCGGCCGGCTCCGGGAACACTCGTTACCTGAGCTAGCAGCCGTTCGGGCCTGCGTGGGCCCGCCCCCTCAGCTCGAACTTTACGCTTGCGCAGTGCCACGCTTCCGCTTTCCTCTTCTCGGCTGCCTCTCCTGGGCGGTGCCCGCCCCTACGCCACGCCCCTATTTAAAGGGCAAGCGAGAACTCCCATCCCTGCGACTAAATGGGTGTCAGGATGGTGGAAATATCGGAGCAGGTGCATAGAATGATAAACAGCAGTTCTTAAGTTGGGAGGAAATTCATCCGACCGGGCTCGGCGGCGTGGCCTGGTGGCTAGGGTCCTCGCCTTGATCTGACTTTGTAATAAAAATAAAATAAATCTTTAAAAAAAAAAAAAAGAAAAAAGAAATTCATCCGACCTTCAGGAAAGCGGCCTTACCCATAGCCAGCCCAGAAAGCACAAGTAATTATTTTGATTTGGGAGATTTCAACCAGAAAATGAATACCAAATTTACAGCTGTTTATATTTTTGCTAAATAAGGGCAATGAACACACACAGTAACAGTGAATTACTATTTTCTAATTTATCATCAATCGTTCTGCAAAAAAAGGCATATTAACATCAAAAACATAGGAGGAATGCACTCTCATCTAAAGGAAACATCTTTAAAATATATGCACTTTGAGGTTACAGTGCAGACATGGCCAAGTCCAAGAACCACACCACACACAACCAGTGCTGAAAGTGGCATGGAAATGGCATAAAGAGGCCCCATCACAGAGATATGAATTTCTTAAAGGGGTGAACCCCAAATTCCTGAGAAACATGCACTTTGCCAAGAAGCACAACAAGAAGAGCCTATAGACGATGCAGGCCAACACAGCCAAGGCCAAGAGCGCGCAGGCGGAGGTGCTCAAGACCATGGTCAAAGACAAGGAAGAGAAGCCCATCATCCCCAAGGCAGTCAGCCGAAAACTCGATCGACTTGCCTACATCGCCCACCCAGGGCTCAGAAAGCATGCTCATGCCCACATGGCCAAGGGTGTCAGGCTGGCCCAGTCAAAGACCCAGGCAAAGGTCAAGCCCAAAGCCCAAAGCCCCAGCCCACGCCGCGCCTGCAGCAGCAGCTCTAACACAGTGTCCTCCCACAGGTGCCCAGCTCCCCACAAAGGCTCCGTAGTGACAGCCTTTGCCGGCCACTGCAGGGACAGAAGGACTGGTGTGACCTCTGGGCTGCTGTCCTCATTTGCACAAATAAACCTGAGATGGAGAGAAAGAAAAAAAAAAAAAAATATATATATATATATATATGTATATATATGTGTGTATATATATATATATTGCTCCTGCAGAAATATAAAAACCTATTAGTTTTATTTATCTGCCTTTAATGAATTATTTATTTGTTTATTTGGAAGTCAGTGTGAGCATCTTCCATCTACTGAGTTCCTCCCCAAATTCCTAGAAACAGCAGGGATTAGGCCAAACCAAAGCCAAGACCTGGGAACTCAACCTTGGTCTCCCAGATGTGTAGCAGAGAGCCAAGCACTTGGACAATCACCTGTGCCTTCCAGGGTGCACATTAGCAGGAAGCTGGACTTGGAAGCAAAACTGGGACTCTAGTCACTCCCCAATGGAATGCAGGTGTCCCAAAAGCAATGTCTTTAAGAGTTATTCCTAGGAGACCTTTAGCTCAACTGGCTGAATCTCCACCTTTAAGCACTGGCATCCCATATGGGCACAGGTTTATGTTCCGGCTGCTCCACCTCTCATCCAGCTCCCTGCTTTGGCCTGAGAAGGCAGTGGAGGATGGCCCAAAGCCTTGGGACCCTGCACCCACATGGGAGACCCAGAGGAAGCTCCAGACTCCTGGTTTCGGACCGGCTCAGTTTTGGCTGTTGCAGCCACTTGGGGTGTGAACCAGAAGATCTTCCTGTTCTCTTTCTCTCTGTAAATCTGCCTTTACAATAAACATAAATAAATTAAAAGAAAAAAGGACTCTGTGTACAGACATAATGACAATACAAGGGAAACTGCTTTGAGTGATAAGAAGGCTTAGGACCATCAGGTAAGGTGAATTGGGGAAGTACTTCAGGGAGGAGGTGATGTGTTTTCAGAACCTGAGTAGGCAGAGGGCTTGGGGGCAGGAAGCATGTCTAGCTGAGACAGTGGTGTGCCCCATGGCTTGCAGCTCATTCCTGGCCTGCAGTGGCCATGACCTGTGCAGCAGTTTTCAAATTATTTTATTTTGTTACTGAAGTGTTGCGAGTTGACCAAATCTATCCCAAAAAATGAGTCGGGGACAGACTCTAGATGCTCAGGAGTCTTTGCTCACTGGCTGGTGCTGGCTGGCAAACTATTGTGTTTCACCACACATGGAAAAGAGGAGCAGACCCGACCAGCCATGCCCTGGGGATTTTTAGCAATGATCATCCAATCAAACTAAGCACTGGCACATGATGTGAATCATTCAATCAACTGTAATGGCGTGGAACACAGACACCCAGTTTAAGCATATTTACTTTAAACTATTCAATCAGTAAGAATCACATCCTACCTAGCAGTGCAACAGAACTAGGTAAACATGGCCTTCCAATTCTATTTACAGAAAACAATTTGGATCAACCAGCTTACTGCCTGAGCTACGTAAGAAAAGCAAGATCTCATCCTGGAATAAGATGCCCTCTGGTGATAAGTACTCCCACTCCCCTTGCGGGACTTTCTAAAAACCCAAGGTTATGGCAAAAATCAGGTTATGGACTTGTCCCAGAAGTGTTTCAGAAGACCTAGCCTTACTGTTGCCATTTTCTGTTGTCTGGGTTGTCACAGAAGAGCAAACAGCCAGAGAAAGAGTGACACAGAGATCCCACCCATGTTTCCTCACAAAATCCCACAACAGCTGAAACTGGGCCAGGCCAAAACCAGGTGTCAGGAATTGTTCAGTCTGCTCCAGGAGTGGTAAGAGAGCAAAACTGGGGCCAGTGTGGTGGCATATTGGGCAAGTCCTATCTATACCTGTAGCTCCAGAGACTCCTTTGCCTGCAGCTCCCTTGTAGGACCACATGTGTGCTGGGTCACATACTGGCTGCTCCACTTCCCATTCAGCTCTCTGCTGCTTACAGCCCAAGAGGCCAGCAGAGGATGGCTCCACTCCTTGGGCCCCTGCACCCATGTGGGAGACCCAGCTTCGGATCCGCTCAGCTCTGGCCATTGTAGCCATTTTGAGAGTGAACCAGCAAATTGAAAACCTTCTTTCTGTGTCTCTCCCTTTCTGTTTCTGTAATTCTGCTTTTGAAATACAGAAAATAAATTCTCTGAAAATAAAATAATAATATTAATAATAATAATAAAAGAACTGGAGCCAGAACTTGAACCAAGGTCTTCAGTAGGGGATGTGAATGTTCCAAACAGCATTTTAATGGCTGTGCCAAATGCTCACCTTCAAACTTCATTGATCATTACTGACAGAAGGAAATGCAGTTCAGCCATGATCTACTGTGCACACACACACAATATCTATACATGCGCAGCAAGAGAGTGTCTACAGTAAGATAAGAAGGCTGGGAAGGCTAGAAACCTTGGTGACCTGCAACGGTTGGGAAAGTTGGTCAGCAAGCAGACTGGCAGCAGTGATGGGAGCAGGATCATGGGGCTTTAGTGACGATCTTGAACTACTGAGTCTCTAGTTCACTCAAGGTAGCTCTAGAATGCAGACCTGAGGCCTGTTGCTGGATAGTGTTCAGGATCTCCACTCACAATTAGGAATTTTTCAGAATGATTCACACTACCTCTGGGACCTTTTACATCACTTGCGTGTTCATGGTGGAAATGGTGTCAAAGGTTATTTTTTCCAGGATTGCTTACACCAGTTTAACAAAAATAAGGATATCGCATGGAACCACCTGCTCCCCTTTCTTCCCTGGGAACACAGGAGAAAAAAAACTAAACTAAACTAAAACATTTGTCCCATCCACTTTCACCCATGCCTGACTCTCCCCACCCTAACCAGAGGTCCACATGGGGCGTGCATCCCTCTCAACTGTATAAATAATATTAAAAAGAAAATTTAAAAAAATTTTAAATAATATAAGCAGTCCTTTCTCCCCCGGGAAAAAAGAATATGCATGCCTATAGAAAACTCGGGCAATTTTAAAAATAGAGATAAATAAAGCAGAAAAATAAACCACTTACTATTTTTGGCTTATGCTCATTGGGTCTTTTTCTTTGTATATTTACTCTTACAAAATAAAAAAGCAGGCAGAGACACAGAAAGTGTTGTCATCCATTGAGTTACACAGCAAATGCTCCCCAGTGGCTAGGATTGAACCTCATGAAGGGGGAAGTTTCAAGCTGTGTGTTGGTTTTGCGGCTCCCACACAAGTGCAGGAACTCATTTGGTGCCTCCCAGGGTCTGTGTTAGCAGGCCTTCGGAGCTAGAGGCAGCTATCAAACCCAGGCATCAGGTATGGGACGAGGTTGTCAATGACTAAACACCTGCCTCTGTGTAATTTATCTCGTTTGACATTACAAAGCAACTTAGAACATGCATCCTGATGTTTCCACCCCAATTTGGTATGTCGGGAAGTAATCACGGTCACGATCTTTAAAACTGTTCCCAAATCCAACTTGCTCCATGAGTGTTAATCAAAATTTATTTCCACTGTTTTGGACATTTAAGGAATTCTCTTGTCTTTTGCTGTTAACAAGAAATGTGTCATGAATAGCCTTATACAGAAACCTCTGTCAAAGCATCTTAAAGTGATTTTCTTAAGACAGAGCCTTTCAATGAAATCTTGGATACCTAGGCTTAGAAAATGCTTAAGTCTGTGGCTACCTAGTGTTAAATTGATAGCCAGATATGCCAGACCAGTTTTCATTCTCACAAGAAGTGCTCAAGGGTGCATATCACACATATCCACCTGCCTTTATTTATGTTTTTAAACATTTTTCCAATTTGCTAGATGAAATGGCCTTTTATTTTTAATCTGCACTGGTTTACTGGTGGGGTGGAATATCTTTATAAATGTATCAACCCTGTAGAATTATTCTGGGAATGCAATTTCATTGCCCATGTTTGGATTTGCAACTGGCAAATGGCACTAAGCGACTGTTACAGAGTTAGGAGAAAAAGGCAGAGAAAGATTTTTAAAAATAAATGATGTGGTCACACCAAGTTAGAGCCAAATTATATTGCGGTGAACTGTACTAACAAAAATTAGTAGGAGAACTGAGTCATCACATGTACATGGTGAGACAGATCTGTGTTCTTGCAAGCAGCACAATATTTATATTACAAAGGGCAGTTTCGCCTCTGCAAACCAGCCCTTCAATTAAATCAGTATTGTAGATGGGAATTTTCTCATATAACATTTTTGTTTGCGTTTAATTTTTAAGTCGGTTTTGGCATAAAATCTGTAAAAAAAAGTTTTCTTCCTAGTGTGCTGCGCATGTGTATATATATTTGTACTTTTATATATACACACAAGACTACTTCAAAGAGTTCATAGAAAATGAAATTAGAAGATAAGCTTATGGATGCTGGGAGGCTCCAGACATAAAGGAAAGATAAGGAAATGCATAGGCAAGGTGCCTGGCATAATCAGTTTATAATGTGTATATGTGCTCAAGTACTGCACTATGGGGTGGGTGTTGCCAGTTAGTCTGTTAGTTAGTCTGTTAGTTAGTTAGTCTGCTGCCATATTGGAATATTAGTTTGAGTCCCAGCTGCTCTGCTCTTGACCCAACTCCCTGTTAATGCACTCAGGAAGGTGAGAGATGATAGCCCACATACTGAGGTCCCCGCCATCCATGTGGGGAACTAGATTGACATTCCCAGCCCTGGCTCCTGTAGGGTGCCTACAGGAGCAGTAACCGAGCAGAGGAAAGATCTCTCCCCACCCCAATCCTATCCCATTCCTTAAGTCATACTGCCTTTCAAATAAATAAATAATAAATCATTTTCAAAACAAAATGTGTGTGTGATACTCTCAAGTAAATAGATCCTAGGCCCGGCACGATAGCCTAGGGACTAAATCCGTGCCTTACAAGCACCAGAAACTCCCATGTGCTCTGGTTTGTGAACCTGCCACTCCGCTTCCTTTGCAGCTCCCGGATATGGCCAGGGAAGCAGTGGATGACGGTCCAAAAGCCTTAGGACCCTGTACCCACATGGGAAACCCAAATAAAGCTCCTGACTCCTGGTTTCGGATCAGCTCAGCTCCAGCCTTTGCTGCCACTTGGGGAGTGAACCAACAGATGAAAGATCTTTCTGTCTCTCCTTCTTGATGTAAATCTGCCATTCCAATAAAAATAAAATAAATCTTAAAAAATAAATAAATCCCTTTAAAAAATAAATGTTGCAATATATCCCATAAAATAAATGTTTTACATGTTACCCACAATGTTTAAATGATAAAATAACATGTAATTTTTAAAAAATATGTACTTTTATTTTTATTTGAAAGGCATATTTGACAGGGAGAAGGAGAGGACGAGAGAGAGAGAGAGAGAGAGAGAGCTCTTCAATCTGCTGGTTCACAGTCTGCTGTACATACTGGCAAGCACAGGAACCAGGGCAAGGGTGGGCCTGGTGGGGGTTTTGTGGGTCGCTTCGACTAGACTGCAGCTCCCACTGATTTACGTGAAGGCCACGTAGGTGGTGGGCAGGATCAGGCTGGGCTCCAACACTCATTGGGTTGTGTAAAACACAGGACTGGAGACAGAACTGACCCAGCAATTGCAACTACCAGTATGTGCATAGGCTGATTTGGGTGACAGACTGTGCCGAACCCTGTATTGGCAAACACACACAAGAATCAGGTCTGGGATGGCCTCAGATAAGGTTTCTTTAGCAATTCCCTACCAACTGAACAGCTGGACTCAGAACCCTAACCATGGAGAGAATTGCAGATTCCATGGTCTGACCGTGGAGTGCATGTGTCAGAGCTGGGCCTCCTCAGTTGCTCAGATGGAGCAGTGGTTAGCATATCCAGATGCACATGGAGGATATGGCAGTACATTGGAGTCTCCAGAGGACACCTGGTACCATGGCAGAGGACAGAGGAAAGAACAAATTGATTAACTACCCCAGCCAATTGTTGGCAGTGAAGATCTGGGCAGATGGAGACACTAAGGTGGACTATAGCACCAGTGGATTCGGGAAAGATTTCATCACAATTGGAGTGGTGGGATCACCAGCATTCAGGACAGTTGAACTATCAAAACCTCTTGAGAAATTCAGGGCTTTGTAAATTTCTATTTTTGTTCTTGTTGATTTTGTGTTGCAGCTTCTCATTTAAGAGGGATGTGTGGTGACTATGTAATGGAGACTCTCATGTCCAGATGTGAGGATGCAGTGCAGTGTGCATCTCTACTTCCAGATCAAAGAAAAAAAATATTTTTAAAAAATCTGCTGGTTCAATCCTTACATGGCAGCAACAGTCAGGGCTGAGCCAATCCAAAGCCAGGAACTAGGAGCATCTTCTGGGTCTCCCATGTGGGTACAATGACCCATAGCCTTGGACCATCCTCTACTGCTTTCCTAGGCCATAAGAGGAGAACTGGATAAGAAAGGGAGCATTAGGGACTAGATCCAGTGCCAATATAAGATGCTAGCACTGCAGGCAAAAGATTAGCCCATATGCCACCACACCACCTCCCATTTCATTTATTTATGCATATTTTAAGGATTAATTTTTTAATTGAAAAGACAGATTTGCAGAGAGAAGGATATATGGAAAGATCTTCTGCCTGCTGATCCATTCCCCATGTAGCCGCAGTGGCCAGAGCTGAGCTGATTTGAAACCAGGAACCAGGAACTTGCTCCAAGTCTTCCCCACGAGTTCAGGGTCCCAGGCTTTGGACCATCATGCACCACTTTCCCAGGCCACAAACAAGGATCTTAAAGGGAAGCCGTGGGCCCGGCAGCGTGGCCTATTGGCTAAAAGTCCTTCCTTGAACGCACCCTGGGATCCCATATGGGCGCCGGTTCTAATCCTGGCAGCTCCACTTCCCATCCAGCTCCCTGCTTGTGGCCTGGGAAAGCAGTTGAGGATGGCCCAAAGCTTTGGGACCCTGCACCCACGTGGGAGACCTGGAGGAGGTTCCTGGTTCCCGGCTTTGGATCAGCGCAGCACCGGCCATTGTGGCTCGCTTGGGGAGTGAATCATCGGACGGAAGATCTTTCTCTCTGTCTCTCCTCCTCTTTGTATATCTGACTTTGTAATAAAAATAAATAAATCTTTAAAAAAAAAAAAAAAGGGAAGCGGAACAGCAGGGACACAAACCGGTCCCCATATAGGATCACGGTAGATACAAGGTGAGGATTTAGCCACTAGGCTATCGTACCAGGCTCTTAATTTATTTTTAAGGGTAAATTTATTTTAGTGGAAAAAAATGTTTTGATATCTATGTATACCAGAGGAGTTCAAAAAGTTTCTGGAAATACAAATGATGAAAAAACTACATATAAATTTCAAAATCTTTTGTACCAAAATAAGCCTCTCTTTTAATCCCATTTTCCACAGGCTTTTTTTTTTTAAAGGTACTCCCATAGATGCATGAAACGTTATGAAAGCTGATATAAACCAACTCTAGCAATCTGTGAGAACTTTTATCTCTTAGGAGATTTGAACACTACTCAAGTTGGAGACACATTGTTACATGAAGTTTCTTAAAGTTTCATTTAAAAGTATCCAAACATAGACAGTGGGATTTATTTTTAAAGGTAAAAGTGATGTCATTTTATATTGAAATTTTTCTATATAGAATATGGTTATGGTTTTCTTTCTTTGGAAAGTATATCAAGAGCTAAACCATGTTTAGGTTCAGAGAATATGTTTTGGCTTAAAATGTACTGTTCGTCAAAGTTAACTTTGTACAGGTCAGCCAGACCTAGACAGAAGAATGTTTGGATTTATTAAACCTGTCTCTTTAAGTAAGACAGAGTCGTTGAGTAGATAGTGATTAAATAGAACTTCTGTCAAATGGTTTTGGGAGAAATTAAGCTGGTGAAAAAAATCCTAATGTGAACGCTGAGACTCTTGGGGCGTGGGAATCAGTGTTAGCTGATGGACTGAGGCTGGCTTGGGGGCCGGCTCCCAAGGGCTGCTACAATTGCCTGACATGCTGGTTCCCAATCATTCTATTCCTCAGGTTTTCCCAAGGTGGGAAGCAAGGGTTTTCCCAAGGTGGGAAGCAAGGAGCCTGGGATGGAGACATGACTTTTGATCGTGTATCTAGAATCAACCCAAAGCCAGTGGGAAATAGGGGTAGCAGGGACCGGGATGTGGGGAGTGGGAATATACCTGGGAAAAAGGGGCAGAGTGAAAGTAGATAATTATCTTCTTTCTTTCTTCTCAGGCACAAAATAGATCAGCTTCTTTTCCAATTTTCAAAAGAAACCTAGTTGCAACAGAGAAATTTTAGAGCCAAGTCTGTGTGATACTCCAATAGGGGACACATGTCATTATAGATTTATCCAAACCCGTGGAATGTACAGAACTGAGCATGAACCCTAATGGAAACTATGGATCTGAGTGGGAATGATTAATGATGTGTACGTGTGGGTTAATCAGGTGTAACAAATACACGGTTCCAGTGGAGGATGCTGCTGTTGCGAGAGCCAACGTCTGTGGGGAGGTGGGGACAACAGAGAATGGAAACCTCTGCCCCTCCTTTGCAGTTTTGCCATGAACCTAAAACTGCTATAAAGGATAAAGTCAATTCAAATCAAAACACACAAACCAAAACTTGGTGTACCATGTTCTTAATTAAGTTACCACATCTAAGCAAGCTGAAGAGCCGTAAAGTTGATTATGTGTAAATGACTCAAGCTGGTCCAGATGTTCTGCTGTTCCCTTTGGCTGGGATGCTCCCTCCCGCACCCACCCAAGATAACCACACAGTTCTCTTCCTGGCCTTCTCTTGGGCCTTACTCGGAGGTCACTGCACTTGTCAAGGCCATAAGCACAAGGAGGAGGGAGCAGGAGAAATTCCCTCCATCCGGGTTTCAGGGACCCAGGTTCTTTGCCTCTCTCCTCTGAACACAGGCCTCCAAGTTCTTAGATGCAGAAGAAAAACACTGGAGAAAGTCCACTGCCTCTGATGGCCTGCAAGTGACACGTGCTCCTTCTGCTTACAGCTCACAGGCCAGCACAGCCACCTGGCCCTACTCAATGGCCAATGAGACCAAGAAGCAGTCGAGTGGCAGAACATTCACATGCACAGATTGCTTCTTCCCCGGTCAGCTCACTGAAATCCACCCCCAGTGCCCCCTAGCCACTTGCACGCCAACATACTACATATTTTGCTTGTCATCCAGGATGTTTCTGTTTTTCCATCCAATACATCAGTCCCAGGAGTGTGAGAGATTTCTGTCTCTGGTTGTAGCTGCAACATCTAGAAGAATACACACAGTAGGCACTCCATACACTTAAAAAATAATAACAAAAATGAACAATTCTGTAATGACATCTGTATGTGTATGGGAAGGATGGATCATTTGCATTGGCTTAAGAAAACTTTGCAAAGTAGAGATCAAGGAACAAAGAATCCCTTGTTCACTATCTCTAAGCATCCACAGAGGCCCTGCTCTGTAGCAGATGCCACACATGATAACAGCAACAAACATATGAACAAGAACTAGTTCTGAGCTCCAGCCAGGAAGACACCCTAAAAATGCAGTATTTATTAAGCTCCATAACAGGAATAAATTATGGGAGCTCCAAAGACCAAACTCTTCTGACCTTTAGCAAACTCCAATTTTATATGCAAAGGCTACCAGACTAGCAACAAAAAAGGGCTGAGTAGGGGATTCAGGAATCATAAATCGTTTCTCGAAATCGTAAAAGATCTAAAGTCTACGATCTTTGCCATTTTGAATTCTTGACAGCAAGCTGCCCTTTGCCCTTCACTCACCCATTCGTCCTGGTGCCTTCCCACCCTCCTCTTCCCTTCAGCATCAGAATAATAAACAGCCCAAGTGCACTGAGTTGAAAGACACTTGGAAGAACGCACTGTGTGTGTGTGTGTTTATCTAAGATGTATTTATTTTTATTGGAAAGGCAAATTTACAGAGAGAAGAAAAGACAGAGAGATCTTCATCCATTGGTTCACTCCCAAAATGGCTGGAATGGTTGGAGTGGAGCCCATGCAAAATCAGAAGCCAGGAGCTTCTTTGAGTCTCCCAGGTGGGTGCAGGGGTCCAAGGACCTGGACCATCCTTTGCTCTTTCCCAGTCCAAAAGCAAGGAGCCGGATGGGAAGTGGAGCAGCTGGAACATGATTTGGTACCCACATGAGATACTGGTGCTTGCAGGTTGAGCCAGTCGAACCATTACACCAGCCTCAAACTCACTGGTTAAAGACACTTGTAATCATTTCACAACTCCAGAAATGTTGTCCTTTGACAGCTGTTTCCTGCTTTGTCTTCCAATCACACCCCTGCCATCCCTGCTACATTCTTGCCCATGACGTGTCAGTCTTTAGAAGGGACATCACAGGAGCCCTGCCAGAGGAGGCCCAGGCAGGGAGGATTGAATGTAAGATAAAGTTCTGGAAGGTAGTAAAGAAGATGTAAAAACAAGAGCATCATGGACCAATTTGCCCTATTTCTCCATTTCACTTGGAGATAGCCTTGCTTACTTGTAGGACACACACTGACTGCTTCCTTAACCCCCATACACAAAAGGAGTTGAAGTCAGCTGAGAATAACAGAAAATTCAAAATAATAGCAGTGTTCTGCTGTGACAAAATCCAGACTCCCTCTGTGTCATTGTTCCTCTGAGGAGCAGGCCTTGATTTCCAAGTCTTCCTCAGGGTCCAAGATGTCTGTTCAACTATCACATCCATTTTCTAATTGGCAGAATGAGAACAGGAAGGCAGAAGGCAATTTATATTTGTATATAACTATCCCAAAAATAAAAGGCTGGAAACAATAGTAAGTCTATTTAGCCATTCCTACAGGTCAGGAATCTGGGTGTGGCTCACCTGGATCCTCTGGTACAGGATCCCTCACAAGTATTCCACTAAGGAGTTGCCAGGCTGCAGATACCTCAAGACTCAAGTTCGGAAGCATCTTGCTTCCAAAATCAGACCTGCAGTTACTGGCAGGATCCTCTTTGCTGCAGGTGGCTGGGCTGAGGATATCAATTTCTTGCTGGTTTTTGGCCAGAGGAGTCCTCAGTTCTTACCTTGTGGGCCTCTCCATACAGTATCTCCCAACACAGCAGCTTGCTTCATCCAAGCAGCAAGAATGTGAACAACATGGAAGTCACAGTTGGCTGTCAGCTTTCTTTGGAAGGAACTTCCTATTGTTTTGGGTTATAGCCTGTCTGACAGGAGCTCTGTTCCAGCCCATGCTTGAGGGGAGAGGACTTCACACAGATTTTTCTAGGAAGTGGAGTGGCAGAGAGAGTTTTACAGGTTGCTAGCAGAAGATGATGCAGACAGTCACTCAAAGACTTTTCTCTGTAATTGTACACAGCAGCACTGTGTATTGATTGCAGGCCTGCATCTAGCTGCAAGGGAGGCTGGAGAATTCACCCTCTATTCTGAGTGGTTTTCAGTCCAGCTAAGAGGAAGTGGTTTAATCCTGAGGAACAACAGGATAACCATCTTCAGAAGAATAACCATCTTGATGATTCTGTCTGTCTCAGAGCCAGGGCCAGGAGGAAGGGATATAGGCATTGGTAAAGGCAAAGAATCTGGGTTCAAATCTGCCTATCCATGCCCTTTGCTAAGGAAATCAAATTTAGTATAAGTCTCATTTCTCCATTCAAATGAAACAAATGGTCCATATGAAGCATCTTACGCTTTGTAGGTTCTATGCTAAATCTAATTCAGGGTAATTTAAAATCCTGGAGAGTTTTAATCCTGTTGGGGCTAGCCAAAGAGCTTGCCAACGGACTCTATGTCTTCTGTCTAATCTTTTGAGCACCAGCTTTTTGTCAATAAAAGATAGTACCCAACACCTGCCCTATCTATTTAATTAGGCAGCTGAAAAGATTAACGTATGAAGGTGTCAACAATAAAATTTGAAATGCTAGGCAAGCTTAATGTGATGTTAATGGCCACCAGGTGGCAGTGGGAAGAAAGGGGATTGGGTTATGGCCTATGGCCACCAGATGGTGCTGGCATTCAGCAGATAACACCTGGCTTTGCCAGGAGTCTTTTTAAAGGAAGGGCTCTTGGAGATGGTGAGTGAGGCCCAGGGATGGCCATGGAGAGGTATGGACTGGGGGTAGGTGGGGGAGTGGTGGTAGTGGGGAAGGGGTCTGAGCCCAAGTATTCTGACTCACGGTAACCATGCTGTCACATTTTCTTAGATGCTTGCTGCAAACCAAAAGTGCCCACTGCTGACAGATTTTCCAAATTTTGAAAACCTCAAAGAGTGTCCACAAACATCATCTTTATCTGATAGGATGATTGAGAGAGTGAACAGGGTTTCAGAGCTAGACCTCAATTAGTGTTTGCATGCAGGATTCTCACAAGCAAAATGAGAATAATAACTTCTCCCTCATAGAGTTCACATCAAGGTTAAGTTCAGTGAAATAAAAGTATGTGATAATAGGGAACATCAATTAGGGCTTACAAAGTGTCACATACTCCTGTAATTGGTTTACATGCTTGTGTTTAATGCATTGAACTCTCACTATAACTGTATTCTTATGAAATCTGTTCTACAGAGGAGAGAACTAAAACATGGAGGGTCATAACTTGCCATGTTTATAGCTTGTTAAGTGGAGGAGCCAAGGTTTGAACTTGTCTTCTCAGTTCATGTCCTTCACATAACTGGTAAAGAGTAAATGCCTATAAACAACAGATATGGAGCCACAGGGGTCAAACTGAGATTGCCAGCTTTAGGTACCAGGGTTGGCAATGGACTGTGCTATAGCGCGAGGACAACACACAGCTGGAGGGCAATTGTCAAGTCCCACTTTAACAAACAAGGGTAACGCACAATATTTTTAAATAAAAATATAACATAAACAACGCAAGTGGGGTAAAACGTAGGCCTTGGGCATAGAGAGACCAGGGTTTGAATTCCAACTGGCTAAGGGAACTTGCGCAAGTTTGATGTCTTGGAGTCTCCAACTTCCCATCTAAACATTGGAGTTGGTACTCTGCCTTAAAATTACTGCAAGGGTTAGAGGCCAATATGGTTAAAATGTCTGTATATGCATGGCAGACATTTAGTAATTATGTTTTGTTACTCTACAAATATGAGAACACTTCAATAAGTTCATAGAAAGTAGAACTAAAAGGTAAGTATATTTTGGAGCAAAAAGGATGAAATTCATTCATGGTTTTTTCAAAATATGCATTTCTATGAACTTTTTGAAGACTTCCTGTTTATAAACATTAAGATGCTCAGCTATGGTTTCTTTCCTCAAGGAACTGGCATGGCACAGCTGAAGAGTGGATGGACACTGGATGGGCGTCTTAAGAGGGCTGAAACATGCAATGGACGTTGGAGAGGACAGGCTTCTTTCTAGCAATGACAAACAGAAAGAGCATGACTTGAAGGGTGGAAAAAGAATGAGGAGAGCATTGGAAACTTCATCAACAAAGGCAAGAGGCCAGAAAGAATCAGATTGATTTGGGGAATAGTAAGCAGAATAGACTAAACATGAGTCAGGATCAAGAGCGCGGCAGCAGGCACAGAAAGAGACGTGGCACAGGAAACACGTGGGGTTCTCATAACTCTGAAGCTAATGGGGTAGGGCTGCGCTAAAAACACTAGGGTGAAAGTTTGCTTCTCCTCCTCCAGTCTTGTCATCAGCTTGCATTCCCCATCCTGCCCAGCAAAATCCAAGAGGTGCACGCTCTTGGAGAGGCTGAAGGAAGGTGAGTCTAGACTTGGGAAGACTCTTGGCCAAGTTAACCCAAGAGGTGAGACACCACACTGAAAAATTGGGGATCATGCGGAACGCTGCATCCTGAATGAAGCGGTCACCTGCTCCTTCCCTGTGTGGGGTTGCTAGGATGCCAGAAGCCTGGTTGCAGGGGTGGAAAAGATTTTTTTTTCTGCCAAGAGCCATTTAAAAACTTATAACGTCATTCCTGAGACATACAAAATTACCAACTTAAAAATTAGCCTGGTATATACATGTATTGAATTTTGAATCCCATTTGCAGTTGCCTGGAAGGACCGGATCAAATGATTGCACTGGTATTAAACAACCTTCAAGCTGGATGCCATCCCCTTAACCCCCTCAACCCCCTAAAGAAAGGAAGTCCCTATGGGGTACATTGGCTGGCCTAGAAGAAAAACCTGGAAATACTGGCATTGAGAAGCGAGTCCCCAATGAAACATTTGCCTCCCACTTGATCACCCTATGGTGTGGTGGTCCACTCTCAACAAGCCCCGCTCACACATGCACAGATTTCAATGATCTTCTTGATGCCTTCCTCTTAATAATGGGATAGTGAGGAAAAGTAGAGTTAGGAGGAAAAGAAGAGGGAGTGATAGGAGGAAGACAGGCAAAGAGGGAAAGAAAATCAAGGGAAACAGAATTCAGAGATGAGAAAATACATAAATCCTCCGGCTTGGCACAGCGGCGCAAATGGCTGATCTTCGCCTTCAAGTACTGGGATCCCATATGGGTGCCGGTTATTATCCCAGCTGCTCTACTTCCCTTCCAGCTACCTGCTTGTGGCTTGGGAAACCAGCAGAGGATGGCCCAAAGCCTTGGGATCCTGCGCCCATGTGGGAGACTCAAAGGAGCTTCTGGTTCCTGGCTCTGGCTTCAGATTGGCTGAGATCTAGTGCTTGCAGCCATTTGGAGAGCAAACCAGCAAATGAAAGATCTGTCTCTCTCCTTCTCTCTGTAATCCTGCTTTCCAATAAAGATAAATAAATCTTTTAAAAACAATATATATATCCTCAAGGGCTAGGAACCCATTGCACCTGTGAAGATCAGGGGCTGTGGAAAAGCAAATCTTCAGAGGACAGAAGGGCTCTTGGAAGAGATGGTAACTAAAATGTTAATACTTTATGGGGAGGTGGGAGGAACAATGAGGGAGCTCTCCTAAAGCAAGCAATTTAAGTGAAACAGACCCGAAAAAGTAATAAAACAAACAAACAAACAAAAAAGGTAAGAAGTTACAGAATAGTAAGAGTTCCAGAAAGAGGGAACTAGGAGAAGTTTGAGCACTAATTCCTAAAGAAACAGCTTTTCAACTTTTCCAGGATAGGGCATTCAGTATAGCAGTGAAGGTGTTGCTTGGGATACCCATATAGGAGTACCCCATATGCATCCCATATAGCAGTGCCCAGATCAAGCTCTAGCTACCACCCTGCTAATGTGTATCCTGAGAGGCAGCAGATGATGGCACAAGTACTTAGGTTGCTGCCTCCAGTGCACACCAACATGAAAGTCTGATGGAATTCCAGACTCCTGGCTTTGACCTGATTCAGCCTCTGCTATACTGTGCATTGGGGAGTGAAACTACAAATGAATGATTTCTTCCTGTCTCTCTGTCTTTCAAATGAAATGAAAACAAACAAACAATAAATATTCTTAGTATATGTGCTGTCAAGCAAGCACATATAATTTTTTTTAATTTTGCAGAATAGTAAAAAACATGTTAAGACAAATCATTCTAATATTGTAAAGATTAGAAATAATCCTCAGAGCTCCAATCATGAAGAGAATTGAAGGTTCCATGGTCTGACAATGGAGTGCAAGTGTTAAACATTTGGACAGTGGACAGCATATCCAGGTGCACATGGAGGATATGGTAGTCCATTGGAACATGCAGAGGACACCTGGGACCACAACAGAGGATGGAGGACAGAACAAATTGACCATCTACCCCAGCCAGAAGTTGGCAGTAAAAATCTGGGCAGAGACTCTAAGGTGAACTATGTCAGCCAGTGGATTCTGGAAAGATTTCATCGTGGTTGGAATGGCGAGTTTGGCAGCAATTCAGAACTGTTGAACTATCAAAACCACTTGAGCAGGATCCCAGAGCATGCCCCACTTCGGGGACCAGGGATGGGTGGAAGACTGGGTGGGGCTTCTCCCTTTATCTCCCCCCTTACTCTAGATACAGAAAAAAAAATAGTAATGTGGAAACAATGGTCTCACCCACTTTCCTATAGCCCTTGATCCTTTGTACCCTAATCAACTATGTAAAGACTATTAAAATAAAATAATTTAAAAAAAAGAAATAATCCTCAAACCTTCTAGAGAGAAAAACTGGTCACCTCCAAAGAATTAGAAGAACAGCATTGTGGCATAACACAGAAAGGCAATGCCTGTGGTGCTGGCATCCTTACGGGCATTGACTAAACTCCCGGCTGCTTCACTTCCAATCCAGCTCCCTGCTAACATGTCTGGGAAAGCAGTAAAGGATGGCCCAAGAAATTTGGCCCCTGCACCTGCGTGGAGATCCCGGAGCAGCTCCTGATTTCCAGTATTGGCTTGACCCAGCACTGGCTATTGAGGACATTTAGGAAGTGAACAAGAGCCTAGAAGAACTCTGTGTAACTCCCTGTCTTTCAAACAAACAAACAAACAAACAAATAAATAAATCGTTTTATAAAAACAAGAATTAGGATTCAGAGGCATTAGGTAAAAATGCTGGAATGGACGCAAGAGCTCTTATTGGGCCAATAAAAATGTTCTAAAACTGATTTGTCATGATGATTGCACAACTCAGTGAAATTAGAAAAAATATCATTAAATTGTATACTTGAGTGAATTTTGTAGATCCAAAAATATCTCAATAACACTGTGAAAAATAGGCTTCATAAAACAAAAGCCATGGAATTAAATAGATAAACCATTTAAAATATAAAAGTGTGCAAATGTATTACAAAATAAAATTTTATATATGTGAAATAATGCATTAAATATTAAATATTTAAGTATTAAATATTATTCAAGTAAATTGTTGTATAAAGTAAAAACAAAAACAAATAAAAACAATACTAGAATCTAGAATAAAACAGCAATTTTCTCCAAATTCTGAGAGATCATTATTTTTTTACCTTGAATTCTCCAGCCAAACTGTTAATAAAACATGAACAAAGTTATTTTAAGTCATGCCAGGTTTCAAAAAAAATGGTCTCTGAGACATCCATTCTCATAAAGCTACTGAAGGATATTATGAGGAATAAAATCAAAGAGGAATCATGGGTCTAGGAAAAAGGAGAATTCCAACCCAGAAGAGAACTAAAAGAAATTTCTAAAATGATAGTGGGAATTTATGTAGAAATGTTACATGAAAAATTCAGGAAAGCAATCAGTCCAGGCTAGAGCTGGGAAACCCTAGGTATTTCCAGGGAAATAGAGAAAACATAAATAGCTTGATTTATTTTACTCTATTAAGAGGGTTCTACTATACAAGTGTTTGGAGGTGATTTAGTGATAAGTATATAGAAAACAAAGCAAAGAAAAATGAAGCTGTTATTAACTCTAAAGAAAAAATGCTGTTTATTAAAAAAAGAAATGTAATCACAGTTTATTATATTGCTCAGTGGTGAGCAGTATTTAATCATGATAATGTAAATATTGAATTTTGATTTAACTGAAACCATGCTACCATAATATTGAGAAAATGCAGGGTAATGTATGTGTATATATGCATGTGTGAGTGTGTGTGTGCGTGCGCGCGTGTTTGGGAAAAGGGGTAAATTCTCATTTTCCAATGAGGAAGTTGTCTGAAGCAGACAGAAGCAGATCCTGAGACCATGAGATAAGGATTTGCTCAAGTGCTTTATTTGGGGGTCCTGGGGAGCTATGTAAAGTGCTGTAGGGGAGGGGAGATTGCCAATCAAGAACCCAGGATTGAACTAACCCCATTGAAGCTGGAATGATTCCCCAGGAAAACTCTGGGGAATGGGGCAAAACACACACCTTAGAACTCTCCACCTGTGGGAGGGAGCTGACACAGTGATTCACCAAATCATACCAGTCAGCAGTTAAGGGCTGCTGGGGGATAGGGGTTGGCGTATCCACTTACAGACATGTCTGTCCTTGTGTGTGAGGGCAGGGCCCCACAGCCTTCAGTGTGCTGAGATGCAGAGCTTGGCATTTGGGAGGGAAGCACATTGCCTGGGGATGTCTAAGGAGACTGGGCACTGACAGCATCTCCAACAGCAGAACAGAAAACTCTAAAGTTAGACAATAAACATTTACCTTCATTAGAAAAAATACAAGCAAATACTTGAAGAAATAGCCAAGATTTAATCAGCAATCACCTCTGAGGAGTGAGAAGAGAAGAAATGCAACGATTTATTTTTCATAACATACTTAGTGACACACTCTGGCTTTTAAACAATCTATTTGAGTTACTTCAAAAAATACATACTTACAAAAAAATGGACAACACAAAGACCATGATCTCAGACTGTGGGAGGCCCACCTCAGTCTTGACTTCAAAACTGAGCTCAAGGTCAGGACTTTGGTGTAGTGGTTAAGTCACTGCCTGAGACACCTGCAACTCATAGTGGAGTGCCTGGTTCGGGTCCCACCTCCAGTGCTTCGATCAGGCTTCCTGCTAATATGCATCCTCGGAAGCACCAGGTGATGATTCAGATATCTGAAACCCTGCCACCTAGGTGGGAGACCCTGATAAAGTTCCAGGCTCCTGGCTTCTGCTTGACCTAGCACTGGCTGTTACATGCCATTTGAGAAGTTAACCAGTAGATAAAATATCTTTATGCTTTTCTGCTTTTCAAATAAAATGAAAATAAATGAATCCTTTTTCAAAGAGCTTCATCGAGGTTTCCCAGAGCAATGGCAGCAGCAGGTAGCTGGTTGAGGGCTACCTCCCACATGGGGCACTCTACCCAAGGCAGCCAGTATGAACTAGGAGACCTAAGTGGTGGTGCCTTTCCAGATTTAAAGTGAAGCTCAGAGGAAGAGCTGGTTTGGGAGGAGCAAGGAGCGAGACTGTTCCCACCATGTGCAGGTGGAGCCGCCAGCAGAAACTGTTGCCAGGGAGGTCATAACAAATGGTACAGAGATCCAGGAGGTTAAGTGAAGGCATTCAGGGCCAGAATCTTGACAGGGTTGAAGGTGAGACAGAGGAGACTTAGGGAGTAGATAAAAAGCCTTGTGATAAGTGTGAGGACAGGGGTCAGATTTCAACATGGCTGAAGGTTACTGCTGGGTCAGGGTGACAGCTCTGCAGCCTGAACGCTGCAGTGGTGGCAACACCTCAGCTCCAGGCGCCAAGGGCCCTAACTTCTGGTTCTCTTTTTCAGTTCCGCACCCTGGGCAAGTTGGTATCTGTCTGGCCCTCTGGTTCCTTATCAGCACAATCAAACTGGTAATCTGTCAACTGTGAGTGCTGGTACAGTTACATCATGCTTAAAAATCTCTAGTGCTTCCAAACATGTTGGAGAAAAGCCATTGCCCTGAATCCTTCACATTGCCCTGCTGCCTCATTCCTGACCACCCCAGTCTTTGGTTCCTTACCCCAGGAACCCTCTCTCAGAGGAAACTCCACCGCCTGAGGCAGGAAGCTGCCTGAGCTCTCAGTACTCTGATCTGCCTCCTTTCCAATTGGTGGAGCCCATGGCATACAGGCCATTAGATATTTTGCTATCACCCCTGCTAATAATACCTTCCCTACCTGCCTGACAGCAACCTGGTGAGGATCAAATGAAATAACAGATGTGAGAGGCCTTTACAAGGGCTCTAAGTGCTGTCATCCAGTGGGTAAAATATTGTTTTAACATCAAAATGCAGAAGTAGTGCTGCAGAGACACACGGTCACGGAGGGCATGGACACAGAGCTGTGATGGATTGCAGGGCTGGGGACGGGGCAGGGGGGAGGGGAGATAGCACAGCAGGGCAGACAAGGGAGAGCGCGGAGGTTGGAAGCCAGCTGGGGGTGCAGCCTCCAGGCCCAAGTCACGTGGTACTGGGTGCCTGAGACCTGGGGGGTTTGGACTCCACAGGCTCCTTCCTAAACTTCAAATCCAAATGCAGCTCAGATCACACGCTGGGCTTTTGTCCTTGTACCAAACTGTGTGTGTGTGTGTGTGTGTGTGTGTGTGTGTGTGTGTACTGGAGGTGGAGTGGCAAAGATAGGGAAGATAGGGGTAGGGTGAAGACGTGACTCCTCATGCTCTTCCCTAAACTTCAAATCCAAATCCAGCTGAGATAACACACTGGGCTTTTGTTCTTGTACCAAACTGTGTGTGTGTGTGTGTGTGTGTGTGTGTACACTGGAGGTAGGGTGGCAAAGATAGGGGTAGGGTGAAGACGTCAGTCCTTACGCACCATATGTTCTTGTTTAAGCACTTGATGTGGCTGTGTCATTGGTTGAAGTCCTGAAACAGCAGAAATCACCACTGTTTTGGGCCTTGTACCACCTCTCATGGTCTGACACTATCCCAGCCAAGTCTCATATGGAGGGGCTCCCTCCCCTGTGTATCCCAGGAACCCTCTGCTCTCCTGGGGCCCCTGTGTCCTCAAACATGTTCAATCACCTTTCTTCATTCCACACACACAACTGTCTGCGAATTAGGCAGCACACTGCCACCTCATAGCGGAGGAAACGAGTTCAGAGAGCTCCCAGGACTTGCTGGGGACACACAGGGAGCAATCGGCAATGCTGAGGCTTAGAGCTGGGCCTGCGTTTGTTTCCTTCTTTACTACACACACCAGATGGGACTTCCTGGAAAGTTGGGGTGACAGTGTTTGCAGGAAGGGGGAGCACTGTGTTTCTGTTGTACTTCCTTGTCCAGGGCCCATAGCAATGACTTCGAGACAACTGGTATTCCTGCCAACAGAGTTTTCCAGATGAATCCATGGGTACCCTGGGCAGGATGGCCTCAATGTTGCTTCTCTCTCCACTACCCATCCTGTCTCTAGTATTCCCCCCATTGTATGCTCCTCTGTTGAAAAATATTCAAAGACTCCTGACCATCTTCAGGATAAAATGTAGTCTTTGATATGGCACACCAGGCCTTTCAAAACTTGGTTCGAGCCCAAGGGCTGCAAACTCAAACTTCCATAGAAGCCAATTAGGTTCAATAAATGGGTGAACCAGGCAGGGACTAGGAAATGAGGGCCGGTGGCAGGGGTTGCAACAAGCCAGCAAGTGCATAACCGTCTGTAGGTGGCCACAGCTTCCCAGCTCAGCAAAGGCAGATACTCAGGAACATAAGCCTGGGGTTACTTAGCGTTATCATCCAGGGTTTTTTTTTAAGAAAAGCCAATCGCTTCTCGGCCTTTTGGCTAAGATCAAGTGAAGAAAAGCCAAAAGTCCACGAAATCATTCAGTTTTTAAATGTGGGACACATTTTTAAAATTACACAAGCCTATTAGGTCAACAGATACACAGATAGAAAAGTAGTAGACTCCAAGCAACTCAATTGGAGCGTGGGTTGACATTTTGTGATCTCTCTTTTGAGCCACTTGCTCTGCTCATTATTCTCCAAGTGTGCCACATGCTGTTCAGATCTCAGGACCTTGACCAAGCTGTTCCTTCCACCTAGAACACTGCTTCCTCCAGCCTCCAATCTTGTTCCCTTACTGAATCCCTATTTTATCTTTCAATGCTCAAGTCATCTGTCACCTCCCGTGGCTATGACTCTCTTTTGTATCTGTATCCCAACTCCAGACAGACTCATTTGTTTACTCACCTGGCTTTCAATGTACTTCAGCTAATATGTGTCATACTGATACACTCTTGACTCATGGATCTTTGCCAACACAGCAAAGGGGAATACCAGTGCTGGTTACATGTTCTGACTTGGACAAGTCACCTGGTCTATATATCTTAAGTCAAGTACACACAGCCAGCCCCCAACTTGCAACATCACAACCTGAAAGCCTTCAGTTTACAATGATGCAAAAGCAACATACAGTCAGTAGAAACCATGCTTAGGGTTCGGTGTTCTGGGCTTCCAGCAGGCTGCTGAGAGGCCGTGTGCAACCCTCTTGAGGTGCTGCAGCCACAGCTCCCAGGCGATTTTGTGAACCCCAGGGGGCCAGCAGCCTATTCTTCACAGTGGACTGCTCTGCTGAGCTAGGGGGTGGGGCAGGGCAGGTGGGCTATGGGCATTTTCTTTTTAAAAGATTTTTTTTTTATTGAAAAGTCAGATATACAGAGAGGAGGAGAGACAAAGAAAAAGATCTTCTGTCTGCTGATTCACTCCTCAAGTGGCTGAAACAGTCGGAGCTCAGCCAATCTGAAGCCAGGAGCCTCCTCCGGGTCTTCCATGCAGGTGCAGGGTCCCAAGGCTTTGGCCATCCTCAACTGCTTTCCCAGGCCACAAACAGTGCCCATATGGTATCCTGGTACATGCAAGGTGAGGACTTTAGCTACTAGACTTTTGTGCCTGGCCTGGGCTATGGACATATTCAATTGAGGTTTATTTTCAACTTGGGATGGGCTTATGGGGATGTATACCTTTCATCTTCCACGGCTTCCATTTGCTCATTCATGAAATGAAAATAGAAATAACGCCTACCTCCTAGGAGTATAGTGAGAAATAGATGTGTAGGTGAATTGCCTTCTATAGTGTTGGCTATAGTATTGGGGCTGTAAGAAAGAATTCTGCCAGTGCTTACTGAGCACCAGCTGTGTGGCAGGTGGGTGGTCGGGTGGGCAGTCACTTTGCTGCTGTGCTTTGTGTCTCCACAGGGGAGGACTGCAACCGGGGTAATGCCCCTGGCTTCTCTCCCTACTCCTCCCTGGGGAAGTAGAAGTGACTTATCAGAGTGAACTTGAGAGAAAAACCTGAGTATGAGTTCAGCCCCTTGCTCTCCTTTTCTCTCTTGAATGTGCCTGTGGGACACCTTGTATTCAGCTTCTCTCATGTCCTGGTGTTATGTTATACATAGTGTTTCCAACCGAATTCTGATGCCAGAAATAGAGAGGAGACTGAGATAGAGGCTCAGCTTCCCATCAGCTCACCTACTGGTTTCTTCCTGGCTGGGGATGGAATCCCTGCTGCAGCATAAAACAGGGCAAAGAGCATGCCTGATGGGGGTCAGACAGAATCATTTGGGTCCTGATTCCCTGGACAAGGCCTAGGCAAGTTATCCTGAGTCCCAGTTTTGTATCCTGTAACTTGGGATTTTGCAAGGGTCGGAGTCATTTAGAGGAGAGAGCCATTATATGTGTTCACAAATTGGTACTGAAATAAAGAATCTTGACTCTATCCCCAACCAGGTTTCCTTTCACAGCTTCTTTATCAGTAAGTGGCAAAAACGAACAAACACTAAATCACCAACCAAAACCAAAACCAAAACATTCTTCTATGGCTTAGGCCAGCAACTGTGAACTCTCCTTTTTCTCCCTCCACGTAGCTGACCCGTCAGCAAACACTGCTGGCCTGACCAAATGTACCCCAATTCTGATCGCTCCTCAACTTCCCTGCTGCCTCTCACCTGAGCTGTCATCGCCTCCTTGCTTGGTCATGGCAGCAGCTTCCTCCGCGCTCCTCTGTTTCCACTCTTCCGTCCTGTGCTGCAGTTTTACCCCAGCGGCCATGTGGAGATCGTTAACAAGTAGGTCACACTCATGTCACATCCCTGCTCCAACACCTACCAAGGTTTTCCATCTCACTCCGAGTGGAAACTGGCCCTTACTTTAGCTGTGGAGGCATCCTCGGGCTCCTAGCTACCTTTCAGAGCCAGTCTCCCACTCTTTCTCCTTCACCCCTCCTCTAGGTGTGCACCTGTCTCCTGCTTCCCCAGACACCCTCTCACCCCTGCTTAGGAACCTGCCCCTCCCCCCCACCAACCAGCCACGTGCTGGCTCACTCCTTCCTTCCAAGTCTTTGTTCAATTGTTATTTTCTCATAGAGGCCTTCTCTGACTATCCTATTTCCAACCACAATACCTCTCCCTCTTTATAACCCATATCCCTAGTTTTGCTTCATATTTCCCCAGGAGACAATTGGTCCTCTATTGAGGGGGAGAGGCAGCTGTGCAAAGCTGTGCATATCAGATACCTGGCAGAACAGGGGTTGGTCCAGGCTCTGCTTCTCAAACTGTGCACCCTGGCCCCTAAGAGTGGATGCCAAATACTAAATGCTTTCTTGTTTTGTTTCCTCATTCCCTCTCCTTCACCCCAGGAAGGGGGTATTCAGAGCCAAGGCCTTCTGTCTTATCACCTCCTGGACCCCCAGTTCTTATAAAGGTCTCCAGCACACAGTAGGAGCTCAACAGCTTTTGAACCAATTAATAAGGTGAGTGACACATTTTGTTGTATGGAGTTAAAGACAGACACTAAAAATAAAACAGCATCAGGCTTTTACTGAATTCTCTCTTCAAATGGCCTAGGAATCTCCCTGTCTGGAGGAGTGAACACTCAACGTGTCCATTTACCACCTTTATGCCTTCTGCTTTGATCATCCTCTGCCCAGTCTAACAGTCTGTGTTGGTTGCCATCTGATACTGTCTTCATTTCTTCTGCATTAATCACACACAGCCGTGCCAACTCTACATCCCATTGTCTAATGTTTCCTGTCATTGTGTTCCCAGTGAAGGACTGTCTGCTGGCTAGGAAGAGAAGATGGAACCGTGGCCAATGGCTGCCCAGATCCATGTATCCAATTGCCTCCCTCTGTACGATCCAGGGAGTCCTTCAGATACTCCAGCTGCATTGCAGCAAGGTATTCAAAACTGAACTTATGCCCTATCGTTACCCTTTCCCAAGCTTGCTCTTTCTGCCCTTGTCAGGGGTCATGGCAGTTTCTAAGTCAGATTCTCGATTCAATCCTCAAAAAATTTTTAAAAATTCATTTCAGGCTGACGCTGTGGTATAATATGCTAAGCTTCTGCCTGTGGTGCCAGCATTCCATATAGTTACCAGTTCATGTCCCAGCTGCTCCACTTTCAGTCCAGCTTCCTGCTTATGGCCTGGAAAAGCAGCGGAGGGTGGTTCAAATCCTTGGAGGCCCTGCACTCATGTGAGAGACAGATCAGTTCAACTCTGGTCATTACAGCCATTTGGGGATTGAATTAGGGAATGGAAAACTCTGTGTCTCTCCTTCTCTCTGTGACACTGCCTTTTAAATAAAACAAAAATAAATCTTTTTTAAAAAGTTCTCCTTTTGCTATCTTTTTTTATTAAAGATTTTATTATTATTATTATTATTGGAAAGCCGGATATACAGAGAGGAGGAGACAGAGAGTAAGATCCTCCATCCGATGATTCACTCCCCAGGTGAGCTGCAACGGGCCGGTGCACGCCAATCCGAAGCCTGGAACCAGGAACCTCTTCTGGGTCTCCCACACGGGTGCAGGGTCCCAAAGCTTTGGGCAGTCCTCGACTGCTTTCCCAGGCCACAAGCAGAGAGCTGGATGGGAAGTAGAGCTGCCGGGATTAGAACTGGCGCCCATATGGGATCCCGGGGCTTTCAAGGCGAGGATTTTAGCTGCTAGGCCACGCTGCCGGGCCCTCCTTTTGCTATCTTAATTGAGCTTCTTATTGGCTCACTTACTATAATAATCCTCCAACTGCTCTTCGTTGTTACTCATCTTGCAGCCACAGTGATTTTTTTCAGAAGTATACTGGTGTCCATAAATCCTCAAGGATCCTTCCATGTGGCACTTAGGCAAGAGTATGGAGCACATGCTCCGGCTCCTTGCCTCCTGCTTGGGCCTTGCTTGGCATCTCCTCCTGCTCCTGCGCAACCGTGCCCTGCCTGGCGCACCATGTGCCAAGGCTCTCACGCTTCCCTCTCTTGCCTCTCAGCTTCCTCTGCCTGCAGTGGCCTCCTCATTGCCTCTCCCAAGTGAACATTACGCAGTACCATTTTTTAAAGGATTGCTTTATTTATTTAAAGGGCAGATGGAGAGAGAGAGAGAGAATAGAGACAGGTATGTATACTTCCTGTCTCTTGCCACCTTACTCTCCCAGCAAGAAGGCCCTCACCACAGGTTACACCAGCAGGGTCTGCTGGTTCAGGTTCATGAGTCCACATGACCTTCTTTTCTCTAGCAAGTTAGACTGCCTCAGGAATTTTGTTATAGTAAGGAACAGCTGAATGACACAGCTGGTTTTCATCATTTGCCCCTCACTGTCTATCCCAGGCATTACTCCCTCTTTCATGCCATTTCTGTCACTTCTCCGATGTCTGTCACTGTACTCACCTCACTACGGGCTGGTAAATCCACTAGTCTGTCCCTCTGACAGTGGTTACTGGGCTGTGGGTTCCTGGCGGGACATTCTCTGCATGTCAGGTCCATAAGCAGAGATTAGCCAGAGAAAGGATGCAGAAACAGTGCCACAGTTCCGAGAGAGGATTCTGCCAACTTTCTTCTTTGAGTTCATACTCTACCCTGCTGTGCTGCTGGTGTTCACGGTGGTCTGGGAACACCTCTGTCCCCTGGGAGCCAAGAAAGCCCCATCTTAGGCCCCAACAGGTAGACAGAACACAGCCCAAAGTTTGTGGCTGACATCCAGGCTCCCCATCAACCATGAGCCACTCTTCCACCTAGCCGTAACTGTCTGGGGCCATTGCTGAATATGCCGAGAGACCTGCTTCTCAACACTTGCTGCTGCCTTGGCAAGCAAGGGCTCCCAGCACTGGGCCCTGGCTATGCCTACCTGTGCCCACCCAAATCCACAGAAACAACCCCTGGTTACGGCCATGACCAGATCTTGCTGGAGAAATGCACTGGCTAGGGGACTGAAAACCCATTTGTGAGACACAAAGAGCCCATGGTCGGGACTTTGCATTCCTTCTGAGTCTGCATCTGTCTCCTGGAGTTTATAGACATCAAAACCCCACACTGGACCTGGCTGTTGATGGTGATTAGAGAGGGCAGCCCTAGAACCTCACAGGGCAGGACGGCAAGGTAGCAGAGTGGATTTGCCAAATCCTTCCTACACAGTGCAGCTACAAAGAAACCAGGCACTTCACTCACACATGTGTGTGCATGTTCGCATCTTCTTCCTACAGAAAGAAGCAGGGAGAGTAAAATAAGACAACTTCGTTGGAGCCCCATCTACTTAGCTGGGCCCCCAGGATCGCTGGGGGTGGAGACTGTCCCTATCTTCCTGATACTTTGTTCTTTCTCAGAACCCAAACTGTCTCTCCCAAGGGGAGGGTGTTCTCATTCCCACCCTCAGCCTCCTGCCCTGGCCCTCTCACCCTCCACACACCGGACTCTGTCCAGGCCATTTCTCTCCTTAGCCTGGGTCTCCTGTCTATCCCTCCCCCTGGCTCCCAGCCTCTTCTTCCTGTGCTGCCGGACTCCCCTCCCGTCCACCTGTAGTTTCTAAGTACTTCCTCCTCCGACTGTAAATCAGCCTGCAATCTCCAGGCCTCCCCAAGGATCTCCTACTTAGCAGAGCCTCACGCTTTTCTGGGGGCATGGCCTGAAGAAGGGAGGGCAGAACCCCAGCTCCCAGGCAGGGGAAGCAGCTGCCAGGGATCAGGGCCAGGAAATGATGCTCACAAGTGGGAGGCTCTGGGCTACAAGGGTCCCATTCATTGTAATCCGCTTCGCAGACACCCCAAGGGCCGGCTGTCCGTGAACACCCCTCCCCAGACACCCCATGCCCCAGGACAAAGGATCCTGGTGAGCAATCAACAGCAGGTGTAATTCCTTCCGGTGAACCACAAATTGGGGGCCCCTCCTACGCAAAGGAGCTTGTTAGAGAGCCTCTGTAGTACAGGTCTTCTTCCCACAAACACCGGAAAAGAAACTTGGGAGAAGTATGTCCCTTCTCCCTTCCGTGTCCCATCCCCCAGCTCCTTTCTTCCTAACCACACTATGATTCATTCCTATAGAGAAGAGAAGGGACACCGAAAATACTTCTTTAAGGCGGGTGTTCTGCAAATGATGAAGTAAGAGGCATAAGAAAAGCACCTGAGTGTAAACTCCAGCCTGTGCAGCCTGGTGCCCCAGGATCAGTCTGGGTGTTACCCTGCACAGCGCAAATAATTTATTTCAGTTGTCCAGCATCGAGGATTAATCTTCAGTTTGCATTTGCAGACCGCATTAACCCTTTCCTGTCTCCACCTGCCGTTTCCTAATCGAGATTTTTGGGAAATCTCTCTGCCGTTCTTGTGCCACTCGAGGGAGGACTGGATGGTGGGCAGTACCCTTACGAGTGAATCCTCTTCTGCACACTCAGCAGGGAGCGTCCACTCCCCATGCTGTCTGCTTCCGGGGCTTTTTTCTGCTCCTGATCCTCAAATCCCCTCCTCCCTGGAGGCCTCCTCACTTGTAGCTGAGCCCCTGCTATTTCCCTTCTCACGGATCTCCACTAAGGCCCTGGGGTCTCATGCTGGACTCACAGCATAGTCTCCAGGCTGACCTGCCTGGCCAGTCACTCCTCCAGTTAATCTAATCCAGGATTAGCATTCCTGAAGACTACTTTTTCACCCCAGCTCTCCTTAGCATTAAAACTATTGCAGGAGGGTCCTGTCCAAGGCTGCCCATCTACGCCTCTCACCTCTGAGTCCGCAGTCTCAACTCCTTCTCTTTTGCAGCTGCCTTTCCTTCAGACAGACCAGCCCTGGATCACTTCAAATAGCCTGGTTTTCTCCCACTTCCATCATTGTCTGTGGCTTGCTCTCCATAGGAAGCGTGTCCCTGCCTTCCCAGCAATCTACCCCAGCTGGAACCCACAGTGTCCCATGAACGCAGGACCACTCTGAGTTCCCCTTTATCCAGCTGCCGCTCACTTACCTCAGGGCCACATGGATGCCCCTGGGACTCTAGAACGTTTGTCCAAATAGCAATCAGGTTTCCATCACTTTCACACACCTGATAGAAGCTACCTAGCAAGGAAGAATTGTTTTTGTCGGATAGTTTCAGGGCTTCACAGTCTAAGTTCGTATGGAGCACTTTTAACCATTTGGTGAGACTGCAGGATGGTGAGCCAGGAAGAGAGAGTGACTGAGCCCAACTCAACTTTTATCTAATTTTTAAGATTTATTTACTTGAAAGGGGTTACAGAAAGAGTGGGTGAGCCTTCTATCCACTGGTTCACTTCCCAAATGGCCCCATTTGCTGGAGTTGTGCCAGGCCAAAGTTAGGAGCCAAGAGCTTCTTCCAAGTCTCCCATGTCGGTACAGGGCCTAAGCATGTGAGCCACCCTCTACTGCATTCCCAGACACATTAGCAGGAAGTTGGATTGTAAGTAGAACAGTTGGGACTTGAACCAATGCCTATATGGCATGTCAACATGGTAGGCACTGGCTTTACATGCAATGCCACAGTGCCAGCCCCCAACTCAGCTTTTAGTGTCAACCCTCTAACAAGAACTACCTTCCAAGAAAAACCCCTAACAACCTAAGGACCTGCCACTAAACCCACAATAAGACTAAGTTTCCATCATCCCAGTACCACCAACCTATGACTTTGGACTTTAAGCATCTGTGTGAGTATGGGAGCCAAGTCATAGCAGGTAGACAATAACCAGCCTTTTGCATATAGAGAAAGCTCAACTACTGTGTGAGAGAATCATTTGCAACTGAATTATTTGAACCATTTATTTGGCTCAGATTCCGCCATCCTATTTGGTATTCCAAGGTCTGTGTGCTTGCTCCTTCACAGTGCAGTAACTCTGGGGCTAGAAGGCAAATTCATAAGGAAGGTGCAGCCCCAACTGCTCTCCACCCTCACCCTGTGCTATCCAAAGGCTCTTATCTTAGGTCCCCCATAGCTTCTCCTCTGCGTCACCATCCCACACCTCAAGGGGTGCATGACCAGGCTTTCCTGCCTGCTTCCTTTGCTCCTGGACCCTGGGACAGTCTAAGACTCTACTTTCTACTCAACAATTGCTTTTTCCTGACTGCATGTCAGCTGTTGCCCAGATCCCTGTTAGAGTGGAGTAGGAAACAAACAAATAAATGGGAGACATTTCACCTGCATATCAATATTAGTGTTTCCCACAAAGTTGGTGTACAGTCAGTTCTGGCCTGTCAGTTCTGGGATCTATAGGGCTGATGTGACCTGCTCTAGGTTCAGCAGCTGTCACTGAGTCCCCATTCCCTAGGGACTCTGAGACTGCTCTGGAGCATCCCATGTTTCTGAGTGATCTAGGCTCAAAAAGCAGAAGTTCACTCCTACAGTGAATGACCTTCACCAGAACTGACCTACATACCTGCTTAAAAAACAGAACAGGGCCTGGTTTGTGAGCCCAGGCAGGATTGGCAGCAGCTTTGGATAGTTCTTCTCCACAGCGAGCAGGTGAACCCTCCTGCCTAGAATGCTAGGAACTGCTCTTCTTGCCCTCCCCCACGTGGTGGCCTCAGCAGCTTCCTGTCACAGAGGTTACTTCCCTCTTCACTTCCTGTCCAGACTCATTTCCTACTGTTGCCCCAGGCCATTGGCACAGCAAGCACCTGGGAGACAGATGCAGGTGATCCTGATGAATTGTCGTCAGGCCCAGCCTACAAGGAACAGCCCACGGAACCAAAACACAAAGGCAGCCAGTTGCAGGAGCTCCACCAGCCTGCCAGGGAGGCAGAGGCAGGTGTCTGGCTACCCTGGCTGAGGGCCAGGATGCGGAGAGCCAGGACCACAAGGGTCATATGGACATGTGGGTACACCCACTCCAGAGGCAGGATTCGATGTGCACTTGCACAGGAGCTTCAGCAGTCTGAGTCAGCATGGGACCGAGCAGCCTCAGACATAGACCAAGATTTAATCAACACCAAAGAAGCAAATTCAGAGGAATCGAAAAATCTTAATGAATTCCCAGCATTAGAAGAAAGGATTAAAATCTAAGCAAGGTAAAGGACTGAGGAGAGGAAAAAAGAAAACCTCTCAAGTGTGGCAAGAGAAACTATAATTAAAAATAGAAATTGTGGGGGGCAGGGTGCAGTGGTGGGGCGGGAGATGAGCAGTGCAAGGACAGCCAGTGAAGCGTCAGGCAAAAGTGATTCCCAGCGATGTGCAGGGGAGAAAAATCCATCTGGAAACAGAAAAAAAAAGGAAATGAAACAAGAATTTGATGCATTATTTAAAGCTTTCAGAGGGAGGGAACATTCAGGAGAGAGGAGGTTAAGAGAAGAGAATGAAATCGCCCTACCAAAGGGGATTAAAGGAATCATAAGGGCTTTTTCAAATGACTGAAGGAAATAAAAAAAGAATGCAAATAATTGTAAGCCATGAAAGTAATGGCGGCCAAGATTCGGAGTTCATTCTTGAAGTCTGCCTAACAGGAAAAATGAAGGAGAGACATTTGTATGCTTGGGGAGTGATGGAGTCCTTGAAAATGTGGTTGCAGAGAATACTGGCAAGCGTGAATGCATGGCAGAGAATGTGTGTTCTGGGGTCAGGCAGAGCTGGTGGGAGCCTCAGATCCCAGGGCAGGGGCAAGCTGCTGGCAGAAAGCACCTGCCCTCCACCCTGGGCTGTTTGGGTTCTCAAATATTTGACTCTTTCAGAATTTAGTTGAGTCAAAAGAATGCTCTTGTAACAAACTGTATGGGCATTAGAAGGCTTGGGTTTGAATCTCAGTACAGTGATCAGCTGAGTGATCTGGGGACAATTAAACTGAAACTTTCTGTTTAGTCACTCTGCAGGACAATAGGGAGAAAGAAATGGAATTATACAGAAGTAAGTGGACCCGGTGCAGTAGTCTAGCAGCTAAAGTCCTTGCCTTGCATGCGCTGGGACCCTATATGGCTGCCAGTTCTAATCCCAGCAGCTCTGCTTCCCATCCAGCTCCCTGCTTGTGGCCTGGGAAAGCACTTGAAGACAGCCCAAAGCCTTGGGACCATGCACTGGTGTGGGAGGCTTGCAAGAAGCTCCTAGCTCCTGGCTTCGGATCAACTCAGCTCCAGCCGTTGTGGCCACTTGGGGAGTGAACCAACAGACAGAAGATCTTCTCTGTCTCTCTTCTCTGTATAACTAACTTTCCAATTAAAAAAAAAAATCTTAAAAAAACAAGCAAACAGGAGTAAGTGTTCCTCATAGTGTTGGGCTATAGTGGACAGTCAGTCAAAGTTGATCGAATCTAGATCCAAGACTTCTTTAGCAATTTCTTCAGTCCAAAGTGCCCTTTTTGTTGAGTCTTGCTCTTGGAATATACCCCATCCGGCATTTCTACTGTATGGCTGGCTAATCCATGGGCCTAGCATGTGAGGGAAGGTACAAGTTGCTATAATTGCACATCCACATGTGGATATGCATAGTAGCCCCAGCCTGTCTGTTACACCCATGCCCACCAGGTGCTTTGCTACATCTGGGGAGGGAGTCTCTTCTCCCTCTGCCTTTTCCCAGAGGTGTTCCCCACGATCATGAAATGTCTGCATATCCTGGGACCCAGACTCATGTTGGGAGGACCCTGCAGGTGGGCCTCAGTCACTGGTTCTGGGAGGCAAGGAGGCTACAGCCGCCCTGACAAAGGAGGCTGTGGGAAGGAAGGATGGAGACAGCACAGTTTGGAAGCAAAGTTGGACATATATTTTAAAATGTTTGTTTTATTTTGGTTTGAAAGGCAGATTTATGCAGGGAAGGAGAGACAAAGAGAGATCTTTCTTCTGCTGGTTGACTCCCCGGATGGCTACAACAGCTGGAACTGAGATGATCTGAAGCTAAGAGCCAGGAGCCCAGAGCTTCCTTGGGGTTTCCCACATGGGTGCAGGGTCCCAAGGCTTTGGGCCATCTTCAAGTGCTTTCCCAGGGCCCAGACAGAGAGCTGGATCAGAAGTGTGCCAACTGGGACTTGACTGGCCCCCATATGGGATGCCAGCACTACAGGCAGAGTATTAACCTGATATACCACAGTGATGGCCCCACAAAACGGGTTTCTGAGTGGGGAGCCTGTGGGGAGCAGCAGAACTGGGGAGGCGGCTGGGGCAGGAGTAACAAGAGCCGGTGATGCACTAGCTCTGGGATTCAGGGGCTCAAAGGGAGCCTAAACAGACTCCCATGTTTCCAGGTCAGGAACACAGGGTCTGTTTATATCAAGCTTCACAGTGTGGGATGATTTGCCAGAGAGTGGCCTGGGCTGGGCTCTAAGTTGTAGGCGTGCATGTTTTTAAGAATCTATTCTGCAATTCTCATTCTTCAACAAGGAGCCCATGGGGATCTCCATCTTGCTGTTGGCAGTGGAACAGGTGTGGGAGATGAGGCCCTTTCTGGAGCTGGGATCCCCCTCCTGAGCCTAGCCAGCCTGGGACAGCCTGGCTCAGGCTCAGCGCTGGGCTGACCACATGCCTGCCGGGAAAGAGAACATGAAATGCCTTCCTCTTGTGCCCATTGCTCCCAGGATGGCAAGGAGACTGCGCCCAGCCAGCCTCCAAGCCTAGTGCTCATGTTTGCATTTACTCAGTGGTGTTGGACTTACCAGGTATCACCAAAGATTTTTTTTTTTTTGTGAAAGGTGTTTCTTTATTTACTTGAAAGAAGGAGCATGAGAGAGCATGAGAGAGAGAGAGAGAGAGAGAGAGAGAGAGAGAGATCTTTAATCCATTGATTCACTCCCCAGGTGGCAATAGCCAGAGCTGGGCCAGGCTGAAATCAGGAGTGTGGAACTCTGTCTTGGTCTCCCACGTGGGTGGCAGGGGCCCAAGCACCTGGGCCATCTTCTGCTGCCTTCCCAGATGCTTTAACAGGGAGCTGGGTCATGAGAGAAGAAGCTGCAACTCCAGCTGGCACTCAGCTATGGGAGGCATGCGTCATCACAGGCGGTGGCATAATTCGCTGCACCGCCATGATGGCTCCACCACTGCAGGTCTTGAACAGGAGCTCTGCTCCCCAGAGAACGAGAGGAAGCTGCTTCGTGGCTCACTCTCCCAATTTGCCAGTGCTTTCTGTGCCAGAGGCTACAGGCTCCCGCCTACAACCTTCGCTCCGCAGTAGTCGGCTTCGGTTGGAAGTAGTTTGAGAACTGACATAATCAAATGAGAGTCAATTACCAGACTGTGACTTGGAGCAAGTCACTGCTTCTGAGTCTCCATGGTGTCATCTTTTAAGATGTGGACAATTACACACACCTCATGGGACCACTGAGAAGACAAAGCATGAAATGCGAGTGCCGCCTTTTGCTAAACTGCAAACTCTTAGACGAATGTGAACTGCTGGTGACTTATTCACAGCCTGTGGAGCATGTCACCACATTCCCCCTGAGGAACTGTCCCTGGGCTCCTTCCCCCTCCCCCTGAGCCTGGAGTGACATGCACCCTCACCCCCACACATTATCTTCTGTGAAAGCATTTTTTTAAAAATATTATTTATTTATTTCATGGGCCCGGCGTGGTAGCCTAGTGGCTAAAGTACTTGCCTTGAGCGCACCAGGATCCCATATGGGTGCCAGTTCTAATTCCGGCAGCCCCAGTTCCCATCCAGTTCCCTGCTTGTGGTCTGGGAAAGCAATCGAGGACAGCCCAAAGCCTTGGGACCCTGCACCCACGTGGGAGACCCGGAAGAAGCTCCTGGTTCCTGGCTTTGGATCATCTTATCTCCGGCTGTTGCAGCCACTTGGAGAGTGAACCAGTGGATGGAAGATCTTTCTCTCTGTTTCTCCTCCTCTCTGTATATCTGATTTTCCAATGAAAAAAATGAATAAATCTTTTTAAAAATTATTATTTATTTCAAAGTTGGAGAAACAGAAACAGCTAGAGAGAGAATGACAGAGAGAAGAGAGATGGGTCTTCCATCTGCTGGTTCATTCCCCAAGTGGCAACAATAGTCAGGTGTGGGAAGGCAAAGCCAATTTCTCGCATGGGGGGCAAGGACCCAAGCACTGGGCCTGTCTCCTGTTGCTTTCCCAGGCACGTTAGCAGGGAGTTAGATCAGAAGTGGGGCAGCTGTACTCCAACAGACGCTTTAGAATGGAAGATTAGCAGGATGTGTGGAATGCACTGCATTGTACCTGCTATTTTACACATCCATCTCCCACAACCTACTAACTTATGGGGGGTTGGTATTCATTCCTTGAGCAAGGGCAAATCTTTCTTCCCTGGCTCACAGCAGGGGGTTTGGTCAATGTTAGGCAAAGGGATTGGGAAATTTAGGGCCGCACATGACCACCAGGGGGCAATCAAGCCTTTCCTAAGCTAATTGAACAGTCATTGCAGAGGCCCTGGATGGAGAGAGAAAGGACTGCAGTTACTCGCTAGTGAATCAAGGCCAAGGCCTAGAGCCTGGATTGACAATTCCCTTGTTGTGTCCGGCACCAGCTCTGTGCAGAACCAGGACCATCGACGATGGTGTCCTGTTTCCCATTCTGCTTGGAGCCACAGTGCCCAAAGTGAACCTGGAGGAGAGACCCACCCAGGCTGTGGCCAATGCTGAGTGTTGTTGAGCACTGGACTTACAGAGTCTATGCCAGTGCCCACATTGAGAACACAAGGATCTGTGAATTTGCAGTTGGGCATGTGGATCAGAGCTCTTGGACCTGTCTGTGGGGACCTAGCAGCAGACCAGAAAGTAGCAGTAACACTGGGGACTGGGATGGAGAGGGGGGTCTACAAACTGGCCCGTTGTATGTCCCCCTCTCTGTGCTTCAGCTTTCTCATCTATGGAATGGGGGTCTGGGGCTGGATGGTATACAGCCAGTCTTGCTCTGGCATTGACTGTGGGGGTCTCTGATGTGCGTTCCAGGGCTCAGGGTCACCTTGGGGATTCTCAGCCTGGGCTGGAAGCTGAATCTTCAAGAGGATATCCTGCTGCCTCTGGCTCTCTACCCAGACAAAAACCAGGCATGTCGACAAGTCACCTGCAAATGCCATCCTGGACTCTCAAATAGCTCTGTGTCTGCAGAGGTGTCCCAGCTGGGGCAGCCTGAATAGGGCTTTCCTTGTCCTGTGCCCCTCCTCCCTCCGTCCCTTCCCTCTCCTCAAAACAGCAAGCATCTGCGTCCCTGGCCAACGGGGTTGCTTTCATCTGGGAAGGTAAGCACATGAGCTGCAGGGCTCTGGACCTGGGACACAGGCAGCCATCAGAGGCAGAAGTCTCAGTCCCTGGAGGGCCTTCTGGGACCCCAGCCCAGGCCCCTCCTTCTACCTCCGGGCCAGACAGCTGAGAATCTACCCAAGTGCACGATGCTGTTGAAATAAAGGGAGAGATATTTCTTTCTAATTTTCCCCTTGAAATAAAACCAGACTTAAGAACAACAGAAACACGCAAAATGTGTTTTTAGTGGAACCCAGATGGAGGGCTGGGAGCCCAGCAGGCTGTCTCCACGGAGTGCTCTTGCCTCTGGAATTCTACCCTCCCCCCCCACCTCCTCTACCCCCACCCTCTCAGACACATCCCCTCCCAACCTTGGGCTCTCTGGCTTGGGCGCCACCTCCCTCTGGTCACCACCTAGGCCTTGAGTGTAGAGAGCTAGAGTGCTGGCTCCCTGCACTGTCACCGCACTCCGGACAGAAGGTGGCCGAAGCATCTGTGGGATCTAGGGGGAGGAGATCAGGGGAACCAGGACCAACTCCATCCAAACACCTGGATCTGCCGAAATACAACAAAGAGAGAGGGAATTAAGACATCTGAAAAAAATACTCTAAGGAATTCCACTCACCCACATGGGCCCACTGCTTCTCATTAGAGTTACAGTTCTCCGTATTAACATATGCAAATTCAACCCCGTGGGTGAAGAGGTAGGATACAAAGGCAAGTCCCGACAGGGCCCACCTCCCCCCACCCGTAAGCTGGGGCCAAGGAGTTCCCTGTAGGATGAATTCTGCAAGTTTGATCCTGTAAATAAAGCAGAGGTGGGACCCTCTTTCCCTGAGGGAAAGTCGATGACAGAAGTTTCAAGGGAAACTGATCCTGGACTAGCTACTCTGGTGAAGTGATACTGGTTAGTTTTCAAAAAAGATTCCGTGATGCCCACCCCATGCCAAGGGCTGGAACCCCAAGGAATTTGCACAGAGGGCCTGGCCATGACCACGCAGGTCTAGTGGAGAGGAGGGAGAAAGAAAGCAGAGATCACATCGGAGCAGCTGATGGGAGGTGCCGGCTTGAGTTGTTTGGAATAATCTGGGAAAGAATTGTGGATTTGGGAATTATCAACGGAGACATGGCAGGCAAACCAGCTGGAGGTAAGAGTGAAGAGCTGAGAACTGTAGTGCAGGGATGGAAATGCGTCCACCAAAGGAATGGAGGAAGATGATGAGAAGCCGTGGAGGAGACAGACGCATCTAGGTCAGAAAAATTCAGGGACAGACGACGGAATCCTGTTTGAACACGGGTTTGAGTCCTGGTTGCTCCACTTCTGATTCAGGTCCCCTGGAAAGCAGCAAATGATGGCCTGAATACTTCTGGCTTTCATTGCCCACATGGAAGACCGGGATGGAGTTCCAGGCTCTTGGCTTCAATCTGGCCTGTCCCCAGCTATTGTAGCCATTTGGGGAAATGAACCAGCAGATGGAAGATCTCTCTCTTCCCATCCTTCTCTAACTCTATCATTCAAATAATTAATTATTATTTTTTTAAGCGATAAGTGCAGGGAATGGGGAAGGACTGTATCCAGGAGGGAGATACAGGAAGGTGGGAACAATCAATAGGGTCTGGCCTAACACACTCATGTCCCAGAGGATTTCCTGGGAAACCACTCGTGCCCTGCCAGAGCGGGTTCTATGGAGCCATGGGGCCAAGAAACTACCAAGGAGCTCAGAGGATGAACGAGAAGCAAGGAAGCAGAGCTGCCTGCAAGAATCTGGACAGAGGAAGGCCAGAAGGGGATGTTGGAGCCACAGAGGAGAGAGGATGTACACCGCCCATCTCATAAGAGACACACACAGAACCTTGGGCGAGCAAGTCCCCAGGAGAGTAGATGGTGTTTGTCCTCCTTCCCCTCCGTCCCTTGCAGAAGAGTCGAAGACTACCTTGCATGAAGAAACTGTTGGAGAGTGGAGCCCATGTGGTTAGTCAGTGGATGCTTACTGAATGACTACTATGTGTCAGGTCAGTGCCTTCTTTTGTCCTATCCCACCTTCGAGAATATGACAATGGCTGTGGGGTGTTCATGGCACTCAATTCCTTTTGCAGAGGTTGGGAGCCTGGGGGACCCAGGCAGGGGCCGGCAGGTGTGACGCTCCTTTGCGCCCCCTTCAGGGTTGCTGTGTTCTGACCTGGTATCCCTGAAGGGAAGATATATTCCTGTGCAGAATTGAGGTGGGGTGAGAGGGATGTATCTCATGCTGCCCCTCAGGGGTGGTTTGGGACATCTTTAGAGATGACACTTAAAAGAACAAAAAGCTTCCCCGTGAGAGCGACTGGAGGAATGGAGGCGGAATGTCAAACAGCTGCAGACAGTCAAGGGAAGCTTTTGTTTTAGTGAAGGGCACAAATGTCATCAGGTTCCCCCAATCATTCAGAGCTTGTTTCTCTTTTACTTCCTGTCTCATTGAGGTCATTCCTGCCTACAACTCCTCCTCCTAGCTACCCTCTTCTCTGTTTAAGTTGTATATCTACTTATATATTTGAAAGGCAGAGTAACAGAGAAAGGGACAAAAAGAAAGAGATCCATCTGTTGGTTCACTCCCTGAGGGTGTGCAGCAGCTGGGGCTGGGACAGGGCCTCCATCTGGGTCTTCCTCCTGGAGGTAGCAGCCCAAAAGCCCTTGGGCCATTTGCTGCGGCTTCCCAGGTTCATTAGCAGGGAGTTGAGCCAGAAGTGCAGCAAGTGGGGTTAGGTGGGGGACAGGTGTAAAGCAGATATGAAACAGTAGGGGTGGGGCGTTGGACATTTGGACTTTAATCACTGTGCCACAACACCTGCCCCTAGGTCCAGTCTTCTGTTTTCCCTCTTTGTCCCCCTGCCCCGTTTGGTGTTCATTCCTGTGGGTTTGATAGAGCTGAGTGGTAGCCAGAGGAAGTGCATGAGGGACAGGTGTTGTATCTGGCTGCCTGGCACAGAGTGGGCACACAACATGGATTTATTGCAGGAAGGGAAGAAGGGAGGGAAGGAGGAAGGAAGGAAGGGAAGTGTTACCAGAAAATCCCGGTGGGTTCTTTCCTCAGCTTAATATAGAAATAAAAAACTGGGAACCAGTTGCAGACAGAAAAGTTTATTTGTGAAGAGACCAGATGAGTGGGGAAAGAAGAGGGAAGGGGAAAGCACCCTCAAGAGAGAGCAGGGAGGTGAGGTGCCTCTTGAAAGGAGACAGGGAGAGATATCAAAGGTTTGAGGAAAGGTCTTGGGCTTTTAAGCCTTCCCTGGCCTCTCCTTGTCAGATGGGAACCTTCAGGTAAGATGTTCCCCATTGGTGGTTTTTTTTTTCTTTTTTTTTATTATATTTTTGACAATCTTTACATAGTTAATTAGGGTAAAAAGGTACAAGGGCTATAGGAAAGTGGTTTCTTTTTTTTTTTTTAGATTTATTTATTTTTATTACAAAGTCAGATATAAAGAAAGGAGGAGAGACAAAGAGGAAGATCTTCCATCCGATGATTCACTCCCCAAGTGAGTGCAATGGCCGGTTTTGTGCCAATACGAAGCTGGGAACCAGGAACCTCCTCCAGGTTTCCCACGTGGGTGCAGGGTCCCAAGGCTTTGGGCCGTCCTCGACTGCTTTCCCAGGCCACAGGCAGGGAGCTGGATGGGAAGTGGAGCTGCCGGGATTAGAACCGGAGCCCATATGGGATCCCGGGGTGTTCAAGGCGAGGACTTTAGCCGCTAGGCCACGCAGACAGGCCCGAAAATGGTTTCTTAACCAGTTAGGAAATGGGTGGGCAATGCTTGTGCCTCCCCCTTGAAGGTGTGGCCAAGATTTCAGTAGGCCTGGGTGGTTGAAGGAAGGAAGGAAGGGAGGGAGGGAGGAGAGAAAGAGAGAGAGAAAGAAAGACGGGCATGTGAGGAATCAGATGGGATAGCAGGCAGGCAGGGTCTCTGGTCCCTGGTGAAGTTACCTTTTAAAATATAAAATCATGCTTCTCCCCATTCCTTACCCTTCCAAGAGCACGTTCTCCCCTTGAAGGAAAACCAAAGGACAGACCAACATATCAACTCCCCTTTCTTAGCCACCAGTCCCACCCTTTTGATATCCTTTGGACAAGGGCTACATTGCTGCCTATTATAAATGAGTTCCCCCCTCTCTTTTTAACTCTTTGAGTGACTCCCTGAAATAATACATGAAAAACACCACTCCCACCATTTCCTCGCATCTTTCCTCTCTTGGAGACCCCTCCTGTCACTATGGCAGGAGCCCTCTTCCTCCTTTTCCTGAATAAATCTTGCTTTGCAAACTAGAGTTGTCCCCATGAAAATTCTTCTTTCATGTGAGACAAGAAACGAGGTTGCTGCTGTGTTTCATGTCCAATTCCCTGCAAGAGGAGGAAGAGAGCGAGAATAAAAGAAGGCAGAAATTGAGGAAGCGTGGGGAAGGCAGTTTTTCTCTCCCTTCAAGGACTGCGCAGCAAGACCTTCACCCCAGGAGGCGGGGAGAGGCAGCCACAGGGCAGCTTGCCAGTGCCCAGCAGGGGCAGGAAGGCTGCAGCCCCGTGTGACCTTCACCTTCCACTTAGAGCCATGTCACTTGGACCCAGCACAGATGTGTGTTTGGAGCCTTGATCCATATGTATGGAGGAGCAGGGCAGGGAGTGGATGGAAGTGTCCAGGCTGGTGGAGGGAGCCCGGGTATTAGCATTCAGTTGGCGAAGTCCATGGGCAGGAGTTTACGCTCCTAACTGCTGGTAAACCGTTTCTCCTGACAGGACTTGGAATCCATCACTCAGGCTTCTCCTGGGGCAGCTGACACATGGCAGTGACGCGTCTCCCGAAGTCAGGGTCTGCTGAGTCCAGTGGCGATGGGAGGGCCAGTGGGAGCCGCTGCTATAGCCTCCAGTTCTCCTCCGAGGGCAGCCGTGATTGGCTGGTGACCCAACAGAGGGAGACCCCGCTAAAAGAACCTACAAGTGCATTGCTACCCCCACTGCAGGCCACGGCCCTAGCCCAGGAGCGGGGGAGGGGAATCCTCTTTGTTCCCTGTCTGCTTCTGGGTAGAATCCTACTTATTCATCCAGCGAGGGGAGCTGGCATTCTCTTCATAGAAAGCTCCTCCGAGTGGCATGTGGCCTAGGCCTTTTATTAAAAGATAAAGAGAGAGAAAATGGAGTTATTATAAGTGCCTAATTGCAGCTGATTGGCTAGGGCCAACTCTTTGAAAGTGCGGGGCTGGAGGTGGGGCAGGCACCTCCATGTGAACTGCTGGGGAGCCACCTGTGGCAGAGGTGCCCTGGGGAGCAGCTCCCCAAGCACCTGAGCGAGGGAGTGAGCAAGCATGGGCACAGAAACCTCTCTGGGAGCTATCAGACTGCACCCGCAGCCCTGGCGCCAGCTCCAGGAATCAGGTGACCTTAAGCAAGGCCCTACCCTCTTGGAGGCTCGGCTGCTTCTGTGGTTTTTTTTTTTTTTTCCCCAGGAAATAGGGGCTCATATTCCTACCCTGCTTAGTTCCCAAGGTTGTTTTGAAAACCAGATAATGATAAAGACTGTGTCTTTCCTTCACTCACTCAGCAATACTAGGGTAGGTCACATGTGAGTCATGGTGCTTAGGGAATGGGATGCAACAAGCGGGAAGATTTGAATTCTGTCTTCAAGGAGTCCGTGGTCCTGGGGTGGAGTAAGACGCAAAGAGAGACAGCTGAGACTAATAGCCCGATGTGGGATGGGAGCTCTGGAACTCTCCGAGCCTTAGAGAGCCCGAGGGAGATGCAGACACCATTTACCTAGAACAGGACAGGGGTGACTTGTAAAAAAAAAAAAAAGTGAGCAGCGAGACTGGTGACCTGTCCAATCATTTTCCAAAGTGGATGTGACTATGCTGTGTGTGACCTGGAGTGCCCTTCAGGGCTGAGTGAATCAGCATCGTTGTGTATGTGTGTATTTAAAGATGTGACAGGCAGATTTACAGAGAGTAAGAAGAGAGAAAGGTCTTCTGTCTGCTAGTTTACTCCCCAATTGGTCGCAACAGCCAAAACTGAGCTGAAAAACCAAGAGCCTCTTCTGGGTCTCTCAAGCAGGATCCCAACGACTTAGACCAACCCCCACTACTTTCCAGGCCATGAATAGGGAGATGGATGAAAAATGGAGCAGTCAGGACATGAATTGGCATCTATATAGGATGCCAGTGTTGTCAGGTGGAGGATTAGCCTATTTAGCCATGGCACTGCTGGTGGGGTGGGAGGTGGGTGTGCCTCCTTCACCTCAGCTCTGTGGTGTTTTATGACCACACTTTCTATAAAAGAAAGAAGGGGTTGAGTCAGGGGCGCTCTGGCCCGGTGGAGGACCAGCATCTCAACCAGCTCTTGCACGCCCTTCACTCTACCCTGTCTGTTGTGGAGGGGAGTCTGTTCCTCAGATAGAACATCCCTGAAAGTGGGAGATCCAGGGAGGTGATGATCCAGGCTGATGGGAGAAGAAATGAAGACAGGAACACTGGCCAGTTTCAGGCTGGCAACCCATATGCCCACAGGCAGGAGCCTGATCCAGCGTCCACAAATCGCCTCAGCCCTTCCCAGGAAAAAAAAAGTGCCAAGGTAAAATAAGACACCTAACATATTTTGAAAACAGTCCTAACCCAATACCATTGACATATTCCATGACTTTTCTTTTTGGACTCCTTTAATATTAAGTAAGGCTATTTCTTAAGAGGATTTAGTGATTTATTTGAAAAGCAGAGCGAGAAAGAAAGTAGAGAAGGGAGAGAGATGTGTTCCACTTGTTGGTTCATTCCCCAAATGGCTACAAATGCAAGTTTTGAGCCAAGCTGAAGCCCAGAGCCAGCAACCCCTTCTGGCTCTCCTGTGTGGGTAGCTGGCATCCAGGGACTTGGTTCATCTTTCACTTCCTTCGTAAGTGGTTTAGCAAGCAGCGGGATTGAAAGCTAAGCAGCCAGGACTCAAATGGGGGGAGTTAGGGGGTAAGCACTCTGATGTGGGATGCTGGCGTTGCAAAAGGTGGCTTCACTTGCTGTGACACCACAGAAGCCCCAGGTGAGGTTATTTTTAATGATGCCCACCTGTCTCAGCTATAGAGAACTTCAATTAGAAATTTAAAGGAGTGAGCTTGTGCTCTTGGGAGCATGTACCATGGGGTCAAAAATGAGCAAGAGAAATTCCTCTTTCTGCCCAGAAAAGGATGGTGGAGGCCCCATAGACAGTCAACCCACCTGACTTGTACTGATTGCTCCTTCCAGCATTTCAGATCAAAACTTGAGATCATTGTGGTGTGTCTTCATGTTACAGTTCTATGGAAAAGACATTTCACATACCAGACCTAGAAGATCTCCACCCACCCACCCACCCACCCACCACACAGACACACCCCAACCGAGGCAGAAGTCCCAGGAAAAACGGGCTGAGACTTCTGGGTCTTTGGCTACTGGGTGCTACCCATTACTCTGTCTGCTAACATGGCCAGGGGCACCCATGCCAGCCAGCCCAGCCAGCTGCTCAGGCAAGAGACCACCTCTTGTTCCCGGAGAAACTAGGAGATAAAAAAAAGTTCAGCCCTCACTTTTCCAGGCCTCTGATAAATTCAGATTCAAGCCACAGAGACCTAGGAATCGATAGTTTGAATCATTTCAAACTCCAGCCCCACTCTGGCTAACATTACAATGCGTGAAGAAGCTCAGCGGAGCTTAAAGGCCGCAACCTCATTATCATTTCATTAGACTCACATTTCAGCAAGCTGGGAAGAAGCGTTCTCACGCAGCACCCCTCCCACCGCTCCCCTGTCCTCCCTCTGCCCTGCGGGATGACGGGAGGATAGCGATGGTTTACAACAGCTGTCAGCCACCAGAGCCACCAGCCCACTCCCAGTATGCACTCCGCCCTGGGGAGGAAGCCCGGCGGCCCGGCGGCGTGCAAGTCGCTGGAGACCTGGGCGCAAATCAGTGCAAATACCTCCCGAATGGAGCTTTGCCGTCCTGGGAAGTTGAGTGAAAACAAGCCCGCTGTCAGTTTGGCTTCTCACAGCTGGAGGGGTCAAGTCATCAACACAATCTAAACCCAGGCCAGGAGAACCTTGTCCTGCCTGGGCCTCAGACGCCCTCTGGGAAGCCAAGGGTTTGAAAATGTCTTCAACTTTTCCAGTTTGTTTATTTTCCAATGTTTAATGATATTGTCCATGCAAGGAGCAGAACCTCAGCTCCTGCTAGCAATTAAAGAGGTTTTCTAATTTAGGAGAGAATGTGATTTTTTTTTTTTGTTTAAGTGAGGCAGGGAACTTGTACAGGAAATCAAACAAATATCTGCAGTGAGGATAGGCAGGCAGTAAACCCTGTGCCGCCAGGACCCTGACTGCGTGGTGGCACGCGGGGAGGGGGTTGTTCAGAGAAGGCTGGCAAATGTGCAGGGGAGCTCAGCACACTGCTGCCACCATTGCTGACCAGTGTTGCTGGGACCCAAGTGTGGCCACCCTCACCAGCCGGGGTCAGCTCTTGTCTGCCACAAGTTCACTCTGTGATTTGGGGGATGTCCCATGTGGGCTATAAATAGGACAGTGAGCTTGGATGACATCGTATTACCTCAAGCTCCCTCTCCCAAAGCAGGTATTGTGATGCAATGAATTATGCTGCTGCTATGATTCCTGTTATCCCATATGGATGTTGGTTCAAGTCCCAGCTATTCTACTTTCTATCCAGCTCACAACTAAAGTTTGTAGGAAACCAATGGAGGATGGAGCAGGTGCTTGGGCCCCAGAACCTACATGGGAGACCTGGAAGAGCCACCTGGCTCTTGGCTTTGGATGGACCCAGTTTCAATCATTGTGGCCATTTGGGGTGTGAACAAATAGATGGAAGATCTCTCTAGCTCTGTCTCTCCTCCCACTCCCATAACTGTGTCTTTCAGATTCAATAAACACGTTTTGAAAACAGAAAGCTTCCTTTCCCCATTCCGTCCCACTCTTTGATGCTATCCTGCCCGCCCTTCATTCCCTGGTGGCCTGGTTGTTGAACTACTTGTGAGAATGCTGCTGCCCAGGCCCAGATGTCTCTTGAGACTCCCACAAGTCAGTGCTACAGGGCTAGTGCCCTGGCTGCACTGGGGCCTGCATGTGCCCTTAAATGTCCTCCCTTGGCTGTCGTGGGTTGGGCTCCTGGCAGTCTCACAGGGTAGTGGGGCAGGACTGTGCAGTGAGGGGTATATCTCTCTGCTCCTGTCTGCCTCTGGCTGCTGGTAACCTGTGCTCCCGACTCCTCCCAACACAGCGGCCACATCTGAGTCCCAGTGCCAGGAAACAGTCGGGGCTGATGTGGAAACCCCTGTTCCGTGTCCTCGCATTGATAGTTCCCAACTGTGGCTGTGAATTAGTAGCACCTAGCGAGCATTTAAAACTTTTATTGTCAGGACCACATCCCAGACCCAGAAACCAGAGTCTCTGGGTACCAATCAATGTGAAATCTCCCTGGCCCATTGCAGTGGGCGGTCAAGGTCAAGGAACACTTCCTTAGAGGGAGGAAATTGGGGTTGGCAGAAGGAAGGGCAAGACCCAAATTGGGAGCTCTTTCCCTGTGACAGAAGGAAACTGACTCCAGCCAAGCCTGGTTACGCCCTGGACATGACCGAGAGAACCCCAGGATTCCCTTCTGTCAAACCTGCCAGTGACTCGTGCTTCTGGTGTCAGTATCTCTTTCAGCTGAGTCAATGTGTTGGGAAGACAAGCACACAAGCACACAAGCACAGGAGGATGTGCTTCCGACTGTCCAATTCAGGTCTAGTGGCATCCAAGACCTTGTCAGTGGTGGAGGCACAGACAGAATCCTACCACTGGCAGGACATCAAGAGAGCAACTGATTCAACCCTGGGTAAATTTCCAAACTACCTGGGCTAGAACAGGTATGACTAGGAACAGGACTATGTGAGTTCACCTAACCATCTCTTCATCCATTTATCCGTCGCTCCAATCACCTATCCAATCATCTACCCACCCATCCATCTCTCTATCCATCTCTCCCTCCTTCCACCCATCCAACCGCGTGTCCATTTGTGTGCTTGCATCCCAGCCAGTCAAAGACCTTTGAATATGGTCAAAGACTATATTCAGCCTGGTGGTTTCCAGGCTTTGCTTTAGTTGAGGAATTCTGGGTTTAAGGGAAACCATATGGAAGTATGAATGCACCCAAGGGGACCTGACATAGCAAAGTAAGATAGGAGGCTCTGGGTGTGGTCCACTCGCCTCCTTCCCTTAAGGAAACTTCATTAGATTCTCCTATTGCAGGCAAAAACTGAGTCTGGAAGCCTCCTGTGTCACAAATGAGGATAACTGAGCCATGGAGCAAGGCGTTGATGCCATGCCCAGCATCCCATGAATTTCATGGGATGAATTTTACTGGCTGAGGACAGGAGGCTGCAGAGCTGAGACACAGTCCTCACTGTGGGGAACAGCTCACAGCACTAATACCTCCATCTTGGGTGCCAGATCAGACATTTGGGTTAATCAGGGGCCTGCCTGTCTCAATGTTGTTTTCTTGGGAGGGAGTGGAGACTGCAGCCGGTGCCTTCTCCCAACTCCTCAGGTCTAATCTCTGTTTGGGATGCACAGGGGTGCCACGCTGCCGGCATCTAGTCTGCTGTGTGGGGCGTTTACCTGATTAGTAACAATTTTGAGCATCACCCTTTGATCCTAGCATCCATGTTTCTAAAGCATGACTCAGAACCAGACAGTGACAGAATGTATCAGTGACGAGCAGCCCCATCCCTGCCCCTCCTCCCTGCTCTGCCAGCAGGCCAGCCTGAGAGCATCCGGAAATGGGGGGACAGACCATGAGATTTCTCTAGGCATGGTCCTCTTTTTCTTGTGGACAAAGCATCTTGGACACTGGGTGGCCGGGCTGCCTTGTGAGCTGGCCTGAAAGTGACCATGCAGAGAGCCTTGGGAGGACTTGGAAGCCAGGCAGGCCAGATTCAATCCTAAGTCTGGCCATTGACTATAGGAAAGGCAGGTATCATGTGATCTATGGGCATTGTGAGCCAGCTGGCTCACATGATGTGTAAGGCCTTTCCTGGGGTGTGCCAACCTGTCTCCATGAGAAAATATTGTAGAAGGGCTCTACAGACTCTTCAGTGCACCCTATGGAGTAACTGAGGCCTCCTGCTGGCCTCCCTTGCATGTTCTCCCTGCATGTCCTCCTCTCCTGCTGCCTGGTCCCACTCCCTTGGCATTCTGCAGGCGGCTGCTCCGTGTGCATAGTGAGTGCAAAACAGTTCACCTGCACAGCAGCTTCCCTCCCAGCCTCTGGCTCCCAGGAAACTGTTCCTCACCCCTGGAAAAGATGGAGAGACATATGTGAGCATGTCATCCCTAACCCAGCGCCTGCAATGTGATCAGTGAGTCATGTACACATGTCCACTTCCTCCCTCCATCAGTTCTTTCTTCCATTAAGTGTGTAGATGTCATCCCGTGTATTCTCCCATTCAGTTCTTTGGCTGAGCAGCTGTGATTGGTGCACTCCAAACATGAGATGTGTCCAAGCTTTTCTTGCTGTGCAGGTGTTCTGTGGAGCTGTGCTCACAGTCCATACAAGCACGCACACACATATGGGCATGTGGTTTTGCAGCGTTTGTGCTGCAAACATCCAAAGCTGTAACCCAGACAATTGCTGGTGTAGAGACATGTGCTCCAGGTGTCAGGAGGCATCCCAAGGGAAAGCCCACTTGCCAATGATGGACTCAAGAGTGTTTGCTTCCCAGAAGGTCACTTTGGTCATGGGACTTGGAAGGATGGCTTGAGATCCAGCAGAAACAGAGAGAGGGGGTAGGGGAGTGACTTTCCAGGCCAAGGGATGAGTTGCCTGCAGGAAGCACCAGAGTTGGGAAAACACAAGGCAGGCCTGGGCACGTCTTCCAGTCTGGCTGAAGATGCTAAAGGAGGACGAAGTGGGAGGATCCAAGGGGTGGAAAGATTGTTTGGGGCCTTCCTTGGGTGGGGCCTGCAGTGTGGAGCAGAAGCTGGGATGGGAGTTTCTGAGAGGCAGAGGGAGAGCTATAGGAAGATCCATCATGATAGGGTTGAATTAATGGGAGGTACCAAGGTCAGGAAACCACTGGGAGGTGGTAACAGACAGCATTACAGGGGACAGAGCACCACTCCCCCAACCCCTGCTGGAGGATATGTGGCTCAGGATGTCCCCGACAGGAGAGCTGGCCTCTTCTCGCATGGCCACCATGATTCCAACCTCCAGGATGACTGTACAAATAACCTCAGCTCCTAAGCCAAGAATGGGTCACAAATGAGCTCACTCACCAGCAACTGTTTGGGGAAGTGAAAGAGGAAATTGAGATCTCAAATAAGGGGTGACTGACTCACTGTGTAGAGTGACTTCGTGCAAGAAAACGCTCTGAGCCTGCTGCTGGCCGCGGCTGGCCACCGCCTCCGGCCACACCTTGCCTCACAGGAATGCAGACACCAGGAGGGAGCACCACGCGTGAAACACTTTGAGACTTCAGGAAGCAGGGTAGGCTCAGTCTGACTTCTTTACTCCCTCACTGTCAGGCCTGGAGCAAATCACTCACACCTGGCTGGGCCTCAGCTTTTTCATCCATATAATGGTCATCACAGCCATCCCCATCCATTTGTGGGACTTTTATGAGATTAAATTGCCTAATAAACTTGAAAAGGATTGCCGCTTGGTGGAAACAGGTGCTACAGAAATGCAAGGTGTAATTGTTGAGGTTGTTATGTCAGTGCGTACAGCAATCGCCAACACCTGCTACAGTGTCTCTTGTCTGAAGAATTCAAGTGCTGCCCATGGGCGCTATTTTCCATGAATAACTCTCAAACACCTCTCCTTGTTTAGGGGTGAGCTATACCCCAGAAAGCTGCCCAGGTCAACTGCTACCTGACATGGACCTTGAGTCAGATTCTACAGAAATTGGAAAAGAGGGTTTGGTTGAGAGTCCCTGGGGAAGGCAGCACGAGGGAAATGATTCAACATAGCTCACCCAGGAAGGTACTGGAGGAGTCTCGGGTAAGGAAAGGCAGGTGAGCCAAGGTGGGACTTCCTGGACACAGAGGAACTGAGATTGCTCATCCCTCTAATTCTTCCAAACCCTTGGCTGTGCCAGCCCAGGTCCTGTCTCCTGCTCTCCTCAGCTCTCTATCTTCTAGTCCCACTGACTGGAAATCCAACAGTACAGCCAGCAGGACTCACCAACCTGCCACTGCGTATGTCAGCAGACTTCCTGCTTGGTCTTCCTCTGTGCAATGGGTTTCATCATCTCTGACTTACCTGCTTATGGTGCCGTGATGAGGGGGAGGATCCTGCAGGCTGAGATGTGAGACTGCTTGATGACTACATGGTGTTGTACCAAGGTAGAGGGCTGTGGGAGGGGGTGTTTGGGGATGAGTTTCTGCCTGGGTGTGCTGCTGTTGCTGGTGTTAGCAGGTAGGAGTGGATGTAAGGAGGATCCCATGTTGTCAGACCCAAAGTTCCAAAGCTGAGTAGACAGTGTCCTGAGGTCTCCCTTCTCCCCTCTCCATAACAACAACAATAGACCGGGAAACTATGTCAGAGTTCCCGTGTCCAACCTGTGGCTGGAGCACTCTCCGTGCATGTCTCTGGGCTTCCTGGACAGCGGCATGAGGCTGGCTCTGGGACAGCCTCACCCACCCACCGAGTTGACCAGACGGTGTGGTATGGCTGGGAGAGGCAACGTCCCTTTAATTAGGTAGTCATCGGAGCTTACTACCAAGAGGCTGCAAGGTCCCTTCTCAGGGGAACCTGCCCTGAGCACAGAAAGAAAGGAAGCCACGGGCTCGGCAGTGTGGCCTAGTGGCTAAGGTCCTCGCCTTGATCCCATATGGCCGCTGGTTCTAATGCCGGCGGCTCCACTTCCTCTCTGTCTCTCTCCTCTCAGTATATCTGACTTTGTAATAAAAATAAAATAAATCTTTAAAAAAAAAAAGAAAAGAAAAGAAAGGAAGCCACAGGCAGGGGGACCACCCAGGTGGGGGCAAGTGCCCAGTCCCGCAGGGCAGCAGGCATCCAAGCAGGACCATGTGAAGGCCAGAGGTAAGATATTGCCTGCTGTCTTGCGCTTGGATCCCTAAATCACAGCCAGGGTAAGGAGGTAGACAGACCAAGGCACCTGGAACCATTCTCTGCCTCGCTCCAAGGACCACAGACGCCTGGCAGACAGACCGCTGAGCAGCAAAGCCTGGAAGTGAATTTGAGACCTCCACACGCCCAGAGTTTAGGTCATCAGACACCGCTCATTCTATCCATATCTCCCCAATTTTTCGCATCATTCCCAGCTTCCAATGATCTCTTAGTTCATCAGCCTAGAGTTTAAGCCCTCTCTATTCCCCTTCTGGGGCTAGTAGCCACAGCAAACACTCTAGAATGACATCACACAGCTTCAATGCTAGGTTTACCACTAACCATGTACCACTGGTTGGGATATTTTGCTTGCTGGGCCTCTATTTCCCACCTCTATTTGTGGATAATAGTAGGACCTATCTCATGGCCTTCTTTTAAGAATTGAATGTAGGGATCGGGCCAGGCACAGTAGCCTAGTGGCTAACATCCTTGCCTTACATGAACTGGGATTCCATATGGGTGCCAGTTTGTATCCCAGCAGCCTCATTTCCCATCCAGCCCCTTGCCTGTGGCCTGGTGGAGGATGACCCAAAGCCTTGGGACTCCACACCCTTTGCAAGAGACCCAGAAGAGACTCATGGCTTTGGATTAGTTCAGTTCCAGCCATTGTGGCCACTTGGGAAGTGAATCATCAGACAGAAGATCTTTCTCTTTGTATATCTGACTTTCCAACAAAAATAAATAAATCTTTTTAAAAAAATGTAGGAACCATCATTTTGGCACGGTGGGTTAGCTACCTGTGGAACCAGCATCCCATATAGGTTCTGGTTTAAGTCCCAGCTGCTCTACTTCCAATCCAGCTGTTGAAAAAGCAGCAGTGATGGCCGACACGTTTGGACCCCTACATCCGTGTGGGAAATCTGGATAGAGTTCTAGGTTCCTGGCTTCAGCCTGGCCCAACCTCCACCACTGCAGCCATTTGAAGAGTGAACCAGAGGATGGAAGATCTTCTTTCTCTCTGGGTAACTCTTTCAAATTAAAAAAAAAAAAAAAAATCAGACCTGGTGCAGTAGCCTAGCAGCTAAAGTCCTCGCCTTGCATGTGCTGGGATCCCAGAGGGGCACCGATTTGTATCCCAGCGGCTCTGCTTCCCGTCCAGCTCTCTGCTTGTGGTTTGGGAAAGCAGTCGAGGACAGCCCAAAGCCTTGGGACCCTGCACCCGTGTGGGAGACCCCAAAGAAGCAGGAGCTTCGGATTGGCTCAGCACCGGCCATTGCTGCCACTTTGGGAGTCAATCAGCGCACAGATCTTCCTCTCTGTCTCTCCTCCTCTGTATATCTGACTTTCCAATAAAAAGTAAATAAATATTTTTAAAAAATCTTTAAGACAAGCAAACAAAAATAATTAAATGTATTGGGGCAGGTTCTTGTGGAGTAGTTAAAGTAACACTAGGGATGCTTGCATTCCGTATTAGAGAGTCTGGTTTTGCTTCTTGATTCTACTTCCATTTTCAGCTTCCTGTGCACTATGATATGCGATGTGGCATCCCAAGTGTTGCTTTAACCACTGCACAACCACTGACAGTAGTTAGGTCCTGTCTCCACATGGAATACCCAGACTGAGTTCCAGGCTTCAGGCTGCTGGCTGTTGTGGACATTTGGGGAGTCAATTTAGCAGAGGGAATAACAGTCTTTATTTTTACCTTACAAATAAATAATTTAAAAAAAAGAATTATATGTGCTAATAAAGTGCTTAGCATAGTCCCTGCCATTCAATAAGCACCATATCTGTGTTAGGCCCTTTCGAAAGTTTCCCCTATTACAATGAGCTGAAAATTAATGTTTTTTAAAAAAATATTTTTTTTGTTTGGAAGGCAGTTACACAGAGAATTTTCATAAGTTGAGTCACTCCCCAAAGGTCCACAAGGGCCAGGGCTGGGCAAGGCCAAAATCAGGAGTCAGGAGTCTCATCTGGGTCTCCCACATGGATGCAGGGGTTAACACACCTGGGATAGCTGCTGCTGCTTTTCGCAGGTACATTAACAGGGAGATGGTTTGGAAGTAGAACAGCCAGGACATGAACCAACACCTATAAGATGCCGGTGTTGTGGATGGCAGTTCTCCCCACTATGCGGCAGGCTGGACTCTGAAGGTCTGTTTTTGAGAGGCCTCCTTCGTGTGCTCTCTGCTCTACCCTGAGGTGGAGAGTCTTCTCTGCAAAGCCACATGCCACTCATCTTTCAAAACTGCTCGGGGAACGTGGTGCAAGGGGGCAGTCCTGAGCTTGGGCTGCAAACCCAGCTTCACATATAGCAGCTGGTCAACCTTGCACCAGTTACTTGACCTCTCTCAGCCTTCACATCCTTACTTGTCAAATGAAGCAAGCACCCTTTCATCATGGGATTGACAAAGTGCAATCAAGAGTTGCTGATGCCTACCTGGACCATGCTGGGTGTGGTGCTGGCACATCATGGCTGCCTACTGACATCCCTCTTCCTCTTCCCTTCCGGGCTCTGACGGCACAGTCTTGGCTGTGTCCTCTAGTCTCTAACAGTCTTCTTATAGCCACAACTAGCTGCTTCTGGGATTCTGATCATGCACTGGCTCTTCCATCTCTTATCTTGTGCATTCCCTATGTGTCTGAGGTCAAACAAGGCCCCAGGATGGCTAAGACTGAATCCATGCTCTGAGAAACCCACAGGGCTTCTCAGAGTCTCAGAGACTGATGGCAGATATCCTGGGTACGGGGTGGGGGTCGTGCAGGCAAGGCTCTCCTGAATACAGCCTAAGGAGTGGCTAAAGCTGCCTTCAGTTCATCTCACAGTGTCGAGTGGGCCCACAGTGTGGGCCAAGCCCTGCGCTGGACACTGGGCCTCACGAGGGAGATGGCAGTGCCTCCTTTCTCATGGAGTGCAGCGTTTGGTGGAGAAGATCAACGGGAGGTATGGCTTACAGTAGCACACATCCCACTGAACAAGGGAGGGGCAGCTAAGTGTAAGGGGTATGGAAGGCTTCCTGGAGGAGGTAACACCTAAGACTTGATGGGCAAGTAGAATCGCTAATCAGAGCAGGACTAGATGGCCTCTTTAGTGAGGGGAACTGCTTGTGCAAGCTCAGGAAGGAATGGGGACCAATGTGGGGTTCACATAGAGCGCCGCTGTATTGTGGAGTGCAGTCACAGGGAGCCCAGCATCTCCAGCAAGCCTCTATCTCCCCTTCCTCCCCCAACACCCTTCCCCCATCAGCTCCAGAAAGCCTCCTTTCTCCTGCATGCTTCAGCTTCTCCAGCTCCCCAAGCCCAGCTCTCCTGGAGGACAGAAAGAAAGGAGAGTGTGTATGGACACCACAGAGCAAGGACGAGCAAGATCCTACCATGCCCTGGGTGAGGCAAGGATATTCAAGGACCCTGAACAAGGTGCAGACTCAGTCTTCAGATGCCTGGGCCCAGCTTCTGGCTTCCAGGAAGGAGCCTGCCTCCCCAGCCCAACTCCTACACTCACCTGCACCCTCCCAGGTCCTGCTCCCTTGCCTTCTTTCAGCCAGCGGGCTGCCAGGCTGCTGCAGGTACACATGCATGTGCCATCACTGCTTTCGTGTATACACACGCAATGCTCATGCCTCACACAGAGACACTGCACTCATACAGCAGAAGGCCTAGCTTGCATCTGCTCCCTCTGCCCCTGATGGAGGCTGGGGAAGGGCAGTGGAAGCAGCCCTTTAGAAGGTTTTGGATCCTCAGCTCAGGATCATCAGCCCCAGTGTCTCTCACTGAGAGAGTACCAAAGGGTTAAGAGAATATTTCTAGGGAGTTTGCCTCTTAATCAACGCAGTTAATTCTTTTCCTTTTACAAACAGAAATTCTTGGCAGTCAATAACCAAGAAAGAAACGGGTAAAAAAAAAAAAAAAACTTAACCCAACATTAGTCAAATCTTTGCCTCTTCCTATTTTTTTTTCAAGTTAAGACCCAGGGGAATTCAAAGCAATGAGAGAAATCCCAGCCCAGATGGAATGTTTTTGCTAATATACGTCTGCAAGTTATTTAAATGTATGTTTAAGTGTGTGTGAGAGAGAGGGGGGAGAGAGAATGTGAGAGCAAGCAGGCCAACTCAGTGGGGTGTGTGCACATGTGTGTATGCACGTGTGTGTGTGTGTGTGTGTGTGTGTGTGAGAGAGAGAGAGAGAGAGAGAGAGAGAGAGTTTGCATGGGTGTGTGACCAGAGCACACAGCAGGGCAGAGGAACCACCAGAAATCCTGCCTGGTCTCCAGCTGTCCTCCAGCCCCCACTCTCCTATTTAGATGGAAAGCAGAACAAGGCCATTCCTGGGGACTGTCCTTGTCCTTCAGTCCAGCGCCCCTGGGACAGCAGCTCTGCAGAGCCCCAGGATGGCCTCCATCCACAACACATTCTGCTGATGACTCCCCGCTTACCATCCATAGCTCTGAGCTCCGTCCTGCTTAGCCTGAAGGTGTAGGGCTAGGGGAGAGGGACAGAGACCACAGAGCCCTACCTCACACCACACACCCACCCTCCACAGCCTCATTCTGAAATCAGGCTCAGCCTTTATTGCTGCCCTCTGGCTATCTGTGGTGGGTTTCCCCGCCTTTACCCCCTGCACCCCTAGAATCTCCCCTAGGGGACAGGTTCACTCTTCACCCATAGACTCCATTCAGCAAAACCCTGCAGGCCCTCCCCTTGGGAAGCACTGACCAAGGAAGGTGGGTTGGGAGAGGGGGAGGGCAGCTGCCTTGCCCAAGATGCACCCCTCAGCTCCCCACCTGCCAGGAGCTCCCTCTTGTCTGGCCCCTCGTGACTTTGATTCTTTTCATCTTTCCTCTGAAATTGTTCCTCCTGCTCTGTAATCAGCCCTGTGGGTTCTAACTTCCTCATTTTGAGGCAGAGATGAAGCAGCGTTCCCTGTCCAAGGCACTCTGGAGGCCTGGGCCACCCTTTGAGCTGGCTAGACCCCTCTCACGCTGGTGGGCTCCACCATGCCTTCCACAGGGACCTTCCCAGGCTCTACTGAGCCCTGGCTGCCCATCTGTCAGCGAGATACCAGCCCTCCCCTCTGCACCACCTCACACGGAGGCCTCTCTGGCCTTCAGGCAGTGCCAGAGGTGGGGGGAGGGAGGAGGTGGCTCCAGACTTCATTCATCCCCAGCTCTTGGTGGGGGAGGGAGAGATGGAGCGGTAGTGAGGCAGACAGTGCATGGGGTGGGGTCCCACGGAGTGCTCAGCCTGCCGACTCCATCCTGGCCCTTCTTCTCGCTTCTCCATCGGCCTCTCGATTCTTTCCACCCATTCTAGCACTCAGAGACCCTTTTCTGGGAACACCCTCAAGGTTTCTTTGCTGGACAGTTCAGTGCTCCGCTCCCCTGCATGGGCTACTTGATGCCCTGGTACTCAGGGGCTGGAAATGACACAAAACAGGGTCCCGCTTGGGCACTGAGTAGGAAGCCACTACCTGGGGGGAGGTAACAAGAGAGGAGCACCCATGGGGCAGAGAGAGATGAGCCCTCGGTGCCGGCTGACTGAGCATTCCTTGCTGAGGACCTAGAGGATGCTGGGAACTCCGATCAGACACTGTCGGCCCCCCTCCCCCACCCTGCCACCCCCACCTCTAAGATTCAGCTGCTTGCAGAGTCTCTGAGACAGGAAAAGGAGCTGGGGACATTCTGGGGGATGGCCTGCATGCTGAGGCCCTTGCACCCATGTGTGAAACCCAGATTAAGCTTAAGGCTTCTGGCTTCTGCCTGGCCCAGCCCCAGCCATTGTGACCATCTTGGGGGATGAACCAGCAGATGTCAGATTTCTCTTTCTGTCTCTCCTTCTTTCTTCAATTTGCTTTTAAATAAATATTTAAAAGAGATAAGAGGTTACCATGAAGATGATCCTTGAGGGAAGGTAAGGGCAGAACTAGAGTGGAGCCAGACAAACTGGCTGAGACAAGTGGACAGGTTAGGCTCTGACCCAAATGGCTCCCCCTCACTTCTGAAAGTGCATGTATGATGTGGGGCATTCCAGCCTTGACTGGGATCCCATGAGATCACTTCTCAAGGTGTCTCTGCCATGATGCGCCCTCACTGGGCCTAGGCAGCTGGCTGGCTCTCTGCTGGACCTCAGCAAGGCTGGTTAGGGAGATACCAAAGGCGAAGCAGGTAGAGTCCACGTCTCCTGTGGTGGGATACCAAACACATCTGTCTCAGCATGCAAAAAAATAGCACCTGCCTTGGAGCCACCATGTGTGCCCAGCACTGGTATGGATGCTAGAGGATAGAGTTGGCAGGGGGGCAAGTGTGGGGTGGAATCCCAGGGCCAGAGAGATAGGGTTTGGGGGTTTGGGAGATATCAGGAGGGGCCGGTGGGTGCGTTTCTGTGGGCCCCCTCTGGCACTGCCACCTTAGATCTTAAGAAACATCCTCCTCTGGCCTCTCTCTACAGCTCCAGAGGTGGAAATAGAGATTACCCAGCAGCCGCAAGGGGATTTCCCAGCCTTGGCCCCTGTACTCCACGACCACCCACCCTGTCCTACACTGCCTTCCTCCCAGAAAGGCAATTTCCCAGACAGGCTGTGGGGCGGTTTTCCCCTTCTTCCCCTCCACTCCCATCCCCCAGTGTGGCTTGCTTCCAGGATGCCATTCAGAGCAGCAGAGAGTGGAAAGCTTGGCTCATTCAGGGTGACAGGAGTACCCCAACACAGAGGATCCCAGTGAGATTATAGCGAGGTGCCCTCTCCTGGGGGTCCTTCAGGCAGAACCCAGTCTTCTGCCATGTTCTGGGTCAGACCCCCCTGCCATCCTTGCGTGTTCTCTTCTGCCCAACATGTGCCTGTGTGGTCTCCACACATGTGTGTGTGTGAAGAGAGATGGGTGTATAAATAGAGAGGACCCATATAAAGGGGAGGCAGGGAGGTGACAAGGCAGCTCTCGGGTGGGTCCCCCTGCAGTCTTACCTGTCACTTCCGCTGGTGATTCTTCTTCTGCTTCCCAGCTAAGCCCACCCCTCCAGCACCAAGCCGTCAGCATCACTGTCACTCTCCACAGCCAGGCTGGTGCTGGGTCCCCAAGGCTTCCTCTGTGCCTTTCTCGGACTCTGCCCCCTCCTCATTGTGTGCGTTCTCGCTCTCACACTCAGGGCTCTGGCCATGGCGCCAGCCCCTCCTGTCTGTGCTGGTTCTCAGCCCCCGTGAGTCCCCCACGCTCCTCTTGCTCTCCCTGTCTTTGTACTCGTCTCTCTGCATCTGTCTCTGCCCCCACAGGTAACCCAGCCTGGATTCTCCCTAGGGAAATGTTGCTGCTGACTTCCCTGTTAGCTGTGCTTCTCACCTGGCCTGGGCTTTGAGCAGACCTTGGCAGGAGGGAGCCCAGCCCCGTGGCTCCACCTCCACCCGACCGAGGTGGAGAGAGCCTTGGGACCCCGGCAGACAGCTGTGCAGAGGGTACCAGGGATGCCTCTTCTGGAAACAAGTGTCAGGCCTGAGCTCATTTGCATGTGGGGTCTCTTTTACATAAATCTGCATGTCAAGCTGGAGGCCCTAGAGCCAGGTAAAGCCAAATGATGCAAAATAAATTAATCAGCAGGCCCTGCTGCAGGTGTCTGATCTTCCAACTGAGGAGCAAACCCAGATGAGCTCCCGTCCTTCTAGGGAGGGGGAGGGGAGTGAAGCAGTGTGTGTGCTGTGGTGCATGGAACAGAGTGAGGCACCAGGCTCTGGCTTGGAGCCGGCAGGCAGCTGTTCTGCTCCAGGCTGTGGGTGGCCCAAGGGGCATGCTTGCTACAGAGAAAGGATAACTTCCTGCCCCTCTATCCCCACAAGGCCTAGGGGCTACATAGAGCAATGAAGGCTGCCAGCCGGAAAAAGGAGCCTCAAGTGGGGAAACTGAGGTGCATTGGGAAGACAGTAGAGCCGATCTGAAGCTGGCCCACTGGCTATCAGTGCAGGTGCCTCCTGCTCCTTAATGATGGTTCATAGGGCGTGAATTTCACAGCTCCCTCCCAGGGTCTGTAGCGATTGTACGGGCTTCAAGTATCAGCATCCACCCTTCTGTGGCCCTGTTCTCACCACCATGGCTCTCAGCCCTTCTGACTCAGACAGTGGGCCCTGCTGGCCATCCAGGAAAGGGCTGGTCGAGAAGGAGACTGGGGGCTTTTTCTGGCTTCTGGGAAGTGTAAGCACTTGGCTCTCCCCACCCCCACATGGATTGGGAAATGGTTCCAGAAGCCTCAAGACTTTCACAGGAGAGGAGGATGGGAGCCAGCTGCTAGTGTGAGAGCCACAGCCCCAGACCTGACTCCTCAGGCCTTGCACCCTCCCCAGATACAGCTTGGAGTGGAGGGCCCACCAGGCACCCTGGCACACTGGACATGTGCTCTGACTGCTCGCTTTCACCTCTGCTGTGGGCTGCCCTGGCCACTGGAGGCCTCATGGACTGCATGTAGCATCCGTGGGCTGGGGACACAGGGCAGCTGTGGTAACCTGTGGGAGTTGCAAACAGAGCCAGGCCTCTCTGCTGGCTGTGCAGCTCCAAGTGAGACACATGATCTCTCTGGGCCTGGTTTTTTCATATGCAGATGAGAGGGCTTGAGTGGGAATATAGCATGTGTTGTCTCCTGCCCTGTGCCAGCACAAAGAAAGCCTCCATAGATGGCAGCAGTCGCTCTTGCAAAAAGAGGTGCCCCAGCAAGGCCAGCCTGGGCCAGAAGAAGGGAGTGGGAGGCTGTGTAAGTCTGTCTCTGGCCACCTTCTTTCCAGGACCCTACAATTTAACCAGAAGCAATGTTCTAGAACATGCATCACGCATACAAAGGTGCTTTAGAAAGTTCTTAGAAAAGTGGAACATTGCTAACGTGTAACGTCTACAAGCTTTCCTTGGGCCACCTGTTGTGCTCTGGATAAGACCAGGCAGCCCCTGGATGTGACTTCCACAAGGTTATGAGGGCCTGACCCTGCTCCTTTGTTGAGGAGTTTCATCTCTGTCCTCCTAGGTCTGGGGGCACAGCCCACCATTCTGCAGCTGGGCAGGCTGGCACGGGCCTCCAGGTTCCTGCCCAGCTGCCCCCTGGCTGGCCCTATCTCCCCACACCTCTCCTCTTGGCACAGAGGAGAGCCATCTGCTCTCTCTTGGTGAAGGATGTGCAGGGTTCTGAGTCCAGAAGATTCTGCCTTAGAGGCCATGGCAGGAGGGAAGCTATAAGACTGGGCTTGTCCAATTCCTCATTTAGCAAAAGACAAAATCCGAGACTCTGGCAGAGGGGTTTGCCTCCCCAGCCCAGTTCATTCCAGCTCTGCACGTAAGCCCAGGGGAACCACTGGGCAGTGTCTCTTCCTTGCAATGATTCTCTCTCAGGAAAGCAGACATGCAGTAAAGATGCAGGAGTGCACAGGGAGCCCCTGAAACAGCCTCCTGGGTATAAGCAACTGTAGACCCCCTCCTTTTCCCCCTAGGGGTCACTGTCTTTTTATCTCTTCCTAAGACACTGGCTGCCTCAAAGCCCAACAGAGAAGGATCTGAGGGCAAAGACCTGGGCAGGGGCTGAGGCTGGGGAGCTGCCCATGGACAGGCCAGCCCTGTGAATAGCCCATCGGGGTCACCACTTTCCCGTAGAAAGTACACAGGTGCAGAAGCAGAAGGTTTGAGTTGAAGTCTCACTTCTGACAAGACCACAACAGTGAAAGTGCCTCTCCCAAGCAGACACACTCAAACACTGGTTGCCTGTCCTTTCTTTCATGAGGGTGGACAAGCCCAGGGAGTTCATGATCCAGAACCAGGCTCTGGGGCCCAAAGTCAGTGGCTAAGGCACCCATCTGTCCTTGCTCACACCCTTGCCTAATCTGCTGCGGACTGAAGGGTGTTGGGCTTATAAATATTTGCTCCTGATGGCCAGACTTGCATGTGTTTTATCAGGCTGCCCAATGATAAGATAATCCCATCCTGTTGGGTGAGGGCTGGCACCTGGTGTTCTGCAGACTCAAGACCTCTCAGACCTAGCTTCGGGGGACCTAGCAGCTCTTGGTTTACAGGTCTCACGGGGAGGGGAGGCCTAGAAGAAGGGGAAGAAAGCGGTGGTCCCTCATAAATTCCCTTTGTCTCTGGATCCGATGTCTAGGGCTGGCTGGAGCCTCCCAGTAAAACCTTTTTGGGCCAGATGGAGGACCAAGCTCAGAACCCAAAGGGTTTTGACAAAACCTCAAAAGTGAGCATCCCTTCTCTTCTAATGAAGCGCAAAATTTCCAGATCTATTTCATCCCTCTGAAAAGTGAAACCCAGAGAGGCAGCTTCCCTAGGCAGACAGGGGAGGTATGCAGAATTCATATTCTGTCTCGATTTTACCTGTGTAATTTAATAAGCTGACTAAGCTTATGGGAGTGTGGGAAGCTGGACTGCTTTTAGTGACGATGCTGCCTCCCTCTTCCATGTGACAAGGATCACATTAGGAGTGGTTGACCTGGCAAGCAGGCCACAAGGCAACAGTGAGTTGAGTGGGGTAGGGTGGGGGTGAGAGCGGTGGTGGAGAGCTGGGTCCGGCTCACCCTGCACAGGTATGTGTAATTTCCTGTCCCATCCTTTTACAGTCCTGGTTTCTATCTGCCCTCCTGGGCACCAAATCTGGGGCTCCACGTCGGTCCCATTGCCTGCAGCTTTCTCTGGAACTGTTCTGAGATGGCCCCAACCCTAAGCATCCAAGACAGAAGGCAACCCCACCCTGGGACTAGTTGAGTCTTGACCCCTACAATCTCACCCCCACCTCTGTCCCTTCTGGCCAGAGCCCAATCTCCAGGGTTGCTTCTCTCCACTGCCATAGGGCTGTCACCAAAACAGTTCTATAGAACATGTGAGAGTCTCTTCAAGGGAATCCTTGGAATCCAGTGTGGGCTACACCACCTTGCAGTATTTTCTGCTGAAACATCTACTGAGTTTCTGATTCTCTATGGAAAGAGCCCTTGGTGGGGAATGGAGAAAACACTAACATAGGACACCTGCTCATAATTGTAGACTTCCAGATTTATAAGAGATTTTAGAGATCAGCCAGCCCTCCCCTCTTAGAGATGAGTGGACTGAGGTTCAAGGACAAACAATGACCTGTGCAATGGGTTCCAACAACGAAGACAGGGTCAGTGGAACACTGGAGGAAAGAAAGGAAGGAATTGAAAAGCAGAACTCCTGCTATTGGGCAAATTGGCCCACAAGTTTGCTCCCTGGGACAAGCCCATGCCCTACAGGTCCCTCTGTGATCTTGTGAGGGGTCCTTGTGACACCCAAACCAATTCCTTATGTGTGCTTCTGTGTGCTGGCTGGCATGTTGTGCAGATCAAACACAGGGATTCTGGCCTGAGTTTACATCTAGTCTCCACCCTGTAGTATCCGTGAGACTCAGCCAATCTCTTCAACCTTCTTGGGACCCAGTTCCATCCTTTGTAGAAGGGGGGTGATGACAATAACTGACTCATTGGGTTGATAATTGACGTAGTGCCGTGTATAATGTGCTGGACACATCTACAACAGAACTTTGTCTCCCGGCTGGCAAGGACTCCGTTATGTGTCCTGCTGCATGTGAGGCTAGAACACGCTGGGGCAGAGCAGCAGCCAGAAATTACACAGAGAATGAGTGAGTTCACTCTTTTTCCTTTCTTGGTCGTTAGCATCGTTTGTTCTGCCTGGAATATTTCCTTGTTCTCCTTTGCTTTTCTTACCTGGGACTCCTTTCTGTTATGTTCTAGTTTGCTCCCATATATACTCCTTGCACAAATGTGTGTCTGTGCAAACCCTGTCCCCTCCCAACATGTGTAATCATGCCTGGATATCCTCAGGCAACCTGTTCTGGGTCTCTACTCCTTTGGCACTCAAGTAGCTGCTCCCCTTTCTCTATTTAAAATCCCAGCCACCCTCCCCTAATGCACTTTGTGCTTGCCTGATAAGCCAGGGGTGGGAAGAACAAAACAAATCCTATCCCAATGGTTTTTTTCCAAGGAAGGTTGTCTCCTTATTTTTGTTTTGTCTCATGCAAAGCTGAGTGATGCAATTCCCTTCTGCTCTGACAAATGGGGACCCTCAGCGAAGGAGGAAGCCGAGCCAAAGCGAGGAGGGAAGGATGGGGTCAGAGGCGTTTTGCAGATTTATGAAGTGCCTTTCCGCGCCTGGGCAGCTGGACGATTCTTGTCTACGTCCAGGCCTTTGAGACATACAACCACTCTGCACTGTCTACCCTCGTCAGCCACCGGGCATGGCTTCACTTTTTTTTCTTTTCTTTTCTTTTCTTTTCTTTTCTTTTCTTTTCTTTTCTTTTCTTTTCTTTTCTTTTCTTTTCTTTTTTTTTTCTTTCTTTCTTTCTTTCTTTCTTTCTTTCTTTCTTTCTTTCTTTCTTTCTTTCTTTCTTTCTTTCTTTCTTTCTTTCTTCCTCTCTTCCTCTCTCTCTCTTTCTCTCTCTCTTTCTTTCTTTCTCTTTTTTAAGGATTTCTTTATTTTTATTTGAAAGGCAAAGTTACAGACAGAGGAGGGGAGAGATTTATTGGTTCACCCCCCAAATGGCTGTAATGGCGGGAGTTGAAGCCTTTCTGAAGCCAGGAGCTTCTTCTGGGTCTCCCACACGGGATGCAGGAGCCCAAGGGCTTGAGTTATCCTCTGTTGCTTTCCCAGGCCATTAGCAGGGAGCTGGACTGGAAGTGGAGTAGCCTGGGCTTGAAGCAGCGCCCATATGAGATGCCAGTGCTGCAGGCAAAGGCTTAACCTACTATGTGGCACCAGTCCTAGAGCTGCTGTTTCTTCACTGTGCCCTGAAACACAAGTGCTGAGAGCTGGGTTACCGCCTTGTGACTTCAAGAATGCTGGGGCAAAATACAAAAAGATTGGCCTATTTTGTCTGCTACCTCTGGATTGGGGGCTTTAATTTCGTTGGAATTTGTGATCATCTATGGTGGTAGTGGGGGAATGCACAGAAAGCTAATAGACTGGATTGCTGGATTGTAATACAACGTCATTAACTCAATCCTGCCAGTTAACAGACTCATAAGCCTAGACCTGAAAAGAATTTGACCAAGGCAAATAAGTGTGCTTACTAATATAATAATGATGATGAGTGAAAAAAAAAAAAAATGAGTGCCTTTGGCACTCACCTTTGAGCTGCCAGAAACCAGATTGAAAGAGGCATTGTGAAAAGCAATAGCCAGCAAGGTGAACTTGAGGAGTCTGTCTGTGTGCTCCTGATTTTCTTCTTCTTTGCCATGGCTTTACAGAACAAAGGCTCAGCTTTGCAAGCTCATGGCAACGCTGGCTTCATGCACTTCAGTGGTTCTTGTCCTCCAAGGGTTGGCCCCCTTCTGTGTGTCTGCCCACAGGTCCGACTTGACCCAGTGTCTGAGGCTGGGTGTGGGGCCAAGGCCCCCGCAAAGCAAGGAGGCCTGCTGAGGTGATGGCCCTAGCAGGGCCGCATGGTTAAGGCAAGCTGTTGGGGCACAGCTCTTACCACCATCGCAGGACTTGTGAATAGAAGGGAGATACCTGTAGACTGACATATTGGGTTGTGATACATTATTGGAGTAGAGAGTCCACAGTGGTACCGAGGCTAGAATGCAGAGCTGGGGATGCTCTCCACCGGCCTGGCCCTTGTGCTCCAAGTATGCCTCTGTCATAGGAATCATAGGAGTCACAGGAGAACCACTGCCTACTCTGAAGTTCATGTCTGCTGCTCAGTGACCTGGTCTGTTCGGTCCCAGTCACTGGCTCCCACTCGATCCCAAGCCCCCTTCTGTTCATCCTTCCAGACTTGTCCTCCTGGATGTGGCAGTTGTGATTGATTTCTGCTTCATGATTGTTTTGGGATAATCTTGTCAAAGTTTCAGTTGTCAAAATCGACTTCAATCCCTGAAGCTGCATCCATAGTAATTGCCCACGATTCCCACGGCATCTAAGCATCCTGGCTTTGGAAAGAATGAGAGGGGTCAGGGCTGGTGTGATGGTGCAGCAGGTTAAACCAGCTTCAGTGACGGCGTCCAATATGAGTTTTAGTTCAAGTCCCTGGTGCTGCACTTCCAATCCATTTGCCTGCCAATGTACCTTGGAAAGCATTTGAAGATGGCTCAAGTACCTGGGCATCTTCCATTCACATAGGAGACCAAGGCTGAGTTCCAGGCTCCTGACCTTGGCCTGACCTGAGCCCTGGCTATTGTGGCCATTTAGGTAGAGAGGTGAACCAACAGATGAAACAACCTCTCTCTCTTTCTCTTTGTCACTCTGCCTTTCAAATAAGTAAATCTATAACTAAAATAGAGAGAAGGAGAGTATCCAACAGTTAAGGAGAACACTTGATGTGAATATAAGAGAGGTGAACACATACTCCTTGTGCTGCCTGGGGTGAGAGAGCTGGGCTTTTTACAGGACCCAGAGTACCAAGCTTGGGATCTCAAGTCCTAAGCTGTCCTGTTGTGAGCTCCAGTGGCTAGTCTTCTGTCTGATTGTCCTGGCTTTCAGGTGACCCCTGAGGAGGGACAGGAAGGCATAGTGGTTCAGGCTGAGAAAGCTGTGTGCACCTCCCAGTGGCTGCAGTGCTGCCACTCTCCCTTGGCTCGTTCTGTCGTTGCTCAAGCCAAGGCCTCCTTTTCTTCTTTGTCAGTCTTGATGCAGATACAGAGCATCTGGCTGCTTCTTCCAGCGGGGGAGTCCTGTCTGCCTCCCCAGGGTTGGATTCTGCCTTGAATTTAGAGCACCTTGCATTTCAGACCTGCGGGACTTGTCCACAGAGAGTGCAAAGGAAATAATCCGAGCCTGGAACTGAGCGTTATCAGTGTTTACCTTCCTGCCTCGTCACAGGCACCAGCTGACACACACGTGATGCCAACTGAGCATTTCCCTGGTGATCTCCCCTATTTACGCTCCCCCCTCAAGGTGTGCGGTGCTTGTCATCACTATTGATCCCAACAGCAAACTTCCTGGTGGAGTTCCTCTCATGTGGCCTCCTCTCCCTCTACCAACCCAATCTTGGAACATCTCCCGTTCAACGTCAAAACCAATGAGTGATAGATAACCTGAACAGGTGCACAGGTGGCATAGCCGTCAGATTCTGAGACGATACCAACTCAGGTACAGGCTCACCAAGCAGGGTAAAAACAGTGAGGTGAAGTTTTCTGGCAGTAGGAGTGAAGTCTTGCCCTGGAATTCAATGACAACCAACCAAACAAAACGCAAGCAAAGGGACTGGTGCCACAGCATAGTAGGTTAAACCTTTGTCTGCAGCACTGGCATTCCATATGGGCAATGGTTCTAGTCCTGGCTGCTGCACTTCCAATTCAACTCCCTGCTTATGGACTGGGAAAGCAGTGGAGTATGGCCCAAGTACTTTGGCTCCAGCACCAATATGGGACATCTAGAAAAAGCTCCTGGCTCATGGCTTTGGACTGGTCCAACAACAGCCATTTGGGGAGTGAACCAGCAGATGGAAGATCTTTCTCTCTGTTTCTCCTTCTCTCTGTAACTCTGCCTTTCATATAAAACAAATAAATAAATCATTTTAAAAATCAATAAGCAAAGAAAGAAATACCACAGTAACCATTCCAGAGCTTGGAGGCTGTGACTGGGAGCCCAGGGTGAGCCCAGATGACCGAGGGTTTGCGCTGCTCCACTAGAAAGGGGGCGGGCTATGAGGCAGCAGAGTGTATGTTCCCCTCTCCTGCTGCTTATGCGGTTCCTGATAGCCACGGGGCTCATGGGAAGATGAGAATCTGGAAATGGAACGGATGAGGCCACAGAAGACTCGGATGCTGTTTGTGGGCACATGGAGGGTCATTCTCTACTAACAGGGGCGACTCTCCCATCCTCGACTCTGGAGGAACAGATGAGTCCCTGAGAGTAAGTGACAGGAGTCCAGCCTAAGAAGCAACAGAACTTTCTTCTCTGTCAGTGACAAGACAACTTGATCCAGGCTGGGGTGGCCTACTGGGTTAGGTAATGAGTTCCCTGTCCTTGGGGGTATTCAAGCAACATCACACAGCAGGGATGTTGCAGGTGAGTTCTTGTGTCTGTCAGAGACTTGGATCACATGATCTTCTAAGACTCTTCTGACTTCCATATGCTTTGTGCTTGAAGATTCTCTCTCCCTCTCTCTCTCTCTCTTGCTCTGCCTTTCAAAAAAATATTAGAAGACAAACAAAAACTCGGGAGCCACCTGCCTGGGTTCTGATCCTGGCTCTGTCACACATCAGCTGTGTGATTGTGAGCAAGCCGCTTGGCCTCTCTGGTCCTCACCTGCCTCTCCTCTGCAACAGGGAGCATCCCAAAGCCTGCCCCGTTAACAGTGGAAAAGCATGCAGAGCACTGCCAGCATATGGCTCGGTCAGACCCAGGTACTTGTTACCTATAACAAGTGTCAAAAAATGCCCCAGGACAAAGGATGGGAACCATCTTGGGCGGTTTAGCAAATGGCTTGAGGAGATCCTCTTCTTTTGCCAACTCATCACGGGCAGCTCCGGCTATAAAATAGCCACGACATGCAGCTGTCACACAGGCTCCGGCGCTCTCCAGAGGGGAGAGGCAGCTTCCTGCTGTTGGCGTCTGGTAACCTCGGAAAAGCCTGTGTGTTTAATGACACCAGATTATCCCTCCTTTCTGGTTTTGGAGTTGCTAGGAGGCCCCCGGGCTGGGCTGCATTGTAATGAAGCCGCATGGTGGAGGTGTGGGGGCGGAGGGGGGGGCGAGCTCGTTAGATATACAAGGCCTGTCCCAGGGAGCTTAATATCCTCTTACTGGAAAGCCATTGTCCCAGCTTCTTGACAAATACCAACCATCATTAATAAAAGTACTAATAAAAGCATTTATTGCGCTCAGGCAATGGGTTCACTTGTTCCAGCTCTGGGGCCTTGGCAGAGGTAGCTGCTGAGGATGCGGACTGGAAAAGTAGAACGCTTTACACTGCACATAGGAGCCCAAGCCTGGGCCCCCAGCCCCAGCCTGCCTCAATCAGTGAGGGCAGAGGTCAGTGAGATCATTTGTCCAAGAGCTGGGACAGCCCAAACCAGAAGATTACAGCGGGAAGACAGAAGCTTGATTAAACCTGTTCCTGAGGCATGGGGCATGGGTGGGCGAGGGGACTTCAAATAGCTTGGAGAAAGAATGGAATTAAAAGGTTTAGGCGCCATTGTGGTGGTGCAGCCACATGTGAGGCTGGCATCCTTCATCAGAGTACAGGTTCGAGTCCCGGTTGCTCTGCTTCCCATCCAGCTCCCTGCTAAGCAGATGAAGATGGTCCAAATGCTAGAGCTCCTGTACCCATGTGGGAAACCCAGGGTGGAGTTTTTTGAGTCCTGGTTTCTGTCTGGCCCAGCCCTGTCTCTTGCAGCCAATAAGGGAGTGAACCAGTAGATAGATCTTTCTGTCTCCTCTCTCTGACATTCTGCCTTTCAGATAAATAATTTAGTCTCAAACAAACAAAAAGGAGGTGTTAATTTTGGTGCCAAAAGAAGGTTGAAATCCGACATGGTTTTTCTATCAGATATATTGTCCATGAACTTTCTTAAGAGAAGTTGGCTAATGCTGCACTTTTGCTGAAGGAAGCTTAAAGCCGCAGGATCTTGATCCACACTTTACGGAGGGGAAAATGAAGGCAAAGAGGGGCTCACTCTGCCCCATGACGTGTGTGGTGTCCTAGCCAGAGCGGACTAAAATCCAATGTCGCCAGCTCCCAAATCCAGTCCTGTTTTGATATAAAAAGACAGGGCGAGGCTGGCTCCACCTTGGTCCAGCCCCCCACGGGGGGTCCAAGAGCACTGTGATCATCACCACTGCTTCTCTAAATTATTATTGTTGTTATTATAATAACTAGTGGGTAGAGGCGAGTGGGTGGAGGATGCCAGATAATTACCAAGACCCCAAAATTAAAGTGTCGAGTCTTTACTTTTCCACGGCTGCTCTGAGATGAAAATGAAAGCTGGCCTCTGCAGGGCCCTGGGAAGAGCCGTAATCTCCAGATGGAGTGAGGACCGCGGGGGAAGGCCATGGAGAAGGGCCAGGCCCCAAAAGTCTAGGAAGCCGGGTTCTGAGACCCTGGGCTCCCGGACTGTGTGTGTTGTGTATGTGGGTGGCCTGATTGCTCCAGGAAACTGACGGCATACATACTAAAGCCAGTCAGGTTCGAATCCTGGTTCAACCAATCTTCTAGTGGGCAACCTTGGGAAAGTTAACTGATTTATCTGAACTTCTGATGTCCCTCTCCACAAACTGGGGGAAATTATGACCTCTGTCCCCGACACCCCCTACCCCCTGTAGAGCTGTTGTAAGCAAGAGTTAGAGGACAGATAGGAAGACCCCAAAGGAAGGCGGGTTCTTTCCCCTCTCTGGGCCGGGAGCTTTGAGGCACTGTCCCTTTGTCAGGATTCCCCAGGTTCAGCCAGGCCCCAGGTTCTACCGTGCCATCCCCCATTTAAGACAGGGCTGCCAAAGCTCTGCCCTGGGTGCCTCCCTGCCCCAAGGGTTGTCAGATGCTCGGAGGAGATACAGTCCTGGGAGGAAAGGTGGGCGTTAATAACAGCAACCTGGGTCTCTGTTATTATTGTCATTACTCTGCCTCTGTCCAGTAAGCAGCGGGGACTCAGGTGATTCACCATCTGCATGCTGGAACCTGCCTGCCAGCCAGGACTTCTCCACCCAGGAGGCCTCCGCCTCTCGCCCAGCTCCCCATGGCAGCTCAGGGACCCCAGTGCAGGGTGGGTAGACGGGACGTGTGTGTGTGTGTGTGTGTGTGTGTGTGAGAGAGAGAGAGAGAGAGACAGAGAGAGAGAGAGAGAATGGATGGCTTCCAGATTAGCATGGTAGCAGCTAGAGTGAGCCCAGGGCAGAGCTGGTGGCAGTCACTTGGGGCCCTGTAGGGGTGTGGTGGGGGAGGGGATGACTGGAGTCCTTCCCAGTGAATATGGCTGGGACTAGAGACAAAAGGGTTAAGAGGCAGAGGATTCAGGCCTCGGTCTGACGCTGTGGCTGCCCTCCTGAATGGGTGGAACTTAATGCCAAGTGGTGGCATGGAGTGGGGGAGGGGTTCTCTAACTGTGTAACCCCAATACCCTAAAACCACAACAGGGAAAGCAGCTGGCGAGCTGGGTGCTCTGGGCAGCGACCAAGCCCCCCGCCATGCCAGGGCTCACAACTGCGGCTTGAAACAGCACTGACTCATGGCCCACACCCTAGCAGTTTCGTGGTGAGGACACAGCTAATCACAGCTGCTGTTTGGGGAGGAAGAAGGACTCTGCCACAAGTAGCCCTCCCCCTCCAGGCCAGTCACATGCACACGTGCCTGGTGTGGGGCTGGCCTGGAGGTTGGCAAGGAGGCGTCCCTGCCTCCTTGCCATTGGCTTTGCCGGGAAAGGAGCAAGCTGCCCAGAGGCAGGGCCCTGCAGGTGGGCTGGGTTCTCTGGCATCTGACAGAGGTCACCCCAAGGGAAGTGTGTGCTGGAATCTGCAGCTCCCTCGGGCGGTGGTGTCGAGGTTGGGTTTGGCAAATGGCTGGCTGGCTGACTGTCAGGACCAGTTACACACATCTGGTTGCATCCCAAAGGGACCGCAAGAGCTATTGTGACTTGTCCAGAGTCCTCAAGGCAGGGTCCCCGAAGTGGCCTTTCCTGCAGAATCAGTGTTCTTCCCGCACTTCTCCTTATCTGCTGGGGTCCCCTGAAAAAGAACAAACCACTGCAACATCACAGGCAATTGCCCAACAGATGCTGTTTACCAGATCCTGTGGGTTAAGTAGCTTGTTAGTTTAGTCTGGGAAAAGGGATGGTGATATGGTGAAGTCAAGTCCATTTTCCTCCAAGTCTGAGCTCCATGACTCTTTGACACATGTTCTCAAACTCACAGTCATCCCGCTGCACTTGTTTTGTCTATGCATCAGGTACTTGCTAGGAACCAGGACATCTACTGGGCCCTGGGAATCCAGAGATGCCACAGGACAGAGTCCTCGTCAACACACTAGGATCAGTGCTTTTACTGGAATTATGAAGGGCCAGGAAGACAGACAGATGTGTCCTGGGAAGGTGGCAAGGGTTTCTAGACAGGGTCACATCCAAGTGGGGTTTTGAAGGGTGTGTAGGAGTTTTTCAGGTGGGTCTAGGTTTGGGAGGGCTGAAGCAAACACATGGGGAACAGTGGCCTGTAGAGTAACAGCACTTTACTTGTGGGAGCAGCAAGATGGCTGGAGATAGTACAGAGGGGAAGACAGGCAGGATGGGAGCGGACATCAGAGAGCTGAGCTGGGACCCACCCGGGGGTGGGGGGTGCTTCATGCTAGGCGCAGCAAGGCAGTACTGGACAGGGTGAGGCAGACAACTTTGTTGGAGGATTCTAGATGCTTGTTCCTACTTCAGGTCTATGTGCTCCCCCTGGGGTCTGGCCTCCCCCCTCTCCCTCCTCTCATTTCCCCTGGGGCCTGGGCACCTGTGGATGTCTTTGTGGACCCAGAGTGATGCTAAGGTGGTCGCTGCCCGCCCACGCCACCCCCAGCCCCAGCTCTTTGATGCTGCTGATGGGTGGGGGCTTTCTCCGCCCTCCCCTTGAAGTGCCAGCCAGCACCGCTGGGCTGAGAGTGGAGTTTTCCACTGAGCTGTCCTGTTTTCGCTGGGAGGAGGTCAGCTCCGTGGAGCTGGGCCACAGAACCAGAACACATGCTTCCCTGTCCCTCTCCTGGTCTCAGCGCCCAGCCTCCCCTACTCCCAGATCCGTCTCCACCACTACTGTGGTCCTCTGCTCCACAGGCGTCTTAGCACAGTACACTTCCGTGTGGTGCACCCGGCTGGCTTCTCAGCATGCTGTACTCTGGGGGGAGACTCACACGACTGGCGTCACATACGAAGGCAGGCTATGCTCCTAGACTAGCCTGTCGATTTGGAGGGCGGAGAATGCGCCTATAGTGGAGCCCCTCGGCTGCAATCCCGCTATGGGACTTGGACCATTGCGTTCTCCCTTGTGTAAATTGGGTACCTCAGCCGTCCCTCGTGTAGGGATTATATGAGGTGACATGCAGCTTCCCAACCCAGGAAGGGCTGAGTTCAGCTGAGAGCCCCAAGCAGGAAGAGAAACATTCCTAGACTTCCTCTAGAACGGGTACCTTCCGTTTTAGCTCCCAACGAAACAGAAACAACATGGGGCGCGTTCATGCATCGCTTCACTGGTGCAAGTGACTCAGCCGTGAAATGAGTGGGAGCCCACCCTCCGAGAGACCCCACACCCCAAGGCCTCTGGCCCAGGAGGGAGGAAGATGAGTCCTTCTTGTGGCAAAGGGAACGGGGAGGTTGAGGCCAAGGTCCTCCTCCAAGGCTGCCCGCATGCACACCGCGGCGGGGGCTCTCGCTGACCTTGGCCAGGTAGGTAAGCCCCACGGTTTCATTGTTCCACCCGGGCTGTGCCGAGTGGAGCCGGTTGGTGGAGTTGACTTAGAGAAGGGTATTTTGTATCTGGCTTTTGGAATGACTAATGAATGAGCTGTCTCCGCGGCAGGAGAATTATGCCACTTAAGCAAAACCCAGCCAGGCTGGTCTGCCCCGAGATAGCTAATAGGAAATGCCTGTCAGAGCACTGACGCTTCAAAGCCAAATATATTCGCACTGTGTTCTCTGTTTGCTAAGTTTACTTTATGCAAAATAGAACACTGCGGAAAATATGTAGATGGAGGGAGCTCGAGCTCTCGCCTCTCCCTCGGGGAGCAGTGGTGAGGCCGGCAAGAGTGAGCACAACCCAGTTAACCCCACAGGCCCTTTCTGGGAGCTCACAGCTCTATTGGGTGGAGAGCCTGAAGGAGTGGAGGGGATGAGGGGGAGGTGAGGGGGGGTGGCAGAGAAGCTGGGGTCCAGTCCTACTCAAAGGTCCCCAGGTCTCACCGTCTATACATGGAGAGACTGGATAGGCTGGGCCAACCCCCATGCCATGGGAGAGTGGAGGCAGGAGTGTGGTCACCACACCCACAACCTCTGCCCCTTAGAGGGTCACCTTGGGCTGCCCTGAGGTGCCAACTGGCTATGAAGCAAGCTACGGTCAGGGCAGGCATGTGACATGGTGGCTGCAGATGCTGGTTGAGACACCTGTATCCCATATCAGCACGTCTGGGTGCTGAATTCCAACTCTGCCACTGAGTCCAGCTTCCTCCACAGGTGCACCCAGGGAAGCAGTAGTACATGGCTCAAGGACTGGGGTCCCTGCCACCCGGGCGGAAGCCTGAATTGAGTTCTAGGTTTCTTGTATAAGCATTTGAGAGGTAAACCAAAAGATGGAAGATCTTTCTCTAACAACTAGAAATAAATAAGGGACTTAAAAAAATAAATAGAGGCAGACATTGTAGCACAGTTCATTGGGCTACCCCTTAGACACTCAGTCTCTTTCCTGCCTATCCCACCTCCTTCCTGAGAGCCATGCCTTCACTTCTGATCCAGCTCCCTGCTAATATGCCCAGAAGGCAGCAGACGACGGCTCAAGTATGTGAGTCCCCACACCCATGTGGGAGACCAGGATGGAGCTCTTGGCTCTTGGTTTTGGTCTGGCCCAGCTCCAGCCATTGCAGCCATTTGGAATGTGAACCCATGAATGGATGATCTTTTTCTGTCTCTTGGTTTCTCTCTTTCCCTCTCTGTCTCTGCCACTCTTTGAAACAAATAAAAAAAGAATTAACATTAAAGAAATCAATTGAAGAGTAAAGATAGGAACATCTTGATGAGATATTTTGGCTTTTTTAAAAAATATATATGAATTTATTTTTATTTAAAAGGTAAATTTACAGAAAGAAGGAGAAACAGAAGTCTTCCATCCGCTGGGTGACTGCTCGATTAGCTGCAACAGCTGAAACTGAGCTAATCTGAAGCCAGGAACCAGAAGTCTCTTCCAGGCCTCCCATGTGGGTGCAGAGTCCCAAGGCTTTGGGCCATCTTCTTCTGCCTTCCCAGCCCATATGTGGGAGGCTGGATAGGAGGTGGAGTGCCTGGGTCATGGACTGGTGCCCATATGGGATGCTGGTGGTTAGAGTGGAGGATTAGCCTGTTGAGCCACCATGCTGGCCTCTTGAGCTTTCTTAATAGATGAAGTGGGCGGGATGCTGAGGTCATACCTGGGACATGAGTGTGTGGAAACCCCTGGCTAAATAGGAGCAAAGAGGAAGGGGCTCCTCTGATTTGGTGCCACCTGATCCAGTAAGGTCACAGTCTGCACACACGGCAGTATCGCCCTCTCTGTTCCTAAGTCTCCTCACTGTGGAGAGGGCCTTACCTTCTCTGGGGAGGGCACAGGGTTTAGCTCTTGGGAGAGAAGTGAGTTGGGCCTGTGGAACTGTGGGCTTCTGGGGGTGACCTGGGAATGGCTAGGCACACCGCCAGCAGCACAGGGGTGAGGGTGTGGACCAGCTATGGCTCTGCTCCCCAGGAGCTTCTGGTTCTGCTGCCAGATGAGCACACACAGGGAAGGCAAGCATCGACGTGGGACAAGTCGTAGGACAGTGACGCGGCCTGCCAGGCACAGCAGGCATCCAGAGTGGGCAGGCCCCTGCCAGAAGTCGCTGAGCCTGGGTCCTTGTCTGCCAAATGGGGAGAATAATGAGCTTCTTTCAAAGACCCGTGACACTGCACACAGAACGCCTAGCATAGCACCTGCATGCTGTAACCAAATGGAAGCCATTAGTGTGTATATTGCCATGGCTGGGAGAATGTCAGCTTTGCAAGAGTGGCTTGCAGGGAAGCAGAGATGTCATCTACTGCTCTAGTCCTTGCAGCCAGGTCTGGGGTGTCTGGATCCCCCATTTATCCCACTGAGTCACAAGAGCAATGTCCTTGCCTTTCTTGGCAATGGTCATGGAGAAACCCTGACCTGGAGTCCCCAGAGGAGACACCCAAGTATCGGAGGCATCTGGAGAGGCGGGAACTGGGGTGGGCAACTGCTGCCTACATAGGAATCAAGGAAAATGGCAGAAGCCAGTCACCAAGGGTGGGGAACAAGGGGCAGCTGGGAGGCCTCGTGCCTCAGGATAACATGCACATGTGAATTGAGTGACTGGTTCTGCTCTAGGTGCAGCAGATGCTGGGGAGAAAAGGCCACTCAAGAGGGAGTGAGTGAGGTCCTGAGGCAAGGCTGGGGGCTTGTGGGGACATCCTGAGCTTTAAGCACCTTCAGTTCCCCCTGAGACCTAGGAAGACTCAAGCCTAGCCAACACAGCCAGATTCGGGCAGGCATCATGTGGCAGAGGTAGGCAGAACACAGGTGTTCCGAGGGCCAGTAAGGGGCTTGGCCAACAAAAAGCACAAGCCTCTGTGCCAGGAATGCACTAAGCCAGGCTTGGTGGTCAATAGGGGTGGGCTTCAGGGTTGCAGGGAAGAGGGAAGGCTGCCCCTGGCGGGTGAGAAGCAAGTGCGCCCCTAGCAACTGCAATAGACGTGAACCACCTTAGACAGCCGATTTGGGCTTGGAGTGGCACAAGGCTCCTTCCAGTTTTGGCGGTGGGGGTAGAGGGTGGAAAGAATCACATGGGAAGTATCACCTGAGCTTGGGACCCTCCATAGACACACAAGGAAAGACTTGGCAAGCCAGGTCAGAGGAATGGACTTGGCCACCACACACAGCAGCACAGGACCAGGGGAGTGTGCTCCATGCAGGTGGTACTGAAAGCTAGACCACCCAACAGGTGGTGGCTCCAGGTGGCTGGACCCCAGGTAGAGGTGGGCACAGGGAGGGGTGCAGAGTACTGCTCGAGTCCATGCCCCCACCCCTACCCTGCTAGGCAGTACCTGGAGCTGTGATGAGCAGTGGCTTGGAACTCAGACCTGCCTGGTGCATGTTTTAGCTCTTCTGCCTTAGCAGCTGTAAGCTGGAGGGCTGTCCACATCCTTACCTGTGAGGTGAGCATGAGTATAGTGCCTCTTGTGCAGGGGTTAATATTGAATAAGGACAGGCATGAAGCATTGGGCATATATATGCTCACAAAATTGTCTTTATTCTAACTGCGACCTTGAGCTCCAGAGGGAGAGGATAAGGCAAAGGTCCAGCCCATGGTGGGAGGCGAAGTCACAAAAGCTGAACGACGAGATACAATCTTGTTAAAAATTGCTCTGCTTGGGGCTGGCATTGTGACTTAGTAAGTTAAGCCTCCACCTGTAGCTCCAGGATCCCATATGGGTGCCAGTCTGAGTCCCAGACTGCCCCACTTCCAATTTAGCTTCATGCTTATGGCCTAGAAAAGCAGCAGAGGATGGCCCAATTCCTTGGGTCACTGTACTCCATTGAGAGACCCAAAATAAGCTCTAGGCTCCTGGCTTTGGATCAGCTCAGTTCTGGCTATTACATCACTTAGGGATTGAACCAGCAGATGGAAGATCTCTGTTTCTCCTTCACTCTTGTAACCCTTTCTTTCAAATCAAAATAAATACATCCTTAAAAAAAAAAGTTACAGAGACAGAAGAGAGACTATGTATGTCCCACACAGACTGGACTCCTTCCCACGGCTTTGTTCTTTCCAAGTGTTTGGCTGCAGACAGCTTAGTTTGTGGGTCTGTGGCTCCATCCTTAGTCAGGGGGAAACCAAGTGCATCTGCCCGCGGGGACCCCGGTGACCTTGAGAGCAGCTGACACCCAGAAAAGTCTGGCCACTCAGGAGTGTGGGTCCAATGGGGCTCCAGGGGCAGGGTTGCCATGACCAAGAACATCCATCACCTGATGGAACTGGGAGATGCGTGGGGCGTTTTACCTGGCACCTAGGCAACTTCCACGTGAGTTTCTTGTGTGGGTCAGAGAGAAGGCTTGGCCTACGTCAGCCCAGGTGGGGATGGATTGATGGCTGGTGCAAAGGAGGTCTCGTTGTAGGAGAACAGCTCTGGAGGGCTGCATCCAGGGGTCACGTTCCTGCCTTTATTTTCTCCATGATTCCTCCAGGGAGTAGAGAAGACCACAGCCATAGCCAGTGGTTGAGCTTGCCCAGCCCAGAGCCTGGGCTGACTCAAACTCCAGGCAGTGAGCCCCTGCACTGCCAGGGCTGGGGGTGGAGGGTGTCTCTGAGCTAATGTTTTCCCAGGGTTGACAAGTCCTGGAAGATTGTCTATAGGCAGAACCCTGTGGACAGCACGTCCCAAGAAGAGACCCCCATGGTGGCCGAGAGACCTAGCTCGCACCTGCAGCTCCCACTTCCAGAGGCCATGGGCTCCTCCCCCTGGAGTAGCGCCTCCTTCCCCTGGAGTAGCGCCTCCTTAAATCTGGCTGCACAGAAACCCCTAGCCCCACTCCTGGGTGTTGCCATATGACCCAAATTCTCAGGCCATGTAGCAAATACCTGAGCACTTCCCTCTGCAACAAAAGGAAATTATTCCAGGTTTCTGGGCAGCAGACGCAGAGTCCAGGAAAGGACCAGGGACTGGCTCACAGTCTTTTGAGCTGTTGGGGGTGAAATCTGAGTCCAGGGGACCTGGGTGAGAAGGTAGGGGAAAACCAGGGGTTGGGGTGTAGGAGGGGCCTGGGCCCTGGGGCTTGGCTGGGGAGCCAGGTGGCAGAGTTCTACTGTGCCAGCATGGCTGACTCCTGGTCTTCAGCCGGACCTCATCTGCCCTAGCAGTGAAGGTCCCATAACAGGAAACATACTCTGTCCCTGCACATATATGGGAAGGAGCAGCGGTCCCAGTTCAGGAGACCCCGGGTGTTGCTGAAGGTAGCTTTTCCCGTTCTTCCGTCGGGTTTGCTCTTGGACCAGATGGGGTGAGGAGGCTGACCTGGGGCACAACCCAGTAGCATCCTCTGCAAAACCCCCTGGAGGGCCAGACCTATGGCACCTCTGGGATCTGGCGAGCAACTCAGAGGAGGCAGCAACTGGTGGCCAACTTGCAGCGTGCCCCTCACCCTCCCACCCTGCCACCTTCTGGGCCCAGGGGAAGTTCTCAATGGACCACACCAAGGAACCGCAGCACCCTCTAAGCTCTGGTTGGTCAAGAGGCCCCTCCAGCAAGAGACTGGAGTTGCAGAGGATGTGGGCAGCATTGTTTCCCCTCTCTGTAAGGTGGCATCAGGCTGGCCAATCCTCCAGAGGAGGGGTCACTGCTGCCATCAAGGTGACCTGCACTTGACCAATCATTCCAGCTGACTGTGCCCTCTGGTGCCTGCTTGGCCTCTGACTAATACCCTCAGCTTTGTCTTTGCCATGCCATGGCCACCCCTTTGGGTCTAAGCCCAGGTGTCACCTCCTCCAGGAAGACCTCCCTCCTCTCCCAAGCCTGACATTGCTGCCCCACCCCTTGAGCTCCAAGAGCCTCACTGTCATGGCTCTTTGCACCCGATTACAAATGCCAGCCACCTGTCCCTACAAGGTGGGGACTGTGTATTGTTGCCCATGCCAGAATGCCAGGATGTGGCCCAAAACAAGCCCTCCCATGTGGGTTCAGGGGCTCAAGCATTCAATCCATCCTCCACTGCTTTCCCAGGTGCATCAGTAGGAAGCTGGGTCCCAAGTGGAAGAGCTAGGACACAGACTGATGCTCATGTTGGATGCCGGCATCAAAAGCAGCAGCTTAACCTGCTGTGCCACAATGCCACCCCTGAAAGGTGGTAATTTAAAAAATGCTCCCACCTTCAGTGCCTGGGGCCTATGTCTTTGGCCCAGGGCAAAAAGCGAGGGAGAGGTCCTAGCTCCTGTGTGTCCACAGCAGAGCTTTCTGGAAAGAAATGGTCAGCTGGACACTCAGTGGAGGGTACTGGAAGTGTTCCTTCGCCTATAGACAGCCCCGTGGACCTGACTATCGTTGTCTGAGACACTCCTCTGGGCTTGCTGGAGTAAATGACCAACATCATGGGGCTGGAAGAGCCCAGCCCTGCTCTCCCTAAGGCAGCACCAGTGTACTCGTTCACTCTGCTATTCATTGGTCAAAACTTACTAGGAGCCTGCTCTGTGCAAAGCACTTCCCTTTCATTGATTCAAATTCTATCCAGGAGGGAAAAAGCACATTTTTTCTTCTGGTCCCTAGTGCATCCTGGAAGAAGCCTAGCAGACCAGAGGGTGAGCTCACAGGTGGTAAGCCCTAGGACGTGGGAAGAGATCATGGGCAAATAATGTATGGTGTAGTAGGAGGGCTTGTGCATGCTGCCCACTCTCCTCCCACTCCACCCCAGTTTTACATCTGGGGTGCAATATAGGGGTCAAAGCAGCCCAGAGAGTCGTGAGGAGGTAGATGAGGCAGAACACCCAGGGGTTGCCTGGCACACTCAAGGCTGAACCTGTCAGGCCCTGAATACCCTTTACATACCAATATTATGCACAACAATCTTCCTTACACGGACATAACATTATAGATAATATAACTCCTAAGTAATTAAAACAATATGTATGCTTCCTTAGTCAAAAGAAACTTAAAAAAACCCTAAAACCTAAAAGAACATGGAATAAAGTCATATACTGAAGCTGGCATCACCTGTGATTCTGGCATCTTGTATGGGCACTAATTGTGTCCCAGATGTTCCACTTCTGGTCTAGTTTTCTGCTAATGCACCTGGGAAAGCAGCAGAGGATGACCCAAGTGCTTGGACCCCTGCACCCATGTGGGAGGTCCAGAAGAAGCTCCTAGCTTCTGGCTTCAGACCAACACAGCTCTGGTCATTGAGGCTATCTGAGGAGTGACCCAGTGGATGGAAGATCTCTCTCTGTGTTTTTCCGTAATTCTGTCTTTCAAATAAATATATAAACCTCTTGAATAATGAAGCAATATGTATTATAACCTATAAATGCTTGAGCCTTCCTAGAAGAGCTAATTAAGTTGACAGATAGTTGCAACTTACTATTTTTTTTAGATTTATTATTTATTTGGGAGAAGAATTTTGGAGAGAAGGAGAGAAGGGGATGTTCTATCTTCTGGTTCACTCCTTAGAGCCAGGATCTTCATCTGAGTCTCCCACATGGGTAATGATTTGGCCATCTTCTGGTGTTTTCCCAGGTGCATTAGTGGGGAGCTGGATTGGAAATGGAACAGCTGGGACTCAAACCAATGCCCGTATGGGATGCAGGCATTGCAGCTAGTAGCTTATCTTGCTGAACCACATACTGGCCCCATGATTGTACCTTCTTATAGTGGTTATATATTCTTATAATAAGGATGCTTACATTTTAGAAAAGAAAAACAATAGTCACTGGATCATTGTGTGTATTTCTTCATAGTTGATGCTCTGAAATAAGACTAAACGAGTACTGTGGGGGGTCTGCACTGTGGTGTAGATAGCTGTGATACTGGCATCCCATATAGGCACAGGCTGGAGTCCCGGCTTGTTCTCCTCTGCAAGTGGCTTGGGAAAATAGCAGAAGAAGGCAAAGTCCTTGGGTCCCTGCCACCCATGTGAGCAACTAGATGAGGCTCCTTCAGCCGTTATGGCCACTTGGGGAGTGAGCCAGCAGATGGAAGGTCTCTCTCTCTCTGATTTTTTGATAAATAAGTAAAATTTTAAAACAAGTAGTGTCTATTCATACAGATATGTAGAATTACTGTTCTGTCCAGATGAATAAAGCTTTGTTGCTTTGGCAATCCAAATGCCATGAGCATTTTGCTCTTGGTGTTGTGGGTTTCTGAAATGGTGAATAACCCTTGGTAAAGCTAAAATAAAGGATTCCTCGGCTACCTCTGCTTCCATGCAAAGTTCAAAGGCAAAGAGACTACTTTGTGCTCATACACAGAATGGGATTCAGTTCTCAAATCAGATCCATATCAAGAGGTTTTCTACCTGCGTGAACATCTAGTGAAGCGTAAGAGGGGACCTTGAAAAATTTGTTGGAATAAGAATTAAAAGATAATTTATTTTAATGCAAGCAAATTTTGAGATACATGCAAATCAGATCTTCAAAAAAGATCATATAAAATGTGTGCTATATAAACAAACTGCACGCATTTAAAAATTTGCACCAAAATAAACATCTTTTGTTTCCATTTTCCTCATGAACATCAAAATTTTCCTTTGTGCAAAGTCCATGTGATGTGTACTATAAATTGTCATGGATACAACACGACCCACGGATGGCTGGAAGGCTGGTTCCCCTCTGCCCTCAGCCAGGCAGTGCCCCCAACCCATGAGCAAATACAGCACACGTTCCTAAAACGCCTCTAGGGGGCAGCACTACCCCCACTGAAGATCAGCGGACCAGAGATGACCGGGCTTTGCCACAGGTAGCACACTGAAGAATGAAGAACTAGAGCCATCCAACCTCCAGGAATGCAGACCAGACAGGCAGCGCTGGGGAACTCTATCAGCACATCAAGCCTGGGCGTCACCGTTTTGCTGTGTTCTGCGACGTTTTTGTTGGGCTGGGGCCAGGGGCGAGAATATTCTCTGATGGACAGGGAACAAGGCCTCTTTAGAAGAGAGTGAAGAGGAGCTCAGTACCGATGCAGACAGAGCTACATCATGTGGACTCAGCAAATGGACAGCCCCTCCAATTTGCTTCCTTGGACAATATGGGGATCTCTTGGTAGAGACTATGCTGGGTACCCTGCAAATAGCTGTTGGTCCGTGCACTTCCGGTGCTGTTGGAAATGAGCACCACAGTGTATTTCACAATGTTTGACATTCTGCCTCTCCATGGAAGCCTTCTAAAGAAAAACCATTGTCTTTTGTGGGTCTAAGCCGGGCTTCCAGCAAGACCAGTCAAGCCGTTGAGGTGAGGCAGTGAACTTGTGTGTGCCCACCCCATTCCTCCCTGGATGCAGCCTTAACAAGCAACAAAAGCTGGCTTGATCCCAGCACCCACTTCCTACCGAAGGAGGGATCCTGTCTAATCGTGGAAGCAGCAGCTCCTGAGACAGGACATTGGGATTCTGGGGGCGGCACAAGGCACAAGGGGACACCGGTCTCCTTCTTGGGTCCATTCTTCTGTTTGGTGGGTCCATCTGCACTTTCTAGGCGGTAGCTGTCCAGTCTTCTCTCTGGGCACAGGCCATTCAGAGGCAACCCCCACAAGGGATGGGGCAGACCCCGAACCCCATGATCAAGTCAGGACTTGTTAAAGAGGTATTGTGGGGTCACGTTACTCACTCTCTCTCTCTCACTCTCTGCTTATTTGTCTTTTGTTCCTGCCAGTCTGAGGTCAAGACTGCTTCGCAGCACCCAGCCTGCTCTCATCTGCCCTATGTGAGCAGGGATGTGGGCACCAGGAGGGATTTTCAAGGGAAAATCCCACTCCACCCAGAGTGTTTGCCTTCATTGCTAAGTGTGGAGTTGTCTTTGATTTACCAGGGAAAGGGGTAACTTTCTCCCCACAGTATCTGGTGGAACCAGGGAGGCCCTATGTTTTTGAAGAATCTGGAAAACAAGATACCTGGAGGGCTTCATCTGCAACCAGGATATCAAATCCTGAGATAGGGGTGGGTGCACTGGCACCCCAGTTAAGCTGCTGCTTGAGACACCCACATCCCATATTGGAGTGTCTGGGTTCAAGTTGCACTTTCACTCTCAATTCTATTTCCTGCTAATGTGTACTCTGGGAGGCAGCAGAAGATGGTTCAAGTTTATGAGTCCTTGCAGGCCATGTGCAAGACCCAGAAGGAGTTTCTGGCTCCAGGCTTTGGCCTGAGCCTGCCTGAGGCTGATGAAGGTGTGCCTGCCTTGAGGGCACACTGGCTTCAGGCGTGGGTAGAACGAGTCCAGTGGAGTTGGGAACCAAGCAGGCTTGACATGTGTTAACTATATGTGTTTTGGGAGACAGGAAAGGGACCAAAAGAAAGAGAAGACATACACAGAGAAACAAACTAGGACTACAACTAAAGCTGTTTCCTCAACACTGGTTTTTCATCATTTCCTGCTCTCCTCAGGTGTCAAAGTCTCGTAGGCCATAGGAGCCCCTGGGGGCCAGAGGAACTGCTGTGGAAAGGGGGTGGGAAGTCTCTCTTGGTCTTTGCACGAGAGCTTGATATTATTTCCAAAAACCCAGTGGAACGCACCATTCCAGAAGCCTGCATGTCCAAGCTGCCCTCTTTAGCAAGCGCGGCAGCAGCCTACAACCTCCGGACACCTCACCATCTGACCTTCTGCTCCATAAAAACAACATGCCCTGCTCAGGGCAAAGGGACTGGCAGAGTGCTCAGAAGTGAGCACAGAGCTGGTACAGCTGGTGCGTGCATGCGCGTGAGGCACCTGCTCATCAGGAACTGATTTCCTTGGTCAGGGGCAGAACCCAGACATGGACACGCTTCAGAAGCTCCCCAGGTGACCTCATGCCCAGCCTGATTTGAAAACCAACTATGTGACACAACCGCAAGTGGCCCTCGGGTTCTCACACGGAACCCAGTTACTGTTAATTTATCTCAACTTCTAACAGTCTGGGTGGCGAGTTCCCTTGCTGGTGCTGGCTTCAAAGCAGGGCATTTAGAAAGAGGAGAGAAGGGTTGCTAATGAAAAGACACTAAAAGCAGTGAGACCTCACACAGGAGCGTCTGCTGGCAGGGTAAAGATAGCAAGCCTATAAAAAGCCAGCCCCACTCTCAATCTCGCCCCCACTCCAGCCCATCTATTACCTTAAGAGCCTGGGAGAAACGAACACCAGACCTATAGCAGGAAGTACCAGAGATACACTGGCTGTCCGTGACACGCAGGCATGCATGCGTTGACTGACAGCTGCCACAAATGTTCCCTCATTTGATTCCCATCACAACCCCAGGCAAGAAATGCTATGGGCCTGTTTTACAGATGAACAAACCAAGACCCAAGAGGGACCACTGTCAGGCCGGGATTTGAATGTTCCTGTCTGTGGGTTTGGAAGTACGGTACCTGCCTATTTAGCACACTAGCCAGTGCTTCACATGATGGCCCAGTCTGGAGTTGGCTTAGTCTGAGGATCCAGCTGTGAAAGGTGTTCACATTAGGAATGGCTCCACACACACAACGTGCACACTCACACACACATGTGTGTGCTTTATAACAGTGATGAAAGAACTTGGTATTCATTCTGGAAACAAATAAATAAATAATACACATTATTTCCCAGCTCATACCATTCATCAAAATGAATACCAGATGGAGAAAGATGGAAATGAAATCATAAAGGTACTAGAAGAAAATATAAGTGAATATTTTATAATCTTGGGATGGGAAAGGACTTTCTAAACATGTCAACAAGAGCAGAAACCATAGAGGAAAAGATTGATAGATTTGACTACATAAAAAATTAAAAACTTCTGTACATCAAAAACCACCATAAATTGAAAAAATATTCAACCTCGCTAGCATTCAAAGAACGGCAAATTAAAACAGCAATGAGAGGCTTTTTTTTTTCTTTTTGCTGATCAGATTGGCAATGATTAAAAAGAATGATAATACTGAGAGTTGGCATGGGTGAGGGGAAACCAACACTCACACACTGTTGTAGGGAGTGTAAATTGGTACAATCTTTCTGGAAGGCATTTTGGCAATTGCATGAAAAAGGCCGAAGAAAGCCCATACCTTTGACCCAGTAATTCCATGTAGAAAGAACTCACGCAAAGGACAGACTCAGCCTAGCAAGCACATGCACATACGTGTAAAATTAACATTCATGGAAGCTGTCTTAGAAATATTAAGAAATTGGAAGCAGCCTAAATGCTTAACAATAATGAATTAGTCAAATAAATTATGCTGCTAACATAAAAATGCCATACTAGGTAGCTACCAAAATCAACACAGCAGAGGATAGATCCATGACAGAACAGAGAGGCCAGAAGTGGCCCCAAATACGCATAGGTGAATTGATAAACATCAGATCAGTAAGCAAAGCCAGATTTTTGAAATAAGTAGTGTTTGAGTAATTGACAGAAGGTGGAAGCTGGCCCAGTATTACACATACACACACACACACAGAACACCAGGATAAACTTCAACTGGATCAAACACATAAGTGCAAAGAATAAAAACACAAAATTCCTGGGGATAATGCAACTCCTTTATAATTCTAGAGTCATGAAGATATTTCTGATAGATTGAAAATCCAGAAGTCACAAGATATGTAAAAGACTGAAAAATACATCTACTTAAAAAAGTAAAATTCCTGCATGGTAAAGACATCATAAGCAAAGTATGAAAACAAATGACTAACTGGAAAAAGAGGATTATAATTCATTTCACCAAAGGTCAATTACCCTAATACTTCTTTTGTTCTTATAAATGAAGAACAAAAACCCACAGAAAAAGCTCTCATTTTTAGGAAAAAAAAAAGTTGATTAAGCAAGTGAAAGAATATTCAACCTCACTTGTAATAAGAGGTGCAAATTATAATTATAATGATAATCAGATCTGCACATATCTCAAATGTACTAGACAGACTGGAGTCATTGCAGAGACGCAGGTAACCTCATTCACTTCTAGTAGGAGTGTTAAATGCTACATCTTTATAGCATTTATGAAGCATGAACAACTTGGTATTTTCTGTTAATTGTACTAATAGATATGTCCTGTGATCCATCAGCCTCAGAATTTCCCCACAAATTTGCACACATACAACATCACTTATGTGTATGTGTTAGCCTTGTTTGACATGGGAAAATATTGGAAATAATGCAGATATCCAGATATGGAATTGGTTAGACACTACTGTCCATCTAAGCTTTCCGTGTACAGATATGGAAAAGTCTATGTCATACTCTACTCAGTTGCTTTTTCATCTTTTTAAAACATATTTATTTATTTTATATTGGAAAGTCAGATTTACAAGTGGCCCCAATGGCTGAAGCAAAGCTAATCTGAAGCCAGGAGCGTCTTCCAGGTCTCCCATGCTGGTTCAGGTCCCAAGGCCTTGGGCCATCCTTGGGCTGCTTTCCCAAGCCACAGGCAGGGACCTGGAAGAGAAGTGGAACAGCTGGAATATGAACCGGTGCCCTATGGGATACTGATGCAAGGTGAGGACTAGGCTATCAGGCTGGGCCCTGTTTTTCATCTTCTTAGAGCAAGGTACCAGAGGGGAGGGACAGATAAAGAGCTGGGGCATAGAGATTTTGAAGACAGTGAAAATACTCTGTGGGATCCTCTAGGAGGGCACCTGTGACATGACACGCTTGTCCCATAGTCTGCAGCGACATGAGCAAATCCTAACATATACTGTGGATTGTGGGTGCACCGGGAGAAGCTCAGTAGCTGGAACCCAGGACTCACTCTGATGGCGGATGCTGGCACAGAGAAGGACAAGAGGGACATGGAGATCTGTGCATTGCCCTCTCGGTTTTCTTGCCCATCTGAAGCTGTCCTAAAAAGCCTTCAGCCATCAGGGTGCCTAAGAACGTGCTTGGTGTGTTCCCTGCTGTGTCGGAAAGCATATGCTCATGTTTGCGTGTGATCTCAAAGAACACAGGACAATGAAGAGCAGTCATTCTGATATCTGAACTATGTGAAAATATTTTCTATTTAAATTAAAATTGGGTGCCTTGGCATAATGAGTTAGGCCACATCCTGCAGTGCAGGAATCCCAGTTGAGTGCTGGTTGGAGTTTTTAAAATAAATAAGTTAATCTTTGAATTTAAAAAAATGCACAGAATCAGATCTGTGAGGATAGCTACTAAAAGGTATATAGAAATCATTTCTGGATGGTGAGAATACAGGTATTGAATTTTCACCTTAACAGATTTTTTTTCACAATGAAATAGTTGAATACTGTCAAATTAACTCAAATCTTTATAATAGTGCCTTGCAGACAGTTTAGGTAAATGTAAGTTTATCACATTTGTGTCAAATAATGAAAACCTGAAAACAAACTAAATTTGTAATGGTACATGTCATTGCTGACATGGGATCCATGCGATGGCTTCTATCACAAATACTTACCTTATGGAAAAATTATTATTAGTATGAAAATCCCAGGACACGTGAAGAGACATGTCTCTTCACGTATGCAAAACAGCACACATAGATGATTCTACACTTGATCTTAGCCAAAAGGCCGAGAAGCGATCATAGATGATTCTAATCAAAACGTGTGTACACTTAGGAAAATTGGGGGAGTTAAACCCTCCAACTCTTGTTCAGCATGGCTACTCCAAGGGGGGGTGGCCTTACAGCTGTTTGTTGTTGCTTTTCTTTGTGATAGCCAAGATTTTCTCCATTCTCAAGGAATAATCTGTCCTCAAAGAGAAAATCAAGTAGACAGATGAAGAAAGGCTTGCTGAAGTGGCCCTTCTCCAGCAGCTGACCAGGAGAAGTACATGCAGTGTGACCTCTGACCTCAGCGGAGAAGCCTAGCCCCTCTTTCCTGCCCCTGAACCACAGGTTTACAATGAACCTGCCTAGCAGTTTAGAAAGACTGAACCCTGTGACAAGGCCTGGTCTGCCAGAATCCTCAGTCCAGCTGCTTACCTTCGACCAGCGCATGAGCCGATTAGTTGGCCCAAAGGTGGCTGGAGGGCAGTGTGGCCAGTGAAGCAGCCAGGCCACAGGAGTTGTTCCTGGTTTAGGTGTTCCTTTGGTTGCTTCTGAGATAGCCTTCTCAGCCATCTAGTCTCTTTTTTTGTGCATTCCCAGCGGTTATTATTATATATATTTTAATATATCTTAAGGGCAGAGTGAGAGAAATATTGTTTCATGTTTTAAACCTATGCACTTCGAGGAAAATGGATGCTCCTGGCAGAAATGGGATGTTTATCTGCAGGCTTTAAGAATCCTCTTGGGAGGCATCCCTGGGGGACAGAAATACAAACTCCTGACATTCAACACTCCTTACACTTTGGCTTCACAAACCCGGCTGCCTTCCTCCTACCATGCCAGGCTCTGGGCCACCTGCATGCTTGTCGTTTCCTGATATGCCAGCGCCTCCACGGGGCCTCTGTGTTGTCCTGTCCCCAGGGACCACATTCACTAGCTGTTGAAAATCTGCCATCCGAAAGTCCTCCAGGGGTAATCAAACACCACCTTCCACGGTAAACCCTCAGTGGCAGTTACGACGTGAGAGGTGCCACGAGGACAGAGAGCCAGGGTTCCAATTCCAGCTCTAACTCCCCACAGTGGATGTGCTCTCTGACATCCTGGTGGTCACACTTGTAATGAGGGGAGTGATGTTGCCTCCCTCTCCCCAACGGCTGTGATTAAGTTGGTTTGGAGCTATTGTGGCCCCCACCCCCTGCCTGACCTCCAAGCTCCTACAGCACTTTACCTGTCACCGCCCGTGGCAAGAGCCCATGTTCATACAGTTGTTCTTTTCACGTTAGCGTCTCGCTCGCAAACAGATCGATGGTTCTAAATGTCCCAGAAAGCTTCTTGCATTACCCTCCCTGATCCCTGGCTAGAAGGATTTTGGTTATTAAATTAGACACACATAAGAAACAACAGTCTACCTTTCCGAATCCTCTGCCCAATGAAGCTTTTGGATTTCCCAGGCTTTTTAGGGACTTGGCCTGGGGAGCCACCCACCAAGACCATAAACACCTGGAGACTACAGCTTGGTCCCCACCCCCTTGCTCCAGCGCCTTACTTAGCTGGTCCTGTGCTTAGAACACACCTAGTAACTGCTTGTAGCACACACAGAAAAGCTTCCCTCACACAACAGCAGGAAAGGACGGCTCCAAATGAGCTGAAATGTGCAGAAAGCAGCCATTGTTGCCCGAGGCAGAGCTGGAGGCCAGCCCTTCTCCTCCCATCCACCCCCAACTCCACCAGCTGGCCTCCAACTTCGGTGTGTGAGCCGATTAAAAAGCACCCTCTCTCCAGCGTCTGGAAACTCCTGCAAGGAAAGTTTGCCGCCCAAAGTTGGCTTTTGACTAGCGCCTTAATAGGAGGCCTCAGCAGGCTGTGGCTGCAGGGACAATGTCACTTAGAGGAGCAGCTTGAAGCGGCAGTTAGGAGAAGAATTATTTTAATGAATACATTTCCTTTCAATTGTATGGGAATATCAAGATCCCATTAGAATGGGGAAGCAATTAGAACTAATAAAGATGAATGCACAGAGCTCAGTGCTTGCGGAATAACAAGCAGCCGACAAAGGGGCTGGGAGAGCCTGCTCTAATCCAAGGGAGCTGGCGGCCAGCACACGGGAAGCAGCTCTGTCCAGCAGCTCAAAGGCCCTGTGTCCCGCACACTGGGCCTCCGAGGTGGGACTACTCCCCTTCCCTGCTGTCCCCCCTACCCCTCCTCACTCCAGTTCCCTGGCCCTGGCTGGGCCTCCTCTTGGGGATTGAGATGGGTTGTTGCCAGCCCCTTGGCATCAGCCAATTCAAAACCAGGGCCCTGGCTCCAGGCCAGCCTCTCGCCTGCCCCTTGCACTGGGCCTCATTGTGTCCAGGTGGCAAATGCCTTCTCGCCAAGGCTCCTTCGAGGTTTGGAGGGGAGTTGAAACAGTGGAGGAGGGAGAGGGGAAGGGGGTGGTGCGGGAGGAGGGGGCCCTCTGTCCCCTGCATCTCTTCCCCTCCCCCTGTAGCTGGCCAGGGTCTGCTCCTCCTCTGGGTTTGGTGTTAGGTTACAGACACTGGTGAGTCACAGGCAGCCAAACACAGGAGTACTGTTGCTTACACAATTCCTCTTCAAACAGTAACAAACAATTTTCATTACCCAAGTCAGATCCAATCATCCGCCCGGCCATCCTGCTTCAACTCCAGCCACACAAAACACGAGGACCCAGAGCCTTCCCACTCAGGGCCTATTCTGCCTGGACAAAACTGCCCTTCATTCGGGCTCCCCGGGGTCTAGGCCTACACACAAAGCTCTTCCTCCCGCTCCTGCGCGGTGGAGCCGGATGGGCTGCACGCCTGTCAAGGGTGCCTGGAGCAGCTGGGAAGACACAAGCACCTCTGCAGGTGGTGGTGCTGGGATCCGAAGTGAGACTGGCTCAGCATGCACGAAGCAGTGGGGAGGACACTCTGGAATCCAACAGGACAGCTCTGGCTCCCCACCAAACTATTCACTGGCCTCAGATGGAGTATCAGTACTTGACATTTCTTTATTTAATCTTTTTTGGCCAGACGATTTTTTCAACCAGGAATGTGTAAACTCATTCCGAAACGTCTGTAACAAGAGGCCAGTCACACTCATTACTGGGATTCTTCTACTGTTTCTCGGAGAGAGGAAAAAATCAAAAAAGTCTTTAACACTTTCTATTTGTTTCTTAAAGGTAGAGCACTCTGAAAGCAAATTTGCATTTATAACCCTTCTCGAACTTCAGAAAAACTCCATGGTGATATGTGAAGCATGGACTACTGGGCCCACAGCGGAGGAAACCGTGGCCCAGGCAGCTTTGGTGTCCTGACTGGACAAGTAATGGCCTGATTAGGTGCTTTGTCCTGGGACACTTTTTCCCACACCTCCACATAGATGATTTGTCCTGCAATTCTGCTTTCCCAGCCAAATCCCCTTATCCCATTCATGGAGTAAACTGTGCTAGGTACTCTGGGTCTCCCAAGACTAGTCCAGGCAACAAAGGATGCTTCCTCCAGCAGGTGCAGCCTGACAATCGTGAAAACCCCCGTGCCCCCAGCCCAAGAGACAAGTCGTCTACCACTGTAATAACTTAAGCAAGGATGAGTTTAAAAGTCTTCTGTCTGTCCGGTACAGGCTGGCTAATCCAATGATTGCTTGGGGTCTTTCCACTATAGCATGGGAGCATGTAGGGATTGACAGGTTGTAAAGCAAAATCCATTTCCCTTTCATACCCCTCACAACCTTCCATGCCTAATAGCCTTTTTGTTTAGCTTGTAAAATCCTTTTTATTTTCATAATTTTTGAGGTATGCTTTTGATACTGTGAAATGCAGTTATTAAGTGTACAGTTTTCTGAGCTTTGGCGGATGATACCTACACCCAAATCAAGATGCAGAACATTTGCAGGATGGGTTAAGATGCAGGCTGGGTTGCCCACATCTCATACTGCAGTGACAGGATTTGAGTCCTGGCTCTGCTCCCAGTTCCAGCTTCCTTTGAATGCTGGCCCTGAGAGGCAGCAGGTGATGGCTCAAGTGCTCAGGCCATATGGGTCTCTGCCACCATATGGGAGGCCTGGATTGAGTTCCTGGCTCCTGGTTTGAGCCTGGCCTACCCCCAGCTGTTGTAGACAGTTAGGAATTGAACCAGCAGACAGGAATGCTCTGTCTCTGTCTTTCTAAAAGAAATTAAAAGGGGAAGAAAAAAAAAAAGAACTCAACATATCCATTATTAGCACAGAAAGTTCCATGATATTCCCCCAGGTCAACTCCAGCTCCAAGCTTCCTCTGTCCTAATTTCTATCACCATAGATTAGCTTAACACCACATGCTTTCAAAATCAGACACACAGAATCATGCTGTACATACAAAGGAAACGGAATTAAAAGCTGACTGTAGTGAACAAACATGGCAACAAAATCTTGGCAAAAAACAAAAGTCTATGGCAACAAAAATCTTAAAATCATGTATACGAGGGGGTCTTCAAAAAGTTTATGGAAAATCTGTATTATGTTAAAAAAAAAAGCAATATAAGGATTCCAGAATTTTTTTGCACCAAAATAAACTATTTGTTACTTTTATTTTCCCTTCTTTTAAAAAGTACTCTGGTATGATCTTTTTTTATCTTTTTCACTCAACACAGTGAATGTCGGATTCATCCGTGTTTTATCAGTACTTTGCTCCTATTTCATAAGTAGCACCATGTTATTGACTCGATTTTTAAAATCTAGTGCTGTTACTGCTCACTGGTCTCTTGGAATCTTCCCCCTCACACTTCCTACATGCTGCTCTCCATGCAGCTACTTCTTGCTATCTCCTTGGTCATGCTTGTTGCGAGAAAAGTATGTAAGTGGACTGCTTTTCTCTCTAGCACTCCTTTTTAGGTAGGGGTGGTGAGCCAGGCGGCTCAGCGTGCCAGTCACGAGCACCGACTTTGCAGAGGGCAGACTTGGGTTCTCATTTCCGGTATAGTATTTAACAGATGGTGGTTCGGGGCAGGTGATTGAACCTCTCTGTGACTCTTTTCCCATTTGTAAAATGAGGATAATAATACCTCCCTAATAGGGATTTTGAGGACTAAATTATATTGTACATAAAATGTTTGGCACAATGGAAGCCAGCAATAGCCCCAAGCTAGACTGTAATAAACATCTTCCTGCTTCATTCACATACTTTCAGTTTTGGTAAGCCATATAGCATGAATGGCTCTGTATTTTGGAGTTCTTCAAGGGAAGAGTTCAAATGTGAATCTAGTAACGCATGTGAGAAAGTTAACTCAACAAACAGCCACTATGGCTGAAGGAAAAAAGTAAAACCTTCGATCATTTATCCGCGCGTATCCTGAGTGCTAGGAAAGGCTCTTCACAGGCACGAAGACTTCAGCCCCAACTTGCAGGATGTTTGGCTTGGAGAGGGTAATAACCACAAAGATCATCATTAGGCCAAGCGTGGTAAATAATAATAATTAACATCTATTCATGCAAGCAGTTAAGAACCTGGTCTCTGGAGTACCATTCAGCAGGTTCAAATTCCAGCAGTGTGATGTTGGACAAGTTACTTGACCTCTTTATGTTACTTCACCTGTAAAATGAGGAAAGCTATACCACCTGCCTAGCAGGGCTCCAGGATCCGCACCTAAAACACAAGGCAATACTTCCAGGCTAGTATTTATTGACGACGCCACATGCGCCAAGCACCACACTCAATGCTTACACGCTTCACTCCCTATTATCTCTACAATGCAATCACTGTTCTTACACCAATTTTATTACTAAGACAACGGAAGGGCCAGGAGTATTTGCTTAGGATTATATAGCCCATAAATAAATAAAGAGCAAATGCCATTGTAAAGACGCAAACATCTATAAAATGGGCACGATGAGAACAGTACTTATTTTAACAAGAACCAAATTCATATTTAAAAAGTAATTAAGAGCCCAACACCTAAAAAGGCCTACACTCATATAGGTGGGTGTTAAATAAATACAAATTACTGCAGATGACAGATAACTTGCATGCATGGTGACTAAGGATGGCTTTGGAAAGATGATGTTGAAGCCAGACCCTGAATAGAGAATAGCGTTTGGAGAGATGGAGGTGATGCAGAGGGCATTGTAGAGAGGAGGTGAGGCAAGATGTGGGAGAGGGTTCTGAGTGTGTACAAATAAGGGAGTAGTTACATTTAACTAAGTCCTTTCCACTCCCCCACCCCCGCCTTCCTCCAACCATAGGTTATCCCTGCCAGCTGTATCTCTTCCCTCTTTCTTCTCAACTCTGTGGACTCTACTGTCACGACCTTCTCATCACAATCATCTACTGAACAGTATTTATCAAATGCCTGGGGTGTGACAGACATTACTGTAGGATACACCCCAGGGAACAGACCAGGTCCCAGTTCCTATTCTGTCCTATAAAAACTTCGAACCTGGATTCCCAGCTCGTGATCAGCTCCATTCTAACCCAACTCCTACACTGTCACAAGAGAAAACTGTAAAAGCTCCCATCTGGTTGGGACACTCACTTGCAGTGTCATTTCCCCATAGTGTCCCACAGTGTCCCCACAGCCTTCTCTCCCCGCCTTTTCCCTCCATACACTAAACTTGAACCACAGTAAAGCCCTCAAAATCAGAAACCATACTCATCAACAAGCGTTTGGTAAATGCATGTGTGTTAAACTCCACCTCTATTCCATCCCTTGCTCCTTGAAATATTTCCCATTCACAAGTCTTGGATGGAAGGCCTTGGCTCCATCCCTCCTCCTCACCCTGCTGTCTGAGCACAAAGGCAGGGCAGGCTGAGCGCTGCCACAAGGTCTCTTCAACCCACAGAAGCCCGAGCAGACCCCCAACCCTAACAGGGCCGGAAGAGGATCTTGGCTAAGGTGGCCAGAAGTGGCCAGACTCCAGGGTGCAAGTGAGACTGCGCGGCAGTGTCGGCTACTGCGGGGGGCCGCGCCGTAGGTTGCAGGCGCTGGTTGCATTCATTGAGGGAGTGATTCCAACCTGTGTGTGGTGCTACCTAGCAGCCCCCCAGTGCCCGGAGCCATATTCCTAGCTCCCCACCCGCCGTTCTAAACCCCACCACCGGAGGAGTTTGCATGGAAGCTCGCATATTGCTGAATGCGTGCACGCACCGTGCACCTGCCTGCCCAAAAGACAAGGTGCAACAGACGGAGTGCGGGGGACTGGGGCCTTCTGATTCCTCTGGCTGCTGTGACAGTGAGAGCAGGTAGCAAGATTCCCCTCCTGCTAGAGAACCCCCCAAGGGTAGGAGAGGACAGCCAAAGCCCCAGGTGCAGCACCGAGCCAGAGCCCTGGACGGTGGTCGGTTGGTGTAGCGCCTGATGGTGAGAAAGAAGAGATGATGGTGAGACAGAAAGAAGAGATGATGAAATACATTACTGGTGACTTGGAAGAGCTGTTCCCAGAGATGACTGCAGTGGCGAGGGCCCTAGGGCAACTGTGGGGTGTCCTTGGTTTGGACCTGAACCGACCTGAACCGGCTTGACCTCAGGCACCACACTTAGATCCTGATCAACAGGCTAAAAGCTCTGAAGCAGGAGGAGGGTTTGAGAGGAGATGGCCCCAGATTGAGTCTCTTAATGATAATTCCCAGCCTTATCTACACAGAAGGTAATAACGCCAGGGAGGCCCAGGTCTGGGCTGCTGCCTGCCTGTGTGACTTGAGGGTGCGGCCCACTTCCTCTGGGGACTGAAAGAAGCTGATACGAAAGATTCTGTGCAGCTGTGGTGCCTTGGTAGCAGGCAGGTATCTACCCTGGGAGTATACCTTTTCTTGGGGTCCTCGAAGCTTTCTGAATGGTTGAAGTCTGAGGTTCATGGCCAGGCTTCCCTAGCACTGTCCACTTCAGGACCCGAGGGTTCTAGGAGCCAGGGCCAGAGCTGAAGCCATATCAGGGCCAGGGCCAGGGCCAGAACTAATACTAGGACCAACGAATGCTGCTGCTGGTGAGATGTGGTGCAGAGGTGGCCCGTGGGGCCGTCAATATGAAAGCTACTTTCTTGAATCGTATTCTTTTGGGGAGTGGAGAAGGGAGCATAACTTCAGGAGTTAGATTTTGTACCTTAAGAACTTTTTGTTGAGTCTAATAGCCTTTCCAATCTGCCATTTACAGATCTCATTTTTCCTGTAGAGTTTTGCTTGTAGAATTTTGCAAACCTGGTATTTGGGAAGTTTGCCTTTTATTCTGGGAACTTGAATAGATTTGGCAGCATTATAATACTGTGCTTTAATGGTTTGGGGAACTCAGCAATGTGAGGACCTAGTATCAGGAGAGGGATAGCCACTGGTATCTGGACACCTTTGGTCTATTGTAGGAAAGCACATGGACACGTCCTTCTATTTGCTTAACCATAACAGTGTCTAGCGGAAAGGTGTAATATATTAGAAGGATATCCTGAAATAATTAATAAATACATCGAGCGTCTTGTTTTTCTGGTGAGTCATTGTTTGGGGGCACTTGGAGGTAGACTGCTGTACGAGATAAAAGCCTTGCTGTTTCAGAACCAGACAGAGGTCAACACACCAGAAATTACAGTGCGGTGAAGGGGGCAGAGGGTCACCTAACCCAGCTGTGGTGTTGGAGTGAGGCTTGCCTGAGGTGACATTTACTCAGACTCTGTGGGAGTGGGGAAAAAGATGGGGCAAGGTACAAAGAAGAAAAGAGGAAGGGAGGCAGGAATATGGGGATGGTGGTGGGAGTGGTACCAAAAGTACTTAAGATGGGGAGTGGCATTGAGGCACAGTGGTTTTTTTTTTTTTTTAATTATTTATTATTTAACTTCAGTAATTACATTGTATTATGTGACACAGTTACATAGATACTTGGGTTCTCCCCACCCCTCCCCAAGCCCTCCCACCATGGTGGATTCCTCCACCTTGTTGTATAACCACAGCTCAAGTTCAGTTGAGATTTCCCCATTGCAAGCGTATACCAAACATAGAGTCCAGCATCTTGTTGTCCCGTCAAGTTCAACGGCTTCTTAGGTATACCCTCTCTGGTCTGAAGACAGAGCCAGCAGAGTATCATCCCAGTCAATTGAAAGCTCCAACATACCATCAGCAAAAATTTACATCATTATGGAATTAATTGACATAGTAATGAGTAACCAATATGTTAAAAGTAAATGCGAGTTCCCAGCCACCTTCTGTGACCACCTCACCTATACTTCAATTTTAGTTTATACACAACATATAACATTCAAAACATAACATGTTATACATAACATCATATCATCTTAAATTAAGGCAAACATGTGGTATTTAACCTTTTGGGATTGGCTCATTTCCCTTAGCATTATGGTTTCCAGTTTGGCCCATTTGGCCACAAAGAACTGCATTTTGTTTTTTTTAATAGCTGAGTAGTATTCCATGGAGTAGATGAACCATAGCTTTCTTATCCAATCCTCTGTTGATGGGCATTTTGGTTGTTTCGAGGCACAGTGGTTAAGCTGCCACCTGCAACACTGCTATCCCATAGGGGTGCTGGTTGAAGTCCTTGCTGCTCCACTTCTGATCCAGTTCCCTGCTAATGCACCTGGAAAAACTGTGGAAGATGGTCCAAGTGCTTGGGCCCCTGCAGCTGTATGGGAGATGTGAAGGAAGCTCCTGCCCTAGCCATTGTGGCCAATTTGGGGAGTGAACCAACAGATGAAATAACCCTCTGTAATTCTGCCTTTCAAATAGCGAAGTACATCTTTTAAGGAATTTCTTAAGATCACAGGTGTTTCTCCACATGGGAAGAAAAGGAGATGAGTGACAGATTGGGAAGCAACCCATTCCCGGCCACCCCATTTACCAGTGTCCTTGCCCCAGGACAGTTTGTTACAATGGCTGTCAGCAACTGCCCTCTGCATGGCCCTGGTCTTGTCCTCTGCAATGCCAGCAGAGAGCGGCCAGCCTAGCCCCTCTGGAAGACCACATCCTATGTGTGCCTCCTGCGGGAAGTTCCACTGCAAGATCTTTTTCTCCACTGCCACAAGACTCATTGCCCTCTATGTGTTCCTGCATGATGCTTTCCACCTTCCACTTCTGTTGGGAGAAGAACTGTCAGGTATCCTTCAAGGTCTCACTACCTCTGAAGAGTCTTCCACCAGTGCCTCTGAACTGGGCAGCACCTGCCTTCTTCATGATGGGGAGGAATCCTGCAGCAGGGTCACAAAGAATAACAGGGTACCTAAGAGGGGTAGGCCTCCAATCAGGGAGGCTGTGAAAGTCTCCCTCCAGCTTTCAGAACAAGTGCTGTGTTTTCACTGTGAGTTGCTTTCTGCTTCTAGTTGTGTCCTAATAACACTTTCAGCTGTGTTAAAGTTGGCATGGAATATGAACTACTTTGGGGACCCAAGTCCAAGGATGCATGAATCAGTTAGACCAATAGCTATCAGTATATGTACACCATCTACTAATAATTAAATATCTGACTTCTGAGTAGTTTGAAATTCATTTAACAAGCAACAGTCTACAGTGCCCACTCTGTGTCAGTCACTTTGCAGAGTGTCAGAGTTATCAAGAGGTGTGACCTTCTCAGATCACCAACAGAAATCCCTCACGGCTATATCTTCACACAGTGGCCACAGCGAGTGCACCTGCAATTCAGATTACTTGGTGGGCTGAAGTACCAAAACTAGAGGCTGGTGTCTTGGCCATTCTCTTCCCCAAGAGTTTCATTCCAGCACATTGCTTCCCATTCCTGGCTGCTACTCTGTGGTATGTGATTTTAGTTATCACAATGCTGGGAAACAAGTGCGGCCTTTCTAATTATCTCCAGTTGCCACTGCCATCCTCATGGGGATGAGGAAGAGTAGAAATGCTTCCCTTTTGACTGATGACAGAGGTGGCTTTGATCAAGGTCACACACATGGTACAAGGCCAGGATCTTACTAATAACAGTATCATTTGTGAAACACATATGGGCCAAAGGCATTATCTCCCCTACTTTTACATAATCAAATTGCCAGGTTGCTATTACTAAAAACATGCATTCTATAAATGCTAATGATAATAATACTTGCCATTTATTCAATACCTATGATGAATTAGCTTTTTTATGCTTTACATATGTTTCACTGATTGTTGTGGGACCAGCATGGTAGTACAGCTAGCTAGCTCCTGCTTGTGGCATCTACATTCCATATGAATACTGGTTCAAAGCCCAGCTGCTCCACTTCCCATCCGGCATTCTGCTAGGGTGCCTGGGAAAACAGAAGATGGCTCAAATGGTTTGGCCTCTGTCACCTACTTGGGAGACCCGGGTGGAGTTTCAGGTTCCTGGTTGTGGTCTGGCCCAACCCCAGCTATTGTGGCCATTTGAGGAATAAAGCAGCAGTTGACTCCTATGCTCCCACCCCATTCAAATAGATAAATAAATCTTTAAAAATGGTTTGTGGCCAGCACATTGACTCAGCATGGAAACTAATCTTCTAACTTCAAGCACTGGGATCCCATATAGGCACTGGTTCATGTCCTGGCTGCTCTGCTTCTGAGCTAGTTCCCTGCTTAAGGCCTGGGAAAGCAACAGAGAATGACCCAAAGCCTTGGGACCTTGCACCTGCGTAGGAGACCTAGAAGAAGCTCCTGGCTCCTGGCTTTGAATCAACCGAGTTCCACCCATTGCAGCACTTGAAGAGTGAACCAGCAAATGGAAGACCTATCTGTCTCTCCTTTTTGCTACGAATTTGCCTTTCCCATAGAAATAAATAAATAAATCTTTTTAAAAATTAGTGTGTGTAACAAATACAGAAACAATATGCCCCCATTTTGTACTCAGTAGAGAGGCACTTGCGGTCCCTCCCAGGACAGTCTGTGACAGAAGAAGGACTGGAGCTGCAGGTTGACCAAGGCAAACACCTGCCTCCACCATTTTACATTTACTCCTTGGGACTCCTTCCAGACTTGGGTCATGTGTCTCCTGACTCATCTCATTTCTTCAGACACTGCTGTCTCTCTGGAGATATAAACAAGGGCTGGACAGCCGAGGTAATTACAAGGTGCTGGCCTGCAGGAGGGTGAGGACAAGGGTAAAGAGAAGCCAGGGAACTCTCTGTGATGGGCTGGAGCGTGCCGTGTGTGTGTGTGTGTGTGTGTGTGTGTGTGTGTGGGTGCGCGCGTCTTCCCTCAGACTGAGCACGTTTTGTTCTTACAGACCGAGGTGCCTTCGTCTTCAGTCTGCCCCCTCCACTAAGCCTCAAATTAGTCTTTTGTGCTGGGGAACAATCAAGTAACACTTGAAGGCATGTAAATAGGATTCCCAGGGTTGTCGCCAGATGGCACGAAGGATTGGCAGAACTCACACGCTGGCGTCCGGAGCAAGACACCCCCCTCCCCCTCAAAAAAAAAAAAAAAAGAAAAGAAAAAAAAACAGAAAAACCCGCGTCATGGATACCATCAGCAACCTCCCAGAAGTGCTGAGAGTGTGTGGCCTCTTGTCCATGTGTGCAACAGACACTGGCCATGGTTGGGGAGGGAGCTCAGTGCTCCCATGGCTGATGGTCCTTCACCCGAGAGAGAAGAAAGAACGAGATCCCCCTGTCTCCTTCCCTTGCAGGCACAAACAGAACTGGATCTTCTTGGGCCACTCTGTGTGTGTCTGGGGTGGGGGAGGATGTGGTTGATGAAGTGATGGCAGACGAATTACTCCAAATCGTCCTTATTAGAGTACAACTCGAAAGCAAAATTCCCTTGAAAACCATGAATCATGTCTTAGACAAGAGGAAGGGCTCAGTTCAGTCACAGACTGCAGGAACCCTAACACTCACCAGAGTCTGGACTTCCGACCCATGGGAACCTGGAGAATCGGATGTTTGGAAACAAGCTCAGGTTGATTACACGCCCGGCATCCAGCGGGCACCCGGAGCTGTGGAGATGGCAGCTCATTTGCAGCCCTTGCCAATCAGCCCCCATTCACAAGCTCAATCAGAGTTTCCACTGGAGGTAATTATGCTTCATGCTTTGGTCAGGGGGGCAATTGATTTGCCTGCAAATAATTCCTCAAACTGTGCAGGCCAGCAGAGATGGCAGCAATTACCTCCCAGCAGAAACAGGGTGCACCAAACAAGGGGAGATTAGGCATTCTGAAAAGTATCCTAATCAAGGCCTTTCAGAGTTGTGATTAGGTGACCTTGAACAAGAACTTCAATCTTAGGACTGAATATCTAGGAAAGAGTTTAGTTGGTGGGAGTAGCAGCTCAACCACAATCCACAGGCCATCTGCTGTCCTACCTGCGGAGTTCATGTTCTGCCCAGTCCCCGAGTTGGTCATGACCACTCACAGTGGCAGCGAACAGTGTAAGTAAAGCCTTATGTGTCAGGCATGATACTCAATCTGATAACCACATTGTGTAATGCACCTGTACACAAGCATCAACATTGCCAGCACTAAGACAGGGAGAAAATAATTCAATGCACAAGTTACACGACCCGGCCATACGCATGGCATCACCTGCAAGCGGCAGAACCTAAATCTTCTAGGTTTTTGCTGGTATTCCACTCTGCTAGTTTGTAGAGGGTCCATAGGGAGCAACCAACCTCCCTTTGGAAAAAAAAAAATGAGGCCAAAAAGGAAGGAAAAAGAGCCTCTACTATTGCTTATGGAGATTATAACCTAGAGTCCCTGGGCAAGAGCATGGAGGGAGTGACCAGGAATAAAAGCAAGTGGGAATGTCTAGGGGTTGGGCCCCTTACTGGAAGAGGAACCCATTTGTGGGAGGTAATGCCTCTGAGACATCTCCCAGACTTGCTACCGTAGTCCTGGGTCCAGGTGGGAGGGAAATCAGTGCTGGCCCAACATCAGCTTTACCCGGGGAGTACTCAGGAGATCTGCTGGGCACAAAGCGCTGGGAGGGACGGCCACGAACCCAGGCTGTAAAGATAGAGGCAGCCTCCGGAACAGAGGGCTATTGGACGCTGGAGCAGATGTCTCCCACTCTCAGTCGTGGGGGTGCCACATGGCTGCCTCCGAGTTAGCCAACCTCCTTGAGGTTTGGTTTTCTCATCTTAAGACCAAGTGAGGGAATTGCTTAAGCATCCCATGGTATCTAGTCCTTGGCAACTATTATTATTATAAAATTCATTAATTCACTCTACAAATATTTGCGAGTATCTTCTAAACACCAGATATACATATTAAGCTTATGGTAAAGAACCAAACAGGCAAAAATCCTTGCCCTCACTAGTCACATACTAGCATGGCAGATAAATACTAAATAAGTGTAATTCATGGCAGGTAGAAGGGTGGCATGTACCATTAGCAGAAAAGAAGCCAGAAGAGGAGAGAACGCTTTGGTCAGGGGAGGCCACGATTTCATCAGCTGGGAGCCCAGGTGCTGGGATGAGTGTGCTGACAGAGGAAGTAGCAGGTGGGAAGGCTCAGGGTGGGAGCCGGCCAGGTACACTCTGAGCGGTCTTCCAATGAGAGGAAGTGGGAGGGCTCAAAGGGAGGAGATGGGCTTCTTGTCCAGAAGGAGCTGGCAGGACTGCCCCACATGCCTAGAACAAAAAACAAATAGTACTGGGCAATGCATCAGCTCTGCACCTAAGACTTCCTATGGCATGGCCTCCTTTCAGACGCCCGGGAAAAGGGATGTGTGTGGGAGGGTGGGGGGAAACAGGCATTATTTATTCACAGCTTTTGTTTTTCTAACTGCAAATGGAAAACTGGGAAGGTCCCATAAAGAGGAATTCTCTGGCCTCCTGGCTCTCAGGGCAGCTGCATGAAAAATGCAGGTTGGTTCTGTCTGTCTCTGGCATATTCAATTTTCATTTGCCTGCTGCATCAATGATGCGTGGCTTCTCTAGCAGTGAGTTGCAAGGACAGCTCCCTCAAGTATTCCTGAAAGTTTTCTTGGGCATCATCTGCTCCTGCCGTCACAAGCCTCATGAAAGTACGCTCTCTGTTGGACATGCTCCCTCTGGGGGAGCCCCAGTACCCATGATGGCTGCCTCCTCTGTGGCCCAGGACTCTGGATAGCAGCTGGGTTGTGTATAGAGGCGGACACCATATCCTCATGGGCTCTGTGCCAACATAAATCCCTGCGGTCTCTGTGACACTCCCTCCCTGTTGCTCTTCGCAGGCAAGGCCATCCACACCGCTTAGGCACAGCTCATTTCCTTACCGAAACACACAAGTTCACATCTGTGTTCAGGCGGACAGTGACTTTACAATTTGAGGTTTGTGTCAAATTTCTCAAACAAAGCGAGAGGCTGCCCCCAGGGTGAAAGAAAACTCTTTATTTCTAGCAAACTGTCCCCCCAACTTTTCTCACCTTCTCTTCATTCTGTTTTCAAAACCTCAGGATGCAACTCAGCAAGGGACTAGTGCATGTAGAAGCAGCTTCCACATGCAAGCTGCCTAGGTTGAAGGTAGAAGCAGGAATGGGAGCCCGGAGAGGGCTGTGAACACATAGCGGTGGCACTTTGGGCAGGTGGACGAGCTGGATGGCTGTGCAGCAGGGGGATGAGGGGAAGGAGGTAGGGAGGCCAGGAGGGAGACCTTGGCAGTGGTCCACATGGGAGGCAACAGTCTTCCAGGATGCTGGTGGCAGCAGGAACCAGGGTGGGGAAAGCAGGACTGGTTGGGGGAATAACCTGAAAAGATTTGAGAGCTGATTAACTGTGGGAAACGATTCCAAGGGAGATGGAAGATATGACTCAGCTGCTTCTTGCCACTGAAGTGCCTGGAAGAAGGCTGGAGGCATTCAGTGGAGCACCTGCAGGCCCCGGAGAGTTGCTTTAGGGACGAGAGGAGGGGTGAGACTGCAGGCACATGGAGTGCTCCGTCCCTTGGAGAGGGAGCTGTGGAGGGACGCTGAAGCTTGGGGTAGAAGCTCTTGGTACTCATCCTCCTAGGAAATAGAGCCAGAACCATGGGAGAGGGCCTGGAGGGACCATGGCAGGACCTTGACCATCTCCCCCACCTTTTTTTAAAAGATTTATTTATTTATTTTATTTTTTTTTTTTAAAGATTTATTCATTTTATTACAGCCAGATATACACAGAGGAGGAGAGACAGAGAGGAAGATCTTCCGTCCGATGATTCACTCCCCAAGTGAGCCGCAACGGGCCGATGCGCGCCGATCCGATGCCGGGAACCTGGAACCTTTTCCGGGTCTCCCACGCGGGTGCAGTGTCCCAAAGCCTTGGGCCGTCCTCAACTGCTTTCCCAGGCCACAAGCAGGGAGCTGGATGGGAAGTGGAGCTTCCGGGATTAGAACCGGCGCCCATATGGGATCCCGGGGCTTTCAAGGCGAGGACTTTAGCCGCTAGACCACGCCGCCGGGCCCCAAGATTTATTTATTTTTATTGCAAAGTCAGATATATAGAGAGGAGGAGAGACAGAGAGGGATATCTTCTGTCCATTGATTCACTCCCCAAGTGACCGTGATGGCTGGAGCTGAGCCAGTCTGAAGCCAGGAACCAGGAGCTTCTTCCAGGTCTCACAAGCAGGTGCAGGATCCTTGGGCCATCCTCGACTACTTTCCCAGGCCACAAGCAGGGAGCTGGATGCGAAGTGGAGCACTGGGACACAAACTAGCACCCATATGGGATCCCAGCACTAGCAAGGGAACAACAAGCCAATTGAGCCATCACTTGGGGCCCTAGATATACTTCTACAATCTGGGGAAAGACATAGAGGGTCTCAAACGGGGGCAGTGTGGTTTAGGCATCAAAGAGAAGCTGCAAGTTGGTGAAGGTGGAAGTTCAGGAGGCGGTGACCAAGTCTGCATGTACCGCAGAGAGAGCTGCTGGCTGTGGAGTGATATGGCAACCTGAAGAACTCCTAGTGAACGTCTGCCAAGGCTTCAGTGGGTCCATTCACAGGATCTGGGACTTAGCAGACTTTCTCTCCCCTCTTGGTCAGTGGCCTGCTTGCTATGGATGGAACTGCCCAGGCCCCACCATAAGCTGGAATCCCACCTGTGCTATCTCCATGGTTCAAGATGCATCTCAGGGAAAGCCCAGGAGAACCTGTACATTCAGACCTTTGGGCTCACCACCTTGCTATGTGCAAACCCACACATGGTACATCCATGCAGAAATAGCAACACAGGGCACTTGGAGGAAAGAACAGTACCCTGGAAGTCCCCATGTATCAGGGACTGTACTTGGTGTTTACCATGCATTTTTATGTTATTTTCCCCATATTTTGTAAAAAATAAACAGACTCAGTATTGTGCCCATGATGACATGCCCACAGAAGAACAGGTAGCCCTCATGGGGGTAGCCTGGGTGCTCACTGATTATTGTCCCTGTGTCTCCATTGACGTGTGCCTAGGACCTTGTGAACACATGCACATGGCTGTTCACAATCATCCCTCAGAGAACAGCTCCTGAAGCATGGAGACGTTTATTTGGTTCTCAGAAGTACGCCAAGCACGGAGAAGGGTATCTGGCATATAGTACACACTTCATGACTATCTTCTGGTGAAATGAATGGAGCGAATACTCACACATACAACACTCACCTAGGTACACACACACACACATATTCTAATATTCATATACAGAGTGGCAGCTGGGAATGGAATTAAACTTTTAATTTTTTGTTGTTTTTTTTTAAAGATTTTGGAAAGGAAGATTAGATTTGCAGAGAGGAAAGACAGAAAGATCTTCCATCCAGTGGTTCACTCCCCAAATGGCTGTAATGGCCAGAGCTGAGCCAATCCAAAGCAAGGAGTCAGGAGCCAGGAGCTTCTTCTGGGTCTCCTACTTGAGTGCAGAGTCCCAAGGCTTTGGCCCATCCTCTACTGCTTTCTTGGACCATAAACAAGGTGCTGGATGGGAAGTGGAGCAGCTGGGATACAAACCAGTGCCCTTATGGGATGCTGGAACTTGGTAAGGTGAGGATTTTAGCCAACTGAGCCATTGCACTGGGCCCATTGCTTTGATTTTTTTTTTTTTTTAGCAAAAATTTCAAAAACATCATTATTTGAAAAGGAAAGAGAGAGATCTTCCTGCCCATAGTCAGGGTAGGGCCAGGCCAAAGTCAGCAGCCAGGATTGAGGTCTCCCACAAGGATGGCAGGAACCCAACTGAGCCTCCCACAGAGAGCATTAGCAGGAAACCGGCGTGGAGGGAAGTGCAGTAGCTTGAACCAGGGCTCGCTGGAACCCCTGTCTTACCTGCTGTGCTAAATACCTACCCCAAAATAAATTTTTCTTATGCAAAATATCTTACAACCCATACACAACTTTTTTTAAATGTGTATTTTTCATGAACCTTTTTAAAAAAGATTTATTTCTTTTTATTTGAAAAGCAGATTTTACAGAGAGAAAAGGAGAGCAGAGAGATGTTTCATCTGCTGCTGGCTTATTCCTCAAATGGCCACAACAGCTGGAGCTGAGCCAGTCCAAAGCCAGGAACCAGAAGCTTCTTTGGGGTCTCCCACATGGGTGCAAGGGCCCAAACTTTTGGCCATTTTCCACTGCTTTCTCAGGCCATTAACAGGGAGTTGCTAATGGAGCAGGCAGGACTTGAACCTTTGCCCATGTGGGATGCTGGATCTGCAGGAAGAGGATTAAAATGTTATGCCACTATGCCAACCATTTCCACGAACTTTTTGAAAACCCTCCAATCGATATCAGATCCACGGTCTTACAGAGCTCTGGGGAATAGGGGTGGGAATGGGGTGGGAGTGGGGGTGTGAAGACCTGCTCCAGAGTGACTTGGGCTGGCATGGCACTGTAAGGTCCACGTGACGCCCTCAGCTCCTGCTGTCTTCTCCCTGCGTGCAGGCAGCTGGCCAGTCTCTCTCTCCAGCCCTCCCCCAGCCACCTCCTTCCCTAAGCCCAATCCAAACACAGAAGTGTCCTGAAAGATCTTTACTAAGAGAGAAAGCAGAGAAAAAAACACACCCAGAGACCGCAAGCTCTTGAGTGGCTGCGTCCACAGAGCCTGATGCTTGACCTGAGCTGTCCCCTGGAGTCTGCCGCAGCCCGGCGATGTTGGAGCCATCAGCCTCGCGGGGCTCACTCACTGCCAACAGCTCAGATGCCCAGCCCCATGGAGGAAGGGTTGCTGGCACAGCTGCCCAGGCGGGAGCACTCTGCTGCTTTCTTGGTTCTCAGGGCATAGGCCCATCTGCCTTTTGGCCTTGAGCTCTCTGCAGGTCTACACTGCCCTTGCCCATTGGCTGCACCCTCAGCTTGGAAAGCAGGCCAGATGAACTCAGAGCACGGGGTCCTCAGAGCTCCAATAAGTCTTCCTTCCTGGGACCCCAAAACTCTGCCTGGGGTGGCCTCTGTCTGCCTCTTGGCCCCATTCCACTCTATCAAATCTCCAGATCCATTTGGAAAACAGCTCTGATTGACAAACCAGAACCCAGGAAAATAATCTAGTCTTGCCAGCCCTAGTCACTTACAGCCCAACCCCCTGATCCTGCACACACTCTTACCCCTGACTTCAGGGGTAAGACTTCAACACACACAAGCACACACACATGCACACACACGCCCACATTCCCACATGCACACACGGGCACCCATCTCAAGGCTCTAGCCAACTAGAACCCTCAGGTGACTCATGATCAGACTACAGACTAGTACGTCAACATCATCAGGGTCCTTGGATGAAAACCCACAGTCCAGAGCCCACCCAAAGACCTGCTGTGTCAGAGCATGTGCGGATGAGCCTGGAAGCTGGCCCCATAACAAGGGTTGTGGAGTGATTCTCACACTTCAAAGTCCAGGAAGCGACACCCCAAGGCTGCATTCCTCACACACCCTAATGTGTGGCACCTCCCAACAACAGCTAAGGCATTTATTGAGCACTTACTGTGTGCCAGGAAACAATCTCTCGCATATTAACTCACTTCACCCCTGCAACAGGGCTGTGGGAGTGGCGCGGCAGTAACTGGCTGCAGTCCACACAGCCAGTGGGTGGGAAAGTCAAGCATGGAATCCAGGCCTGCACATGACTGTCACACTTATTCTAAAAGTGCCAGTGGACTCTCACACTTACTTCCACATCCAGGACACCCAGGATCTCCACTCACCCCCATATCTGCTCCTAAGAAGAGACTGGAGGGTCCCCACTATTTGTGAAGACTCCTCATTTTCTCTTACCCCAAGCCTGGCCTAAACATATGTGAGCCAAGAGAGCCAGCAGCCACAGTCAGCAGGGCCAGCGAGTCAGCCAGCTGTGGCTCCAGAACCTGGCAGCACCCACAGACCCCTGCCTGCCACAGCGAGCGAGTCTGCCATGGGGGCCTCGGCTGCCAGGAGCCCCGGCCCCTGCCCACTGGCCTCCACTGCCCACGCATCCCGGCTGCTGGAGTGCCGAGCCCCCTGACAGGGCCCTCCCTGAGCACTGCAGCCAGGATGCAGATGTGCTGCTTACAGCTCTCTCTCAAAAAAAAAAAAAAAAAAAAGCATCTTCTTAGGAATCCTGCCACGAGGAGAGGCAAGCGCCAGGGGAAGGGGGTGGGGGACTGGAAAAAAACAGCCCAAATACCATCATGCAGAAAAACGAACCAAGGGAAAAAGCATCAACTGCAGTTCTGGAAGGAATAAACTGGTGTGGCCAGGCCCGGAGTTGTGTGGCGTGGCCCTGAAGCTGGCAGCCTCGGCGGCCCCAGGAAAAGGGTCTGGGTTTAGGAGGAGCAGAGCTGGGGCTGATGCAGGGCCATCAGGCAGGGATCTACACCAGCAGCTACCCTCCTGCTTTCTCCTGGAGCTCCAGGCCCCCCAGGAGGCAAGGGAGGAGGTTAGGTCCCCAAGCAGGTTTTGGGAAAGAGCCTGTGGGCTAAACTATCCTGAGGGTCCTTCTCACATTCTCCATTGGACGGGGTGTTTTGGGACCATGGGAAAGAGCCAGAATGTTGCTATCCAGGCTTGGCACAAAGAGAGAGGGAAGCTGTTTGGAATGGGGCTGGGTAATTCTGCCAGCAAAGAGAACAGGGCCTGGGAAGGACTTCTCCTGGGGCTGTAGAAGGAGGCAGAATCCACATGCCCAGCTCTCTGCTGACAAGCAGGGGGGCCTTGGGCAAGCCCCAGGGAAATGAGCACAGGTAGGCTTCCTCTGGGTACTCCTGGTTCTGAGCCAGCTGATAACACCTGGCACAAAGCTGTTGTAAGCTGTGGCTGCTCTCAGAGCCCTGAGCCCCAGCAGCAGAACAAGAGCATCTCATATCAGAGCCTATGTTTCTGCAAGACAAGGCCGACATCAGTGCAACCATCTTACAGGAAAGTACCAGGAACAGAAAATGAGGAGTAAAATAAAGGCTCAGAAAGTTAAGAAACTGGGAGAGCCGGCGGGGGCAGGGTTGCACCAGACTTATGTGACCACAGAATCCAGGCTTCTTAAGCCACAGCTGCTGCAGGGCAAAGTGAAAAAGTTTTAGATTGCAGCTCAAGCGGGCAGGGCTGGGCAGGGTCACAGGAGCTGAGCCCACAGCAAAGGCCATGTCCAGGAGTCCTTTGGCAAGAGGGGACTGGCCATAGATGCTGCAGTAGGTGGCAGGGAGTCCATGCAGGTTTGGGCTAGGTCAGGAGGCTTGGTGGAATGAGGAACGCCCGGTCTTAGGGGAACTGACACTGGCCTGGCAACTGGGGTGGCCAGGACACTGGCAAAACTCAGCTGCCTGCAAGTGCCAAGGAGGGCCATGGCCAGGCATGGGAGCGAGTTGGGGAGCTCCAGAGCTGCGAAGCAGATCAACAGAGCAGCGGGCTGCTGAGCGGTAGGCAAGGAGCCCTGCTATTAGCTGGGCAGCAAGAGATAAGAAGAGGCCTTGGCAGACCACCATACAGGCCCAGGACTAAAACCTGCAGCCAGCACCGAGGCCTTGCCATCGCATCACCCCACTGCTCTATGCTCTAAGCCAGAGTGGAAGAGCCCTTTCAGGCCCTGGGCTCCAACATGGAAAGTAGGAAGGGCCTATGTGACAGCAGATGGACAGGAGGCCCCTTGACTTTGGAGCTCACAAGTGGCCTCTCTGAGAACTAGGGCCAAAGCCCAGAGACAGCCAAGTCCAGGGCACCCTTCCTCCCAGCTGCCACCTCCTCTCGAGGCTTGGGCCTTGGACAAAGTGCATGCCTTCTGTCCTACACTCACTACCTATCCATCCTGCTGCTGGTACCATGGGCTTCTTTGTGGCAGCCCATGATGGTACCAGGTTGGCAAGGATTTAAGAAATGCAGACAGATCCAAAAGAGTATCGTCTAATCCCTGGGGTGGGGGGCTTCCAACAGCAGGTAGTGGCCAATTCAGCTTTGGAGTTGGTGTGTATTTGGATGGTATTTCTCCTTCCAAGAGATCAAAGCTCCTGGTGGCTCTCAGCGCCTGGATTTGGCCCTCCCGTGCATCTCATGTTAGAAGCACTGTCCACAGTGTTTCCTCACCCGGCCCACAAACATTTGCTGAGCACACACTATGCGCTAGGCTGGTGAGTGAGAGCCAGGGAGACACGGCCCCTGACCCTCATGGTGTAACTATGAAGAGGTCAGGAATGGGGCATAGATATCTACAGCCATCTGGAGGATTGTGTAAGTGCCCAAGGAAAGAGATAGCAAATCCATTCAGGTAGGAGCAGGGAAAGGCAGGGTTGATGTAGGTGGTTGCTCAAGCTGTGCACTGCCTTAGCTGGGGCATTCCCTGAAGACATACAACACAGGCTCCTAAGAAGCTGAGGCCCTACTGGTGCCTAAGTGGAACTCCCAATCCCAGGACCTCCACCTGGCCTCTGGGGCAGGGAGAGGGGATGTCTTCTTTCTCCTCTGCCTCTGCTCCTGCTTGAGAATTCCTTTGTCCAGCCTGTCCAGGGGTTTCTTCAGGAACAACTTGCCAGCCGTTCAGGCCTTCCCCTTTCTCTAGCCGGTTCTACAAAGCAAGTCAGCTGCTCTCAGAGATTTACATTTTTGGGACGTGTGATTCATGGGGAAGGAACTCTTCCCACAACTTTCTAACCTTTGATGTGACCCCCAAAACCTGTGGCTAATGCAAAGCCCATAAACATGAGGGCCCAGGCATGCCTGTGGACTGAGGGGATAGCTTTCGGCTAGCCAGCCCCTGCCAGCCGACAGAGGAATGTTCCCCTTTGCAACACCCCCACCACCCCCAGCAGTACTCCCCTGTAAGTCCCCCTCCTCTGCTGGCAGCCCCTCTGGGCCAGCATCCCAGGCTCCTGGGGTGGGGCAGGAGGGTGGTGGTGGCTGGGAGGAGGGACGCTTGCCAAGGGCACTGTGGGCCACTGGTCTGTGGCAGGACCCAGATCCTTTGCCCCTCCACTTCTGGCAAGAGAAGCCAAGTTGTGCAAGCAGAGAAAGGCCCAGCTTCCTTAGTGGGGGGAACAGCAGGGACCAGAGAGATGTGTGTGAATGGAACTGGGGGGCAGATGGGAAGGCTGGCTCCTGCAAAGGAAACAGCATGGACCAACATTGTTGTGTAGCAGGTTAAGTCGCAGCTCACTATGCTGCCAGTAGTAACCCATAGGGGTGCTGGTTCTAGTCCCAGCTGCTGCATTTCCTACCCAGCTCCCTACTAATGCACTTGGGAAAGCAGCAGATGTTGGGGAGTGAAGCAGCAGATGAAAGGTCTCCCTCGCTCTATGTAATGCTGCCCTTCAAATAAATAAATGCATCTTTTAAAGAATAGATGTAAACCTACTTTTCCCCTATGAATTCTATGGTTTTTGGAGACCCACGTATGAGGGACAAACTTGACAAACTAGCCACTGCTGGCCAGCGGCCCTGCACACAGCACGCCTCCCTCCCAAGCAGGACATGGGCGAGAGGCAAGGAAGTGATGAATGAGGTCACATAAACGAGACGTCGCGCACGGGGCCTGGCTTACAGGAGGTGATCAATAACCGCTGGCTGTTGTTATTAAAGCGCTTTATGTTCTTCTTGGAGTGGTCCCTGAGAGAGAGGGGGGCTGCAGAGCTGCCAGGAGCTGGTGGGCGGGGCCTGCCCCAGGGGTTGGGGTTCAGAGGCGGAAGTGGCTCCTGTGTGCTTAGTGGCAGAACTGAACCAACGATGGACTTCAGGTTGCTCAGCCCAGGGCTGGCTTCCCCCTACCCCCAGAGGCTCTTGCTACAAGCTTCTGTCCCTGTACTGGGGGCCTGTGGGCAGTGAGGTGTTTGGCCACTGCACTCTCACATGCAGGAAGGGATAAGTGGGACTGGCTGTCCACTGACCTCCTCTGGTCTGGGCACAGTTGTCTCCATGTGGAGGGAATGGTGCACTTCCTTTCATGCCCGCCCCCAAGCACTTGTGGGCGGAGGTCCTTCTTCCCAGAAAGCCTTTCTAGAGATTTTTTCCTGCCCTGATAGTCCAAGAGGGTGCCGGAAGGGACGCAGAGGCAGGCTGGGTTATGGGCAGGCCTGGTAGGTGGCCAAAACCCAGGCCTGCCCATAACCCAGGATTCTTGGTCAGGGAAACAGGGTTATTTTGTTTGTTTCCTAAAAGTTTTATTTTATTTTTATTTGGAAGGCACAGTTACAGTTACAGAAAAAGGAGAGAGATCTTCCAACTACTGGTTTACTTTCCAAATCATTAAAACAGCCAGAGCTGAGTTGATCTAAAGACAGGGGCAGAAGCCTCTTCCAGGTCTCTCCTGTGGGTATAGGGTGCCAAGCACTTGGGGCATCCCTTGCTGCTTTCCCAGTCCTTTAATAGGGAGTTGAATTGAAAGTGGAGCAGCTGGTACATAAATCAGTGCCCATATGGGATGCCAGCACTACAGGTGGAGGCTTAGCTTTCAACTCCACGGTGCCAGCCCGGGATAACAGGGCTTTATCCTTTTCCTATCCCCAGCCTTTATCCTGTTGCACCGCACTGGCCTTAGTGTAAAATGGAGATACTCAGAGTCTTACACGGAGTTAAATGAAGTCTACGAGGGCCTGAGGGCTTCCCAGGGCACCCCACAGGAAATGAGGGGCAGAGGCAGCAGGGCAGTAGCCTTACAAGCCAGGTACCCAAAGTGTCCGACCCCTGGTGTCATGTCTGGGGTCCTCCCGCAGCCCTGAGCTCCTGGCTCGGGAGAGGGTCCCAGAGGAGGAAGCTCCAGACTAGCATTGATCTGTTGCACCTGTGTGGACAGACGTTCTGCCTCCTGTTTCTTTATTCCCTAACTCTGGCCCAGACAGACAGGGGCCGCTCATGGAGGAAATGGCAAAATGACATGATTTGAACTGGGGTCTGACTGGGTCTATCCATGACATGCTTTATCTAGGCACTGGCCCCAAGTGTCAGGGTGGGCTGGGTCGGCTTTTGAATGGGCAGGGGTGTGGAGGGGGATGGTGGTGTTCCCTGACAACCAGAGGAGAGGAGAAAACTGCAGAAGAAAACGGAAGTTGTTTACTCTTAGCAACTGGAGTCCTGGCTGCCTGCCAGCCCTGCACACACAGATCAAGACCGCAGGCTGCCCTGCCTTTGCACCCTCCAGGCTGGGACAAGTGTCAAGGCTGGCTTGTTCCCCAGCTTGGCTTTGAACCTCAAGGGAGCCCCTGGGAGCCTCCGCAGCACGGGGGAGACAGCATCTGCTGTGATGGTCTTCTACTTCCCTCCTGGCTGCAGGAAGGCTTGTATACAACTGAAGAGTTCCTAGAGGACAGGTTGCTGTGAGCAGGACTCAGCCTTCTGGTCTACCTTTGCCAGACTGTGGAAAGAAGTGGCCTGACTTACCAACCAGGACTGGTGCTGGCAGGCTCTCCACAGAGCTTTCCCTGGCCTCCCACCTCTGTTCTTCCCACCCAGGGAAGGGACAGGAGCTAAGGCAGCCTGAGCTGTTTTGGGAATAAAGCCTATAAGCTGGGATCCTGTGATTTTTTTTTTTTTTTTTTTTTTTTTTTTTTTTGTCTGGTGGATCACCCTGAAGGAATTTCTCTTTCCATTTAGTGTACAAGTCCTGTTGACACATTGCAGGAAATTTGGCAAACAGAGAAATTATTATCTGTGATATCACCACCCCAGCAGAGCCACTGCTAACAGCCTCAAAGACTTTCCCTGTGTGCCAGGCTCTTTTTGACTTTGTATTTTTGATTATTTTATTTATTCATTGAGGCAGAGAGAGAGAACTGTCCTTCCTGGTTTACTCCTGAAAATGCTCTTGATGTCCCAGGCTGAGCAGGGCTGAAGCCCTGAGTCTGGAACTCTAGCCAGGTCTCCTGTGGGTGGCAGGACCCAGCTGCCTGAGCCATCACCACTGCCTCCAAGGTCAGCGTTGGCAGGAAGACAGAATCAGGAAGAGAGCTGCGGTTCAAACCTGGGAACGGAGAGGAGGTATAGGTATCTTAACCTCTAGACCAAGTGCCAGCCCTTCTTTGCTATGTTTAGCTAAAATTCTCTATTTTTTTAAGATTTTTTTTATTGGAAAGTCAGATTTACAGAAGGGGAGAGACAGAGAGAAAGATCTTCTATTCACTGATTTACCCCTCAAATGGCCTCATGGCCAGAGCTAAGCTGACTCAAAGCCAAGAGTCTCTTCTGGGTCTCCCATGTGGGTGCAGGAGACCAAGGACTTGGCTCATCCTCTGCTGCTTTCTCAGACCACAAAGAGGGAGCTGCATCAGAAGTGGAACAGCTGGGGCACAAATTGGTGTCCACATGAGGTGCTGGAGCTTGAAGGCAGAGGATTAGCCTGTGAGTCACCGCACTTTGTTTTTTTTTTTAAAGATTTATTTATTTTTATTGGAAAGTCAGATATATAGAGAGGAGAAGAGACTGCTGATTCACTCCCCAAGTTGCTGCAACAGTCAGAGCTGAGCCGACCCGAAGCCAGGAGCCAGGAGCTTCTTCTAGGTCTCCCACTCCAGTGCAGGGTCCCAAGGCTTTGGGCTATCATTGACTGTTTTCCCAGGCTACAGGCAGGGAGCAGGATGGGAAGTGGAGCAGCCGGGATTAAAACTGGCACCCGTATGGGATCCTGGTAAGTGCAAGGTGAGGACTTTAGCCACTAGGCTACTGTGCTGGCAGCCCCAAATCTTTTAAAATCATTATGATTTTATTGTTTCCAGAACTTGCAGTGACCTCAGGGGGCCCGTTTCCTCCACCCTGTTCCGGGAGCCAGTCCTTGGGAACAGCTGTGGGTGAGTGGAGATGAGGCTTTCACCTTCACCTTGACCTTCAGTACTCTTGTGTTTGAAGTTTCACAAAGGTTGAAAATGGAATTGCATTCAGTCATATCTTTCACGGGCCACCTATTTTTTATAGGTTTTTATTTATTTTTATTGGAAAGGCAGATTTATAGAGAGATGGAGAGACAGAAATAAAGATCTTCCACGTACTGGTTCAGTCCCCAAGCAGCCATAATGGCCAGAGCTGAGCTGATCTGAAGTCAGGAGCCAGGAGCTTCTTCCAGGTCTCACACATAGGTCCTAAGGTTTTGGGCCATTCCCTACTGCTTTTCCATAAGCAGGGAGCTGGAAGAGAAGTGGAGCAAATGGGACATGAACTGGTGCCCATATGGGATCCTGGCCCTTACAAGGTGAGGATTTAGCCATTGAGCCATCATGTCGGGCCCATGGGTCACCTATTCTAAGAAAAATAAAAGTTATAGAAACTAAAATCTGATCCAGAGAACAAACCCTTGGTTGTAGCAGACTGGGGATAAAGGATACCTGACTGAGGTGAGGCTGGGATAATGGCCACCCACCTGGGAGCCATCGGAGTCGGGTCCTCGTCTTCTCACCCCTGCAGGTCAGAGTGTCCAGGAGACGCAGGCTGTTGGGCAAGCAGCCTCTGCCATCTGCCTGCTGTCCCTCTGAGCTTTGTGGCATTAGATGGCAGCCTGTGTGGGGAAGGTGCCCCTGGACATGGTCGTGTTGGCAGCTCCGAGTGCAGCATGGACCCCTTCCATACTCACCCCCAGGCTGACTTTCCCGTCTATCAGCCTGCCCAGGGAAACCCTCCTAACATTCAGCACTCTGAAGTTCATTCAGTATTGACCAAGGGACCACAGAACACATTGGTTGAGGCTGATGGCAGACAGGAAGCCAAGGCCTCTACCCCTTGGGGCATATATTATGATTACTGAAGAATTTCAAGCAACACTGGCACAATATCCTGAGGGGGTTCCAGCGCCCCTCAGAGGTCCCCAAAATCCATGGATACTTGAGTCTCCTATATACAATGACATAGTATTTGCATATAAGCTGTGCAATCCTCCTGCATACTTTGAATCACCTCTAAATGACTCATAATACTGAATACATGGAAAATGTTATGTAAACAGTTGTTATGCTGTAGTTTAGGGAATAGTGATGGGAGAAGAGAGCCTGCACATCTTCAGGGTAGATGCACTGTTTCTCCCAAAGAGTTTCCATGTATAGTAGGATGCTGAGGAACAGAGCCTGCTGGCCCAGAGGGTGGGCAGTTGCTGCATGATCACTGGCCCTCACACTGCCAAGTGCACTCACCTGGGGTCAAGTACTCCCCCAGCTGCTCCCCTCCACTGGTCACTGAGCAAGTGGCTTTAACCTTTGTTAGCCTCAGCATCTTCATCTGCAGAATGGGGTTAATCTAATTTACCTGGCAGAGTTGTGATAAGGATTAAAGATAATGCACAGACCGCACCGGGTGTTCTGTCCGCAGGCTGTCGGAAATGTCGATTATGGTTAGAGCAGCACAAGACACATGTAGCATGCTCAAGGACGCCATGTCAAACAAGAGGGTCAGAGCACCGCTGGGTGGAGGGCAATGGTCCTCCCAGAGCAGGCATGCTCAGCCTCAGCAATGCGTTAGAACCTTCTGGAAAGTGTGCAATTATGCTGGTACCCAGGAATGAAGTCTTTGAATGGCACATTTTATACAGATTTATTTGAAACTGAGAGAGAGAAGAGAAAAAAAAAAAGCAGGGTAGGGGAGAGGTGGGAGAGATAGAGATGTCCCATCTACTGGGTCACTCTTCAAATATCCCCAATAGTCAGGGCTGGCCCTGGCTGAAGCCAGGAGCCAAAACTCCACCTGTGTCTCCCACATGGGTGGCAAGAACCCAAGCCCTTTGGTCATTTTCTGCTGCTTTCCCAGGTGTACTAGCAGGGAGCTGGATAGGAGGTAAAACAGCTGGGATTCCAACCAGCACTCCAATATGGGAGGCCTACATTACAAGTAGTGGCTCAAGCCGCCGCTGCACGGTGCCAGCCCCAATGGCATGTTTTTGTAAAAGGACCTGGGTGCTTTTGGTCACACCTAGTGTTCAGAACCTCTGCTGTGGACGTGTTTTGACACGTGATTAATAAAGTAAAGGGGAGGACCCCGGGGTGTGCTGCTAACTGGGACGTGTTTTGGTGAGTTTCACAGCTCTCTGCCAGTGTGCTTCTGGCAACAACCCTCTGAAGCAGAGACTTTTAATCCCATTTCAAACAAAAGGAAGTTGAGGCTTAGAAAGGTCACATTTGAAGCAGCGCTGAGTGGAGAGTTGCCCTGCCCTGGCCCAGGTCCTTCCTGGTGCAAGGTGCCCCAGGGCAGGCTGTCCTGCAGAAAACTGCCCCCACCAACACTGAGAAGCATAGAGTGGAGCCACGTGCGTGACTCCTCATTTTCTAGTAGCCACATTAAAATCACAGGTGAGAGGGATTTTAATAATATATCACATCTAACCCAATCCAGCCGTATATTAGCATTTGCACATGTAACCAGTATAAATGTTACAAATGGGATATCCTGCAGTGCTTTTTCACACTGAATCTTCAAAATCAGCTGGGTAGTTTTTTTTAAAAAAAAGGATTTATTTGTTTTCATTGGAAATGCAGTTACATATAAAGAGAGAACTTCCATTCACTGGTTCACGCCCCAGATGGCTGCAATGGCCAGTCCAAGGCTAGAAGCCAGGAGCTTCTTCCAAGTCTTCCATATGGGTGCATGGACCCAAGGCTTTGGGCCACCCTCACACTACTTTCCCAGGCCATAAGCAAAGAGCTGGATGGGAAGTAGAGCAGCTGGGACTCAACCAGTACCCATACGGGATGCCAGCACCACAAGGGCTGATGCTTAAGCGATTCCACCATGGCACTGGACCCCCCAGTTGTGGATTTTACATCTGGCACACAACTGTGCTGGGACTGGCCATGAGGGCTTGGCAGTCACAGCTGGCCAAATGGTGACTGGTCAGATCCTGTAAAAGAGAATGGTCTGGGATAGCTGTGGGAAGACCAGAAGAGCAGGTGAGCAGGCAGGTTAGCCAAGAGGCAGTAGGGAGTAACCATGCATTCTGGAGTGAGCGTGTGCTAGGATCTAGCTCCCGAGACAGACACTGTATGGCCAGAGGAGCTTCAAGGCTGCCACAGTCAAAGCAAGGGGTCCAAGGACACTGTGAGTCAAGCAAGGCTGTCCCTGATGTGAGGCTTAGGGACTTGCCCTCTGTCCCTGCCCCAAAGCTGCAAGAGACCTGGGTGACTTTCCACTGGGAAGGTGGGCAGGTGGCCCCAACAGCCGTGGCTGACAGAAGGCCGCTGGGGAGCAGAGGTTGTCTCCCAGCTCCTGGGTTCCCCCATTCACGGCAGCGGCTCCCACCAGATCCCTTCCCTGGCGCCCCATCTTGCCTGAAGCCCATAAAGTGTAATGAAGCTGAAGTTAAAATAGTCACATGAAACCCACTCATTTGAAAGGGCACCTGCTTTAAAGGCCAAATTTCCTGAGCCCAGGTTTATACATTAAGCTGCAGAAAGAGCCAATTAATTCCAACCCCACTCACTGTGAATTTGGGAGAAATTCTGCCTCGGGCGGGTCTGAAGTCCTTCCTTTCACACTATCTCCGAAGAAACGGTTTGCTAAGCAAATAAATAGTGCGGGCCAGATTACAGAGTCAGCCCTGGCGTGCTGGACTGTTTTTTAGGGACTTTAAACATTGCTTCAGTGGCCTCATTCCCAGACAGCTAATGAGATCATTACAGCTGCTCCTTATCTATTTATTTCAACATCACCATCATCCAAGTATTTCCATACCTGCTCATTGGTGTGACCCTGGGGTAGTGATCCTGTAATTTTTTTTTCAGCCTTCAGCAACGAAGGATACGAATGAAGGCTGGTGGGACCAACAAAAAGGGTTAGTCCATTTATAGGTAAGCAAGATGGATTACATGACTATGTATGCTCTCAGGGGTACAAGGTCTTTGAGGGTGTCTTAGAGCTGAACCAGCCATGGCTTGTAAGTGGTGAAACCCAGATTTGAACCTGGGTTTGGCTGGTGGGCTCTCTTGGATACTGTTACCTGGACTGCTGGTGGACGGCATTTTATGAGCTGTGTAAGAGGACACAGCAACAGAGAAGGCCGTGTTTCCTTTACAAAGGGCACAGGTGAAGGAATCAGTGAGTCATGGAGCCTTGGCACTGCCCCCCACACTCCTGCCCCCCCCCGCTCTGACATTGATCTCCTTAGGCCAGTGGCCCTGGGACACCAGGGCCAGGGAAGGTCAGTTTTGAGTCAGGTCTGGGCCTGGCTCCTTCTTGGAGTGCTCCCCCAGACACAGGGCAGGGCATGAGTGAGTTCTCAGAACTCAGGAACCCGGCAGGGTGGGGGTGGGGCCACCCACCCAGTTATGGGGAACTACTTTGGTCCCTTGTCCCTGCCCTTTGTTCCGAATGCCCTGCCGCCTTGGAACCCTGCATGGAGAGAAAAATCCCCTGACCGTGAGATCTGTAGGCTGCAGGGTCCCCGGGGAGGGAAGGGCTGGCCCCAGGCTCCTTCAAGCTGCAGCTGGAATGAGGGGTTGGGTTTCAGTGAGCTGGACTGGGGGAAGGCAGCCTGCCTTCTTGGCCATGAGGGAGCCAGAGCCCCTCAGCAGTCTAGGGTGCTGACAGCTTCCTGTCGAGAGCCAGGGGGCCCCATGTGACTGCACCCCACTCAGTGGATTAGGGGGTGAAAGGCCCCAGGAGGGAGGGTGAGCAGGAGGGCGCTTAAGCAGAGGAGAGGCACAGCACCAAATCCTTCTTCTTTTTTTTTTTCCTCCTAAATGAATTCTGCTGGCTCCTAGTCACACGGTCCAGTGAGCTGCCGCCTCCGCCTCAAGAGAGGAGGGAGGAGGTGAGTCTTGGCATCCACAGGGTCAGGGGCTGTTTGCTTAAGGTCCCCTGCCCGCCCCCTTAGGTAGCCACACACACATCCCTTCTACTGTGCCTGCATAGAGGAAGTGCAGTACCCACAGACCTGTGAGTGGACAGGAGAGCTGCTGTGAGCTGGAGCTAGCACATGGCTAGAGGGAAGGGTAAGGGATACAGTGTGACCTCCTAGGCCGTAGAGGCCAAGTGCAACCCAGTCAGAGGCCTAGGCCTCCCTCTCATGCTATGCCAAATAGGGATGTCAGGTCTGCTTTGTCACCATGTCCCGGAACTCCAGAGGTCTGTGAGAGGTGGTGAGAGCCCTACAGTTTGGAGAGCATAAGCTGCCCAGGGTCCCCAGCTTAGAAAGGACTTCCAGGTAGGTCAAGCTCACTTCCCCTTGCTCGGCCACACTCCTTGTGAAGGATGCAATCCAGGTCAGGGAGGAGAGGAATCATCAGGTAGCCCCACCAGGTGAAGGCCAGCACCCAGGGGCCAAATCTGCTACCCCCCATCACAGCATGAATGCCCATGTGGGGGCATCACCCCATCACAGTGTGTGTGCCCATGTAAGGGTATCACCCCATTACAGCGTGTGTGCCCGTGTGGGAGCGTCACCCTGTCACAGCATGTGTGCCTGTGTGGGGGTGTCACCCCCTCACACTGTGTGTGCCCTGCGTTGGAATGTCGGAACTGTAGTCTGTTCCCTGAGGAATTTCTGGTGCTCTGGCTGCCCTGTAGATGATTTTTTGTCCAGGTTCCAGCTCTATTGTTTACACAGCTCAGAAAAAACAAGCTTTCCTTTTCACTAAAGGTGCTATGAAAAACAGCCTGTCCGAGGTGTGCCGGGGAGAGGCCGTGTGTGCTGCCAAGCACCCATCTCAATGATCTCTAGAGGCCTCTGTGGCCAGGCTACTCGGTCACTCTCGCTCCAGTAGCCCTGGGACCACAGCAGCATCTGGGTTCTGCAGCTCCAGCTGGTAATTCTGGCTCCTGACACAGATCTGTCACAGGTCTAGGATGCCATCCCTCTGCAGTCTGGGTTAGCTGCCACCTCATCTGAGGGTCCCCCACCCTGAGGAGGATGAGCTGAGCAGGCCAAGAGGAGGGCATTGACAATGACAACATGCAAAGAGCAAGGTTGTGGGATGGAGTGTGGGAGAGGAGGCTGGAGCCTCCGCTGCTTTGAACAGTAAGCAGGCCTCTGGGCGTTCTCCTAGTGCCTCCTGCTCTCCTGTAAAGACCACACCTCCCTCGCGCTCTGTTACAGACGTTGAGGTCTGGTTGCTAGAAGACTCTCACAATTCTTCCTTGGAGCTAACTCCTAAAGACCACCCCACCCTCCCACCAGTCTCCCTCCTGTCCTCTTCTTTCTTCCACCTCCCACCACAACCTTTCCTTTCCCTCACTTGCACCCCCCCGGGGCCTCCGGCACATTCCCTTTTGTGCTCTGCATCTTCTCCACTCACACTGTGTCCATTACTCAGCCCTACCCATCAGCCAAGGTCAAGCCACTCCACCTCGTGGACCTGAGCTCAGATTCCTAGTCTGCAACATTTGGAGTGGGTGGTCTGATGCTAATAAGCCCATCTACCCGAAGTGTCCAGGATTGCTGTCCTGGTACCTCAGCAGGTGCGCACGCGCTCCCTATGCCCACAGGCATAGGCCACACGGCAGCACGGGCATGCTCAATGGGGTAACACCTCTGGGAAAGGGGTGGCAGGGGGCCACGGGCTGCACGTTGCACCCTACCTCTCTCCCTTGCCTAAATATTCCTGAGTTTGGAAAACCGCCCAAAGGCTTCCGAGCCAAGAATCTCCCCCAAGGAGTGGCTTGGTGTCTGGGGTTACGGAGGCTCTGTTACTTCAGCAAAGCGTACTACAAGCCATTGACTGGTTTAATTTAATTATTTATGATAACACTTCAGAGCAGAAACTACACTTGTCAAAATAAAGGGGACTTTGTGCTGCAATGACCCAGATTTTATTGTTGCATTACCTAATGCACCGAAACCTGGTAATCGGCACCAGATCTCCCTGTAACTTGGACAAATCAGCACTGAGCGAGGAGGCCTGAAGTGGATTACTGCCTCCTGGGGGACTCACTTTAAACTGTTCCAAAGCAAAGCCATCTTGTATCTATCCTCCCACTCTCATCACATCCCCTTCCTGCCCCCCACCTCAGAGAAGCTGCTTCCTACACACTTTTTAAAAAACGAAATGGGCCTAGCGCAGTAGCCTCGCAGCTAAAGTCCTCGCCTTGCATGCACCAGGATCCCATATGAGAGTCATTTCTAATCCCGGCAGCCCCACTTCCCATCCAGTTCTCTGCTTGTGGCTTGGGGAAGAGGTAGAGGACAGCCCAAGGCCTTGGGACCCTGCACCTGTGTTGGAAACCTGGAAGAGGCTTTGGGCTCTTGGCTTCGGATCAGCGCAGCTCCAGCCTTTGTGGTCATTTGGGGAGTGAATCAATGGATGGAAGATCTTCCACTCTGTCTCTTTTTCTCTCTGTGTATCTGACTTTCCAATAAAAATGAAATAAACCTTTAAAAAAAGTTACTTACTTACTTATTTGAAAGGCAGGGAACCAGTGGTTCATTGGTTCATTCCCCCAAAGGGCTACAATGACTGGTGCTGGTCCTGGTCCAAGCTGAAGCCAGGAGCCAGGAACTTCATCCAGGTCTTCCATGTGGACAGTGGGGGGCCCAAGTCCTGGGGCCATCTTCCACTGCCTTCTCAGGTGTATGAGCAGGGTGCAGGATCAGAAGCATAGCAGCCAGAACTCAAAGGGGTGCTTGCAAATGAAGCAGTAGTTTAGCCCTTTGTGTCATAACACTAGCCCTCTACACTTTTAAAAATTTTTTTTTTGTCTCCTGCACTGCCTAGGATCACCTTGCTTCTTTGCACATGCAGGGTCCTCGCCCTAGGATTCTTTCACATCATCTACTATGTTAAAGAATCCTACCTTTGGGGCTGGCACCATAGTGTAATAAAGTAAGTCTTTGCCTGTGATACCAGCATCCCATAGGGGTCCTGGTTCAAGTCTCATCTACTCTGTTTCCAATCCAGCCTCTGCTAATGCGCCTGGGAAAGCAGTGAAAGATGCCCCAAGTCCTTGGACCTTTGCACCCATGTGGGAGTCCTGGAGGAAGTGCCACATGGCTCCTGGCTTTAGACCAGTCTAGATCAGCCATTGCAGTCATTTTGGGAGTGAATCAGCAGATGGAAGATCTCCCTCCATCTCTCCTTCTCTTGAACTCTGCCTTTCAAATAAAAATAAATGAATTTTAAAAAAACCCAAACCTTACTCCCACTGTCTGTATGATAAATTCACCTACTGCCTTTAAGAAGGCCTGGTGTGATGGCTCAATTGGCTAATCTTCCACCTCGAAGCACTGGGATCCTATGGGCCCTGGGTTCTGTCCTGTCCACTTCACTTCCTGTCCAGCTCCCTGCTTGTAGCCTGGAAAAGCAGTAGAGGATGGCCGAAACCCTTGGGACCCTACATCTGTGTGGGAGACCCAGAAGAAGTTCCTGGCTCCTGGCTTTGGGTTGGCTCAGCTCCAGCCTTTATGGCCATTTGGGGAGTGAACCAGAGGATGGAAGATCTTTCTCTCTGTCTCTCCCTCTCTGCAAATCTGATCTGCCTTTCCAATACAAGTATATAAATATTAAAAAAGAAGAAGAAGCTGAAATGTTTTGAGCCTCTGACCTTCCTAACTGTGGTGCACATCCTCCTCTGTGACTTCGAAGCCGTTTTTCTTTTCCTGACAGCTGTTTCTCCTTGGCCTTGAGCCCCCTGAGGACGGGCCTTTATCATTTACCTGTGCACCCTCAGCCTGGCACAGCGTTCAAGAAAGGACACCTGGCTAAGTGTTGGGCAGGCAGAAGTTTTTATTTTGTTATTTTTTGAAAGATTTATTTTTAAGTCCGAATTACACAGAAGGAATGAAACAGAGAGGTGCCTTCCATCCAATGGTTCACTCCCCAGATGGCCATAGTAGCCAGCATTGGGCCAGGCTGGAGCCAGCAGGAATTTCTTCTAGGTTTCCCATATGGTTATAGAAGCTCAAGCCCTGAACCATCTCCCACAGCTTTTCCCAGACCATTAGTAGCATTGCGATTGGAAGTGGAACAGTCAGGACATGATCTATTGCCCATATAGGAGGCTGGTGCTGCAGCCAATGCCTTTGCTGGCTATGCCACAATCGGTCGGCAGCATTTTGAGGAATGAAGATTTTGTTATAGTCACATAGACTGAGCCCAGGGCCCCAGCCCATCCCCTAACCCCCAGGTCCCTGCAGGACCATTTTCGTCCTTTGAGAGGAAAGACCTATGAGGATGGGAAGGTCCCAGCTGCGTGGTATAGTGGGGGCTCGGGAGAGGTGCCTTCATAGCACAGTGCCAGTGCAAGGGGCACGTGATCTGACCTGCCTGTTTGCAGCCAGCCTGTCAGGACCAGCTTTGGAATACTCAGCTCTTATTAATGGCTCTCCCTTGAGTCCCGAGGCTAACAGGTTCTCTCAATACCCAGCCACCCGCCATGGCCCTCCGCCTCTCCACTACTCATAGCAGTGATGCTGGTGACGACAGCCTTGGTGACCCACAACCAAACCTGGTGTTGAGTACCCTGAAGGCGGAAGGGAGACTTACGTGGCAGAAGCCCCATTCTGCCCACCCACACAGTCATTTATTGCTAAGGCAGGAGTACTAAAGGAAAGCAAACCGGCCAGTATTGTGGAGTGGCAGCTAAGCCGCTACTCAGGATGCCTGCGATTCATATCAGAGTGTTGACTTGAGTCCTGGTGACTCTGCTTCGGGTCCACTTTCCTGCTCATATGCTCTGGAAGGCAGCAGACATGTGTTTGAGTTTTGAGTTCCTAGCTTCATTCTGGCCCAACTGGGCTGATGCAGGGATGTGAGCCAACAGATGGAAGCTATCTCACTCTCTGTGAGTGAGTCTGCCTTTCAAATATATATATATAAAAAACAAGTAAAAGAGAAGGACTTGGTCCCTGCTATTAATGGGTTCAGTCTGGCTGGGGAGGCAGAAGCTATTGTTCTAGGGACCTGATCTTTGTTTAATTTTTTAAAAATTTTATTATTGATGTTTCTATAGTTGATCAGGGTGGGAAGGGTTGAGGATCAGGGGATAGGAGGTGAGACCATTGTTTACACATTTTCTTTTTCTTCTTCCTGTATATGGGGGAGAGGCAGATACAAGAGGAGAAACCACGCCCAGCCTCCCAATTGCTGCATTTACCCAGGAGATGGGGAACTGCCACCGAGTGTCATCCCAGGGTCCCCATTGCGGAGCATTTTCTGAAGGTTCTGTTCATGTGTTTTCAACAGTTCTGAGATGCTGGTGATAGCGCTGCTCCAAGGACAAGGAAATCCTATTGAGGTCGATTGGCTGTCACAGTCCATCTCTGAATCTCCATGGGCCCAGAAATTTGCTGTTAAAGTTCGCTAGGGTAGTTGATCAATTTGTTCTGCCCTTCATTCTCAGCAAACCAATGGGTGCTGCAACCCAGTCTAGCCCTGTCTAACACACAGTTGGCTCTCAGATACCACAGAGGGAGCTACAGCCCAATCAGAGCAACCCCCAATAACCACCACTGGACTGGCCCTCCTGAGTTCTGGTTCCTGTGCCTGCCAGCATGTGCAGTGGATTGGTCAATTCTGTCCCATATCCCATTGAGATCATCATGGGTATACATCATGACTATACATCATTGGGTACTGAAGTCTAATTCAACCCAACCAACTCCACCCTCCAGCCCACACTCATGCCAGTGGGTGCTACCACTTATCCAGCCAGCCCTGCTCTCTGGGTCCTCTCTGGGAGTTGCAGCCCATCAGAGAGGAGCCTACCACCTCCCCACTAGACCCACTCCCTGCCCCAGATCTCGCACTCTCCAGGTGGTTCTGCAGTCTAGCTTGACAGTATTTGCCCCCCAGTCCCAGTCCTTGCCAACTGATGCTGGGGCAAAGCTCAACCCTCCTGCCCTTATTCGGGCTCATGCCTGTACCTGTGGCTACATTAGGCTACCCCAGTCTGGCTCTCCCATTAACCCAGGCCAACAGGCATTATAGTCTTACCCAGCCTGATCTACCCCTATTTCCAGCTCTCACACTCGCCAGCATGAGTGGTTACCTAGCAGTGTAGTCCCCACTACTCCCCCGTCCCTGTCTTGTGTGTGCTGGTGGGTGCTGTGGCCCAGTTTGACGTGGCCTGTCTTGCCTCACTCAGCATTTGCTGGCAGGTGCTGTAGTCTGGCCTGGCTCGGACTGCTGATGGCCTGATCTTACCCTCTACCCTAACTACCTCATCTGTAACAAGAATAATGTCAACTTTACACTGAAAACTTTACATTGAAAAAAACTCTTCTCCATGTGAACTGGGGTTCCTCCCAAGGAGAATTACGTGGCCAACATTTCAAAAAAGTATTAATGGGGCCAGTGTTCTGTTGTAGAGGTTTAAGTTGTTGCCTGGGACAGTAGCACCTAGCTGTTGTGCCCATCTAGGGAATGAACCCATGGATAGAAGATCTCTGTCTCTCTCTGTCTCTCTTTGTAATTCTGCCTATCAAGTGGGGGAAAAAAGTATTTATTTATTCGAGAGGCAGTTAGAAAAAAAAATGAAAAATAACAACAACAAAAAAAGTGAAAGAGCTCCTGTCTACTGGTGCTCTCCCTAAATGTCTGAAAATCTGGGGGCTGGGGCAGAAGCCAGGAGCTCAAGTTCAGTCCGTTCAGGTATTCCATAAGGGTGCTAGCCACCCAAGTACTTGAGTCATCAGCTGTTGCCTTCCATGGTGCCCAGCAACAGGAAGCTGGAATTGGGAAGTAGATCTGAGACTTTGAATCTGTGATATGAACTGGGGGTAGGGTGGGGTGGGAGGTGTCAAAGCTGCATCTTAAATGCTAGATGAAACCCCATGCTGCCAGTTTTACTCTGTTTGCCACCCAATAGGCCAGAGGGGTGGGGACTCAGGTCCCTTCCTCCGCAATCCAGGTGGATGTGTTTAGAAGGAACTCCTAGTCCAGGAACTTCAGGGGGCCCATCATTTGCAAATTGATGACTTCCTGGAGGTGTTTTCTATGAACAAGGCATTTTTCAAGGAGGATTTAATGAGCCATGGAGTCAGAGAGACCTTGGGAGCCACCCAAAGCAAGGGTTGTAACTGCAGCTGTACAGGCAGATCACTCGGGGGTTTGGGGGTGGGAGGGAAATGACAGTGTCTGGAACCCAACAGACTCAGTCTTTCTAGAAAGTTCCTCAGGGATTCCAGTGTACTGCCCAGGTTGAAAGCCTCCGATCTAACACACTAGCCTATTTGATGTCTGGGGAGGTGAGGCCTGGAGAGGTGTAACCTGAGCAGGAGCCACAGAGGAAGAGGCAGAGAAAAACAAACGCCAAGCGGCTGAGGCTTACTGCTTCCCGGAGCCTTCCTCTGGGAGTAGGTCTTTCTTAGTTCACGTCCAAAGTCAGTGGTCCCTGCCATGCCCAGGGACCCCTCTCCAGGCACACACCTTGAGGCCATTGCCTAGAGCTGCCTGTCCCCCTTTCCCAGTGTCCAGACACACAAGCATATGCAGGGGATACAGGTGAGGTGAGGGAGGGCATGCAATCCAGGATTGGGGGAGCCAGAGTGGGATGGAGTGGCAGAGGGGAGGAGGTGATCTCTGACCAGAGTAGATGGTGATTGTGTTAAACTCACAGGGGCTTGTGGCAGGAAGACGTTTGTCTACATGGAGCAGCAGTGCCATTCATCATGGTGGCTCCAAGACTGGGGGCAAGAAGTCAGCCTTTGAGGGCCCCGGCCCCCAGGGTGGGCAGGGGGGCTGCTCCCCAAGGACTAGCCCAGAGAAGATGTCAGGAGAACTAATGAGGGACCAGACAGCTGCAGCTTGTTAAAGAGCGCCTGGGGCCCGTTGTAACTGAGACCCTTAAATATACATCGTAGTCAAATAAACAGCATCCTCCCGCCCAGCGCCTGGACCCTCCGGGGCCAGGCCTTGGCTAGCCCGGCCCACCCAGCTCCTCCCCTCCCTGCCAGCCCACCCCATCACCATGGCTGCCAGAGGGGCAGCCCCTTGCTTCATACTTCTCCCTAGAAATGACTAGAAAGGTGGATAGAGCCAGGTTTTCTAACTGCCCCCTGTCCTGCAACGGCCTCCTCCCGCTACAGACAGCAGGGTATGCACCCCAGACCCCATCATCCAGAAAGCAAGGTGGCACTGTGGGGACCCTGGAGAACTTCTGTCAACACACAGTCCACCCACTGGGACAGATCCTCCTGAAAAGACTGAGAAACAGCTGAGAAGGGCCTGCTTTTCTGCTCTTACTCTTCCATCAAAACTCTTCAAAGGACACCTCCTCTGTGAAGCCCTACCAGACTTCCTCACAAGGCAGGTCACTTTGTTTTTGCTCTCAGTGAATGTGGGCATTAGGTTTCTGGGAGTGTTCTCTACCAGTTAGAATAGGGGTTTGTTGCCTGGCAAACTGAACTACGCAAACTGGGACTGTGTCTGATACTTAGAGGCTAGCAGGTGGGCGACACCTAGGGAACTTCTAAATATGGGCAGAATGGATTCCTGTGCTCGGTTCATTCCCCTACTGACGGATGCAGCCACCAGCAGGCTCTCATCAGGTGCCCGGGGCCAGCACACAGCACAAAGATCTAAAATGACAATTCACAGGCACAAGTGGTTCTGGGAATGATGAGACCAGCTAGAACACCCAGGGTTATCCTAGAACAGCTACTGAAGTGGGGCCAGTCACTTTCACTACAAAGCCAAATTGCACAATACAAGTCAAACTGGAAGGGAAAGGAATAGAAAGGAGGAAGACTGAGCAGATAGTAACAATATGTCATACCAGAGAGTTTCTAACACCACAGCTTGCCTCAGTTTACCACTGTCTTATCCTCCTCAGAGTCCCTCTGCTCCCTCAGAGTCTCCCTCTTCACACAGACCCTTGTCTCCCTGCTCACACAGACCCTCATCTCCCTCAGCGTCCTCCCCTCAGAATCCCTCATATCCCTCAACATCCTCCCTCCTCACAGACCCTTGGCTCCCACAGTGTCCTACCCTCCTCACAGACCCTTGGCTTCCTTCACTCCTTATAGTCTCTTGGCTTCCAGAGCATTTTCCACTCCCACACATATACCTCAGTTTTGGGAGTGTAATCAACCTCATCATGGCGCCTTGGATTCCCAAAGTTTACTCTACTGTCTCATGATTTCTCACCACTGTACAAAGAACCCCATTTTGCTCATATAACCATCTCACCTAGATTCCCATGAGCGTCACCCTTGATGGGAGATACCTTAGCTCCCCATAGTGTACCACTCCTTATTGAACATTTGACCTTATCACAATTGCCTAGCAAAGCACTTCTTGATGTTTGGCAAGCCTTTAGGTCTTGCCATGGTCAACAGAGGCAACTTAGACCCTAACCTAAGTTTTTAGCCACTGGTTGGCAGGGGGTGGAATGGGGGAATAAGGTGTGCAAAGAGGGACCTGAGAATCAGCAAAAAGGGTGTTCTCTGGACGCTTAGAGACAGGAGCTTGCCATGTCTCACCACACTGAACCCTGAATCACCAACACTGTCATTGACCACATAGCAAACCTTACTGATATAGATCTTCTGAACAAAGTGTGTGTGAAGTAACATCTATTTTTATCAACTCCTGTGAGATGATACTATTAAATTTACTTAATAATTAGAAAACAAAAAAATAGGAAACTTTGGCAGGTTGACACTGGCATTGAGGTGCAGGATGTTAAACCATTGGTAACACCTTTGGCATTGCATATCAGTTCAACTCCTGGCTGTTCTGCCCCCAGTCCAGCTTCCTGACAGCATTCCTGTGGCCCAAGTGCTTGAGCCCCTGCCACTCACATGGGAGAGCCTGGCAGAGTTCCTGGCATCAGACTGGCCCAGGCCTGGCTGTTGCGAGTATATGGAGAGTCAGCTAGTGAATGGAAGATACCTTTCTCTCTGTCTCTCCCTCTCTGTTGTTCTTTCAAATGAATGAAATAAACTTTAAAAAAAAATAGGGGCACTTTAAACTTCTCCAGGATCATATAGCTTATGAATTTTAGAGCCGATTTAGAACTCTGGTCTCTACAACTCCAAAATCCGTTACCCCGGTTACAGCCCAAAAATCATTTTCTTTTTTTAAAAAAGATTTATTTATTTTTATTACAAAGTCAGATATACAGAGAGGAGGAGAGACAGAGAGAAAGATCTTCCATCTGATGATTCACTCCCCAAGTGACCACAACGGCCGGTGCTGTGCTGATCTGAAGCCAGGAACCAGGAACTTCTTCCAGGTCTCCCACGCGGGTGCAGGGTCCCAAGGCTTTGGGCCGTCCTCAACTGCTTTCCCAGGCCACAGGCAGGGAGCTGGATGGGAAGTGGAGCTGCCGGGACTAGAACTGGCGCCCATATGGGATCCCGGCGTGTTCAAGGCAAGGACTTTAGCCGCTAGGCCACACAACCGGGCCCTAAAAATCATTTTCTTGTGCTGCCAGTGGACAGGTCAGACAGCCTCTAGTTACAACTGACTTCCTTTCCTGGAAATAACCCAAAAGTGGCCAAAGCTAACAATGACCATATACTTCTGCAGGCTAGTCTTTGTATCTCACTTGTGTGCGGTCCTTTGTCTCCTCTTTCCCTACATTGGCTTCCCTCTAAGCCTGGACCCTGGGCCAACCTCTTCAGTGTCACCTGCTCTCCCCGAGTTGCTGTCTCCTTGACTTGCCACTGGTTCTGCCATGCCAATTCCTAACCCTCCATCACTCCTGCATCCTGTCCATCCCTTGTTCCTGGCCTAAGAGCCCTGCAGAGGCAAAGTGGGGGTTCAAGGTCATGCTGACCAGTGGATTGCCTCTCCTCTTTTCCCTGTGTCTCCTCAACAAGCACAAGATTGATTATACCAGAGCCAAGACTGGGCTTTTCGACAGCTCAGGAAACTCCACAAGATCTAGTGTGATGCCTGGTTTGGGTGCACTCCGCTAACTTGCTTACAAAGATAGTAGTACTGAGCCAAGCAACCAGATCAGGGCTGAAATTCTCTCTTGCACAGAGATGCTGTCTACTGATTCAGCCTGGCACTGCATGACTGTATGTGCCCAGGAATGGGAAGAGCATGTGCTCCACCTTGCAGAGGAGTTGTGGCCATGCTGAAGCACCAGGTCTCACTGAACCAAGATGGGAAAATGAAGAATTCCAACCTGCTGCTGAAATCTTAGCCACAGCACCGAGCACAGCAAATCTCCTCCTGGGTATTTTTTTTTTTTTTAGTTTTAAAGTCTTACTTATTTATCTGAAAGGCAGAGTTATGAAAACAGAGGTCTTCCATCTTCTGGTTCATCTTTCTAAATACTCACAATAGCTTAGACTAGGCTAGCCTCATCAGAATTTCAGAACGCGATTGGGGTCTCCCACATGGGTGCCAGGGACTCAACTCAGGCGCTGGGACTTGAATCAGGCAATGTGATGTTGGCATGCAGGTGTCCTGGGCCATGGCTTACCCAGCTTCACCACAACATCCCCTGCTCCTCCTAGGTGCCTGGCTTGATGTGATCCACCCCCACCAGTCTGTCCCACTTCCCTTCCTCTCCATCCCTCCCACCTGCTTTCTGTGTTCGGAACAGAAAGTGTTCTTTCCTTTTGTCCAAAACCAAGCCCACTGGAATACCCAGCTTCTGCCCCTCAGGAGTCCTCACTCTTCTCTCTTAGTTACTTTTTATTTATTTTAAAAGTTACTTAAATTATAGTAAGCTGTACATAGTATTTGCTATTGTGACCATCTTTAAGTGCACCATTCAGGGGAAATAAAACACCACCACACCATTGGGCAACCAACACCACCAGCCATTGCCACAGCTTTGTTCATTTGCCAAAACTGAAACTCTGGAGCCATCACAACAACAACTCCACCCCACATTCCCACAGTCCCTGGAAACTACCATTCTGTTTCTGCCTCTGTGCATCTAACGACACCAGGAACCTCAGGGAAATGGGTCACATGGTATGCATCCTGCTGTGTCTGGCTGATTTCATTAAGCACAGTGGCTTCAGGGTTTACCCACATGGTAGTATTATTGTGAGACCCTCCTTCCTTTTCGTGGCTGAGTAATATTCCATGTGTATACAGACTACCTGGCTCTCACTCCTCCAGTACTCCATGGATGTATAGGCTGTCTTCACCTTTTGCCTACTGCAAATAGTGCTGCTGTATCCCCTCCTTCTTAATGTAGTCTGTCTTCTTCACTTGTTTCTTTCCCTCTGCTTGCAAACCCACACCATGTACAGCAACCGAAAGCTTGAGTCTTTTAGGACAATCTCAGTTACTTGCATATATATATATGTGTGTGTGTGTGTGTATATATACACACACACACACACACACACACATATTTGTTTGTTGTCCTCACCAGCCACAGCAAAGTCCCAGAAATCCTGATAAGTGATTTTCTTCTATGTCTTGCATCCAGAAAAAACACAAGACTCATTTATGCAATCCTGATTTTTTTTTTTCATTCAGAAAGTGTCATCCCTTTAAAAAGTCCCTCCCACATTAAATAGAGAACATGTTTTGCTTGGCTCTGCCACCTCCAGGTACCATCTCTGCCCTTCCATTTCCTGCCAACGCTCGCCCTGAGTGTTCTGCACACTTCTGCTTCCTCACCCCCTGCCACTTTCTTAATGCCCTGCAATCTGGCCCGTTCTACAGTGCTACTGAATCTGCTCTGCCCAAGGTCATCAATGACCTCTTTTTAAAACAAGTTTCAATTGGTCTAGTTCTTGATAAACAAATGCCCGTGATAGAAAACCTGGCAGGAATAGAACAATGCACAGGGGCAGAAAAGGACAGAGAGGGACTCGCCCACCCATCATCAAGGCACCAAAGAAAACCTCTGTGCACCTAGTAGCTTTCTTTCCTATCTTTATTCCAAAACACACTCTTTTCACCCTTCTCACCTTTCCTGACCCCTGCAGCTTTTGAATACTTTTGAATATTTGCCCCTTCTGGAACCCCTGTTCCAATCTCACCATGCCCTTTGTGAGACGTTCTCTCACTGAGCCATGCCAGGATCTCCATGGATTGGGAGCTGAGTTCCCAAAGAAAGGGATGCTAGCACCACTCCTGAAAGTTGAGTAGTAACCAAGCATCATTATCATAGGGCATAACAGAGGTTAGGTAAAGTGCCCCAGGCAGCAGGCTACAGGTAGGGGGCCCCTGTTGCATTGTTGCCCAGGACATTCCCATTATACTCCAGTCCTAATTCTGATGCCATGGCTGCTACAAGGTCTTTTCTACCTGTCTCTGGACAATGGCCACTGTCTTGTCTGTTGCTCCCTATTTCCTCTCAGAAATGACCTTGACCTATAAGAATCTACTAACTTGGGCCCAGCACAAAGGCTAAGTGGCTAAATCCTTGCCTAGCATCTTCCAGCATCCCATATGGGCACCAATTTGTGTCCCGATTGCTCCACTTTCCGTCCAGCTCCCTGCTTGTGGCCTGGGAAAGTAGTTGAGCATGGCCCAAAGCTTTGGGACCCTGCACCCTGGCTTTGGGTTGACTCAGTTCCAGCCATTGTGGCCACTTGGGGAGTGAAGCAGCAGATGGAAGATCTTCCTCTCTGACTCTCATCCTCTCTGTGTATCTGATTTTCCAATAATAAAAATAAATATAAATAAATTTTTTAAAAAATCTACTGACTTGGGCCCGGCGGCGTGGTCTAGCGGCTAAAGTCCTTGCCTTGAAAGCCCCGGGATCCCATATGGGCGCCGGTTCTAATCCCAGCAGCTCCACTTCCCATCCAGCTCCCTGCTTGTAGCCTGGGAAAGCAGTCGAGGACGGCCCAATGCATTGGGACCCTGCACCCGCTTGGGAGACCTGGAAGAGGTTCCAGTTTCCTGGCTTCGGATCGACGCGCATCGGCCCGTTGCGGCTCACTTGGGGAGTGAATCATCGGACGGAAGATCTTCCTCTCTGTCTCTCCTCCCCTCTGTGTATATCTGGCTGTAATAAAATGAATAAATCTTTAAAAAAAAAAAAAAGAAAAAAATCTACTGACTTGCCTCTGCCTCTCTCTAGACTGTCAATTCCTTCAGGTCAAGGACCCTCCACCATCAGTCCATGTGTTTTCAGAACTCACTGGAAAGCCTCCGACCCCCAACAAGTCTGAGTCTCAGAGAAAGGCTCTAATATGAGAAGCCACCCCTCCCCCAGCCCGGCCCATGGAATTTTGCAACACCGTAGGGGAACCCCAGGCCACAGCATTAGAAAGAAGGCTTAGGATATACTCAACAGGAACCGCCAGCACTCTACTTGCAAAGGAATGGCTCTAGACTGGGAAGGGCTGGGGTGGGGAGGGCAAGCAGAGGCGCAGCCCCAGGGCTTCTGAGCTGATGCTGGTGGGGGCAGGGCTCCTGTCCTGATTCACCAAGAGAAACTGCTCTCTAGGACTCACTTAACCTTGACCGATTGGGTCGTCATAATCCTTAGTCTGAAATTACATCCAGGCAGCCCTTCAATAACTCAGCCTCTCACTTCCAAATAAATAGGGCAGGCCCAGGGTTCCACCTGCTGTGAGAAAGGCGTTCAGGGAAGACAGGAGTGTACAGGTGTGCACAGGCCATCAGAGAGGAGTGAGAGACGAAGAGACGCCAGAGCTCAGTTCCTAAAGGATAGGTAGGATTTGATGTGAAAATGAAATGGCAAGAAAGAAAATAGCAGAAACTGAAGTGTGGAGGTAAATTTGTGGGGGGCACTGGGAGACTGCTTCAGTCAGCAACTTCACGCCCCACTCTCCCCCATACTTGACCTGCCTGTGACCCCCTGAGGCATCCCCCAAACTTCCCACCTGCCCTATAGGGAAAGCAGCTCCCACACCAGCACTTGGCCCTGCCTGGGGCGGAAGGTGGAAGGACTGTGGGCATTGCAGACTGAACTTACAGCGCTTGGTCTCCTGCTTCTGTCCTGTATTAGCTCTATGGTCAGGGGGTGGGGCAAATCAAATGACACCCCTGCATCTCCCTTTCTCTTTCTGTAGGGGCTTCCTAGCACATGGCTGGGGCTTGTCAGGGAGCCCCAAACCCATTGTCAGGACTGTTTTGAGGACTGCCACCTCAGAATATCCAGCCACAGGCTCACTCCATCTCCTGACCCTCCCACTTACCTTTGGACCCCCACCTTCCTCTGTCCCTTCTGCTGGCAGCAGGTAGAATCACAAGACCCAGGTTCTAGTCCCCTCAGTCATGTGGCTTTGGGCAAAGAATTTCAACTTGATGTCCCCACCTATAGGAAGGGGGACAGTCACGCCCACTACTCAGCTTACAGGGCCCTGGAGGCTCCATTGATGTTTGGCAGGTGATGACGTCCTCTTTCATCTTCCCAGGGACCAGAGCAAGTGTACCCCTGGGACCCAGGAGACCAAGAAGGAGTTAGGGAAGATGAGGCATTGGCATCAGAGTATAGTCCTAAAGCATGAACAAGGTGATCCCAATGTGGGGTTCCAGGGCCAGCTTGGGTCTGAGTGGCTGGGTGAGGTGGGGTGGTGGTGGGTGGGGAAGTGGGGGGCAGTCCCAAAAGATGGATGCATAAATACCCAGCTGCCCCAGTCTTCAAAAGCCCTGGTCTCCAACCCTTTAATCATGGAGCTGCTCTTCCCTGGCTCCCGTCCAGGGCCCCACCCACCCACTTCTCAGGCAGAGGAGTGCCTGTGGAGGGAGCCCTGGTGTTTCACAGCCTGCCTGCTTTACATGGCATATGCTTGCTAATAGATCCCAGGAACTCAGGGGCTTTCTCTCTCAGCTGACTCGCCTGGTACCCATACCCAGCATCCCCTCATTGCTCATGGCTCCTCCCACCACCACTCCACTTCCCAGGCTTGCCTCTGGGTTCTCCCTACCCCCAGCCCCAAGTTGCACCATCACCCTGTGTTTGGTCAGGCCTGAGAAATGGGTTTGACAAGACAATGGCGTCCTCTCCATGGTCACCATGTTGTATGAACCACAGTACCAGTCCCGGAGGCCTGACAGTTCCTCATGTTCTCGTGGGACAATGGAAACCTAATATTAGAAAGTGAGCCGATCTCTGAAAATCCAGGACATGTGTTGGCCATGTTGGCTGCCAGTCCCCCACCCCCCCCCCCCCCGCCTCCATCCTGCCGCCCCTCTGCTGGCGAACCTCTCTTTCTGCAAGGCGGAGTAGTCCTCTGGAATCAGGAGTGAGAAATCTGCCGGGGTGGGTGGAGAGAGGGGATTGCATATGAAATCACATTTGGCAACTTGAATCGGATATTTAATGCACTAATGGAGTTGGCTTCTTGGAGAAAAGAACCAGTAATTCTGTTTCAGATGGGAATGAATTCATATGGGAAAGAGCTCCAATAGAAAGAGCTATTTTTAGGTTTGGGGTATACTGGATCTGCTTAAACAGGCACACCGGTGTTCAGTTTGCAACCCTTTCATTTGAGGTTTCCTTCTCCCAGTTTCTTTGGTATTGGAATTCAACTGTTAGGTCTATCACTTATACTTCTTCTCAGTGGAGGTGAGGGGTGGGCCAGCGGGGTGAAGTGGCCAGCCCTTGAGGAGTCAGCCTGTGCAGGGCCTGGGTTAGGGCCTTCCCAGCAAGTGGCCTCACTGTCTCTCATCTTGTAGCTGGGCTCGACTGGGGGCCTGCAAGCCTCTTCCCCCTTAGCTTTGGAGAGAAGATTCAACCAGGTCATGGAGAGATGAATCCAGGAGCTTGCCCTCCCCCCAGCATTCTGCCTTCAAAACTTCTTAAAAACTAACATCTGCCTGCTCAGGCAACACATCTGCCTGCTCCCCCAGAACACCAGCAGGCCTTGCAAACCTGAGCACATTCAGCTTTGTAAATCATCTTCCACCAGGGCTCCCCTTATCCCAGATGGGCTCGCCCCCCTCTTGAGTTCTAAGCCTTGGCAGACAATGAAACTGCAGAATCAGAGTCCACCAAGGCACCTTGTTAGGGAACCCACCCCCCCCCCGAACCCTGTTCCCTGCACCCAGACAGCCCACCAAGCTCTCAGAAACCACAAAATCCAAGCCTCTCAGGCCTGGGAGCATCCCGAGACAGCCTTCTGCTCCAGTTCCCTGCAGTAAAATAGGGAAAACTGAGGCAGGAAGAGGCTTGCTTGCTAGGGTCCCTGAGGGATGGCTAGTGGCCTTACCTGGCAGAGAGTACACGGGAATCCTGTGTAGTGCCCCCCTGCACTTCTACAAACACACACCCTTATCCCATCTGCTCCGGAGAGCCTGCATTCCATTCAGGCAAGGACTGTGTCCCCTCCTTTGTCCCCGCCCAGAGCTCTGAATAAGTGGTGTTGGCTGATGTCTGACAGCATTCTTCTCAAAGGAAGGAGATTGAAAAAGAGCCCTGGAAGCCTCCTGGTTTTCCATCCTTGTCTTGGGGAAGCGGAGGGGAGGTAGTTTGGTGCTGGAAAAGAATGTGGACTGGGCGCCAAGACACTGGGGTTCTGGGAGAAGGGCCTGTGCTCCCACATGGGGTGACCAGGGCTGTGTTCAGTGGCACAGGCTGAGTGTTGCTGAGCAGAGGCCACTCCGGGTGGTTGGCTCTGATGTTGCTGCTGTGGGACCTCCTGCAAGTAATCCAACAGCTCAGAGTCGCTGGTTTCTAGAAAAGAGGAGACTGTCACTGTGGCACTGCTGGTTAAGCTGCCATCTGTGATGCTACTGGTTCGAGTCCTGGCTGCACCACCTCCCATGTACCTCTCTGCTAATGCACCTGGAAAAGCAGCAGAAGATGGTCCAGGTGTCTGGGGCCCTTACACTCATGTGGGAGACTCAGTTGAAGTTCCTGGTTCCAGGTTTCAGCTTGATCCAGCCCCCAGCCCCCAGCAGTTGCTGCTTTCTGGGAAGGGAACCAGCAGTTCTCAGCAGCACCCTGTAGAAAATCTACTGAACTCTGGGTTTGAAGTGGTGAGACTTGAGCACCTGTTCACCAGCGCCAAGCTGCACAGGGCAGCAAGACTCCCAATCCTCAGGCTTCAGGCAGCCCACACCCCCATTAGCAGGGCTCCATGCTCCTGCAGAGGTTGTTTCTCTCTGCCATCCCTCCATGGAGAGGGAGCTGCCCAGTGGCCAGAGTCTAGCAGAGGCGGTCGGCAGCATGGCACACAGGGGCAGGCTAGGGTCTGGGCTGTTGGAGGCATCCGGGGTGGGGTGTGTTGCAAGATGAGCAGCTGGCCTTGGGCTGTGGGTGCTGACAGAGCCAAGAGGCTCTGCCCTCCCCTCCCACCCCATGGGCTGGGTGGAGGCAGAGTGAGTGACAACAGCAGGTCCACGCCAAGTGGCCTGATGGGGGCTCTCAGAAACCTGCACCACCAGGGGGGCCCCGGAAATACCAAGGTTGGGAGGGGCCATCGGGGCCTCACCTCCTATCACTTGGGTCTCCACTAGGCTGTACCCCCTGCCCAGGCCACACGCAGGTCTTCTCTGCCCCCAGTGTCCCTGGTTGCCTTCAGACCCCTGCCTCGCCCCCAGCGAGGCACCAGGCTTCCTCTCCTATCAGGCTCCAACACCATCCTCAGAAAGACCCTTATGTGTTTTTCAAATTAATGCAATTAAGAGCATTAAAGTTTGCAAAAGATAGAGTTTTTCATTTTCCTTTTATTTGATTAGAGAAATTCCCACCGCACAGCTCCTCCAAATGAAACCCAGACCTGGGGCCCATTGTTTGGGGGCTTCCATGAGAATGTGTTACCTTTCAATCTCACACACTAATGTGTTTAGCGTTACAGTCCCCCCCGGGCGGCTGCAGGAAGGATCTGGAGCCTTGATTAAAGCGGCCTTTGCCGGGCAGGAATGTGGGCTCCTCCGCCTGGGAGTCACAGTGGGGTTGGGTGTTTGCTCCACGAGCCACGACTCAGATGGCCAGCCCGAGACTGGGTTCTGAGGCAGTGGTGCCTGGCTGTAATTAGACATTCTTCTGCCTTCCAGTTCGCTGTTCCTCTAGCTCTCCGCAGCACCAGCCTCCACCCCAACACCCTCACATGGACCCAACACACACACATGCACGTGCACACACATCTATATACATGTGCGCACACATGTACATATGTGTGAGCATACACACACACACATACCCCTGGCCTTTCCTTTTCTCTCTGCCTTTTTGCCCTCCTCCCTATTTTTCCTCCTCTCCTTTTCCTGAATCTCTGGTCCCCAGCTGCTGCCTGGCTCTGCATTTGGCTGCCTGGCTTCTTGCGCTTGGTTCCAATGAGGGGAGGTTGTGTTCAAGGAATTGCACTGCTCCTCCCCCCAGGTCAAAACCAAAGCTCCAAGGTGAAGAACAGAATTAGAGCCAAAGTTAAAAATTGATTAGATGGCTATGTAAGGAAGGTCTGGGGGAAAGCAGAGGGGAGGGTCATAACCCCTGTTAAAAAATTTGACTAGTGCCAAATTTAAACAGGATGTTAAGTCTACACCCCTCCTGCCCCAAATCACCAAAGGCTCAGCACGGGGAGGCCCAGGTCCTTCTTCTTCCAACCCCAGGGCAGCTGGGCCAGGCCTCAGGGCAGCCAGTGCCCTGGGACAGGAAGCTGGTAGGACTTCCCTGCCGCACAGGCTCGCGTCCTGCAGACCCTGGACGGCCCAAGCCAGGGGTCCTGGCCCACGTTAGGCAAACCTGAACAAAAGCAGGTCTCTGAGCTGGACTCCAACCTAAAAATAAGCCCGCCAACTCTCCAAGCAGCCCTGGCTACTCCCAGGGTTTCAGGAGGGAAATAAGACCCACCCCCACTTTACCCCCACCCCTTCGGAAGCAGTCTAGTCCTTGCACCATCCCCAAAGGTTGAGCGAGGCCAACACCCCCCACGCCTGGCACAGGGCAGTGGGCACAGCAGGAGAGGGTACGAGATTCATCCCTTCCTTCCGACCTCCATTGGCTTGAAGAGTGGGCGGCTTGAGCATCTTAAGATTTCTCTGTGACAACACTCTGAAAGGGAGGTCCCCCAGACTCCTCTTCTCCCCCAACAAAGAGACACAAGGCCCACAGGACCACACCCTCTTCCCCACTTCCCAGGGGATATGGAAGGTGCCTCACCCAGCTGGGAGCCTCCCTAAGTAATCTCTCTCCCAGGCTTCGCAGAACCCATAGCACCCAGCTGTTCCTGGGCATAAACCCCACGCAATCCTCATGTTCAACTTTGCTTTCCAAAACAAGCTTGCTTGGAAGCACAGTGTGGTGACAGCGAGGCCAATGTCTACCTGGGTCCAGGAAGCTGGAGGGCAAATTAAAGCTAAGGAGGAGCAGGGAGAAGTGAGAAAGCTGGGGAGGATGACTCAGCTGATCTGAACCAGTCTCCCCGACTACCTGGGGCAGCTGCCTCATTTATCCTATTCCACGTAGTCACAGGAGAGGAAAATAACGCCAGCACCGCGGCTGGGAAAGTGGGGGGCCTGATTTGCAAGGCTAAGCAAAGCAAGGAGGCAAGTTCACTGTCCTTTTGTTCGCTCAGGCAGCACTTGGCCGATGAGCTCCACCCACCTACACCTTTAAGCTGTGCCTCCCCATGCAGGCCCAGAAGGTCTAACCCTTGGATGAATCCCAGGGTCTGCCGCAAACATCTGCCAGGGCCAACAGCCCCCAGGGAGCAGATACATAATGTGAACTGCATTTGGATGAAGAAGGAGTTGGAGAAGGCAGTGTGAGCGAATCTGGATCACAGTGGAAACTGCTCAGGAATTTGGCTTTGTGTCTGAGTTGATTCTTCTTAGACAATCACCTTGACGCGGTATCTCCCAGCACCCATTGCTGGGGGTGGGCTGGGCTGAAGAACTGGGGAAGGGAAGGAAGATAGTAAAGGTGAATAATCCGGAGACTCTGTCTGATGACTCTTACTGGACTCTGCCAGTTGGCTTGGTTTTTTTTTGTTGGTTTTTTTTTCCCCTTTTCTCCCCGCTCTGCTGGGAAATTTGCTTCCCTAAGCAGGATTTTCGTTGACAATTTTTCAAAATTTACTCATGATTTCCAACCACGAGCAATGCTTCCCCAAGATGACCAGTCTTGGCTTTATCCTGAGCGCCATTCAAACCACAAAAAGAGAGAGCGCTCAGGAGCAAGCAGGGGTGGGGTAGGGATTCATCAAGGACTCCAAGAGAGCTGTGGACAAGACCCAGGGGGAAAAATCACCAGATAAGGTCTGCCACTGGGATGAGCATCTGCCCATCCTGCGCTGGCCGTTTGGACTGATGTCACAGAGTCGGCCACAAGGCATGCCAGAGCCTTGGTGGCAAGCTACTTGGATTATAAAGAATTGGGGTGAGGGTGAGGAGTCCAGGGAAAAGAATTCAGCAGGGGCTGGCACTATGACACAGCAGGTTGGTTGCTGCATGCAATCCTGGCATCCCATAAGGGCACCAACTCGAATCCCTGCCACTGTGCTTCTAAGCCAGTTCCCTGTTAATGCATCATCTGGAAGCAGGTAATAGCACAAGAACTTGGGACCCCCACCACCCCTGTGGAAGACAAGAGTGGAGTTTGAATCTCCAGGCTTCTCTCTGGACTCACAGCTTGACCCTTTGCAGCTATTTGAGGAATGAACCCATAGATCAATCTCTCTCCCTCCCTTTTATTTAAGATTTAAATAAATCTTTAAAACAAGCAAAAAATACAGCTGGGGTAGGGGGTTCTGACTGCAACCCCCTACCCCAGAGAGGTTAGGAAAGCTTCATTCTAACCTAGGCTTGCATCCAAATCCCCGTGCAGCCGCCAGCTGGAGACAGAACTGCACAGAGGCCAGTGCCTGAGTCCTGGGTCCCCTGTGGCAGTAGGTTAGGGCAGGGAAAGGCGGGCCAGTGAGTCTGCACACACCACACTGTTTCTGTTTGGCCCACAGTCCAAGAGGCACTGCAGCAAGGATTCATCTCGGAGTTCAATTTTCATGGAAATGAACCATTTTATCTCAGCACACAGGGCGGGAAATGAATTCCCTTTCCTTAATGTAGATAGACTAAATCCCCTTCACTTTCTTGCTTTCTAAAACAAATCCACACAAGCCACCGCCACGGGGCTCTGTTGGATGCCACCTGATAACTCCAGAAGCCTGAAGACTCCATCCAGAGGCCTGGTTTCTTGCAGCTCCTCCACCTGGTGCCACAGCCACTCCTAGAGTTTGCCAGGGGCTCTGGGAGGGCCAGGGCAGGCAAGGAAGCAGCTTGACTTCCAGGAAAGCAGAGGCTTTGAGAAGGCGGAGACTGTCTGAGCCAAAAGCCTGGGCGTCATCACTAAGGGCTTCTCAAGACACTGTGGTGGCAGCTTGCTGAGACGCGGCACAGGCCCCAGGCGCTCTTGTCAGCTGTCAACTGGACACCTTGTCAGCCGTAGGTTCTGCCTGCAGCTCAACAACGTTTTAGCAGACTGCGTACTCCCTCTGCTCTGTGTGTCTTCTAGACCTCTCTTGCCTTAGAGGGGACTTATATTGTGCAGTGGGTTCAGCTGCTGCCTGCAATGCTGGCATTCCACATCACAGCCGTTCCAGTTCCAGTTCAGCTCCATGCTGATACACCTGTGCCCCAGCCTGCCACGTGGGAGACATGAAAGGTGTTATCAGCTCCTGGTTTTGGTTGGGACCACCATGGAGGCCACTCAGGGAATAGTCCAGGGGATAGAAGATCTCTCTGTCTCTCCTCTCCATCCCTCTGTTTTTTTCAATTAAATAATCTTTTTTTAAAGATGTATTTATTTTTATTGCAAAGTCAGATATACAGAGAGGAGGAGAGACAAAGAGGAAGATCTTCCATTTGATGATTTACTCCCCAAGTGACCGTGATGGCTGGAGCTGAGCCAATCTGAATTCAGGAACCAGGAGCTTCTTCCAGGTCTCACAAGCAGGTGCAGGGTCCCAAGGCTTTGGTCCATCCTCGACTGCTTTCCCAGGCCACAAGCAGGGAGCTAGATAGGAAGCAGGGCTGCTGGGATTAGAACTGGCACCCATATGGGATGCCAGCGCATTCAAGTAAAGGACTTTAACCGATACGCTATTGTGCTAGGCCCTAAATAATCTAAAAAAAAAAAAAAAAAAGCCTTTGAGTAGGTACTATCATGAGAAGCTCTGACAATTCAAGGATCCTCCTTTGGATCACACAGCAAACAAGTGTCAGAACCAGGTTTTCAACTATGTGTGTCTCTGGTTTTGAGGCCTGTGTCCATCGTCTCTAACCTGGTCTGACTGAGGTTCTGGACCACTTTGCCAGCCCTGTCCATGCTATTCCTTATATGGACATTACCCTTCAGCACCATGAATACTTTTATGTCTCCTTAACTCTCTCCTGAACCTGCCATGCCCCTCACCCTCACCTCCAATTTGACATTCTAAACCTACTCAGCATGCTAAAAAGGCTTTTCCCTCCTCAGGGCCCCTTGACATTGTGTGAGCTTTGGTTCGGTGATCCTCCAAGTGTGTTTGAGTCAGCTGCACAGCCATGTGGAACTGTGGAAGCAGAGGCTGTGGCACAGTACCTGCCAGCCTGTGTTGGAATCAGTTTTCCAGGGGATTCTGGTGCACACTCAAGGCTGGGGGCCACTGGGCTACCTCTTGCTTCTCCAGAACCCCACAAGTCCTGGTGTTACTTATAACTAAGGTTAGCTCTTGTGTTGGTCTTTATTTTTATTAAAGACCTACAAAGAGGAGAGAGAGAGCAAGAGAGGTGTTTCAGCTGCCATTTCACTCCCCCGAGGGGCTTCAGTGGCCAGAGTTTGGTCAATCTGAAGCCAGATGCCAGGAGCTTCCTATGGTTCTCCCAGGTGGGATGCAGGGGCCCAAGGACTTGAACCATCCTCTGCTGCTTTCCCAGGCCATTAGCAGGAAGCTGGATGGGAAGCAGAGCAGCTGAGACTCTAACCTGCATCTACATGGAATGTTGGTGCTGCAGGTGGAGGCTTAACTTTCTGTGCCATGGCACTGGCCTCTTGTGGTGGTCTGTCATGCCTGAGTTTTTTTTTTTTTTTAATGTATTCTGTCATTGTTTTCCATTCCACTATGTAGTTTCCTATTCTGGGACAACTAACCAAAGTGACCGATGTACCTAGGACTTTATCACCAGTCCCTCCAGAACCAGCTTTGGTGTTGCCCAACATTGTCTCCTTTGTCAAGAGGGCCCTGAGTTGTAGTTTTCCATAAAAATCACCTGGGACCTCCTGATTGGCTCCCTCCCAGCCTTTCCCTGAGTCTCTTGACAACCCACAGCCCAGCCCTGTGCCAATCTACTTGTCCTGACAGTGAAATCGCACAACTCTACTTTGACTGATGAAGTCTCTGCCACTGGTCATGTTTTGTTTGTTTCTCCCTTTACTTCTGTCAATGTGTGCTTCATGTATTTCAAGTGCTGTCATGGTTGTGCACATGGTGTTGATGGCTTTCATGCTGAAGTGACCTTTCTATCATGATGAAATATCCATCTTCTCTCTGAAGTCTGTTATAGCTGATATAACTATAGCCTCCCAGCATCTGAATGTACTTTTTGTCATCCATGGATGTTCAACCAATTTGAGTCCTTATATTAAAAGTACATCTCTTATAGACTGCAAATAGTTAGGTCTTTTAGAAAAATCTATTATGACAATCTGTGCCTTTTAATTGGAATGTTTAGTGCATTAACATTTAATGTAATTATTGATATGGTTAAATTCAGTTTTATTTGTTCCCTCTGTTTTGCATTTCTCTGCTTCTCCTTCACTGTCTCCTTCTTAATTTTTAGAATTCCATGTAAATGTACCTATTGGATTTTTTAGCTGTACCTCTTTGCATTAATTCTTTAATGATTGCCCCAGGGAATACAATGCATCCTTAACGTTTCACAGTCCACTTAGAGTTACTATTTCAAGGGAAATATAGAAATTTTGCAACCACTGAGGCTCATTCCCCCTACTGCCATCCCGTAGCTCTCATATGTGTTGCATCTACATACATTATAAAACCCACAAGACAATGTTGTAATTTCTACTTTAAAGAGTCATGTGAATTTGAGGGCAATTAACAAGGCTTATTGCCACAGGGAACCTCAAAATCAAGGGAGGCCTTCCTTGGGAATCTGATTCTGCTCATGGTTAGAAACAGGAACCTGGGTTTTCCTGCTCTTTCCACTCCCTTCTAGCTAAGCTAAGGCAAGTTCTGGGTCCCAGGACAGAAGCACAGCAGATACATCCTTCATCCTGCCACTGCTCTGAGGCTTCATTGTGTCCCCTGGGGTCTGACCATCAGCCTCAAAGACCTCTGCATTGCCTGCCACAGGTCCTAGGCAAGCACATAAGGACCCAGAATGAATATGCACATTAAGCCTTGCCAGTGTCTTACCATCCTCTGCCTCTCTCCTAAGAGGCAGACTCTCTCTCTCTCTGTCTATCTCTCTGTCTATCTCTATCTCTATCTCTATCTCTATCTCTATCTCTATCTCTATCTCTATCTCTATCTCTATCTCTATCTCTATCTCTATCTCTATCTCTGTGTGTTTCACACCTCTTCACTCAGGCTATAAATCTAGAAGGTAAGGAGTCTGGGCTATGCATGAGGTACCAACTCTGCTGAATGAGCAAATGAACCTTAAAGGCATTTCCCAGCCCCTCTTAGGGCATCCTGGTGCGGGAGGAGAAGTGTGCTGCGAAGAGGGGCCCACGTGTGCTTGCCTTGGGAGTGGTGGGAAATGGTTTCCAGGAGCAGCGGGCACAGCCAAAAACATCACTGCGGATGGGGGCTCGCAGACCCCCAACACCACACAGATGTGGGGGTTGTGAAGCCAGGTGGGGGAAGCTCCCAGGCTGGGCTGTGTGGGTGGAAGCAGCCTTTGGAACACGCTAGTGTGTACCTGGAGGAAGCGTGTGCTGGGCCACCCAGAGCTGCTGACGCTGCAGCCTGGAGGGCTGAAGCTTTTTTAGAGAGACCATTAGTGTGGTGACAGGGAGAAGGATGAAAATGCCGCCAGAGCTGGGGAGGGGCGGGGGAGAGCACAGCGCTAGAGGCAGATGGAGGTAAGAGCACTGGGGACCCACAGGAAGTGGAGGGATCCTAGGGCATGGAACTGAGGCCAATCCAATAAGCCCCTCTGTCCTGCAATGAAGCGCCTGTGAATGTGGCTTAACCTGTGCCTCTGGAGGAAGAAGGGTGTCCTGGCAAGATGGGGTCTCCTAGGGGTCAGGGGAAAGGAGGAGGCCCTGACTGGAAGGCGGTGAAACTGGGAGTGCCTGTGAGTCATGCCTTCCATAGGTGCCAGGCTGCTTGAACAACACGAGACCTGCAATCCCTGACTTCCTATGAAATGTGAGCATCAAGCAATGGGGCAGAGTTGGGCCTGTGGACTTGCAGAGAGGCCAAGTGCAGGCGAGACAGAGCAGGAGTGAGCGTGGTATGGCTCAGCTTGGTTCATGAGAACAAGTCATCCCAGCCACTGGGCACTGCCAGCCAGGGTGCACGGAGTACCTGTTGTTCTGATGCCTGAGAATGAGTGACTGTTATTTAGTGGGAGGTATTTGTAGCTGTTGTGCGGGGGAGGTTAGATAAGTCTGCAAGGGCAACTTGACCTATTAGAATAACTTCCAGTGTCTCAGGCTCATACCAACAAAGTGGAGCCTACTCCGGAGACCTACTGTGTACACACCCCCATGGCAAGTTGGCCACTCATGTAAGACACTAACCCAGGCCTGGTGGGCACTCAAATTCAGGGTATTGTTGCATGATTCTTTGGTGCTGGAATTTTTCTGATTTTACAACATTGTTTAAAGCATTAAAGTTTAATGCATTTTACTTAGTCCTGACACCATGTGGTCAGCATGATTGCAACAAAGACAGTGCTAGGGCCTTCCATTAGGTTTCTGGGGATTCCAGCCAAGAAGGGTGTGAAGGCCTCCCCCAGCCCCTCTGCCCCTGAGGAAATGCCTTAGTCTTTCAAAATATGCTTTTCTTTCCAATCTAGTCTGACGGCAGCTTCCCTTACCTACAGCCAAGGTGACTGCCATTGCCAGATGATTAAAGGCCTGGACAAGCCCGACTCTTGCAGAATTCAAAGCAGATTCAAAGAACTGCTTGAGACCAGCCTCCTCTAGGGGAGCCATGAGGGACTGTGCCACACTTCCCCACACCTTCCTCCTCTCTGAGGACCTCCTGGTTGCTCCACAGACATGCTGAGACTTTTCTTGGTTGGAACAACAGATCCACTTCTGCCTGTCTTCCCATACGCAAATGCAGGCCTTATCTACCACTGGGGTCACTCACCCCTGTGGGAAATTCTGAACACTGCCAGGTCCCTGCCCACTGGGATGAGGATACAATGTTCCTGTCTGCACTCTCCCCTGGAAATGGTTTTGCCTAGAACATGTGGAAGCACAGGCAGTCCATCTTGTTTGAAATTCTCAAGGTAGGGAGTGGGGTTAGGGGAGGCTCTGCTGAATTCTGATCAATAGCCAAATCACCAGCAAGAGTCAATTCTGACTTTATCACAAACCACCAAAGCAAGCATTTTGCCTAATTACAGGTGTGGGGCCTGCCTGTCTTTCTGGTTCTAGTGGCCCAGCCCTGCTCCCCCAGGCAGGAGCCTGGGAGCCTGCATGCTGCTTCTGCACCCCGGCCAGCTCTTGCTGCTGTCAGTTCTTGCCTTCTTCATCTGCCCAGGTCGCCAGATGCCTGGAGAACCCATTTCTGTTTGCTCACTGCCTGGTGGTTGCATGGAGCACTTAGCTGTGTGATTGGCACAAGGCTCAGGAGAGCCGTTCTGCTGCCAATTCCCAGCAGGCTTCTCACCCCCGTCGCTCATCACGTCACCCGCTGAGGGCTGCTACTTCTGCTGGCTTTGCTCCCTCAGGATCCTGCATCTGGCATGTCTGCTGTCCACCCTCACGGTTGCTTCCCAGGCTGTCTCATGACCTTAACTGTGTGGGCTATGGAGGCTGGGTCATCGCTCCCCAGTTCTCCTTGGGATAGGGTCCTGCGACCAAGCATGATGGTCAAGGTCAATTAATTGGCATCTTGACACCTGCTAACTTGTTGGGGCAGGTGTATACTTATTTTTTATTTCCCATTACACAGCAGCCCTGCCATCACCAGTAAATAGCTCAAATGCTTTCTGATGAGCTGATGGGTAAAGACAAAAAAAAAAAAAAAACCAACCTTCAATTCAGCATTGTTACAATAACCATTGCAGCCATCCTGAGCTCCGCATTCCTCAGTGTGATCATTAGTGGTTTAACAGCTAACCAAACGTTCATAATCACAGGAATCATTAAGAACGATTCATTATTCAATTAGCAGCATCAGCCAGTGCCTCTGTTCCACTCCCGAGGGCTGTTGCCTGGCTGTTGCAACTTGCTTCTGTGACAATTATTCTGCACCGGGGTCCTGGCCCTCTGGATGGCCTGGAGCCCTTAGTCTCTTGTGGTGCACTGAGAGTTCAGACTGTGCCCTGGTATGCACCGCTTTCTCTCTCTGACTCCCTTTATGTCTCATGTTCTTCACTAGCTCCCATACACCTGGCACACAGGTCCAGGCTGCTGGGGAACAAGTCACACCTTCCGGGCTTCATGAGGTGGTATGGAGAGGATGGTCCTTGAGGTGGCCTCCCACTCAAGCAAACCCTCCTGAGGTGTTTGTGTAGGGGGCAGTGAGAAAGATAGTCAGGAACAACCTTTGGGGGAATGCAGAGCCATGGCTGTGACCCTCGCCCCCTCCCTGTTTGCCACTCTACCCATTGTCTGGATGAGTAGATTGAGGCTGAGATAGAGAGCATGACTTGCCTCCAGCCATACACAACTGCTGGGACCAGGAAGAAACCTCCAGGCTTCTGTCCCCAGTCGTGAGGGCCTATCTTTTATTTTTCCCTGAGTTTGAGGGTAAAATGAAACCTGCTTTTTTTTTTTTTTTTAACTTCCAGGTCAGGTGCTTCTGATTATGAGATTGATGCGCTGCCTACTGCGCTAAGGAGGCAACTCAGGTCAAGTGCTTCTGAACAGATAGCTGACCGCTGCCTAATTGTCAGGAGAGGCAAAAGTCACAGGAGCAGAGCAGTTTGGGCGCATGGACAAAAGAATCCCCATCTGCTTTCCAGAGGCTGCTAATGGGAGACGCTAGGGGAGGATGGAATGGCTTGCAAAAAGCTAATAAATCTGCAAGCCCAGCTGGTCCTCCTTGGATGCTCCTGAAGGGAAAGTGTGAAGTAGTGGAGACGTGGAGATGGGTTGAGGGGGCCCCTTCAAAGTCAGCCCCGTTTTTCCCAAGGACCCTGGAGCGGGGGCGGGGTGGGGAGAGGGTAGAATGTCTGAAGAGGGTGTTGGCTGGAGCTGGGAGGCCCCAGGCACATGTTGGGCATGCCTGGGAATTCAGTGGGCTTGGGCACCCTGAAGCGGAGAGCAGGGCTGGGACTCAGGCGGGCTAGCTCCAGCGGCTGTGTGCACCTGGGCAGGCCACACAACTTTGCCGACCCTCATCTGGGCCACTGATCAAGTGAGTATGATAATCCTCCCTCTGGGGGTGCTGCGAGGATTAACTGTGCTAATGTATATGAGGCTCCAGGCACAAGAAAGGTGTTCCACGCTTTCTTCCTTTCCTTCTTTATGTCCCCACCCCCCACTCCCGCCCACTGCTCTGCCCCTGGGAGCGAATAGGGGTCCGGTGTGGGGGAGGTTTTGAAAAGGGAATGGGGCCAGGAAGAAAGAATAGCAGCTACCACCAACATGCAGGGGTGCGGACACCTGTGCTATCTCTCCCATTGCCCATAGAGGAGCTTCTAAAGTAAAAGGGGGGGGGGGTGAGGTCCCAGGCAGAGGGCACCCTCCAGGTTGGGTGGCTGAGGCCTTACTGCTGGAGACCAAGAAAAACCTTTTCATTGGGTTTCTCATTTTCAGATAGATCAGCCCCTAGCCCAGCCTCGGGCAGTCAGGAGGGATCTGGAGGCTGCAGACCAGCTGCAGGTTGGGCTTGAGAGTGATGTAGGGGCTTGCAAGTGTCCTGGGCTGGCAGGACTGAGCCAACTCCCGAGTTGCTGTTGCTGGGTGGAAACCCTGTATTCTCTGGGCACTAAGGCCTTCCCTGGGCCACAGGCACAGATCTCCGGTTCCCCGTGCTTTGAATGGTGACTTTGGGCTGCCTGCTTCTCTCCTCCACACAGTGTAAGCTGGGAGGTTGGGGTAGGAGAAGGCTTCACATGTCAGACTGTGTGCTCATGGGTCTGGGGCCTGGCTGGCTGACGTTGCACTCAGCTTTGGGCTTCAGCACCTTTTTCTCTTCTCCCTCCTTCAGCAGTTTCTGTCTGGTCCAGAGCACAAGAGGGCAGGGGCCTCAGTTCATCTGCACCCTGCTCCATTTCCCCTGCATCACCTCTGCTATGCTCTGGGACCAGAGGGAAGTCCTTCCCTGCAGCTAACCTGCACCCTGGCTGCTGCAGCTGCTGCTCACTGCCTTTGGGTTCCCATGGAAGACACCATCTTCAGGGCCTGCCCCTCAAGCCAAGATAGAAGCCCTGGGGGAGGGAAAGCGAACTTTAAAAGGATGTTTAAAGTTTGGCTTCTCATCACCACATCTCAGCTAAGTCCATAAAACCGCCTTATAAAGCCCACTGGCCAGCCAGCTGCCCTCGGCCTCGGGGCCTCCTGGTTTTACGATCAGCCCCCAACTCAGACTCCAGCTGGATGTAGGAACTGGCTGGCTTTTATGAAGAGATGTTAACGAGAAGCATCTCTTGCCTTCTGTCCTCTTCCCAGGCCCTCCACTCCTTGGCTCATTTATGCACTCCTGGGGAGGTGGGGGGCTAGAGGTAAGCCTTGAGCCAGGGAGGGGTTTGGGCGAGCGGGGTGGAGGGGAGGGTTGGGTAGGAGGAATGCCATAAGTTAGAGCTGGGAGTAGCAGGGAGGCTTCTTGCTTGGAAGGTTGGTCCCCCGGGTAAAGCGGACCCAGCACCTGGGTGGCACCTCCCGGTCCTGCGTGGCAGTGTTTGTTAACAACACTGTCATTGTGAAACAGTGCTGGGAAAACAAACACTAACAGCTCTGATAACTCACTGATTGGTCGGGTGAGTGCAAGTGCGGCTCAGGCACAGGAGGGCCATTTCCAGTACCAGCTCCTCCATTTCCTGCCAATGCATCCTGGGAAAGTAGCGGTTCAGTGTTCAGGCCCCTGCCACCCAGGTGGGAGACTCTCACAGAGTTCCAGGCTCCTGGCTTTGACCTGGCCCCAGCTAACCCTGGCTGCTGTAGATATCCGGGGAAGTGGACCAGCTGATCCAGCAGCTCTCAAGTGGATGGAGATAAAGAAATAATACCATAAGCATTGCAAAGAGAGGGCCAGTATGCATGAGGTGCTGCTCAGAAGACCAAGAGTGTCTTCCTGGAATAGGTACCCACTGAGCTAGGAGAATGCTACCAGAGGCAGGGGAAAGAGCTGTTTGCTAAGGTACTGGGAGTGAGGGATGGGTATGTGGGTCAGTGGGTTGGAGGGTCGGAAGGAGGGGGCTCCTGTGCTAGAGCCTGAATTCTTACAGCCTTAATTCAGGGACAGGGGAAGAGGGGCCCGCAGGAGGGAGCGGCCCAGGATAGACAGGGCTCCTCTCACAGCAGCACCTATTATGGGGACTGCAGGCAGGGGAAGGGGGCATAGCCAGGTGAAGTGGTGAACGTTGCTAGAGCCATGGAAAGAGAAGGGAAACCCCAAAGGGGAGATGCTCCTAGAGGAGAAAGTTCCTGGGCAGGCCAACACTCACAGGCAGGAGCTGCAGATGCGAGCACAAGTTTTGAGTCAGCTCAGGGTCAGCCGTGAGCCCCAGGCAGCCGCCTGTCCCTGGGCAAGCAATGGAAGGGAGAGGAGGTTGCTGCCTTGCCCTTTTGTCATGTTCCCAGAGCAGGTCCCCTTGCCCTTATTTCTTAAAAAAAATTTCTTTATTTTTATGGGACAGGCAGATTTTTACAGAGAGCAGAGAGAAATATCCTCAGTCTCCTAGTTCACTCTTCAAATGGCCCAATAGCCAGAGCTGAGCTAATCCCAAGATAGCTTCTTTCAGATCTCTCACACAGGAGCAGGGTCCCAAAGTTTTGGGTCATCTACTGCTTTTCCAGGCCACAAGCAGGGAACCGGATGGGAAGTGGAGCAGCCAGGACACGAACCAGCACCCGCATGGGATGCTAATGCTTGAGGGTGGAGGATTACCCAGTGAGCCATTGAGCTAGGTCCATCATTTCTGAGTGAAGCCCCAGTGCCCGTCTATAGTCGGGTGCTTAGAATGGGGAAGGTTGAGCGACAGGGGCCATATCCCCAGCACCATCAGCCACATAGCGTCATGCGGTAGGCGTGTCTCCCAGCTGCTCACCCGGGATCCCCCAACTCATCTCCCTGCACACTCAGCTGTTTCCAGAGATCCCCTGTATTCACACAAGTGAATCCCTACACTATCAGCGTGAGCTCACAAGCATGAATGTTGCAGCCCCAGGGGATTTGGGACTTAGGAACAGCTTGTCCTCACTACAGGCACAGCACCTGCATGTTGAGAGCCCCAGTGGTCTCTAGCCAGCTTCCCTTCTCCCTCTGGCCTGTAATTCTCCTTGCTCCCACTTCTTCTCACCTCCAGCAGATAAGAATTGACCCTGATAGGGACCAAGTTCTTAGCCCTATCACCAAGCCCTGCCTCTTCCAACCCGCAAGTACCGGCAGACTACCTAGGACTCAGCCTGGCTCAGCTAGCAGCTACCTCTCCTCCCTGCTCCCTCTACACAAAAAGCCTGGGGCCAAAAGGGTAGGGCTAGGAACTGCTGCCTGGTCTCCAAGGTGCCCCAGGCAGCAGGAAACATGCCCACCAGGGTCTTCTCTACCCTAGGGTTGGGGGTCGAGGAACCCCTCCCCGCAACCCCTTCCTGTAAGGCAGGTAGCAGGAAGACTAGTAAGGGATAGGCAGCTTCCCAGGCCAGCAGCTTGTCTCCACGTCCCCTCATACACGCGCACCCTTCCCCTCTGTAATTAGAACGGCCCCTCCAGCACCCTGATCAGGCTGTGATTTATGAATGGGGAGTTGGTGTAGAGAGATTCCAGCACCATCTGCTTGGGAGCAAACAGGAAGAGCTTCAATGTGCTGCAGACCTGGGGGAGGGAGCCAGTTGGTGTAACAGGCTCATAAAAGCCTCTCCTAATGGCCACAGGTGCTCCCGCACCCGCCCACCCCAGCCCCCAGTGGAAATCTGCATCCCTGGGACTAGGACCAGACTGCCTGGAGGCAGTGACAGAGGAGAGTAAGGACCTCCAAAAGACCTGGGGGCAATTCCCACAGAGTGGGCTGTTCACCCAGCTCTGGGAGGGGGTGATGATCCTGAAGAACTGCAGTGTACTCCACAGTGACCGTGTGCTAGCAAAGTCAGACATCTCAGACCCATTGTAAGATAAGGGCATGGAGGCTGTGGAGGCTGGATGGGCCTAAACCTGCAGCAATGGGCACCCGGGTCAGGACCTGAACCCAGTCTACAGAGACCGCTGCTCCCCATCGCTGAGAACCTGTAGGGATTAAATGAGATGAATAATCCCCAGTGCCTAATAGCATGTGGGTGTAATAGGCATTTGGGTTTTCCTTCCTGGTTTTATAGCTCTGGAAGACTGAAGGTGGGGAGGAGAATGGGGAAAAAGGAAAAAAAGGAGGAGGAGGAGGGAGAGACTCAAAGCCCACAGAACTTCCTTTATATTGGGATTCGCACCCAGTGGCTTGAACAGCAGCTAGGCCAATCTTGAGCCACTGAGAGTTCTGTCACCTCCAAGTGACCCAGCCCCTTTTAACAACACACCTTATGCTAACTTGTGTTTTGCAGTAAGTAGGGCTGTAAAAGGACTGCCGTGCATCCAACCATCCCATGGCAGGTGGCCTTAGCTTAGCTGTGGGCTCTGTGCTCCATCCCCAGTGCCCTCCTCTGTGTTTGCCCAGCTATGGTCTCAGTCAGAAGGAAGAGTCAGACCCATCTGAGTTCCTAGAAACAAAGGTCCTGACCCTGCCCCAGACTCCAACTGTGACCTCAGCCTGAGCGTGACTCTTAGGATCTTGGAAGATTCCCAAGGTTGCTTCAGGACATTCCCACTCCCCCACTTCCCCACACCCACCACGGTGCCCCAGGATCCAGAACTTCAATGTAAAAGTTCTAGCCCAGGAAAGCAGAAAATTCCTGGGCCCAGCAATGCAAGGACCAGACCTTGTTTGTTCCCATGGCTCCTACCTTCAAGAAGGAAGTCTGTATGGGCAATGCAGACTGGTGGAAAAAAAAGTTGTCAAGATGGAGAGACGAAGGATTTCACCAGCAAAGAGGGTGATTCATAGGAGGGAGAGTAGAAGAGAGAGGTGCCTGCTTAGCTGGGCCTCAGTCCAACGGGATCTTGACAGCAGGTGAAGAAAGTCAGGTGTTTCAGAGTAAACCACCATGGCATCAGGTACTGCTGCGCCTCAGCTCATGCTTGATTTCTCACATATAAACTGATGGGTGGAGAAGCTTTGCATGCCCCAGCCAAGAGGGTGCTGGCCTGCTGGGCGGCCCCACACTTGCGCCACTTGCAAGCTGCAGTCCAGGCCTCTTTGAACACACTGGGACCACAGTATACAGAAGGCCATGAGAACCTGGGAGGTGAATTCCTGCCCTGCAATCTGAGGACTGAGAGCATCAGAGCTGTGCCTACTGCCTGATTAAGTGGACTCTTTCAGCCTCCAACAATGAAGGGCAAGAAGACAAAGAAGAGCCCACAGGAGACAGCACCTGGCTAGCCCAGCTGGAGCACTGACATTCTTCTGCCTCCCTCTGCCACCTCCATCCATGACACTGCCTCTCCCACTCAGTCAGGCCTTGGGGCTCCCCTACTATCCAGTCATAACCCTTGGCTGACATCACCTATTCATCCAGTCACCCAGTGTCCTCTGAAGGCCTGGTCTCCTTCTGTCCCTGAACTCGTGCCCTCATCCCAGGTGAGCTGGCTACCCACATGGACATCCCAACACTCCCACCGGCTGTCTTCTTTACTTCCTCTCACCAGCAACTTCCTCCTTCCACCTTGGCCCCAACATGCCACCCAACACTTCTCCTGTACTAGCTGTCCCAACATTGGCCTCCATCTTAGGCCAATGCTTTTTTCCCTTCTTTCCATTAAGGCTGATCTCCATCCATGGAGAGTTCTCCACTTCTGTCATTCTGCCTTCACTGCTCCAGCTACCGGGGGTCAAGTGCTGACTGTCTCTCTCAGATAAGGCACTCTGCAGGCTGGCACCTCCTTCCCGGCTCCAGTCTGGCCTGAGTGACCTGCCCATGTGTAATTAGCCAGCTGTGTGCTTCATTCTCCTCCTCGGTGCCCTCTATGGCCAGAACTTCTGAGGATGCCCAGCCCCTGAGGATGCCAGTCATCGGCTTTCCCCATCAGGATCCTTAGACCACCGGACAGCATAGGGAAGTCACTCCGCTGTGCAAGCAATGCCACTCGGGGTTCATGACTCCTGACTTCAGCACAGCCCCTGGGCTGCAGTGGCCCTGGTGGTCAGTCAGCTCCTGTTCCAACTTTTATCACTTTCCCTGCCACTTTCCCAGGTATGATAATTATCGGAGAAAATAGAGACGGTCCCCCAGGCCACATCTCCCTCAACGGCAGAGGTGCCAGCCCCAGCCCTGCCTTTGTCCCACATCCTGCTTTCACTCTAGGCCACCCAGTCCTTGTGAACCTCCTTCTGCTGTGGTGACCTTGCCCTCTCTGATGGATACTCCCCTGCTCCTCCCCCTCTGCCTGCCTATCTCCATGCCCAGGCTCTCTGGGGATCTCTATGGTTCCTGGTCTTGCCCCACACCCAAATACTCTGATCTAAACCCAGCCAAACCTCTTATAGTTGGAAGCCTGGCATCTGTGGCTCCGCTTACAGCCACTACAGGTGACCCATTGCCCTGGGTGCTTGGACATCCATTCTACAGGCACCACGCCTCCCACTGGGCCTCTTAGCCCCTTTTTCAGACGTGTTCTTCTCCCTGGTTTTCAACGCTCCCTGCACCATCCATTCAAGACATCACCTGCTCCCCAAGCCAGAGAGCCCTGGGCCTTGCCTCAGCTCCTCCCTACTTCTCTCAACCCCAAACACCTTGTGTCCTGGCCACTCTGTCCCAGAGGTGGCTCCCTATCCCTTCTACCCTGCAGCTGCCCTTCCCCAATTCTTACCATCCTTTTCAAGAGCTCCCTTTGGTCTCTCTCCTTCCCATTGTTCCTTGGGCCTAACTCACCATTGCCCAATAAGCACTTTGGCCCAAAGAGCCCAGCCAGAGGTCACCTGCCAACCCCTCTGGGAGGTTTAGCCGTGCCCTGTTGTCAGTTCCCCATGCACTTGATTCACCCAGTCTACAGGCGTTGGGTATGCATTGACCCTGTCTGGGTATTCTCCCGAACAATGCATTGCCCAAATTTCCTTGTAGATGGAGTTGCCTATGTGGTGTCCCTCTGCTCAAACTACTTGGATGCTGCTGGTCGCTCCCAAGAGGCAGCTGCAAGCTCCCCTTCTGTGCCTTCCCCAACACTTGAGTTTGTCAGACTTACATTTTCACCAAGCTGCTGAGTGTGTAGTGCTCTTTGGGATTTTTATTTGCATTTTGTGGATTTTTAACAAAACCACACACCTTCTCTCCTCTTATACTTATTGGCCATGTCGATTTCAGCATCTGTCATTCTTCAATGCAATTCCTCATTGAGCTTGTGGGTGTCTGGCACACTCGCTGTCAGGGGCCTTCTGCAGATGAGCCCTTGGCAGGCGGCATTCATGGTGAAAGATCTTCCTACTCGGAGACTGGGCTTTGGAACTCCCTGTGCTGTCTTTGAAGGAATAAAACCTCATGATTGGAGTGTTCTCAAATGTATCAATCTTTTCCTTTATGGCTGGTATTATTTTTTGTGTGTTATTTAAGAAATCGTTCCCTAGCCTAAGGTCATGGAGATATTTTTCTAAGTTGTCTTATGAAAGCTTTATTGTTTGGCTTCTCAAATTTAGGTGCATGCCCCACCTGGAGTCCCTCGGCTCTCAGTACTTGCTCCGTGGCACTGCTAACTCCATCTGTTTATAAGCCTGTCTCCTCCTCTCAACAAAGACCTCCTTCAGGACAAAGTACCAAGGCATATTTTAAATCTTTGCTTCCAGGAGTCCAAAACAGTGCCTGACACACAATAGGCAGATGTCCTGGACTGCCCGGATGGCAAAATCCAGGTACAGCAACTTCCATCTTTGCCTTCCACTCCAGGGGTTAATGTTTCTGGCTCAAGTGTGCTGAGCACCTACTGGGTGCTTAGAGTCACAGATGGTGAAGTCTCAACCTTTAAAGAGATCAGCCCGTGCACCTGGTTTCTGGACACTGGCCCTCACTCTGGCCTGGGTTCAAATCTCCGTCTGTCAGCCTCCCATTATCTGTCTAACCTTGAGTGAGTCACTTCCGGATGCTGGATTTTGGCTTCCTGTGTTGTGAAAAGGAAAATGACTGACAACTTCATGGCTGGCTGTAGAGGACGAACAAAAGAGTAACAACAGAAAGCGGCAGGTGCATGGTGAATGTCCAAAAGTGGCTGGGTAGAGTAAATGATGGAATGGGTGAAGGATAAGCTAATGACCCAAGATGGGAAAAGCAGGAAGAGCGAGCATTGGGAGGGCGCAGCAAAGAGACCACAGGGCCTGCGTGGGGGTCTCTGTCAGGCCTGCCTTGTCACAGTAACTGCTGTCAGCAAATGCTATACAGACAGGAATCCCCTCCAGGGCTCCCTTCCCCAACCCACTGCATCTGTTGACTCAAAACCCCACCACTGCCAATTTAGCCTGCAGTAAGGCAGGGGAGTCGGGGAGAGGGAGGGAGGTATAGGAGTGGGACTACACAGAAAGGGGTCTTTGTCTGAGCACCGTGTGGCATTTCAAATTTAAGCAGGGTTTTATTTATTTATTTTTTAAGCTCCTAAAGAGTTGAGTGGGCTGTACTTGCAGTAGGAGGCTCTAAATTAGACCGCATGGAGGACTTCCAATGGGATCTCTGTGTTTAGTGGTAGAACAACGTAAGGGTTGCCAAGGCCCTGGGGAGGGGATCTATGTTCCCAGGCACAGGTGCAGGGGCCAGCCCTGAGGAGAGACTCCGGAGGGCTTAGTCCTGTGATTCCCCAGTAGACCCTCTCCGTTGTTGGTTGAGGACAGCATATTCTAGAAGCTTCTTTGAACCCAATAGCCACTAGGCTATCCTGTTTCAAGTCTTGACTTGGAGGCTCTCTCTCTCTCTATTGCCAGCTACTTCTACTGAAGCTTTTCTCGGGGCAGTCCCGGATCCTCAGAAGGTCAAGGCTGGGCCCAGGCTCTCCCATGCCCATGCACAGCCCTTCCATCCAGGTCACTTCCAGCCCTGAACCCCAGCCCTGGTAAACAGCCTAGATGGCTGTCCCTGGCCTGCCCTGACCCCCTCCCCGGGTTGGACTTGGACTTTCTCCTCCCTATGCCCCACCCATCACCTTCCCTACCTCTGGTTGGTTTCCTGTACTCCCTGCCCAAGAGGGTACACACAGTTTTCCGTGGTGTCCTCTGCCTGTTCCTCTCTGGCTGTCCCCCGATGTCAGCCTCACTCCTCTGACCTCCCCTTCCTCTCTGTCTCTCTCCATCTCTGTCTCGGTCTGGCACCTCTCGGGTAGTACAGCGGAGGAGGGCAGACCTGCCCTCTGCCCTTTGAGGGCTGGACTGCTGGGTGTGTGGGCTGTGCCAACAGCAGGCAGATTAGCAGGAGACAAGGTGGACAGATGTGTTACGGGCCCAGGCATCCCAGGGGAGCACAGGGGATGCCTGAGCACCTGGTGTGATGGCAAGGCTTCTGTCCTCCTCTGCCTGGGGAGACAGGAGGGGCCCAGGTGAGCTGGCTGAGATGGAACAATTCTGTTGGGAACAGATGAATGGGTGACAGCTGATGACACAGTCAGCCTGGGTATGCTGTCCACCTCCAGTCTCTCCGCTGAGATAGGCATGCACCTCCAGGGAGGGAGGAATTCTCAAACACCATGGCCCTTGTGGACTCTTCCCCTCACCCACCACACCATCCTCCCCTGCTCAGTAACCAGCATTGCCAAAACAGCCCTTGTCTGGCCACCTTTCCCTAGCTCCTTCCTCGTCCCTCACTCCCTCCTCTCCCCCTCCTCGGCTCTCCTGGCTGTCCCTGGCTCAGGATCTTCCTCTTAGTCTCTTTCCTGGCCACTCAGCAGGCTGACGTCAGCCACCAGGCTCCTTGTCCCCAGTGCGCCCCTCTCTCCCTCCCTCAGGCATCATCCCTGGGGACAGACCTTCCCAACAGCTGCAAGGCAGACCAGGGCCTTGTGTCCCACAGCCCTGCTGTGTGAGCCCCAGTCCTGGCGGGGGCGGGGAGGGGGTGCATAGTCTGTCTTCACTCAGCACCTGCTGAGGGCTCCTTTGCTCTCCTCCCTCTCCCAGGATTCAACTCAGGGCTTCTACCTGACTCAGAGCTCCATGGGGCCCTAGAGGCAGAAACACAGGTTCCCCTCAGGAGTTCGCAGGCCAGCAGGGGAGGACATATCTGTCCACAGAATCCAGGGGCGACAGCATAGGCAGGCAGAGAATCCAGGGCAGAGCATGGACTGAGGCGCCCAGGGGAAGGTTGACCAGCATTGGGTCAGAGAGCCTTGGCTGGAGCCAGACCAGCCCCTGGGACCAGCAGAGATGGCCATTTAGCTCAGGGGCTGGAGTTGCATGAGTTGTATGGGTATTTGAGAGCCCAGGGAAGACTGAACGCCTCTCTCCCCCTCCCCACACACACCGTTACCAGGGAAAGGAGAAATGGGAATTTTTGCAAGCCATGATGATGTCTGAGTTGGAGTCTGCAGTTCACTCCAGGAGAAGGAGAGGGGGAAGTTTCTCAGGCTAAGGCACTGGCACATGCCAGGGTAGGAGGGCAAGGAGCTGCCCAGGAAGACGCTGGCTCCCTGTGATGGGAGCAAGAGATGCAAGGTGTGATGAGCAGATGCCTACCCCAGTGTGCCATGCTAGGGGTCCTGATTCTTCTGGCTACCTGCTGGACAGTGGCACTGTCGCTTTTTTTTTTTTTCATAGGGACATTTTATTTATTTATTTGAAAAACAGCATTACAGGGAGGAAAGGAGAGATAAGGGAGAGAGATACCTTCCATCAGCCGGCTTACTCTCCAAATGGCCTTAACAGGCTGAAGCCAGGAACCAAGAGCTTCTTCTGGGTCTCTCCCATGAGCACAAAGGTCCAAGCACTTGAGCCATCCTCTGCTGCTTCCCCAGGTACGTTGGTGGAGAGCTGATTTGGAAGTGGAGCAGCTGGGAATTGAACAGGTACCCATGTGGGATGCCAGTGCTTCATGTAGCAGTTTATTTATTTATTTTTAAAGATTTATTTTTATTACAAAGTCAGATATACAGAGAGGAGGAGAGACAGAGAGGAAGATCTTCCGTCCGATGATTCACTCCCCAAGTGAGCCGCAACGGGCCGGTGCGCGCCAATCCGATGCCGGGAACCAGGAACCTCTTCCAGGTCTCCCATGCGGGTGCAGGGTCCCAATGCATTGGGCCGTCCTCGACTGCTTTCCCAGGCCACAAGCAGAGAGCTGGATGGGAAGTGGAGCTGCTGGGATTAGAACCGGCGCCCATATGGGATCCTGGGGCATTCAAGACGAGGACTTTAGCCGCTAGGCCACGCAACCGGGCCCCATGTAGCAGTTTAATCTGTTAAGCCATAGCATTGGTTCCTCCCACAGCCCCTCATCCCCTCCCCCCTGCAGCCCATCTCACTTTTTAATGCATCACTGGCAGTTTTCTGGAGGGTGGGATGGCAGAAGGAGTGTCTGAGATCAGCTGACAGCTACTACAGCAGTCCTGGCATGTGCTGTAGAGAAGCAGGCCAGGGCTGTGGCATGGGAAAGGTGGCCAGGGGACATTTGGAGGGCATCTTCTGAGGTGGAAGATTTGACATCCACGTGAAAGGTGGAGCCAGGGAGGAAGCTGGGGACTTTCCAAGCACACAGCTTAGGGACCTCAGGGTGGAGGGAGTGTGTGGGGCAGTGCAACCTCCCGCCCCCACTGGTGGTTGCCCATGAGGCATGCAGGCCAAGAGAGGCCCCCAGTAGCCAAGAGGTCTTGGAGCTGATGCTGCTGAGGCCGTGTAGAGGCTGAGCTTGGGTCTGAACTATTTATAGCTGGTTCCAGCTCCAAAGCAAGACAGGGGCAAAAGCAGGTGTAGGAAATACTACTTGCTGCCGCCTCCAAGCTCCTCTTGGTGTCTGCCCATTCACATGGAGCACATGAACCCCCTGCAACACACACACACACACACAACCCGCACGCACACATGTATGCACACACACAATCCCCCCCCACACACACACACACTCAGAGCTAGGGAAGCAATGCCTTAAATGTTTTAGGATAACCAGCCATATTTGCAAATGCAAATTGCCTTCTCTTCCACCCTCACAGCTCCCCCACACAACTGCTCCCTGAGCAGCTGGAGGCAGAGCTGGGTGGAGGGTGGGCAGCAAAAATAAATCCCATTTTCTGTTCCTTTCCCGTGTTGGGCCGCAATCGCCCGCTGCTGCTGCTGCTGCTGCTGCTGCTGCTGCTGCCTCCCGCCCTCCCCACAGATGGGGGGATTAACCGGGGCCTCAGGTTGGGCTCCAGGGCTCTGTCTCCTGGGGAGGGTGATGGGCAGGGCAGGGACAGAGCTGGGGAGGGGGTGGAAGTGTTCGGTGACAGGACTAAGAATAACAGCTTCCATCAGGCCCGACACTCTCTCCCACTTGCCTCAGCTCAAGTTGTTCCTTGTGTGTGGGAGACAGACAGACAGATATGGGGTGTCTGTGGGGGGCCAGCGCTATCTGGGGGTGGGGCTGCAGGGGGTGGTGTGAGCTGACAGGCAAGTGGCCGGAGACAGAGCTATCCAGTGTGAAAGTGAGGGTGGTGGGCCTGAAAGCATGGGGGTGGGGTGGGGACATGGGGACATGCCATGATGACAGAGGCTGCCCTTGTGTGGGAGAGAAGCCCAGACAGGCAGGTGCGGGAGGGCAGGGCTGGGCTCAAACGCGTGGTCGTCATCGGGGTGTGTGGGAATGGCCAAGGTAGGGGTGGCAGGGCTGGGCTCTGCCCTGGAACGGGGTGGGGAAGGATGAGGCCTCTGTTTGTGCAACACAGGCTGAGGCAGAGGGAGCCAGAAGGCTGGCCTCTCCCATGTGAGGGCCACCGTGGAGGGAAGGCTATTGCCCAAGGGAAGGGCTGGGTGTATGGCCCATGAGCAATTTTTGCGGGCTGCCGACGAGGGCAAGTCTGGTAGGCATGTGTGCGTGTGTTACAGAGAGTCTTCCTCTGTATACCTATGTGTGTGCTATCACGTGTCTCTGCATCAATCCTATTTCAGAGTGTATAGGGCTCATTCGGGAGAATGTGTGGCTGCAAACAGGAATGCTGTTCCTTGTATGTGCATGGATGTATATCTGTGGATGTACATATGAACAGGCACAATTGTGTGTGAGTTTGCACGCCTATGAATGTGTGTGTATGATTCGGTATGTGTATAAGAGTGGTTGGGGAGGCCAGCGCTGTGGTGCAGCGTGTTAAGCCTCCATCCCATAGGAGTACCAGTTTCGGTCCTCAATGCTCCACCTCTGATCCAGCTCCCTGCTAATGTATCTGGGAAAGCAGTGGAAAATGGTTGAAGTACTTGGGCCCCTATACTCACATGGGAGACTCAGATGGAACTCCTGGCTCCTGTCCTCAGCCTGTCCTAGACCCGACTATTACAGCCATCAGAGAGTGAACCAGCAGATGAAAGATCTTTCTGTCAATCCCCACCAACCCTCACTATTACAGTGACTTTCCAATAAGCAACTAGATCAATACATCTTTAAAAACCAAAGTGTAAGTGTATAGGCATATGGCGAGGTCCTCAGGTCCTGCAGCCCATCACTGGCTCCTGGTAGAAGAAGAAAGTGAGGTAAAGGTTGGTTGGTCCTCTAGTCTGCTCCACATTTCCAGGATAGAGTGAGCCAAAGGCCTGGGCTGGTGTCAGAGGACAGATTTGGAAGAACAGGTGCCTGAGTTTGCTCAATCATGGTGACTGTTCCACCTCCTCCGGTATCAACTGGCTGCAGGGTCAACCTGCCTCAGGAGTCGAAGACATAGCACTTGAGTCCGGCATGCTACGTGGTTGGTCCTAGCCTGCTGCAACTGGGCCACGTCAAGGCAGCAGTCTGGTGCCTTCTTGCCTGGATTTGGTCCCCTGGCCTTGTCTCCAGGAGGCCATGAGGGCCCACCTAGCTCAGGTTTTGATCCATTTAGAACATCACCCAGCAAGGGGCCCTTTAACTCAGGACTTTATGAAGCCAACTAAATGGTTCGTTGAGGATGACTAAACTCAACCTTGGAAAGAAAACTATAAACATTTTACTACCTAACTCAGCCAAGCATGATTACATATGGAAACTATGGACGCTACTCGGTGGGATTTCGATATTAATTTCCAATTTCCTCTTCTCTGAGGAGCTGATGAAAGCCCAAGTCCACGGCCATCCAGGCCAGAGTCACCCCACCCCCCAACGTCTGCTACTTCTTCTGGCCACTACTTCCATGCTGGCTGCATCCCCCCCAACCCCTTAGCTTAGCCTTGACCCTGGGTCCCCCAGGTTATGCTCACTCAGGGTTCATCTGAGTCTAACCCCTATAGTGGCACACAAGCTGTTGGGCAGCTTGTGTGTGTGTGTGTGTGAGAGTGAGAGAGAGAGAGAGAGAGAAAGAGAGAGAGAGAGAGAGAGAGAGAGAAAGCGCAGCCTCAGCTGGCCATGCTCCCTGCCTGCTGTCACCAGCAGCCCCTCCCCCTGCAATGGGCCCCAGGCTCAGCCTCTGCCCTCCTGTCCTCACCCTGGCTCCTGAAGGACCGTTTGCTCTTTCCTGGCCCATGCTTTCCCGCTGCCCGGAGGGTTGCCACGCTGCGCCACGGTCGAATAAAGGGAGCTGTGTGCTGGCCCCAGCGTTGAGCAGGAAGCCGCCAACAGCTTGCTCCCTTGGGCAGCAACAAGATCCCTCGCACTTCCCGTGTTGCACGCCTCCCCAGCCCCTCTTACAGAGGGAGCTGCTGGGCCATGTGTAATGCTGGGGAGACTCCACTTAACCTTGCATGCAACAAATAGCTTCAAGTGGAACTAACTCTGGGGAAGGGCCCAGAACAGGGTTTGGAGACAGACATGTCTGTTTGAGTGGCAGCCTGGCTGCCACGGTGGGGCACCGGGTGCAGAGATCAAGCCCCTGCCCCCAGCTAGCATACCAGAAGTGGTACTTAACCACGATCACTGTTCACAGGCTGCTGGTACCTCAGTGAGCACGCCCAGGGCTGCCCATACCTGGGAAGGGGTTTTCAATCTAACTCCCCTAGGCCTACCCTGGGCCTTGCTTCTGCTCCAACCTGGGAGGGCCTGGTGACAGGTTTGCAGAAAGGGCTAGACCAGCCCTGCCTTGTATTGCCTTCCCCTTGCATCTCTGAGAGCTTTAGGTGGTGGCGGCCTCTCGGGAGCTCCTGGGGAAGCCATCCCAGGTGAGGGTCCGATTGAGTTTGACGTGGTCTTTGCCCGAGAGCACCCCGGCTGCCGCTTTGGTTTTGATTACAGGAGGGCCTGGCACCGGGTAGCCGTGGCCTGTTCACCTGGACTGCCGGCACGAGACTCAGATGCTAATTACACGGGTAAGTACTTGCAGATTTCCCAGGCACAACAAAGATAATTTGTTTGCTCCATGGCTTGTTAGGAGGGAAGCTGGGCTCTGGTGACTGGGTGGCTTGTAGATTAGGTCCGTGGCCTTTCACCTCCTCTTGCCCCTGCCTGCTGGCTCTCCCAGCTGTACTGATTAGAAGCAGCAGAAATTAAGATCCCCAACAGGCAGCAGCAGCAGCAGCAAGAAGGAGGCAGGGCAGGGAGCAACAGGGTACCCTGTGGTGAGGCTAAGCCAGCTTGCAGACTCTAACGGGGCTCCTGCTTGACCAGCATGGCACTGGAGGAGGCAGGGTTGGCCCAGGAGCAGGAAGCATGGGCTTTTTTTGTGGTCCTCTGCTCTGATCATCACCACGCTGCTATTGTCATCCCAGTATCTTCACTAGAATTGGAGCAACTTGGTCTCCCTGGTAGCTAGGAGGCCATGAGAAGGGCTCACTCATGAGAGCCACCGGGGCTGGGGCAACTTGGGAGAGACCACCCATGACCACCCCTGGAGGGGAGCTCTTGGCTCTGATGGTTTCAGCAAGGCCAGAGTGCCATCTTGTCCAGTTGCGAATGGAGACACAGCCATCTCCTGGGTGTGAAGGGCATTGTGTGTGAGGGATGTGACCGGGCAGACTAGAGCTCATCTATGGAGGGGGACACTGGACTCAGTGGTGTCAGTCACAGGGCAGGAAGAACCATCGTTGCCCTCTTTCCTGGCTTCCTCCTGTCTGTCCCTGTGCAGGGGCGGAGAGGGGGTGGTAGTAGACGATTGCTGTGGTTCTAACCGATGCTGGCACTCCTTGGCTTCTGTGCCTGTTTTGTCCCTGTTTGCCCACAGCCCTACCGTGTGCCTGACCATGGCACAGCTGCCCAGGCCCGTGTTTCAGATGAAGGAGTTGATGGCCACAGAGCTGTTGACCCCTGGTTGGGGTCACAGAGTCACATGAACAACCATGATTTGCATCCAGCGGGGACTTTTTGTCTTCCGCTGGCCTTGTGTGACAAGCCAACCTCCTTCCCTTGGATACACAGGCAGAACTAGAACACATTTAGACATGGAGCATTCTGGGGCTGGGGTGAGGGTCTGAGACAGCGAGTCATGTGCCGCTCGAGCACGGTGGCTTCTGGGGTGCTCAGCCCTCACGCTGGGTGCTGTAGACCCCAGCAGCACAGCTTTTGCCCTGCTGTGCTGAGACAAGCTCTCCTCTTGAGCCTGGTGCCTCTTTTCCTTTCCCTCATTCTCCATCCCCCAGGCTGCAATTGACCATGGAAGGCAGAAGGAGACTGTTCCTGTGTAGTGGGGTCCTGGCCTTGCCACTTGCCACTAAGGCCAATCTGGAGTGTGCCCCGGAGCCCTGGGTCAGCAGGCATGGACATGTGGTGGTCCCTGCCTTCCTATTCATTCCAGCTGCACTGATTGGCGTGCCTCTGGCTGTACACCCTTTACATGTGGCTGAAGAGTTGCTAGTCTGGGAGGAGTTTCTTGGCGGCATGAAACTTCTGCTCTTGAACCGAAGACTTCTGCCTTGCCCATCTCCCAACGCTGGTCAAGGTGTCCAAGCTGCCCTCTCTGTATCCTACTTGTATCCCTTCCCGTGAAGGTGATTCATTAAGCCTCCCACAGATTTCACTTTTATTCCCTGATAAGAACGTTCAAAAATACATTCAGCCGTGGAAAGAATCCTTGTCCTAATTTTGGCTTGGGGAATGTGTTCCGCAAGCTGTCAGCTGGGAGTGAGCAGGAGGAACCTGGGGCCGTCCTTCCTCCCATGCTGTGGCCCTGGGGGGAGAGGGGCGGCAGGGGGAAATGTGAGAGGGTTGACCTTGACTCTGGTAGCTTGAGCTAGCCCTCAACCCCTGGGGGAGGCAGGATTCTGGGGACACCGCTGTCAGCTCCTGAAGTCACAATGATGTGAGAAGGACACGGGGCAGCCTGGAGGGGTCGATCCACCATGGTGAACTTTCCCTCTAAATGCTGGGAGGGACTTGCCTTGCCTGTTGCACAGAGGAGACCACCGGGTTCCTGGGATGCACATCAATGGAGATTCGGGACCCCTGGTCTTGGCGTCAGTCCTGCTACTTGCTGGGCCTCCCAGAGTCTCATGCAGGAAGATATTTATCCACTGCTCATCACATTGCCAGGTTTGCAGGTCTCAGTCTTGCCCCACGACCCTACCCATCCTGATCTTAAGGCGAGCAGCACACTGCTCTGAGAGACTGCATGACTTGATCAAGACCAGACAGCTGGTAGGGAAAGGAGCAAGAACCGAATCCAGGACTCATGGCTGAATATTCCCCTGAACTGTGATCACCAAGGGAGCCCCTGGTGAGCTGCGGAGCCTGAATGTGAGGTCCTGGCCTCACAGCTGCTCTTGAGAAAACAAGTGGAGCTGGGGTCTACAGAAGCAGGGTTTAGGGCTCTGAGTCCTGCTGGGGACAGCCAGAGCCGGAACAGGATTCTCTTCCATCCCCCACCCTGCTGCAGACTGTGGGTGGGCAGGCAGCAAGTGTCGGGCGGCCGCAGAGATCCAAGGCACCAGTTCCTAAAGACAGGATTAAACTGTAGTCTCACAAGGCAGGAATCTGAGCCCAGCTGCCATCAGGGAGAGCCAGAGCATGGTGGTGGAGGCTTGTCTCAGGCAAAGAGGCATTTGACTGCACTGACCAAAAATCTGACTGGTGTGGTTTAATCAAACAGGGATTTGTTTCTCCCACAGAAAAAAGGAAGTTAGAGGGAGGTGGCTGACAGTGTTGACGCAGCTGAAATGATGATGTTATCAGCCAGGTTCTTTCTTGTCTTCCTTTTCTGCCACCTTCACTGTGTTGGCTCTTTGACCTTGTGTTTGTCCAACTTTATAGATGTAACCTGGCTGCTGCCGCTCCAGGCATTGCACGTGCATCCGGGGCAGGAAGAAGAAAAGAGAGATGACACTGATGACATCTTGGCTTTAATTAGGAAATCAAAACCTTTCGACTTCCTGGCAGAAAGATTGCAAATAAACTGGTTAAAAAGAAGGAATGGAGGGAGAAAATCCTTCCCAGAATCCAGAATGGAGTCCCATGGTCACTTTTAGTTTTTTAGCTACAAAATAAGTTGAAAGAGGCTGGCACTATAGCTTAACAGGCTAAACCACCACCTGTAGTGCCAGCTTCCCATCTGAGCACCAATTCATGTCTTGGCTGCTCCAGTTCCCATCCAGATCCCTGCTATTGGCCTTGGAAGAGCAGCAGAGCATAGCTCAAGTACCTGGTCACCTGCCAGCCACATGGGAGACCCAGATGAAGCTTCTGGCTCCAGACTTCAGTCTGGCCCAGCCCTAGCCATTGTGACCATCTGGAGAATAAAACAGCAGATGGAAGCTCTCTCTCCCTCTTTGTCTCTCTTTCTCTCTGTAACTCTGACTTTCAAATAAATAAATAAAGAACTGATCTGGCTTCTACCTTCCAGGGAGAGGGAAATAATGAGAAAGCTAGAGGTTGAGAGTGGTTTGTCCCCGACTCTCTGGTACGATTCTTCGTCATGGCTGAGTCATGGACATCTAGGAGATAAGCTCTGAGTCTGTCCTGGTCAATGTAACTTTGTGCACGCTGTTTCCTGATGTAGGGACCCCCAGCCAACTGTTGCACCTCTCAGATTTGCCTAACAAAGCCCTCAGTGTATTCTGGAAATACCCTTTTAGAAGCAATTTGGCAACATGTTTCAAGGGCCATAAAAGTGTTCATAAATTTCAGCCCAGTATTTCCACTTCTGAGAATTTACTTGTTCCAAGGAAATCACCCAAAAGGAATAAGAAAAAAAAAGTTACACACTCAATGATGTTAACAACAGTGTTAGTAATAAGAAACAACCTAAACATACAACAGTGAGGGAACAGGCTGCTAAAGCATCCCATTCTCACTGGCTGGGATGAACAGCCAATAAAAGAGGACCATTGTGAACACCACCGAGGCATGTCAAAGAGCCACGAGATAAGGTCATACGGAAATAAAATCTAATCAAGTGGGATGCATTCTTTCATTTCAGATTTAAACATGAGTTGATGGACAAAGAATTGAAGGAACTTCGTAAAAGTGATTGGGTTCTGGGTAAGGAATTACAGGTGATTTTTCCCCCCTCTGTGTTTCCAAAAATTCCATGATGGTGTTATGTACTGTATCCTATAGCTGGAGAAGGGGTTATATCTTTATGCTCAGCTCAAATGTGGCCTACTCCGGGAAGACTTCCTTGCTTTTCTCCAACCATGTCTTTTCTGAGGTTGTCACTTTGCACTGGTCCATGTGCCCTTCTGCAGCTGTTCCCATGCCAATCCCCTCTTTTCCTGATCTCTGATAGACACTAGGATTCAAGGAGACCAAATGGCACAGGAAAAAAAAAAGCTAGGAAACAGGCATGGCGTCCCAGCATCAGGGCCAGCATGTCCTCCACCTACACAGTCATGGCTGCACATTGAGGAACAGCTGATCAGGGCCGGTAATGTGGCATGGAGGTAAAGCTATTGCCTGTGACGCCAGCATCCCATATAGGATTCAAGTCCCGACTGCTCCACTTATCCGGCTCCCTGCTATTGGCCTGGGAAAAACAGAAGATGGCTGCATTTGTTTGCGTTTGTTTGTCATCCACGTGGGAGACCTGAAAGAAGCCTCTGGCTCCTGGCGCAGCTTCGGCCTGGCCCAGTCCTAGCCATTGTGGCCATGTGGGAGGTAAACCAGTGGATGAAAGAGTTCTCTCTTTCTCTTCCTCTCTCTCTCTCTTCGATTTTCAAAATAAATAAATAAATCTTTTAAAAAAAAGACAAACAGCTGGTCTTTCTAGTTATTTTAACTGTATTATGATTATTATATAAGTAATACATACATAGATTCACTGTGAGAAGAAATAGTTCAGATAAACCCCCTGTTGGCTCTCACTCCCCCCCTTAGGAATTGCAAGATATTTGACCTTCCAGAAGCACATAGTTTTGAAGTGTATAGGTGGGTTTCTGTAGACACAGCCATATTGTTCTATGACACACTCCTCTCTCTTCATTCCAAATGTAGAGGTGTTCTTCCTGGGCCAGGTTGCGCATGGTCATCTCTCTGGATTGAGTGCATGGGCTCCTCCAGAGTTTTTTCCAGGTCCCCCCTACAGGTGCAGGGGCCCAAGCTCTACGGCCATCTTCTGCTGCTTTCCCAGGTGCATCCACACAGAGCTGGATTGGAAATGGAGTGGCAGGGACTCAAATCAGCATCGTGGGAGGTGGCTTAACCTGCCATGCTGCAGTGCTGACACCTCTACGTTTTTCTTTATCAATGAGGCTGAGCGTGTCTTCGTGTGTATCATCCATTTGTAGGTCCTGTAGGAGATTGTGTTACAGACTACCACACAGTTTTGGGGGAGGAGAGTTATCTTTTACTTATCATTTGCAGAAATTCATTCTATCTATAACAAATTGCTAAATATTATTCCTTTGCTACTGCCTTTGTAGATACCCCTTCCCAGACTGTCCACTGTCTCTTGGCAGTATTTACAGCGTCTTTGCTCATACAGCAGTTTTACATTTGGACATAATCAAATTTAGCGATCTTTTCCCTTATGGTCTCTGTGTTTTACGTCTTGCTAAAGAAAGCCTTTCCTACCCCAAGGTTATAAACAAATTCTCATATATTTTCTTTTAATAGTTTTATAGCTTTGCTTTTTTACATTTGGCTCTCTAATCCATCTGGAATTTATTTTAGTGAATGGTGTGAAGCAGGAATCTAACTTTATGGTTTTTTTCCACAAAGATAGCCAATTGTCTCTATACTACTTGTGGAAGAATCTCTCTTTCCTTCTGTCGCCCCCACTCCGGCTTTATCGAGGTATAATTAGCAGATTAAAAATTGTGCATATTTAAGGTATTTAACGGGATGACTTGATATACATTAAACTGTGAAATTATGACCACAATCAAGCTCATTAACACATCCATCACCAAACAGAGTTGCCATTTGTGTGTGTGTGTGTAGTGAGAACACTTCACATCTGCCTTCTTAGCCAATTACAAATATATAACACAGCATTACGAGCTAGAGTCACCAACCTGTTTATATGATACCCAGCACTTTCATTCATCTTATAGCTGAAAGTTTGTCCTACTGCTTTTAAACACTACTTTATTATATACCAAAGTCCTCTTCATACAAGGGCCCTTTTTAAACCTCTGTCCAACGACATTATTTATTTGTCCTGTGCCATGCCAGCACAAGGCCATTCATTTGTAACAGTTTGCCAATTATTTGATTTTTTTTAATTAAAAATATTTTCCTATCAATTTGAAAGACAGAGGTCTTCCATCCACTGGTTCACTCCCTCAAATACCTTCTAACAGCCGAGGCTGCATCAAACCAAAGCCGGAAGCCCAAAACTGTAGCCAAGTAGGTGAGTGCCAAGGATCCTGCCGCGTCAGCTATGCACGCTCTCTCCCAGGGTGCACTTAGCAAGAAACTGGACTGGAAGTACAGGAGCCTAGACTCTAATCAGGCATTCCATAAGGGCTGTGCAGGTGACCCAACCCCTGAGCCTCACACCTGCCCCCTTAAGGTGCTTTTCTGATATGTGCAAGGGAAGGTCTCTTGCACTGTGCTGCTTTTTCAAATATATCTGCCTTTCCAAATCAGCTCTTTAGAACTGGCTTGTTACCTTTCAGCCCTGAGCCCTGTTATGACTCTGGTTGGTGTTATGGGGAGTTTCTCTGATTCCCTGGGCCAGAACTGAACCTCATCATGTCAAATGTTCTCCCCTTCAAGGATATTTCCTTCTGGTTGGTGTTACACCCAGGCCTGACTCTGGGTTCACTGCCTCCGCCCTGCTCACTGGCTCTGGGTTGTATGGGGACGGGGAGGGCCACATGAGAGCCCCTGGTAGATGCACATATGGTCAGCTCCGTGCTCCTCCTTGGGGACCGGGGAAGCCCTCAGAGTTCTCCTTTAGTTCCACTTAGGGGGTGCCAAGCTGGGGGTTGGCATGGAGGAAAGTGGGGCACTGGGATGCCAATTCTCACATCGGTCACTTTACATGCATTGTCCTCAAACCCAGCCTACAAGGGAGGCACTCTCACCACCTTTTATAGCTGAGAAATGGAGCCTCAGACGGTGACTTCACGCAGCCTGATGAGCTGCAGCCTGCCCCAGTGCTGCCCAGCCAGAGCACCTCCAGGAGCCTCCCTAGGTCAGGAAGCCAGAGCTGAGTTCCTCACTCAAGTCCAGCGAGCCCTGAGTAGGCTGAGGCCCAAAATTCCCACAGCCTGTGGCACTTACTGCTGGGTCTAGCAATACAGGGGGAGGGTGGGAAGCTGTTGAATGGTCTAGACGGACCAATCCGCCAGTGAGATGGAACGGAGAAGGGCATTTCCTGATGACTGGGACTAGATTGTGCTAGGGGAAGTCTCCAGGCCGGAGCAAGGCTGGGAGGCCAGAAGTTCATGGACTTGGCTATCTTCTAGGCTCATCTAACCCTCCCACGGCATCCTAAGGTTACCAGCTAGTTGCCATAACACCAAAACACACAGCCAAGCCATGGGAAGTCAGTCGGGAGGGGCAGGAAGGGGCTGCCTTCCTTAAGCCATTTGCCTGCCCCTGCTCCTACACCTCTCCGAATTACCTCTGTCTCCCCATTCCATATACCCATGTCTGTGTTTGTACATATATGTGTGTGTGTGTACACTCGACCCTGTGATGTGTGCCCTTGCACGAGTCACTCAGCCTCTCTGAATCTCAGGAGAGATAGGTTTCCAGGGAGGTGCACTGTTCCCAAGTGGCAGGGTGGGCTATCTCACTTCTAAGGATGGAAGCAGCTCTGCAACTGGGGCCACTGTTACTTCCACGGGCAGGAAAACAGATGAGAAACAGCCCAATGAAGCCCAAGTGCCTGAGACACAGGCTGCAGTCTGGGGCTTTAAAAAAATCCAGCTCTATTAGTTCAGGTCCTCCATGAAACCAGACCTCAAGATGGGATTAGATATGCAAGAGATTTATTGGGAAAAACACCTGTGGAGGGGAAAGAGCCAGAGCCAGAGAAGGCGGCACCTGTCAAACCACCGTGGGGGCCTTAGCCTTGGGCAGGAGTGGGAAGGGAGGAGAGAGGGAGGGGTGATCTCATACCCCGCCTGGTTCTTCGAAGGCTTTGACCAAGCCAACAGGAAGTCCTTCAGCGACAGCCACGCTGAGCTGGGAGACGGCATCTCACAGGTTGTCCCTGGCTTAGCACCTCTGTGGTGCTCAGGGTCTAGCCAGAAGCCACTCACGGGTAGCATGGCCCAGCAGCTGGGTCCCTGGTGGAACACATCATTGCAATAGGAGATCTTAATGGCCACCCAGAGCAATGTGGCCCTCCCATTGCTCTGGGTTGACATGAGTGAGCCAAAGGGAGGCTACGTTGTGGGGGTGTCCAGATTGCAAGTTTCCCAAAACCTGGATGAAGATTCCTCTGTCGCTCACCGGGATTGTCTTCAGTATTTTAATAATTTATTTTCATGCCATCTGTAAAAGGCAGTGTGACAGAAAGAATGAGAGAGTCATAAAGAGTAAGAGAGTGAGAGATAGAGATCTTCCATCTGTTGGTCCATTCCTCCAAAGGCTCAAAACAGGCATGGCTGAGCCAGGCCAAAGCTAGGAACGCACAACTCAATACGGGACACCCCGTGGGTGACAGGGTCCCAAGCACTGGAGTCATCAACTACTATCTTCCAGGAAGCATCAGCAGGAAGCTAGCTCTGAAGCAGAGATGCTTAGGCTTGTAAGTACTGAGATCCCACATGGGTCTGGTTTGTATCCCGACTGCTCCACTTCCCATCCAGCTCCCTACTTGTGGCCATGGAAAGCAGTAGAGAATGGTCCAAAGCCTTAGAACCCTGCACACATGTGGGACACTTGGAAGAAGTTCCTGGCTCCTGGCTTCAGATGGGCACAGCTCCAGCCATTGTGGCCATTTGGGGAATGAACCAGTGGATGGAAGATCTTTCTCTATGTCTCTCCTTCTATCTGTAAACATGCCTTTCCAATGATAAATAAATAAATAAATAAATAAATAAATAAATAAATAAATCTTTTAAAAAATGGTCTGGGTTCTACAGCTTTCTCAGCAAGTTTACTCACACAGTTGATCAGTTATGAATACCTTCTGCAAATAGCAGAAAACCCAAGTAGTTGAGCCGGAAGCAGGTTAAGTCACTTTATTACTACACAACATAAGGAAGCTGGAAAGCAGGGGATTCATTTAGATCCATATTGATGCCCAGGTACTAGGGTGAGGTCTCTGTACTTCTATTAGCCTTTGCTTTGTGCCCACAAGGTGATTGCTATAGCCCCAAACATCATACCTTCCCACAAGAGCATTCCAAGTAAGAGGAAAGCACTGATCTTCAATGCTGGTGACTTTAAAAGAATATGTTTATTCACTTATTTGAGAGGCAGAGACATAAACACACAGAGAGGATAGAGAGAGGTCCCATTTGCTGATGCATTGCCCAGATGACTGCAATGGCTGGAGTCATTTGCTGGAAACTCAAGCCAGGTTTCACACACAGGTGGCAGGGACCTGATTTCTTGAGTGTCCCCAAGAGGAAAGTGGAAGGCAAAAAAGAGGGCATTTGCCTGCTGCTTCTTTTTACCAAGGTGAAAAATCTTTCCCAGAAGCCCCCTCTAGAAGTCCTACTTGGTCAGAACTGGACCACCTTTCAGTCCATTACAGGCAAATCTATCTCCAGGTTCAGGACTACTGGACTACTGTTAGCAAAAATAGGCTGCAGGGAAGAAGGCTCTTGGATAAGTGATGAGAGTATCTCTCCCAGAAAAAATTTCTAGAAGCAGGAGGAGTCTTCCCAGCCCCCTGAGCCCTGGGCAGGGATCACACTAGTGCATGAGCACACATTGCACAGTGATAGAGAAGGAGTGAGACACGGGTGTCACTCTGAGAAAGGAATCCACGCAAACAGGAAGCACAGGAATTCCAGGGACACCAGAATGTGGCCATGGTCCATTGTCCAGTGGTACAGACACACTCCTTGTGCTGGGGCTGGGAACAGGTCAGAGTTGTGGGATGTGCAGCTGAGCAGAGCACTGTTGCCTGAGTGGGAGCTCCCCAGGCTGGCCACCACGCAGCAGGCTGAGGATGGCCAACCTCAGGGCTCAGCCTCAGACAAACTGGGTCTGCACAGGTGAACCAGTTCTCAAAGGGTAGAGGAAACAGTGGGCAGTCAATGGGATATGAGATCATTCCAGGGCCTGGAACGTGGGTACTGGGGAGCCTGGGGAAAGCTGTAACAGGAGACTAGCTTAAATATTCACATAAATGATAATGGTGACAACATGAAAGAATGTCAGAAACATTTTTTCGAGTGAAAGAATGCAAACTATAGGATTCCATGTTTGAGGAAGTTTGTAGGACAGGCAAAATGAATCTATGAAGGAAGTCAGAGGGGAGATCGCCTGTGAAGAGGGCCTTCATTGAAGAAGTCACAAGGGATAGAAATTGGCTTCTTTGCAGTGGTGGTTACATGACGTGGCATATTCATTAAAATTCATCAAGTTGCACACTAAAATATGTGTATCTATCTTCATAAATTAGAAACAGGTTGAGTGTATGGCTCAGCAATCCCCCTACTTGGGTATTTACTCAACAGCCATGAAATACTTGTATAAAAGAGACAACTGCTTCACCATGTTTATAGCAGCACTGTCCACAACAACCAAGTGTGGATTCAACCAAAAGGTCAATCATCATCTGAATGAATAAAGAGAATGTGGCATACATATATATAATGGCATATTTTTCACCATAAAAAAAGAACAGAATTATATCATTTGCAGCAAAATGATTGAATGAGAGGGCACGGAGGGCATTGTGTTGAATGTAATAAGTCTAGGGACCAGTGTGATGGTTCAACTGGCTGATCCTTCACCTGCAGGTGCCAACATTCCATGTGAGTGCCAGTTGCTCCACTTCCCACTCAGCTCCCTGCTTGTGGCATAGGAAAGCAGCAGAGGATGGCTCGAAGTCTTGCACCATTCATCAGTGTTAGAGACCTAGAGGAAGCTCCTGGTTCCTGGCTTCAGATTGGCTCAGATCTTGCTATTTGGGGAGTGAACCAGTAGATGGAAGGTCTTTCTCTCTGTCTCTTCTTCTCTCTATAAATCTGCCTTTCCAATAAAAGTACATAAATATTGAATGTAATAATCCTAGAAGCAGGAAGACAAATATTGCATGCTCTACCTTATAGGCGGGAGCTAAAAAAATGGAAAAAAAAAAAAAAAAACCTGAGCGCTTCTAATACACTGTTTTGTCAAACCTCATTTTAAGTATTTACCCAACAAACTGACAGCAATCATACACTACTATTACTGTAGTCTTAATGATTTTGCGGCTATTTTAAAGCTTATGTGAGTGAAGTTGAACATCTTTTCCTTTGATTTTTTTGTTGCAGCCCACACCTATTTTCTGGTTGCTTATGATCTGTTCATTTCTTATTTGTTGAACTAGTTATTTAGTAGAGTCAATAAGTCCTTGACTATAATGAAAAGTCAAAATATGATACCTAAAAATATATTTTAAATGTGTGCATTTTAAATAGATTTATTTGTGAGACAAACAGGTGCTGAGAGAGACCTCCCATCTACTAGTTTACTCCTCCAATGCCCATAACGGCTGGTGCAGGGTTTAGGCCAAAGCTCCTTGCGGTCCTCCATGCAGGTGGCAGGGGCTCAATAACTTGAATTATCACTGCTGCCTCCCCTGATGTGCACTGAGAAGCTCGAGTACTCCAAAGCTTCTGAAACTCCAGACTAAATGCCTAATCTGTAAGTGCCTTTTATTGTATGCAAATGATACTTCAGTTTGCAAAGCTTGTCATAGTGAGTGAATGTCAGCCAATCAGAAGAAGGGAAGCCAATGAGAAAGCTGTGCCAACAATGCACAGCCTGAAGCAAGCAAGGTGGGAGTAGAGCAAGGGGTGCTGGAATTGAAGATAGGTTCTGGTACAATCAGCAGCAAAGTTGCTGCAGGGACTGGAATTAAGGGATGGAGGACAAGCAGGCTGTGGCTTCTGGCTTGAATGACTGGGTGACACTGACACCCTACCAGGAGGCCCAGCTTGGGGGAAGTAAGCATGAGCTCAACTGTGGGAACATGGTACGTGTGACGGAGGTGTTCTCTGGGACCTGATGTGGATGCAGAGTTCAGGCGAGAGCTGGGCCAACGTGAGTTTGGTCTCAGATGTGAGGGATGAGGGGGTCATCCAAAGGAGACAAGCTGAGTGGGGAAAGGGAGGGAGCCCAGCACCGAGCCTTGTTCCAGAAGCTAGGCTAGGAACTCCAGGAGGAGCTCCCCGCCCACAGGGTGGGAGGAAGAAAGGAGATAGAGAAAGGGGCGAGCCAGTTTTGTGGTGAGGGTCATGCTGGAGCAAGGAGCTTCATCCAAGTTTCTCGCTTTGTGGGGAAGGGGAGGGCCAGGAGTCCAGACACTTGAGCCATCATCTGCTGCCTCCCAGGATGCATTAGCAGGAAGTTGGCTTGAAGAGGTCCAACAGGATGAGGCTCAGAGAGGCGCGAGCACAGATCTGAGAGCCATACACGTGAGGGAGAAGAGGGTGTGTCCCAACTCCCAGCCTGACTCTGAAACCAACACACTTTCTCCAACCTCCAGAGCACCGGGCTCCAGAAGAACAGGGAAGAAGCAAGAGGGAAATCTACAAAAGCTCCTGCCTTGGTTTTCACCAGTGCCTTCACTCAGCTTCCAGTGTACTCCAGGACACAGGACACAGTGCACTCCAGGACATAGTGGAGCAGTATGTAATGAAGGACTGGGCATTCGATGCAGCAGTTAAGACCCCTCTTAGCAGGATGGGTGCTTGAGGATGGGCTGCCACTTACAGTGCTATCAACCTGTACTGCGAGCCAGCTCAGTCCTGATACGTCCGCTTCCAACACATCTCCCTGCTGATGCATCCTAGGAGGCAGCAGATAATGGCTGCACTACCTAGGCCCCTGCCACCCAAGTGGGAAAGTTGGGTGGAGTTTCAGGTTCCTGGCTTCAGCCTGACTCCAACCCTGGATGTTTTGGGCATTTGGGGAGTACATTAGTAGATAGAAGATCTCTTGTGTGTTTCTGTCTCTGTGTCTGTCTTTTTTAAGTGGACAAAAATAAATTATAAAGATAAAAATAATCCCATGTGAGACACCTACAACTCATGTTGGAATGCTTGGGTTTGAGTCCCAGCTTCCTCTTCTGATTTGAGCTTCCTGCTAAGGCACACCCTGCAGGGTGGCAAATGATGGTTCAAGATTCCTGCCAGCAACATGGGAAACTTGGGTGGGGCTCCTGACTGCTGGCTTTGACCTGCTCGGTGCTGATCACTGAGGAGATTTGGAAGTGAGCAAAAAGATGGGAGCTCTCTTTTTCTGTCTGCCTATTTATGTGTATTTTTGTCTCCTTCAAATAAGTAAAGAAGAATTAGAAGAAAGAAGGGGAAGGAGAAGCAAAGCTAAAAAGAGGAAGAAAAAAGCTTTGAGAGAGGAGAGAGAGAGGGAGGAGAAGAAGAAGGAGGAGGAAGAGGGGAGGAAGAGGAGGAGGAAGACAAGAAAAAGAAGAGGGCCACACTCAATGGCTCACTTGGTTAACCCTCCACCTCCAAGTGCCAGTATCTAATATAGATTCTGGTTCATGTCATGGCTGCTCCACTAACCATCCAGCTCTCTGCCTATGGCCTGAGAAAGCAGTGGAGGATGGCCCAAACCCTTGGGACCCTGCACCTGTATGGGAGACCTTCAGGAAGCTGCTGGCTCTTAGCTTCAGATGGGCTCAGCCCCAGCCATTGTGACCATTTAGGGAGTAAACCAGCAAATGGAAGATCTTTTTCTTTTTCCTTCTGATAAATCTGATCTACCTTTACAATAAAAATAAATAAATTGTTAAAGAAAGAGGAAGAAGAAAACGGAGAAAAGGAGGATATAGAGGGCAGACCATACAACCATACTGCCAAACACTTGCATTACTAAATGAAATTATTTTTTTTTAAAAAAAGGATATATTTATTTGAAAGACAAAGTTACAAAGAGATAGAGGGAGAGATAAAGAGTTTTTCTATCTGCTGATTCACTCCTCAAATGGTTGCAATGGCTTAGGCTAGGCCAAGCCAAAGCCAGAAGCCAGGAGCTTCACCCAAGTCTCCCACATAGCTGCAGGAACCTAGGCACTTGGGCTGTCCTCTGCTTTTTTCCCTGGCACTAGCAGGAAGCTGAATGGGAAGTAGACTGGATGGGAAGTCAGGACTCGAACTAATGCCTATACGGGGTGCTGGCAAACCATCCTCCTAAAGGAGGATATCGATCCAGGGTAGCTAACTGAATGGTGGAATTAAGCTGGATTTTAAAACTAATTTAACATTTTTGCTAATCTATGTTTTCTAGCTGTTCTAGGCATAATACATTAAGCTAGACTGTGGAGGATGTTTACCTGGATGCCAAGGGAGAAGAGGCCAGCTGGGCTTGGTGGGGGGCGGGCAGGGTTGGTGGCATATTCCCATGGTTGTAGTCACTGGAACAAGGAAGGGTCAGGGTCCACACAGCCTCCTAGGATGAACTAGGCTGGACGGAGGTGGCCTTGGCAGGGTTGTGTTGACAACAAGCCTCCCAGACCAGCAGAAGGTAAAGAAGATCATGGGCTTTGATGGGACACAAAGGCTCAGCTTGCCCAGTCCTGAACAGCTCTCTCCACCTTTACACCCCCTGCACTGCTCACGCTGTAGGCAACCCCTCTTTGTCACCCCTCTTCTTAGCAAACATTCCTCGTTTGGAAGACTATTCAGATAATTCCTTTCCAGGGCAGGCCCCTCCAGCACGTGGCTGCAGGCACCATTCATAGGTACCATCAACACCCGACGCCATCCCCACCTGCTTTGCCATGAGCCTGACTCCAGGTCTATGGATTACAGCACTCCTCCAATCTGTGACCTCATTTTCAGGAAGCTTCACCCACCCTGTGAGCCTGCAGCTAGCAAGACCCCCAAACAAAAATCGAGGTCCTGGAGCAAATTAGGGGGTGACTCTGAGAATGAACAAATGGGCCTGGAAAGGGCAAGAGCTTCTCATAGTAACTAAACACACCTACGGAAGGAATCCATGTGTCTTCTAGCCCCAGCAACTGGATGGAGATGCTGCAGCAGGTGCTGGCAAGGGTTGACCTCACTCCTGCAGAAGGCACTAGAGACGGGAAGGAGGGATTGAAAAAAGTGAGGCCAGTTACCAAAGAGAAGAAAAGCAATGGCTCCAACACAATGTAACTCTTGGCCCTTCCTGAAAGCTTTTGGCACCAGGCTTGGATGAGCCAGAAGCCAAGCACAAAGTCTGGGTTTAAGAACTACAGGTACGCTCTGAGAACTGGACATTTCCACATAAGGCAACAAAATCTGGAGAAGAGAACAAAAGCACCCTGTTGCATAAAGCAGCTAGAGGGAACCAGGAGATCCTTTGTTAGTTACACAGAACTCGAATGATAACGGACAAGCCAAAGACGATGGAAGGCAGGCTGAAGTCTGAAGGAGGGGGTCCACACAAAGAAATCACAAAAGGCTTTGAAGATAAAATCAGGAGCATGGTTCAGAATAAGGCGTGAGATACACCATGCACTGGTGGCAGAACAATGAGAAAACCATCGCCAACTATAACCAAAGCAAGAAGTGGGATAAGAAGATTTGTTGGCTCATTTTCTTCTAGATGGGGGGAGAAAACCTATAAGCAACGACACTAAAAAAGCAGAGGCCTTTAACTTTTTCTTTGCCTAAAAAGGTCAGCTGCGATCTGAAAGCTGACAGAGGCACCGCATGGAATCATGCAAGGGCAAGACGCCAAGGGGATAAGGCAAGAACTTGTGTATTCCCGTCCACTGGCCCTGATGACTTACATGCTTAGGTACTTAAGGAATTGGCCCATGTTGGAATCAAATCGCTAGCTCTCACTCTGAAGGGATTTATGGAGACCTGGTGAGGGGCCTGGAGACAAGAGAGACCCAGGCAGCCTGCGTCTGCCTCTCTTTAAACTTGGGAGGAAGCAGATGCTTCTGCAAGCACAGGGCCCATCAGCTGCACGGCCCTAATAGAAAACTACTGGGACACGTCGTCAGAAAATCAATCTGCAAACACTAGGTCATAAGGAATTAGGTAATAACCAGCACTGCTTTCCAAAGAACACATTCTGTCGGAGTAATCCAATTTCCTTTTAGGACAGAATGATGGGCCTGCTAAATCAGGAACGGCAAGAGACACATAATCTTCCCCAACGTACAGAGCCTGGTATTTAATTGCATCTGCCACGAGGAGCCTCAAAAGAAGGAAGAGGGAAGGGGGAGCATGGTTGGACTTTTTGGATGGGCAAACGGAACGAGATTGAAGGACCAAGCCAAATAGCAGCTCTTCATGTCCTGTGGAGTGTGGATGGATAGGAATGAACAGAGGTGGGGGCAATGGAAGTGCCTGAGGAGATGGTCATTGGTAGAGATGGCTCCGGTGATGAAGGTAGTGGTACTGGTGGAGGTGGCAATGTGACGATGGGGAGTTGAAGGTTGTGATGGAAATAGCATGGTTGGGAGGGGACCTGGCTAGGTTAGTGAAGGTTCTTGTCTCCACATAAGAAAACATTCAAGAAAGATAGAGGCAGGCAGGAAAGCAAGACCTAAAGAAAAATGAAAGACTCAACAAATGAACACCCAGGCAAGAATGAGCTGCAATTACTCAACTTCAAGCCCACTTGTGTATACACCATCTGGTGGTATAGGAAATGGAGTTTGGGACAAGGCTTCATTGAATATTCAAAGAGGGTGGATTTGAGGCAGGGTTTGAGTCCTGCCTCCTTCCTTGCCCCTTTGGGTAAATCTGTGAAGTGTGCTGGCATTTGGTGCACCATGGGAATGGAAATATCAATCATAGTGTTTTTATTATAGCACCATTCTAATGGCCTAAAGGTAGGTACACCACTTGCAGCCATTTTGGAGATTTCCAGCTGATACTGGCTGTAGGCTGCCCCATCACACAACTGCCTCTGCTACATGAAAGGTGGGGCCTGGTGCACAAAAATGGGGTATCGGCAGTGCATGCAAGGGGTTTGCACAGTACGACCATGCTGCTGCATGGTTGCCAGAGCTGTGAAACCTCAACTCCTCTCTGCTAGCTACTTCCCTGTCTGCATCAGTAACCCTGGAGGTGGTGCTTGAGGTGCAGAAAGGAGTAGCAGTGGTGTAGATGTGGGGAAGGAGAGGTGACAGTGACATTGGTTACCATGATCGTGGCAGCAGCAACCAGACCTAGCTGAGTGATAGAGACCTGGCTCTTTCAGTGCTCCTCTGGGCATTTTTGATGGACACTCTTGCCAACCTGTTCTTGCCACGTCTTTGCTGAGAGAAGTGGGCAGCAGACTCGGGCCCAGCCTCCTTCTGGTGCTCTACCCTGTCCTGTCTGTCTGGTGGCAATTGGCCCTCCACCTTGTAGAATGATGGATACAAGCTCTAAGAGACTGGGGAGAGGGAGGGATTTTCCCTAGACAGGAAGGGATGAACCTGGCTCAGAAGTTCCCTCCAGCCAAGGATAGGGGAAGGCTTCGAAGCTGGAGGATCTGCTCACCAGGGACTAAGATGCTGATGCAGGAGAGGCCTCTGACATGATGTGACTTCTCAGATCTCCATTCTGCTACTGTGGCTGTTGGACTAGGGACTGCGAAGGGAGATCCAAATACCTCCCTCAGCCCTGGGTGTTGCCAGCATGGGGCCGCTCTGAGGAGTGGACATGCTGTGAAAACACGCCCAGCCAGGGGCCCTGGGCTCAGCACAGCTGTGGGTAGCTGGATTCCACAGTAGGCTTTGTGGAGTGTGTGGTAGAACATGGGGTTGCCAGCTTGGGCTGAACCCTCTAAAAACATTCCTGAGGCTGAGAACCCAGCTGTAGAATGAAAACATCCTTGCTCAGCCCCTTCCCTGCTGCCAACTCCGCCCACCCCGCCACCATGTTGTCCTTCCAACAGCCTAACTGGCTGTGAGATCTTGAGATAGCCTTGGACCAGTTTGATTTCTTTTTATATGATGTTGGGGTCCATGCAGTGGATGTGGGGGACATGAAGATGAGAAGAGTATTGTTTCATTGCAGGCAAGGTCGCAAGGAATTTTCCGCTACATGGCAGGGCCCTGCGAATATCTCTACAGCCACCTGAATGCAGCTCCACCTCGCTTTGCATGGACACCGGTCCACCCTGCAGAAGAATTCTAATTCATTCAGGCATTGTTTGCTGCTGTGGAGTTGGCTTTTTACTATCAATGTGAGCTTGGAGGTTAATGTCAATAATAACTTTTTGCCAAAGGGCCTTGCCAAAGTTCATGCTGTCCCCATGGACTTCATGTTAATCAAGGGATCTGTGTTTAGGGTTTCGTTCTTTCCTTGATCTTTAGGTTCTCCTTTTCTTTGTGATACAAGATTGAGTTGTAGAATAAGAATTGTAGTAGGAACTTCTATTGAGTTTGTAGGTGAAATAAATGGCAGAATTATTCTTGGATACACCCACTTGACCATAATGTCAAAAGTCTGTGCCAGAGCTTGTGAGCGTTTCTGTATAAATAAAGAGGACAGCTTTCTTGCATTGTCCATTATGATCATGAAATTGTAGTGGTTGGTTTATTTTCTTTTTTTTTTAAAAGATTTATTTATTTTTATTACAAAGTCAGATATACAGAGAGGAGGAGAGACAGAGGAATATTTTCCATCTGAGGATTCATTCCCTAAGTGAGCACAAAGGCCGGTGCTGTGCCAATCCGAAGCCAGGAACCAGGAACCTCCTCCAGGTCTCCCACAAGGGTGCAGGATCCCAAAGCATTGGGCCGTCCTCAACTGCTTTCCCAGGCCACAAACAGGGAGCTGGATGGGAAGTGGAGCTGCTGGGATTAGAACCAGCGCCCAAAAGGGGTCCTGGTGCGTTCAAGGCGAGGACTTTAGCCGCTAGGCCACACCGCTGGGCCCGCTGATTCACTTTCAGACTAGCTCCCTGCTTATGACCTGGGAAAGCAGCTGAGGATGGCTCAAGTCCTTAGACCCCTGCCTTCACATGGGAGACCTGGAAGAAGCTTCTGACTCCTGGCTTTGGATCAGCTGTTCTCCAGCCATTGTGGCCACTTGGGGAATGAACCACTGGATGAAAGAGCTCTCTCTGTCTCTCCTTCTCTCTGTAAATTTGCCTTTCAAATAAAAGTAAATACCTTTAAAAAAAACAAAACAACAACAACAATGAAAAACCAAAGCAGAGGCATAGAAAGAGGAGAGACAGAGAGATCTTTCATCTACTGGTTCACTGCATCCCTGTGGGAGACCCAGAGCAGTTCTTGGCTCCTGTTGCCTACTTTAGATCAGATCAGCTCTGTCACTGATGCCGGGGGAGTGAGCCAGCAGATGGAAGATCTCTGTCTCTCCTCTCTGTAAATCTGCTTTTGAAATAAAAATAAATAAAGCTTTCTTTTAAAAGAAATGCTTAGGGCCCAGCGTGGTAGCGTAGCGGCTAAAGTTCTCGCCTCGCATGTGCAGGATCCCATATAGGTACCAGTTCTATTCCCAGCAACCCGGCTTCCCATCCAGCTCCCTGCTTGTGAACTGGGAAAGCAGTTGAGGACGGCCCAAAGCCTTGGGACCCAGCACCTGCGGGAGAGACGTGGAAGAAGCTCCAGACTGCTGGCTTTGGATTGGCTCAGCTCTGGCCATTGTGGTCACTTGGGGATTGAATCAATGGTTGGAAGATCTTCCTCTCTGTCTCTCCTCCTCTCTGCATATCTGACTTTCCCATAAAAACAAATAAATCTTTAAAAATAAAAGAAAAGAAATGCTTGACAGAAACAGCAGTGGCAGCTGTGTGCTCTCCCTGGTTCCAGAGATCACAGATGCAGTAACTAGCCTTGCCCTGAAGCTGCTACAGATAGCTGCCCAGTGTCCAGCGGGCCCATTGGCTCCAAGATAACAGAAAGAGCTTGAAGAGCTCTTGGTTGCATTGTGGCTAATTAACACTTTCAAAAGTACCATTGAAAAGGCAGCTCCTGGAAGTGAGATGCCAGTCCTTCCTGGATCACCCAGGATGGTGATGTGGAGTCCTTCAAAAGAAGCCCAGTGCAGGGTCCAGTTCATGCAGGTGGATATGGAGGGAATGGAGGTGGGGCATAAAAGGGGCCAGGTTCCAGGTGCAGGGCAGGGGAGCCTCCCTAGGGTCTCCTCCCAAAGTCCAGGCTGCCCCAGAAGTGCTTTCCCCAGCTCTGACCTCCACCAAGTGCTCCCTGCAGGGCAGGCGTTAGGAAGGGGGGTGGAGGGTGACCCTTCTGCAATAGTGTACTTTCTCCTTTCCTTGTGCCATGCAGGAATGAAGAAGGGGCAGGGGCCTGTAATTCAGGCCAGTCTGAGTGCAAACTATGGCTTGACTTAGTTTGATCTGGGCAATCCTAGCCAGGGTCTGCAGCCCCTGGAATGTCAGTTCTCTCATCTATTGAATAGGGGCACCACTTGTATTTCTCAGGCTTCTTGTAAGCATTAGAGACAAGAGACTTCATGTGCCCAGTGTGCTCTCAATTAATGAGACTAGTTATAATTACATTGGCTAACAAAGCCTGCGCAAAGCTATGCGTGGGATGGCTGCGGGCATGTGAACTTTGAAGGCAGCTTGGCCTCTTTCCAGCTGTGTGACCATGGCTAAGCAGCCTAAATCTACACCTCCCAGTCCTCATCCATAAAATGGTGCTGATCATGACACGTCTAGAGCTGTTGCGAGGATCCAATTACTGAGCAAACGGAAGCACTTAGATCAACACCTTCTACCAGAAGCACAGCCATGTCATTATCTTCAATGGGCTGGGTGGACACGTGTGATACATGGAATTGGAGGGTGTTGGCACTTGCCTGTACCCCAAGCCCACAGTGGCTGAGGCTGAGTTCCCCTTCTCAACTCATCATTCACCTCTTCAGACCTCAGACCTCTTCAGCCTCATTGATCAGAGCTGGGCTCACTTCTACCCCCACCCCCACATGACCTTCATCTTCCCTGGCCTTCAGGAAGCTGAGTTCTTTACTGTGCCCTCCTGACCCCTACTGTTTCTATCCCCAGGGAAGCCCTTCCCTTGGCCCTGGGAGAACCCACTGCTGCTCAAGAGACCCTGAGCTCCTGGAGCACAGGAATGTGCCTTCCCCCCACCCTGAGAAGGAACAGAAAGTTCTTTCTCAGAGCTGCCCTATATCCCTGCTCTTCACTTTGGTGGGGAAGGGACCCTGCCTCAGGGATATTTGTACAAATAGCACAGAGGGACATCAGGCCTGTGCAGAAAGCAGTCCAGGGCTGGCATTAGTCGTTCTGTCCTCACTTTGGCAGGCAGAGACTATTTCTATGCACAGGCACTTCTGGGAGCCCGAGTCTGAGCTAGAACTGAAATTGCAGGTACAGCATAGGACTAAATCCTGGCCTTGCCCTCTGGCTAGGACAGCCCAAGACCTTTGGCAATGAGTTCGGCAAATCCCTCAAGCCTATGGCTAACACAATTTGGGATCATGGATGTTCTTACTCTGGGCCTTGACTGCAGCTTCAGCATGTACACCTGAAGCCTTGGCCCTACTGGCCTGCATCTTCTTTCAGCTCTTCTTACTGTGATTCTTGGCAAAATGCATATTCTTTTTTTTTTCCAATTTTTAAATTATTATTGGAAAAGCGGATTTACAGAGAAAAAGAGAGAAAGATCTTCCACCTGCTGGTTCACTCCCCAAGTGGCCACAACAACCTGGAGCTGAGCCAATCTGAAGCCAGGAGCCCAAAGCTTCTTTCAGGTCTTCCATGTGGGTGCAGGGTTCCAAGGCCCTGGGCCATCATCCACTGATTTCCCAGGCCACAAGCAGGGAGCTAGAAGGGAACTGGAGCAGCCATGACATGAACTGGTGCCCATATGTGATCCTGGCATGTGCAAAGTTAGGATTTAGCCACTGAGGCATTGCACCAGGTTCCACAAACTGCATGTTTCTCGGGAACTTGGGGGCCACCCCTTTAGAAGGTTCCTACCTTGTGCCCTTCTCAGGACTGGTTGTGTGTGCTATTGTTCTTGGACTTGACCATGTCTGCACCATAACCTACCAGATCACAGAGGAATAGATAAATAACAAGATATAACAAGATATAGCAATAGATAAATAGCCGTAACAAGAGGACTATCTCTGCAGAGGTCTACAACATAGCTTTTAAAGATGGACATATTAATGGTTCAAAAGTTGAAGAGAAAAATGGCAAAATGAAATATATGGTTTGACTTATCTAGGAAAAAGAAACAAAACCAGTTCCCTCCTTCTCTACTCCCTGGAGGGCCGGCTGGCTCCCAGCAGGCTGTACAGTGTTCAAAGCTAACCTTTTCCTCCCAGGCAGGTGGATCAATGGCCCAGGAGAGACATATCTGAGAGAAGTAGGCCTCCCGAGGGTTCGGGGTCAGGACTGTTGCCCATTGGAGCACAATGGAGGCAGCTGTAGGTTGGAAACAGACCAGGGTTTCAATCCTAGCCTAGTGTTTTTGTCACCAGCTGCATGACCATGAGCAAGCTTCTTCACTACGCTAAGCTTCTCCACCTGTAACCTGGGATTGACAGCCCTCTCCATACTGGGCAGTGGGAACTCAAGGAGACCATGCATAAAAGGATACAGCTTGATCTCAGACAATGTTGGCCCCTTCCCACCCTTTCAAGATTTTTATTACTCTGCTTTCAAAGTTCTTCAGAGCAGGGGAGGGTTGAGCTCAAGCCAGCCTTTAAGTAACTGATTGAGATGTTGTTGTGGCCTGAATCCCAATGCCTGAGTCTGATGCTCCCTTCTGATTCATGATTTCTACTTACTGCTCTTGTGGACCCTAAGAGACAGGTGATGGCTAAAGTCCCATCCTCATGGGAGACCTGAAGAAGGGAGTTCCCATCTCCTGGCTGGGGCTAGACATCTAAGCAGTGAGCCAGCCATTGAGAGGTCTCTCTCTCTCTCTCTCTGTCTCTCTCTCTCCCCCCTCCCCATTTCTCTCTCAGATTCAAGTTCAGCTGCACCTGCTCATCAGCCTTTGCATTTTCCTCCCCTGTCCCTGGTTGGTTCTCCCATGCAGGAGAAGTCTTCCCAGATCTACTCTTACCTCTCACTCTGAATCTCACTGCTCCAGCTCTGGGAAGCAAGGAAATGAGGAGTGTTCCCTCTTCTCCAAACACTCCAGCTTGTCCCTTCTCTCCTGCTACCTACTCCTCCTCACCAGTGCTTAGTTCCCTCCCCCTCAAGGTGTTTCAAGATCTAATCCTATCAGCCACCTCCCTCCCTTCCTCTCTGGCATCTTCATCTTACCCTGCCCTCCACCCCATGATGAAACACAGGTAGGTGTCCCCATGAAAACCCCACTCTGTTCTGCTCTCACCCCATCTCCCACCTGACTTGGCCATGGAGCCTCTGCTGCCGCCTCCCTTGTCCTCCATGTCCATTAGTGGAGACAGCCAAGGGTCCCGGCTCGTCTCCCTCAGGATTGTCCTGCACCTCCTCTGAGGGCCTCAGTGGCTGGAACCACAGTAGCTCTGGCTTGCTTTCCCAAGGCCACACAGTAGGCACAACGGAACCTGTGCCGCCTTTCATCAGGCGGTCCAGTGTCTTACTCTTCCAAACCTCTTCCTTCCTCTTCCGCTCTTTCCCACAAAAGCCCAACCCAATGAGTATTAGCATAAAAGCCTACTTCATTGGAAGCCATCTACGACCAAGTGTGTCCCATGCAGCCACAGGGGTCGCAGCCTTTAGCCCCCACTGTAGCCTTCCAGCACCCTGGAAAACCCCAGCACCTGAGGGGCAGGGGCAGGGCAAGGTCCACCTAGGTCCTGGGGATCTGCAATGCCCACCTGAGGCCTGTCTTCCCCCCAGGCTCCCTAGCGCATCCCAACACTTACCATGCACCCCTCCCAAAGGACTAGGCTAGAGGCCACCTTACCCTCTGTGGCTGCCCAGGCCTCCTGGGCTCCAGTTTCTGCAGCTGCCATCTCAGTGTCTGGTCCAGTCCAGGCAGAGGGAGGGTTACTAGAAGAAGTCCTCTCCCCTCTCCGCACCCCCCGCCCCCCCGCCGACCCTGGGCAGCAGTGTTGAGCTGTAGGAGGCCAAATCTGAGGACCCAGTCCATCTCAGAATGCCAATAGCTGGGTCTGGGGAGGTGGGAGTTTGGGGGAGGGGTGGTCACTGGCGCAGGGTCACAGGATGCAGCTACCTACTCTGTCCCCTGCAGCCCTGGTCAGGCTACCCTAGAGCCCTCCCTCTCTCTCTCTGCCAGATCCTGAGTTCCAGTCCCCTCCCTGGTCCTGGGCAAGCCGTTTCTCCAATGCCAGAGGGCATGGTGGTCCTCTCAGTTCCCACGAGCTTTGGCAAAGCCTCCAGCCCAGGAAGCCTCAAGACCCAGCTGTGTCCACCAGCGGCCTGAGGGACTTGGGGGGTGCCCAAGCCCCCATTTTTCGGCCAGGAATGTCTGAAGCCTTGTCCCCGGGTAGATGCAAGCTCAGTAGGTACAACAGCATTGACTGGTTTGCAGGGGATTGTGGGACACCGCTTCATCCTGCAAAACATTAAACTCCCAGGAGTTTTTTGATTGTTTTGTTTCCTCAGAAAGCAAAGGGCAAAAGCACAAGGAAAAAAACGACTTTTCAGTGACTGCCACCTTAGAAGCAGTAAGTTCCACTGCTGTTTAGCAGCCATTATTAGGCTGTGTGTTTGTGTGTGTGTAATTGAAAGGCAGAGTCACAAAGAGAGAGAGCTTCCATCTGCTGGTTCACTCCCCAAATGACCACAAAAGCTGGGACTGGGAAGTCCTAAACCAGAAGCCAGAAGCTTCTTCCTGGTGCCATGTGTGTGTGCAGAGCCCCAAGTAATTGTACCATCCTCTGCTGTCTTCCCAGGCAAAATTAGTAAGAGTTGGGTCATAAGTGGAGCAGCCAGGACACAAACCAGAGCCCCTGTGGGATGCTGCCACTGCACGGCTGCAGCTTAATCCGCTAGACCACAATACCCACCCCTATGATGCCCAATTTTATAGACCAGGGAACTAAGGAGCAGCTGACAGACATGTTTCAGCCCTGGGGTCAGTAGGTGAATCCAACTCAGCTCAGCCCACATCCCTTGCTCTCTTTGGCTACTCTGCCCTGACTTTGGACATGACTATTGTGTGTTATTTATAGTGCCTAATCACCTTTTCCCCTTTATTATTAGTGATTTTTTTTTTTAACTTCAGGCCGTTTAAGTTGTGCTGTAAGAAGACAAAGAAGAAAATGTGTGTAGGCCCTTGTGCCTGGGTTGGCACACCAGGCAGGGAGTTGGGGAGTAGGTGTGGCTGACATGGTAGGGAAGGCGAGATTCCAGGAGTTGGAGTGTTAGGGAGTCTTTGGGGGGTACCCTCCTCCTTGAGCGTGGAGAACCCCAACTACAGATCTCCCGCTCCTCCCACCCTCCCCCCCCCCCCCCGCCCACCACACTTCCCATAGTGATCTTTCTGCTCAGCCATCAACTTACCCAGCTAGGGTGGCAAGGGATGCTGGCAAGGGATGCTGGCCCGAGGCAGCTGTGCACTAGGCTGGCAGCTCCCCACCTCACGCCCCCCCCCCCCCCCCGCCTCAGCTAGGCTATCTGCGGGGGCAGCCAGGGCAGGACGCACCTCAGGGAGGATGGACAGGGATGCATTCTGAGGGCGAGGCAGCGAGACACAAAGATGGGGAGGAAGCCCCGGAGTGCAAGGGAGAGACAGGAACTGCGAGTCGAACAAGGGGGCCATTCAGAGGGCAAGAGAGAGAGAGAGAGAGAGAGAGAGAGAGAGAGAGAGAGAGAGAGAGAGAGAGAGAACGCGGGAGCGAGCCTGGGAAGCATAGAGCGAGAGGGAGGAGAAAGGGGAGAGGAGGAGGAGGCGAGACGGGGGAGCTGGAGAAGGAGGCGCGAAGGCGGCGAGGGGCCCAGTGAGAAGCCTCAGTCTCGGACCCTTTCTGGGGTGGGCAGCGGATCTCGGCCGAGATAACCCAGCCAAGCCCCCTGCCCCGCGCCCCAGCGAGGGGCCGCAGCTGTATAAATAGCGGGGGTGGGGGAGCCGGGCTGCTGCGCAGGGGTCAGCGACACCGGAGAAGGCTTTGCTGTCATTAGCTAATTGAGCCCCAGATGTTAAGAAAAGGTTACGTCCTCCTCCGGAGAGTTTTTCTTTTTCAACACTTTACACGCTTTCACCGGCCAAAACGTCCAGGAGGCGTCCTCCCCCGACTTCAGCCCCCAGGGCCCCTGGCCCACGCTATAGGGGATTCTCCCCTGATGCCGCCCGGCGCGGCTGCAGCCCGCGTAATCCAAGCGGCCTGCCCGGAGGCGCGGCGGCCCCGAGCGGCTGGGACCACCGGCGGCGGAGCCGGCCCCCAGCAAGGGCAGCCGGCTGGGAGGTCAGCCCGGAGGGAGGGCGGCGGGGAGCGGGGGGACCTCGAGGAGAGGCGCTCTCAGGCGCTTAATCCCCCTGGAGGTTGCAGATCAAAGGCGCTGGGGACGAAGCGGCGGTGAGGGTGCGATGGGGGGGGGCGGGGGAGGAGAGCACTTCGGGTCCCAGCCCTTCCCCCTACCGCAGTCCCCGGCTCTGCGGGCTGGGGCTCCACGGGTGGGGGCCCCAGGCTGCCCGCCCGCCCGGAGGACGCGGCTGGCACTGAGTGGCGAGAACCGGGACCCCTCTTGCTCCGGACGCGCGTCTGCGAGGAAAGTCGCCAAAAGCGCCTCCGCAGGGTCTGTGTGGAACTTCCGCCTCCGCGGGGCCAAGTCCCCCCCAAAAAACAAATCCATGTTGTCTGGCGCTTCTAGTCGGTGCTTTCGTTTAATCCACGCGGCCATCTACTGGTTTTTTAACGTCTTCGTTACAATTGGTGCATGAGAGAGAGAGAGCAAACAGGCTGCTAAGAGATTAAAGCCGCTGTCTCAAGGACACATTTGGGAGAAAGTGGCCGGGCCTGCCCTTTCTTTGCACCTTGCTCCTTGGCCAGCTCCTCTCCCTTCCCACCCCTTCTTTCCCATGCTTTCTTCTGGCCTCCCAGCCTCAGGGGCTCCCCACAGGAACCAAGCCGCCTGCCTGTGGCTCTGGCAAATGGGGTGGGGTAGCTGGTGCCAAGGGTGTGACCAATGTGGCAACAGCTACAGGCTACATGTGAGAGGAGGAGGGCTGGGGCCGGGCAGGCATGTGCCTGGGCTGAATCTGAGCTGAAAGAATGTTCGCATTCCCCCACCCCCACCCCCAGAGGTGTGGCTCCCGGCTCAGAATAGAACCCAGCAAGTTAGAGCTGGACCCAGCCTTCCACAGTGTAGGCTCCACCTCTCACTGGTTTGACACATGAGAACCCATGGAGGCCTCAGAATCTTCCCCATGGGCCCAGTGTGATAGCTCAAGTGGCTAATCCTCCACCTCCAAACGCTGGGATCCCATTTGGGCACCAGTTTGTGTGTTCTCTACACTCCCAGAACCCCGAGCTGGAGAAAGCGCTGGGGACCCATGGGGAAGGTGGGAACATGCTGTCCTGAGGCTGACATCTCCAAGTGAACTCTCCCAGGCCTTCCCTGGATGGCCCAAATACTGAGGTGCTCCTAGAAGCTCCTTTGTGGAGAGTCAGGGGCATGATGACTCTTGCAGACGTGGACTAGTGGTCTTCATGCTTATAACCATCTTGAGATGCCAGACAGAAAGGCCCAAATCCCAGGCTCCCTTTGGTTTCCTAACTGCAGGAGGTGGCAATTCAGCTCCAGGCAGATGAAGGGATCTTATAGCTCAGACATTCCCAGCCCAGAACCCTGCCTGGCTTCCCAGGAGGCACCGAGAAGCCGCACCCCTCCAACCCCTCACTGGACATGCCCTTCCAGCCTAGCTTGGTACAGACCCCACTTCTGGGGCACCGCCACATTTCCTCTGAGCTAACCCATTGCACTTGGTTATCACTAAGTGTCCTCCGGTGCCATGCCAGGAGGTACAAGAATGTTATCAAGACCACAGAGGCTGGAGATGATCTTTACTAACCAACACTGTAGGTCCCAGGCACTCACACCCATATACCACCTGAGTTTCCAGGGTGGGTCTCCAAAGCACCAGCAACAGTGGGTGACCTAGGCCTCCCTGGAGGGTCCCACTGACATGGGAAGGAGTAGCCCCTCCCTCCCCCTGCCTTTGTCCCCTCCACTACCTAGTGCAGGGCTGGGGCAGCACAGGACTGAGGCTAGAGACTGGGAGGATTAAAGGGAGGGGTGGGCCAGGCCTCCAGGAGGATCCAGCCGAGGGATGTTGGAGCCACTCATCAGGACACTCACCCAGGCACATGGAGGCTTTCTCCCTGACTCTCTAGGCTAGACTCCCAGCATCCTTATCATACTCTGGTCTTTGAATCCCTCACCAGCTTTGGGAATTAAATGAACTCACGGATGGAAATCCCCAAATATAGTACCTGGCCTATGGTTTCCATGAATGTGTGGCAGCTGTCACTCTGACAATATAATGAGATTATTAATTTGTATAATGGAATCTATAAATGAAGCCTCACTCCTGCCCTCTGGGTTCCCAGCTGGTTTCCGGGTTCCCTGAGCCTCTTGGGTAGGTCACCCCAAGATCCACTTCCTGTAGAAGGGAGTTTGACAGATGGCCCAGGACCTCGTGGGGTCAGTGCAGGGGAATCTGGAATACCCTGTTGTGTGCAGCTGGAACTGGGGACTGCACCTTCTAGGTTTGAACACAAGGCTGTCCAAGCAGGAGGTTAACATTGCTTTCACCACACTGGGTAGGGCTTGACCCCACTCTATAGCTTTCTCTAGAAGGGTCTGACCTGCTGAGGCTTCCCAGGCAGCTGACAAAGTCACAGCCACCACTGCCATTACCACCACCACCCTGGCCAGAGTAGCTGCTACAGGGCACAGACCACACCTGCAAACCATTAGGCTTGGCCAGGAGCTTGTTCCCTCTGGGCATGGGATGAGTGGAGGGTTTGTTTTGACTACTCCAAATTTTACAGACTTTAAGGCCTGAGAATTGCAAGTCCCCTAGGACCCAATGGAGAAAGAGAGAGAGAGAGCAAGTTCAGGCTACAGGAAGAGAGTCCAGTCTCAGTCCACTTGCTTGTCCCTTTCTCTGATAATGATGGCCTAGCCACTCTTTGTGCAGTACATGCCTTAAGCAGTAGGCTCACTCACATAGCTTATCTTCCCAGTAAGCATGCAAGGTCAAAATTAGAGTCCAGGCTGCAGGAAGAAGGGCAGGTGACTTGCCCAAGGTCACCTGATTTATAAGTGCATGCCTGGATTCTATACCAGGTCTGTCTGACACCAAGGCCAGTGGGAATTTTCCAGGGACCACCAAGGCTACCGAATGAGGGGCCAAGGATGGATGGGTCAAAGTTCTGGGTCACTGCTAAGGAGCACCAGGCACACAGAGCTGAACCTACGTAGGTCGCAACCCTGAACCAGATGATGGGAGTCTCAGTATTGGTTCTAGCTCTGTCTCCCAAGTCACCAGTGCCTGACCTCAACTACCCCAGGCGTTGCATACCCCAGGTCAGGGGCAGGTTGACCTTGGCAGGAGGGATAGCCAGTGGGCCCCAGGCTGCTGCCAAGACCTCCTGAAATGAAAGGAGACCTTGTCCTGCTCCACACAGAGCTCATTCTCTGAGTGCTCTTCAGGCAGCCGGGTCCCCGTGGAGCAAAGCCTGATCCCTCCGTGCCAGCTATTCATAGCAGAGCACCCGTCCCCAAGAGCAGGGCCCTGAGGAGTCCCCGAGCCCAGCCCCTGAAGCTGGGGCACCCCAGGAGCGGAGGGGAGGGAGATGACTCCGCCGTCAAGGAGGCACATTCGTAGCTGGGCTCCCTGACCTCCCTCTCACTCTCACAGGGGGACCAGCCATAAAAGCTTATTGGCATCTCCACTTTGAACTTGGCAGCCAACCCAGCCATCTAGTCTAGAGGGCCCTGTCCTTGGGAGTGGGCAGGCAGAGTCTGGACACCCATTGGTCCTGCAGGTTGCACGAAGCTTTCTGCCTCTGTTGAGAGGTAGCACCCTGCTGTGCAGCTGGCCTGGCTGGGATGCACAGCTCTGGGCCCTCCTACTGGAACAACAAGAGGTCCAGAGGGCCACGTGCCACTGGAACAGGCATGCACTGGCACCCCCTCCAGGGGCTGGTCTCTAATGGGCAGATTTGTACAGAGAAATAGGTAAGAGTGGGAACCTGTCAGCCACCCCCTGGCTTCTGGTACTTCCTGCAGCCCTGAGAGTCCACAGGGTCTGGCCTGGGTCAGAGTCTCCCTCCTTCTCTTCCCCCTCAGGCTCCCAGAAACCTCTGATTCCTGCTTCCTGGGGCTCTGACCTTTGGGGCTACACTAGAGAACATGAGATCTCAGCGGCAAACAGGATTCCATGAAGAAGACCCCAAAGCTATGGGCCTGGCGGGCTTGTTCAGACTCTAGAGTGGAGCTTGGAGGAACTCAGACCAAGGAGGGCCTTCGTGCTCCTTAGTCACTCACCTGTACCCTCCAGGGCTCACCCATGTAGAAGTCCTGACAGATGGAGAGGAAAGTGAATCAGGTGCGGAGAGGGGAACCCGGACCAGGGAGGGCTTGGGCAGAACCATTTTCCTAGAAGGAAATAATATGGTGTGGCTGGAAGACGACATTTTCACCGAGAAAATGAGGCACACAGCTGCCGTGGTGCTTTTTTTTTTTTTTTTTTTTTTTTTTTTAGAGAAACAGAATGTACCTCCAAAAGTGACCTTTTCTTGAGCGCCAGAGCTCAGTACACACGATGGAATTGTGTTGAAACAAGGTGAAGGCTGGGCCTGGCCGAGCCGGGAAGGTTTTCCTAAATGGGTGCTGAGTGACTCTGTCAATAGCCACCAGATTTGGACAGGAATGGGATCCCATGAGAAGAACTTGAAGGAGAGGGCTGAGAAAACAGCCAGTGCTGTTGGCAGGGACAAGGCCAGCGGCTGACAAGGCTTGGGGGTTAGGGTGGCCACAGCTGCACGCATTGGCTTGACTGCTGGCTGCATCCTTCTTCCAACAGCCCAGACTTTGGGTGATGGTGAGAAATGCACATGGGGGACAGGCATTTGGCCTAGAAGTGAAGACTCCTGCACCCTTTGTCAGCATACTTGGAGGGCTCTGACTCTAGAGTCTAGCTTCCTACTGATGGATATCCTAGGAGGCAGTAGTTATGATGGCTCAAGCTATTGGGTCCATGCCCGCCCTGTGGGAGACCTGGATTGAGTTCTTGGCTCCTGGTACCAGCCCTGGCCACTGCAGGCATTCGAGGAATGAACCCACCAATGGGAGATCTGCCTCTCTGCTATTCAAATAGTCATAATTTTAAAAAGCCAAAACAAATAAAGAAGAAGAAGAAAAGCATGTGAACTTGGAGTTCATGGTCCCCAGTGAGATAATAATATAGGGATGAGGCAGCCATGGCGGGAGAAGGGACAGCCCTGGGGAAGAGCCTGGGCTGAGTGGGAAGTGCAGCAGCTGACCAGCCACTCTAACCCAGTTGCTGCAGGAAAGGCCCCCTTCTTGGAAGGCTGCTAATGCCCAGAAGGGACACATGAGTAGACAGCCTTCCGCAGAGCATCTTTGGGCGCCTGGCTCATCACACACATCGTTTCACAGCCCTGCCACAATTGTATTCTTTGGCCCATTTTGCAGCCCATGGCAGCAAGGACCTCTGAGGCCTTGTGATCTGCCCAAGGCTCCCAATATCCAGTGGGGAAGCCTAAAACCTGCACTGTGCTTTGCTTAGCTGCAGCAAGATCTTTTTTTGCTAAGCACTGCAGTCCAGAGTTGGTGGGCGAGCCTGAGATTGGGCCGTCCCCTCCCCCACCCTGTCCTGTATCTTCTGGACGCAGAGGCCTGAAAAGGTGCAACAACTTGGTTGCAGCCACATAGCACCTCCGGAGTTGAACCAAACCAGAATGTAGGGGGCACCAAGTGCTCTGAGCTGCAGTCCAGCAGGGTAGCCCCTTCCCCGGGAGTGGCTCCCAGCCACCCCAGTGCCTTTTGGTGGTTGACAGGTTTTGCACTCACACCCTTCCCTGCCCACTTCCCCCACCACACACATACACACCTGTTGTTTTGGGGGACTGGAGTCCTGGCCCTCTGAGCAGGATGCTGCTCCCCCACAGTCCATGCAATGGTCTGCACCCTCCCCTCCCCAGCCCCCAAGGGACCCCTCGGGCTCTCTGGTTTTTGTCAGGCCCGAGACGCTGGTGGGATTGATTTATGAGAGGAGCCCTCCCCACTCCTCACCCTGAGCCCTGGGTCCTCCTCCCCCTTCTCCTCCTCTTCCTCTACCAACTCCTCCTCCTCCTCAGCCTGACTGCCTGCTCAGTTTTCCACAGAGTCAGGATTTCCCTGGGGCTGGGGGCTCCAAGCCAAGAACAACAAAAGGCCCGTCCCCCACCTCTCCTGCCCCTCCCGCCCCCTCCTGCTCACTCTGCAGCCCTCCCCCAACCTTTCCCGCCCATAGTGGAGGGGTGGAGAGGAGAGGGGTGGTGGGCCCAGTCTGCTCCCTCAGGAAGAGTCGGAAGGGGCTCCCTCCCGGCCAGGCCAGGACTGAGATCCCATTCCCTCCAAAAGGGAAGGGCACAGAGGAGGATTTGGACAGGCCAGGTGTACAGACTTCTGGGAGTTTGCCACGGTGGGATAGTGGGCCGGGGTGGGGGGGGAGAAAACAGGAAAGGTTCCAGTAGTCTGAATCGGGGCCAGCAGGGGGAAGGGTCAGAGTGTCCCCCGAGATCCCCACACTGAGGTTGGGGGTGGGGCCATTGGGCTCAGGGGGTTCCTAGTCTATGGTTCCTCTCTGTGGGGACCAAGAGTGGGAACTGCCATGTGGTAAGGGGAGGGGTGGCAGTGGAGGATGGGATGGCAGACCGACCCCAGGGCTGGGGTCAGGGTGGGTCACAGCTGAGGCCTGTTTCCCGTCTGCCTCTGACACTTGGTGTTGGCCCCGGCATCCAGGACAGGAGGCGTGGGGGTGGGGTGGCCAAGCAACGCTGTTTGCTCCATGAAGGGGGCCCACTACCCCAGGCCATGACAGCAAGCAGACAGACCTGTCCCTCCAAAGAGCTCGCTGAGCTCCATTTGCAGCTGATGGGCAGGATGAGTTACCTGTAGCCTGGCTCAGCCCAGATCCTCCTCAGCCTCGGCCTTCATCTCCCTTCCCCCATGCCAGCATTGGTGGCCTGTCTCACACAGCAACTCCTCCCTGGGTCTCTAAGGGCCTGAGGTGAGTGACCTAGGCCACCATCCCTCCAGGACAGGCCCAAGGGGTGGCAGGGGCACCTAGCTTCTCCCTCCTTTATCCTGGCAGACCACAAAGGTGACAATGTGGTGCTTAGGGACTGACTGCCCCCTTTACCCACCACTGCTCCAGCCTAGACTTTGCCTGTGGCCACACAATCCATGGGAATGCTGCCTGGCCCCTTCCCCTTCAGCCAGGGCCCAAGCTCCTCTGCTCCACTTGTACACCGGCCCCAGGCCAAATCTGGCCAATTTGTTCTGAGACAGGGTTCTGGTTTCATAGCCTCATTTGAATGATTTCCAACCAGAATTCCTGCCTCCTCCCATTGCAAAGCTGTGCCCTGCCCTTCCCCCACCCGCCCCCCTCTCCCTCTGCTGCCATCAGTGAGCAGTTGCCTCAGCTGGTGCAGAGGAAAAAAGGGATGACCCCCCCCCAACACATTCACATAGAAATGACACCACTGGTTCTCCCTTGGCGCTGCCCATCTCTGGACAGCTTGCAGCCTAGAACCAAAGGCTGGCCCCTGTAAGCTGTGTCTCCTGCCTGCCCCAAGAAACTGGTGGCTGAGGCTGGGCTGGCTGGGCCACGCTGCACTTCGGTCACCCTTTCTAGCCCAGGAGCAGCTGAGAGGTCTAAAGGCTCAGCCTTTTCCCCTCTGTAGGCGTCAGCTGTCAGAGTCCGCGTCCACCCCACTGGCCCTGAACCCGTTCTCTAGCACTGAGGAACAGAGAAAGCTCTGTGCTTGATCCCAGAACCAGGCATCAGGGGGAAGCCGCACCTTAGGCAGGGCCTGACTCTGGGGTGGGGAGTGGTGGAGGGGAAGCTTGTAGGCAGCCCCCAGGGTGCTGTTCCACGCTTGCTAACACTCCTCGCCAGCAGTGGATGGTGTAGAGTTCCCACTCCCACACCTCCCTCTGAGACTGTTCTCACCCAACGTGAGACCCCCAGTAGGACCCTTTGCTTTGGAGGCAGGCGGAAAAACAAATGCCACTCCCTCACCACCACTCTGCTCTTTTGAACCCAGAGGAATAAGAAGCCCAGAGAGATTCAGCAAATCATCCAAGATCGCACAGCAGGCTTAGGGGCCAGGTCATCTGACCCTGTAGGCTGGGTGTGGGCATGGCCGCCACACCGAGCTGCAGGCTCCAGGTCAGAGCACAGGGCACAGGGCTCAGCCTGGCCCCCCTTCCTCCTAGGGGCTGTTGGACAGCCATCTACAGGCCTCTCCAAGAGGTGATCCTGGAGCCGGCTCCAACAATCTGCTCTACAGTTCAGGTGTGTCATTTCCTGAGCCCTCAGGTGGGGCTGGGGCTGGGGCTGGCCCTGCTGGCACCGGTTCAGCATCCTTGTTTTTTGTACAGGCAGAGCTGGGACTCCTGGCACAGAGCTGCGTGTGGAGCCAGGAGCCCTGGCACCAAGTCAAACCGAACAGTACCCCAGTCCTCTTCATTTCCCATGAGCCTCTCACTCCCGTCTCAGACCCTTGTCCCTGCTCCCTGGCTCAGGTCAGGAGTTAGATGTTCTGCCCTCAAACCCAGGGACCCAACCCTTTTATCAGACACTGAGCCTCAGTGTCCCAATCTGTAAAATGGGGTCAGAATGAGTCATGCTTACAAGGATTGCTGTCGGGATAAAGCCACATGAAAAGTCTAGTCCAAGATGTGTTTTCTCTTTGCTTGTCCTGTGTCCCAGGCCAGCACCTGTCCAGTTGAAGAGCAGAAAGCGCCAGCCAAGTGCTATCACAGGAAGTCAAGTGGGACAAGAGAGGTAAAAGAAAGCGGGTTGGAGGGTTAGAGGGAAATACCAAGCCCAGCCTCCGCCCTCCTTTCAAGCACGTGTGTACTCCTCAGTAGAGCCTGGCTTATGGGTAGGGGGATGAACCCTCTCCCCACCTTTCCTCCCAGGGCCATTCTGGGGTCTTCATTACTCATCCTCCACAACAACCAGCTATTTTTTGTTTGTTTAGCATAGAGCTGGGTGCCCTGCCTGCTTCTGCCTGGCCCAGAGAAGGAGGGTCCAGGGACCTGGGAGAAAGGGAAGGGGGTGCTGGGCAGGGTGGGAGTGAGACGGGGAATGGGGGAATGCCTCCCAGGTTAGCTCCTGCCCCCTCTCCCCACCACCTCCACCACCTGCGCCCTGATGCCATATCCTCCTACTTAGGCCTTGAGACGCGTCCAAGGACCTGAGGCTGTGTGAGCCAGGAAACCAGAAGGGATTTCTCCAGGAGGAGAACACTCCCTGAGGCCCTGGGGACCCTCTGCTCCTGATGTCATCTTCTGCCCCAAACCCATGTGTCCTCCTAAACAGCCACAGAGCAGAGGTTGCTTCGCGTGTCTCCCCCTCCCCCATGAAATCCCCACAGTTTATGATTTCTTGGACGCATCTGCATTTTCGTTGCATCATCCTGGTTCATTCTCTCAGTGACCATGTAAGGTGGAAATTATTTGTTCATTTTGCAGCTGAAGGAAGTCAGAAGGATGGCGTGGACTGCCAAGATCGCACAGCTCCCCTGTGATAGCTCTGTAATCGCATCCATTGGAGGGGGGGGGTGGGTCAGCTCGAGTGGCCCCCACCTCTACTGGACCAGATGCTTTGGGAGGGGATGCCAGCCTTTACAACAAGCCTTCCTCCCAGCCTGTTATCTCCCCAAGGCTCTTCCTTCCCTGGCTGTTCTGTCAGCCCCTCAAAACACCGCCTCCTTCCCTGGACCCTGAACATTTCCAGGGCTGTCTATTAGCTTCCCACTCAAAGCATACAACCTTACTAGTCTGGCACCTGCTGTTGTGCTAGATTAGGACCACACCAGGGGACAGAGGGAGAAGTGCCCCACCTCACCCACCCGATCTTCTACCACTGGCCTTCTTCCTAAACTGGGTTTTTGGAGAATGCTTTTCCTGAACATTGAGTCAAAAGAGTGAGGAAAGAATCAGGATGGCCAAAAACATTTCCAGGAGAATTCTGTCCAGAGAAAGTGAGGACCAGGCTTTCACATCTGGTGTTTCTCTCTCTCTCTCTCTCTCTCTCTCTCTCTCTCTCTCACTCTGTGTGTGTGTGTGTGTGTGTGTGTGTGTGTGTGTGTGTGTGTTAGAAGACAAAGGGATAGAGCAGGACAGATTCTGTGTTGCCAATGTGGAAAAAATGACTGAGGGGGGGGAAGGGAAAGGACTCTAATTCCCAGGTCTTATTCTTTTACAGCTCTAAATATAGAAGTTTGTCTCTTTATCTACTCAGTCACCCAGCCACACAACTACTTATCCACCCATTTACTCACTCATGCAGCCATTATTTATCTGGCCATCCTGCCCTCTATTCATTTAATTATCCATCCACTCATTCATGTTCACCCATTATCCATTCCTTAATCCCACGATCCATCCATCCATCTTCCCACTCTCCCACCCACCTACTAACCCATCTACTCAGTCATTCATTTATTTAACTAACTTCTCATTTATATTTGTATATCCATGTGTCTTTCCATTCCTCTAGCCATCCTTTTTGGAAAAAGATTGATTGTATTCATTTGAAAGGCAGAGCAAAAAAGAGAGAGAAGCAGGACACAAATACTTGGGCCATCAATCTCTGCTTTCCCAGGTGCATTATCAGGGACCTGGAGTGGAAACAGAGCTGCCAGGACTCAAACAAGCACTCTGATATGAGGTACCAGCTTTACAAGCAACAATTTAACCTGACGTGCCACTCGCCAGCCCTCTCCATTCATCCTATCCACCCATCCACTCACCTATCTTCCAGCTATTCACACATTCCTCCACCTAGCCATCTGTCCATGGATCTTTGCATCCATCCATACATTCTCTCATCCATATATCTTCTTATCTATTCTTTCAGCCATCCTACTTGTTATCCCTCCATCCACCCATCTGCTTACATATCCACTTGCCTGCCTGTTAACCTGCTCATCATCTATTCATCTGGCTGTTCTTCATTCACACACATATACATGAGCTTGCTTGCCTATCCCTCCCTCCATTCTCCCAATGATCTTCACTTCTACCACCAATTTATCAACTTGTCCATATATACCATAGCTCAATTTACATGCATTTACTCATCGATCCTCCCAGATGCTACATTTTCACATTAATCCATTCATCTGTCTATTTTTTAATGATGAACTTTTTCCTCAAAGATTTCTTTTATTAATTTGAAAGACAGAGTCTCTCTCTCTCTCTCTCTCTCTCACACACACACACACACACACAGAGAGCGAGAGAGAGAGAGAGATGGAAAGCAAAGAGAGGTCTTTCATCTACTGGCTCACTCCCAAATGGTTGCAACTGCCGGGGATGGGCCAGATTGAATCCAGGAGCCAGGAGCTTTTCTCCAGGTCTCCCACATGGGTGCCGGAGCCCAAGCACTTGGACCACCCTCAGCTGCTTTCTCAGGCACATCCTCATGGATTTAGATCAGAGGTGGAGTAGCCAGGACTCAAGCCGGCACCCACATGGGACACTGACATTGCAGGTAGTGGCTTAACCTGCTATACCACAATACAAGCCCTTTCACCCATCTATTAACTCGTTTATATGAAATGAAGTAATCTAGTAAAGTTCCAGCATGGTGTCTGGTACAGGAAGCACTCACTAATGGCAATTGTTCTTGCTGTTCTTATTCTAAGGTTTTATTAGAGAAGCAGAATAGTGTGGGAGGAAACAATCATCAGGTCTGCAGCTAGATGACCTGGATTCAAATGGCAGCTCTGCCACACACTAGTCCTGCCATGCAGTCCCCTCAGCTGAGCTTTCCCGTGGGTTCTACGGAAAGAGTTGCCAGCTCATAGAGATGCTCCCACGATCAGGCAAACGGCCGCATGCAAACATGTGGGATCGGGCCTGGCCCATCTGAAGTGCTCAGCAGGTTATTATCATCCATCTACGACATGAGCATTTCTGAGCCCTTATCGGTGTCTCATCTTCTTGGAGAAGACAGATTGTAAAGACATGGTGCCTTCTCCTAAGTCAGGTAGGAACATGGGCGGGGCAGGGAGGATGCCAGTGAGAGTGGGAAGGGGCATTCCTATCACACCCTCATACCTGCTGCCCTTGGTCTAGCCACTCTGCTTACTGGCTTCCCTTCACCCCAGCCCCCAGCTGCAATGGCAGGCTCTAGCTCAGCTGCTCGTAAACCCCATATGTGTGCAGTCCATGATTATTGGCACCTCAAGCTAAGCTTGCTGTCCTCCTTCACACACACACACACACACACACACACTCTCTCTCTCTCTCTCTCTCTCTCTCTCTCTCTGCTCCTTCACCTGTGTCTTCTGTCCCCATAAAGGATGCCAAAATACTCCTCCCGTCCCCGGCGCTGGTCCTCCGAGCCCCCCAGGCTCAAACTTCTACCATCTCTCTCCTCCCCTACACCACCAGCCACTGAGCATGTCATCACTTATCTTTGCAAAACAGAGAAGGGCTGGAGGGAAAGTAAGAACACCACTACCATTTCTGTGCTCTGCCCACAGCTCAGTAGACACCCAAGTCCTACCCTACTTTTGGGCTCCATTCCTGATAATGCACTGCCTTTTGCACCTGAGTGTCTAACCCCTTTCCATCCTCTCCCTTGCCTCTCTGCAAAGGGAGAACCAAGCAGGCCTCCATAGACTTGCAGAGCTGAGGTAGCCCAGGGAGGACTCAGATGTGCCCTCCAGGTGGAGCACCTCTGCCTTCCCTGCAAACATTCAGGTGTGGTGGGAACAGCACAGAATTGTGGATACATAAGGCTGGATTTGGATTTTGGCTGACAGTCTGCGTGACTTTAGGCAAGCCATCTTACCTCTCTGAGCTCTTCCATAGAAACAGTGCTAGAGTGCATCATGCACTCGGAGATACTTGAGGACACATGTACCTTGTGGAAGGTACAGCATGAAGCAGAGGGCTGCAAAAAATAGTAACACAGAGTGAATCTAAGGAACACTGTGGAATGGTGAGATGCCCAAGACTGGCCCTCAGGGCTGTAAGAAGTGGATGGCCCAGCTGGGAATGCATTATGAAAATGGTAAGGCTGGCTTAAAGTTCTACATCCATGACCTAGTCCTCTTGTATCCTCTGAGTCGGAATGGGAGCATCTAGCCTACCCCACTCTCACCTGCTCCAGGACCTTCATATTACACCAACCTTCTCTGTTATTGCTAACCCCTCCAAGGCTTCATTAGACAGTCGCTTTCTCAGGGAGCCTTTGATACTATTCCCAACCTGGTTCGCTTCCCAACAGCACCTGGTGCTTGCCTATCTGCAGTACTTACTCTTACCACGCTAGGTTAGTTGAATAGTGTGTCAGTGTCCACTGAGCTATGCAGACCTCCAAGGAATTGAGACTGGAGCAGGTTCATCCTCGTATTCCCAGCTATTCACATTGGAACTGGTTCATGACATGCCCCAGGAAGTTCTGCTAAATAAATAAACTACAGTGGGAATGAATGAAGCTACAGGCTCAGGGTCAGACGCCCCAAGGTTAACAGCACTCAGAGGGTGACAGAGGCCCCAGCTCCCTTCGTTGGATATCAGATAACTGATTATAGTCAGGAGCCCTACCCAAGACCAGCTTGGGTCCTATGAGGCTCAGCTCTCCTTTTTCTTTTTTGATATTCATCTTTATTTGAAGAGTAGAGTTACAGAGATAATGGGAGAGAAAGAAAGAGAGAGAGAGAAAGAAAAAGAGAGAGAGAGCACTTGATTGAGAATCTTTCATCCATTGGTTCAATCCCCCAAATGGCCATAACGGCCAGAGTTGAGCTGATCCAAAGCCAGGAGTCATGAGCTTTTTCCAGGTCTCCAACATGGATGCAGGGGCCAAGGACTTGAGCCATCTTCTACTGCTTTCCCAGACAATAAACAGGGAGCTGGATGGGAAATGAAGCAACTGGGACTTATATTGACACCCATATGGGATGTTGGCTCCCATAGGTGGAGGCTTAGCTAACTGTGCCACCATGCCAGCTCTTGATGCTCAACTTTTATAACTTTTTTCTATTAATTATTTTTATTTTTGATGATTTTTACATTGATTAGGGTGATAAGGGTCAAAGGCTACAGGAAGGTGGGTGACATCACTATTTCCACATTCTCTTTTTTTCCTTCCTGTATCTGGGGGATGGTGGAAGATAAGGAGAGAAGCCACACTCAGCCTCCTAAATGCCTCTGCACCCTGGGTCCAGCTACCTGACACCACCCCAGGGTCCCCATGTGGGACATGCTCTGAAGGTCCTGCTCAAGGGGGTTCAATAGTTCAACAGTTCTGAATTGCTGCCAATCTCGCCACTCCAAGTGCAATGAAATCTCTCCAGAATAAACTGGCTGACATATTGTACCTTAGAGTCTCCATTTGCCCAGATATTCACTGCCAATACTTGGCTGGGGTAGTTGATCAATTTATTCCGTCCTCTGTCCTCTATTATGGTACCAGATGTCCTTTGCAGACTCCAATGTACTGCCATATCCTCCCTGTGCACCTGAATATGCTGACCACTGCTCCATCTAAGCCACTGAGGAGGCCCAGCTCTAACATATGCACTCCATGGTCAGACCACGGAAACTGCAATCCCTCCATGGTTAGGGTTTTGAGTCCAGCAAGTCATTTGTGGGGATTCCATTAGAAACTTCGTCTGAGGTAATCCCAGACCTGATTCTTGTGTGTGTCTGCCAATACAGGGTCCAGCACAGTCTGTTGCCCCAACCAGCTTATGCACACTTGGTGGTTGCAATTGCTGGGTCAGTTCTTCCTCCAGTCCTGTCTTCTACACAAACAAATGGATGCTGTAGGCTTGCCCGAACCTGCCCACCACACACTCGGCCTTCATGTATGCCAGTGGGAGCGGCCGCCCAACCAGAGCAACCCACAATAACTCTCATCATGCCCGCCCCTGCCCTGTTCCTGTGCTTGCCAGTATGTATAACAGACTGGTCCAGTCTGTCCCACATCCCATTCAGCTCCCATGCATGTCAATGGGCATTGAAGCCTATCAACTTTTACAACTCTTACAACACTTTTCCCAACTTGTTGTTGTCGACAATGCTGTCTGTGCTTAGTTATCTCAGTGCTATCCTTAAGCTCTGAACAGCATCACCCTTTGTCTTTGTTCCTCACAGTATCTCTAGCACCTAGCACAGCGCCTAGCACACAGGAGACGTCCAGTAAACATTTAAAGGACAAACTAATCGAAGAATGAATGAATGACTACTGAGCCTGGAAGGGGGCAGGGAGCAAGGCCTCTCCCTGCACCCAGACCAGGGATCAAGGCATTACAGCTAGACACATGGAAGCTGTGACTGTGTCTGTGGCATTCCCCACCCCTTCATGAGCTTTTGCACTCTCATTGCCTTCCAGCCACCCAGGAAGGGGGCCAGGACCTGGGCTCAGCCTGCAGCAAAACAGCCACGGTGCCTGTGAGTGCAATCTGTGACTTTTGCCCTTCAGTGTCTTTCAGAAGGAGTCCCAGCCTCTGCCTTTCAGGGACCTGAACAGAGTTGGTAGGTTTCCTCAAGTGCACTGCTCAGTGTTTCTGTTTCTGTATTCTATTCAAACTTCATACCAATTAAAAAGGAAAACCAAACCAAACAAACAGTCCACATGTGTGAGTACTTACTCTGATTCCAGCACACACATGTTCCATGTATCCATTGGTTGAACATGGGTGACAATCTTAGGAGTTATCCATGATGACTGTACCTTTTCCCAGAGGATGGCATTGAGGCGCACTGAGGTCATAGATCAAACAAAGAGAGCTGAGCTTTGAAGCTGGGTCTGTCTGCACTGTAAATTGGCAGCCCTTCCTCCAGCACTACCCAGGAGGCCCTGAATTTCCTAGATTCCACTCTGGGGTCTGGCCACCCAGGTTTAGCTCTCAGGCCGGCTGTCCAGGCCTCTCTCCCTGGGGACTGAATGCTATTTAAAGCAGCTTACCTAGCCGGTCCCATTCTCTGAGCTCAATCCTACAGCCAGCAACAAATGAATCCCGCGCAGGGGCAGCTGCCTGAGGAGGCAGGTGGAAGAAGGGTGTGGGGGAGGGGATATGCTCTTCCTCCAAACCCATAACCTCTCTTCCCCTTTTGCCTCCTCCCTTTGTCTCCTTATCTGTCCCCCCCTAGAAAAGTCTGATCCCCTTCTAGGTGCCCCATTTTTCCCATCTGCCTCAGCTACAGCCTCAGGGATCTGGGGACTCATGCCAACCTCTCCAGGAGACATGTGTTCCCTGGATTAAGCCCCAGGAGGCGGTTGTACCCCATGGGAGATGGCACCTTCTAGGAAGGGGGTTGCCTTTCTCCTTCCTTCTTCATATTCTTCCTGTTCCCTGTTTTCTGAGTCACCAGAATTAGTCATCTAAAGAGGGTTTCAGGGGAATTAGCATAGGTGAACCTGAGAAAAGGAGGGGGGCTTAAGTGAGTGTGTGGTGTGTACCTGGGCCCACTGCTTCTGGGGTCAAGTGGCAGGAGAGAGGGGCTACGCAGGCCAGAATATGTGGACACAGGATTGGAAGGGATGTATGCTGCTCAGGACATAGACAACGGAATACCTGATGATCCCTGGATTTCTGGGTTCAAGACATCCCTGGAGACCCTCAGCCTGGGGCTCCTGGGATTTCCGCCCCCCAACCTCCTCCTTGGATACTCTAGAATCAGGATCCCACCCTACCCTCCCTGCAGACCCAGTAGAGGGCGACGTCACGCCTCTGAGGGTCAAGGACCCACTCCAGTGTCCCTGCGCTGTCCACCCTGACACTCCTCCTGTGATGGGCTAGGACGAGAATGGGAGCATCACGCCTGAAGACTTGTGTCATGGGCCCTGAACCTCAGGACCAGGAAGCAGCTTTTGAGAGGGGAGCTTGAAGGTCTCTTCTGCTTTATCTGGGCCCTGGAGCGCAGGATGCTGCGTGTAGCATGGAAGAGGACCTATCCGCACAGGCTACCTCCCCCACCCCCAACAGCCCCAGACACCTTGCGTTGTTGACAACTCTGGCGCTTTGGCCCAAGGGTGACCTCCGGGCTTTCTCATTGCACCTCCTCTCTCCCTGGTCCTATTAGGCCCCTCTTCCTCCCTGGAGCCGGCGGGGGCCACCCCATCTACCCACCCATGAAGCGGCCACTGCAGTGCCGCGCTGGGAGGAAATGCAGAATTGCACACGCCACTGCCACCTGGCACAAAGTCCCCACAGAGCTCTGCCCGTGCTTCTCCTGGACCCACCGAGTCCCCATCAAGCATTAAGTATCTGGGATGCAATCCAGGTACCCCTCCTGACCCTGAGAAAACGCAATTCCCAGCACGCCCCTACCCCATTTCTACAATATTGTGTGTGTGTGTGTTGGGGGTTCCTCTCTGAGCAACTTTTTTACCCAGCCTCTTTTGAAATCTGCATTGGATATCTTGCGAAGGCCCTCCCTCGGTTCTTGATTTTTACCCTGGGAAGTGTGTGGGTATGCAGGCGTCTGGGTGGCAGCCCAGCTCCAGGCCTGCCTGAGTGGCTCAGCGACTTCGCACAGCTACTTAACCTCTCGCCTCCCTCCTCTCCAAGAAGGAGACAAAAATACTTTCCTCCTTGGCTGAGTTGTTGTGAGATTAAATCTGATCCGGGTATAATGGGGCATTTAGCTGAGCGCCTGGGCATAGTCAGCACTCAATAAAGAGCTGCCCGCACCTCCGAAGGTCTGTGGCTCTCTAGTTGCTTTGTCCTTGACCACGTGACCCTGGGAACTGACCAGCCTGGCCCGGGGGTGGGGGGGAGGGGTCGGCATCTCTGACACAATGCCAGTAGCCCTGGAAGAAGGAGCCTCTGGGGTGTTGCCTCCCCCTGCTCCCGAACCCCTTCCACAATGTTTGTTACGATGCTCTAAGCATACATGGGTACTGAACTGGGCAGGCCTTGAATCTAGTGGTCTCTTGCTGGTTGCTGGGATAAGTGGAAGGGGTTCTTGGCAGCCAGGGATTAAGGTCTTGCGAAATCAAGGAATCTTGCTTTGGGAGAAGGAATGAAACAGGGGAGAGAGAGGATCCGTCTTATTGCCTTTATTCTGCCATTGGCCCAGCTGGCCCATGGCAGGGCACAGGACCAAGCTTGTACTCGCTCAACCACGCTCTCCGTGCAGACAGCGCGCATGTGCGCACACACATACATACACACACACATACACACACACAGATGCACACACAAGCACACACATCCCATCTCTGGCTCTGAGAGTCAGTCTCTGGGGAGGGGCATGGGGCTGCTCCTCAGCTTGCCCCTGCCTGCCCATTATGACAGCACCAAGGGTGGGGATGGGGCAGGGCCCTCAGCCCCCAGAACAAGTCCCTGTGCAAACTGGAGGTGCCAGTTGGCTGTAGGATGGGGAACAACGCCATGTCTCCCCATTCCTGGAGTCCCCTCCTCCAGCTCCTGAGGGAGGGACTGCTCTCTGCCTACCTGGAGGGCCAGACCCCTGCCAGGGCTGGGCCCTGGAGGGGTGGGGTGGGGGTGGGGAACTCAGGCTGGCCCCACACCTGACCCTGCCAGGACCTGCAGCCTTGCAGAGTCGGAGGTTTGTAGGGATTCCCCACGGCAGAGCAGGAAGGCCCAAGCCCCAGGGGTCTGGGGAGGGGTCATCACCCCATCTCCTAATCCATCTTCAATATGAAGAGGTTTGGGGCACGCTTCCTGGGGAGGGAGCACAGGTCTGGACAAAGTCCCAGCGCAGGCCCTCTCCCCAACTTCCATCTTCTGGGCCACAGCCTGAGGCCGGGCATCCAAAAGTCCGAGAGTCCAGGCAGCTGGTCTGAGTCCCTGCGCAGTCCTCGGAGGTCACCCCCCGAATGGGGCACCGTGTGTCAGACCTGCACAGGCAGGGTCTGGTTCATCTGCAGCCGCATGTCCTGGATACTACTGAGGATCTTCTTCTGGTGGCCAGCCAAGGTGACGCCGATGCGGAGCAGGTCCCTGTGCACAGAACGAGGGCAGGGTCAGACCCAGCAACACAGGGGGCTCAGCCCCACCCACCCACCCTCCCCTGCAGAGGCGCACTTACTCTGCAGTCATCTGGGCCACCAGGTCAAAGGATGCAAACCCCGCACTGCCAAAGCTCTCCTTGTACCGCCCCATCTTGATGGCATCCAGCCAGTCACCAACCGTGGTGAAGGTCGTGTAGTCAGGGACTGTGCGGTCCAGGAGGGGCTGTGACATGCTGTTCAGGGGAAGAGAGGAGGGACCTGGTGAGTCCTGAAGGTCACAGGGCTACTGGCTCAGCGGGGGGCGGGAACAGAGGCACCCATATACTAACCCAGATTGGGCACTGGCGATGACTTTGAGGCTGGCAGCGTTGCGGATGAGCTTGTCCAGGGTGTTGACGATCTGAGAGAATTTGGGCCTGAGGTTCCGGTCTCGCACCCAGCAGTCCAACATGAGCTGGTGCAGTGCTGTGGGGCAGTCCATGGGTGGGGGCAGCCGGTAATCCTGCTCCACAGCATTGATGACCTGGGGCAGCGGGGAGCAAGGAGGAGAGGAAGGGTCAGGGAAACTCGGAGTGAACCACCACAATGCTCCCAGCCCAGCCAACTCCCACCCGCCTAACCACTGTGGCACACCCCCACTCACGTCCTGGTTGCTCATGTCCCAGTAGGGTCGCTCTCCGTAGCTCATGACTTCCCACATGACAATCCCATAGCTCCAGACGTCACTGGCAGAGGTGAACTTCCGGTAGGCTATGGCTTCTGGGGCGGTCCAGCGGATGGGGATCTTCCCACCCTAGTTAGGGGGACACACGCCCTTGACCCTATGACTCAGGGCTGCCCCCTAGCCCCAAGTCCCAGCCTGGCTCTTCCTCCCTATTTCCCCCTCCCCCAGCCCACAGCGGTCTCCCTCCTGTACCAGGGAGCTGGTGTAGGTAGGGTCCGAGGGGTCATCCTCCAAGAAGCGGGAGAGGCCGAAGTCAGAGACTTTGCAAACTAGGTTGCTATTGACAAGGATGTTGCGGGCAGCCAGGTCCCGGTGCACGTAGTTCATCTCAGACAAGTACTTCATACCAGCTGCAATGCCCCTCAGCATGCCCACCAGCTGGATGACTGTGAACTGCCCATCGTTGAGCTGCAGGGGACAAGTGGGTTCAGGGATGTCCACGGCCTCCTTCCCAGACCTCCATGCCCTCTCCAAGCCCCGGGGAATCAGGGAGCCAGGTCCATAGTGTGCTCCCCAGCCCTGCCTGACACTTGCTAGTTAAGCACCCTGTGAGCCCTAGGGCTCTTGGTACTCCTACTTTACAGCAAGGCAGCTGGGACGCAGAAGCTAAGTAAGCTACTCCAAGGTGACCTGGAAGGCAGAGTCAGCTCTGATTGCCCAAGTGCTTTTCTCTTTGACTACTTGTGAACTTGAATGAAGGGAAGAAGGGAGTGGGGTATGAGGGGTGGAGAAGGGTGGGGTGGAGGGGCTGGTTCTCACCCGAAGGAAGGAGTCCAGGGCACAGTTCTCCATGAACTCGGTCAGGATCATGACTGGCCGACTCTTGGTGACCACGCCCTCCAGCCGGATGATGTTGGGGTGGTCAAACTGACCCATGATGGAAGCCTCGCTCAGGAAATCCCGCCGCTGCCTCTCTGTATAGCCCACCTTCAGGGTCTTGATGGCAACGAACACCTCGCGGCGGCCGGGCTGCTTCAGCCGGCCTCGGCACACTTCCCCAAACTCCCCTATACACATGGAACACAGGGCAAGGTCCCATGAGCTCTTCCTGGGGCCACGATGGGAGCCAGTGTAGCCTAAGTCATGCTCTCGGCAACCATTGCACTACAGCACACTCCCTGAGGGGGTGGGACTCACCAGCTCCAATCACCTCCTCGATTTTGACGCACGACACATCAATCTCCTTGGCAAACTCACGTACGGCCTCGTTGGGGTCCTCATAAGTGAAAGGGTCGATGTAAACCTTCATCCCAGGAGCAACTGTGGGCAGAAGGAAGGAGGGACATGAGCGGGCCAGATATCTGGCAGTTTTTGGTGGGGAGGGGATCCCTTGGGGCCTGGCCAGGACTCTGTCAGCCGTGGGCGCACGTTCCTTGGCCTGCCTTGCCAAGCCTGCGGTGCAGTCTAATGTGGACGCCCTCGCCCCAGCTCCGTGGCCGTCGGGCCTGCACAGCCCAGATTCTTGTCTTGCTGGCTCGCCCTCCTCTCCCATCATGTCCAGACGTCTCTCTACCTCACTCCTGCTGGCTCCCACTGCCCTGAGCCCATTCTGGCCTTCCACACTCAGACTCCTGCCCTGGCTGCCGCTGCGCCTCTGCACTTTTCCCACCAGGCGTCCTGCATGCCGCCGCCTTCCCACAACAATGCTGCTATTGTGTGGACTCCCCAGCTCCAAAGCCTTCCCAATGACCTCGTGGGGTCAAGTCCAAACTCCTCTGGCCTGTCTTTCAGGACCCTCCCAAGGCTGGCCTGGCGGCAAGTACCCAGCCTGCTTCCCAGCCACGGTCAGGCCAGCTTCTCACTGCCCCCGCCGCTGGGCTCTCTCCCCTCCCCATCCATCCCAGGCCCAGGCTCCTCTCATGAGAAACACTCTCCCCACCTCTTGAAACCCAGTTTGTCTCGCTTCTGCTCAAGTCCACCTCCTCCAGGCAGCCTTCCTCCTCTCTGAACTCTTCCTGCCCTTTGCAACAGGAATAGCTGGCTGAACACTTAATGGTTCTCTAATTGTTTCCTGTGTGTATGGATCTTGTCTTTCCCACAGGACTAACTGCCTCAGAGGGCAGAGGTCACATCTCATTCACTCCTGGAGCCAGCAGGAGGGAAGGAAGGGTCAGGGTACTTGAGTGAGGAGGAAGGGATCAAGGGAGCAGGAATGAGGAGTCAGAGTATCTGGGTAAGGAAGGAGTGAGGAGAGAGGGGCTCAGGGTATCTGGGTGAGGAGGGAAGGGTGAGGGTAGCAGGAGTGAGGAGGGAGAGGTCACATAGCAGGAGTGAGGAGGAAAGGGTCAGGAAGTGGCACTGAGCTGGAAGGAGGAGGTAGTCCAGGTGTGCTCCAGTAAGAGGGTCTGGGGTGGGTGTGGGCAGGGCCCTGGGGAGCTGGGTGAAGGACAGACTCACTGTATTGCTGCAGCTTCTCTGTGTACTCTGAGTCTGGACCGTGTCGCTGCTTCCTAGGGGACAGAGAGGGAACAGGCTTGAGACAAGTCCTGGCACCCAGGAGGGGCCCAGGGTCTAACAACAGGTCAGGAGACAACCTTGGTGCCTGGTCCCGTGGTTGACAATCATAGCAGCCTCTGGCCAGGAGACTCAGGGGCCAAGGTGAGGCAAGCAGGACAGAAAGAAGACTTGCAATGGATTGGGAGTGGCCTCTGCTGCAGCCAGGAAGGTGGAAGCTCAGGGCTGGAGGGCTGCTGGCATACGTATAGAGGCACATGGGCCTTTGGGGAGCTCTGGCCAGCGCAGCAGAGTGGGTAAGCACATGCCCAGCCATACCTGAGGCAAACAATGGCAATGACCACAACAGCCACGACAAAGACCAGCCCAGCTGTCGCCGAGCCCACGATGAGAGGCAGCTGTTCCTGGAGTTGCTGGGTGCCAGAGCCTGGACATGGAGGAGAAGGGAGGGGCTGGTGAGCAGAGGGAGGCCCTGGACAGGCAGGGGTGGGGACAGGCACAGGGACCCCATGTACCTCTCTCGCTAGTGGTCTCGAACTCGGCTGGGCGGCTGTACTGCCCATAGCCGGCCACAGTGCGGGCTCGAACCTGGACCACATAACGGGCATCAGGCCGCAGTCCATCCAGCTGCACGGAGTTCTTCTGGCTGGTTACAGTGGAGGCGATGCCCTCGCTCTGCAAGGTCACGGGGGAGTGGGTGCTGTCAGGGGGAGGGGGACCTGAGGCCCACCAGTCCCTGACGACACCCATGTCTGTCTCCATAGCCCCTCATTCGGGCTGCCCGAAGGGGCACCCTCCCTCCTCCACCTCCAGTGCCAGCTGGGCTAAGTCAACTGGGCATAGCTCAGCCCAAGGTTGCCTCCTGCCCTTGGGGTGCTGACCTTCTCAAAGTACTTCATCTCGTAGTCCAGGATGACTCCATTGGGCCGTTCCGGGGGTGCCCAGGACAGGGTCAGGCTGCTGCCCGAGCTGCTGTGCAGGTGTAGAGTGGGCACTTCGGATGGGGCTGAGTTGTGTGAGGGGGAGAACAGTAAAAGGCTCACTGTGGGCTCTGTGGACTCCATGGGCCCTGACCTTCTTCCCAAAGACCAAGGTCTCCAGCAGCTCCCCGACCCCTTAACAAGCTCTGGACAAGCTCAATTCAGTTCTGTCATCCTCCTTACCAGCCTGGTTTGTGGTGATATTCACAGCTGCATAGCGGGGAGGCAGAGGGCTCTTGCCTGAGACCCCGTTGACTGCTTGCACTTCGAAGGTGTAGCGCGTGTGGGCCAGCAGGTGGCTGATGTGCACCCGGCGTTCGGTCAGGCCCAGCTGCCGAGGCACAAACTCCACATTGTCATCACAGCGTGAACAGCTCAAGGGACCCCCAGAGCCCGGGCTCCCACGACACTTTTTGCAGATGACGTTGTATAGGAGGTCATCCCGGCCGCCCAGGTCCCGGGGCTCACTCCACTCCAGGATCAGGGACGTCTCATTCACATTGGAGATGACACCCCGGGGTGGAGATGGCACCGCTGCAGAGAACACAAGAGTGGGCAATGAGCCAGGAACCTCGCAGGCCCGCCTGCTCTAGATTCCTCACCTGGCTGCTGCTCTAAATAAGCAGAATACCTTTTCTATACTTCTTCCTGAGCAGCTTCCTAGCTATCCCTTCAAGACTCAACTGGCGATGTCACCTCCTCTTAGAAGCCTTCCATGATTGAGCTACCTATAACACATTCCGGGGCCAGGCTAAAGCCCAGCAGTTGGCACTCAGCACACTCACACACAGCCATTGTCTTCTTTTGCATCCTTTCCTCCCCGAAGTTGAAGGCTCCTTGAGGATAGTGACTACCTCTTGTTACCCTCCGCATCCCTGGCACCGAGCGAGAAAGTGAATGGGGCCAGAGAGTCACAGCTGAACACAGAGGAAGAGGTGTTGGGCTGGCAGGTACTAAGAGATTCCTAATGCTGGCCAGGAGTTAGCAGGTGTCTGTTCAGTGCAAAGGACAAGTCAGCTGGCTGGCTTGCCTTCTGGCTCAGAGGAGTTGATGGTTAGCTCCCAGCTATGCAGGCTTCAACAACATCTAACTTCCCTGAGCCTCAGCACCCCATCTTGGTGACTGCCTAGGCCTCCCCAGCTAGCCCCCGAGGGAGGTCCCGCAGCAGCGGGGCAGGCAGGCAGCATTCACTCACTGGTGCAGGCACTGTCGGCGGAGTCGGAGTCTGCGCGGTAGAAGTTACTATGGCAGGTGCAGATGCTGGCAGCTGTTGAGGTGGTACGGCTGTTGGGAGGGCAGAGGAGGCAGGGCCCTTCCCCCTGCTTCGCCTTGTAGCTCCCTGGGGGACAGGCTGGGTTGGCGGCGGGGAGGGGTGGAGAAAAAGGATGGACAGTGCTCACTTCCTTCCCTGCAGACACCAAGCTTACACACCTCCCTCCCTGAGTGCCCAGCCCAGGTGCCAGCCCCTCTGTCTCCTAGACGAGGGGGCCATGCAGGAATTGCCTCACCCAGGCTGCAGCCACAAAAGCCCTTGTGCCCCATGGAAACCCCACGTCAGCAGATTCCTCCCCACCCCTGCCCCCCTCACCCTCACCCTGGGGCCTCCTGGACGCAGACGTCAGCCCATCACCTGGACAGCCTGGGCTTGTTGAGGCAGAGCAGGCAGAGAGAGGAGGAGGAAGAGGAGGGAGATGCTGCGGGGTTGCTGAGTTGGCTGAGCCCCTGCCCCACCCCAAAGCTCTAGGGAACCCTCAAGGACACCCTGGGACAGCCAGGAGGGCTCTTCTTCCCTCAGCCTCAGGTCCTTCCCCTCTCCCCCCAGAACACAGCAGCACCATCCTTGTGCCCCAGGGCAGGGTAGGAAAAGGAGAGTGAGAGTGAGGGTGAGAGAGAGAGAGAGAGAGAGAAAGAAAGGCAGCTAGACTGAGTCACCTGCAGGTCAGAGGCCTGCTAGAGCCCACCAGGGACCTCGCCTCAAAGCCAGCTAGGAGCATGAAGCCTGAACTCTCTCCCCTCTCCCCCAACTCCCTTCTTGCCCCCTCCACTCTGGCCCCCTGGATCCCCAGGCAGAGTGGAGAACCTGATGGATGACTCAGTTGAGGCTATTTGAAAGGGCACTAGCAGTAACTATTAGGATAACGGGCATAAGCCAAGGCTCTCCTGGACCCACCAAAGCACATTGCCAGCCTGCCTGGTCCACCAGTTGGGCTGTGACTTCACGGGCTTCAAGCTCCCCCTTGACAAGGTGATCGCCATCCCAGGGCCTCTGAGCTAGTGGGGGAGGGAGCAGAGGCCAGGCCAGCCTGGTTGCTATGGGAACCAGCATGCATTTCCTGCCAGGGACCTGCAGAGTGTTAGCCCCTCTCTAGGCTGTCAGGCTCGTCACCCCCCACCCCTTTCTCCACTTGGGAAGAGGAAGTCTGGAACAGGTTCCCATAGAGAGGGTGGCATGAGGCACCCAACACCAGGGCAATGCTCCACACTCTCACACCCAGGGTCCTCACCCTCCCATCGGAACCACAGGCTGCACGCAACCTCAGGGTGGGGAATGGTCCAGAGGACCCTGTTCCCTCAGCTCCTTGTGCTGCCATCTCTCGAGCCCTGGCTAAGGCATCAGTGCCAACTCGGACTCTGAGACTCAATTTCCCCACTGGCGTAATGGAGGCAGAGCTGGCAGCTACCCTGCATGTGGTAGCTGAGGTTCAGATGGAAGAAACCAATGTGAGTGGACCTGAAGGTCTACCAAGCCCGAGCCAGCCCCCTAACCTCTTCTGGACGTGACAAGGACGATCCCTGGAGCTGGGAGATGCGGGACTCACACATCAATCATGGCTGTGCTGGCACGTGCTGGGCACTGCTCCATGGGCACTCACTGCTCACTTAACTCATGCTGACTTGGCCCACAAGGAGTCACGGGTTCAAAGAGTTAAGTCATTTTCCCCAGGTCATAAGGGTGCTGAGTGACAGAGTCAGGACTCAGGGCTCCAAGGACAGAGGCCCTCACTGTTCCTGCTACATAAAGCAGGAAACATTTTCAAAACATTCATGGAAAATGGGATGAAAACATATGTTCAGAAGCCAGCACTGTGGTATGGCTGGTAAAGCCACTGCCTGCGATGCTGGTATCCCAATGGGTGTCAGTTCGTGTCCCGGCTACTCCATTTCCCATTAAGCTCCCTGCTTGTGGCCTGGGAAAGCAGTCAGGACAGTCCAAAGCCTTGGGACCTTGCAGCCACATGGGAGATGCAGAAGAAGCTCTTGGCTTCAGACTGACTCAGCTCTGGGCATTGTGGCCATTTGAAGAGTGAATTAGCAAATGGAAGAGATTTCTTTCTGTCCGTCTCTCTCTATAAATCTGCCTTTCAAATAAGATAAATCTTATAAAGAAAATATGCCTGGATTTCAAAATATTTACATCGAAATGAAGTCATCATTTTATTCCACTTTCCGTGGACTTTTTAAAGTCCCTGTATTGCTTGGCAAGAAACAGGCGACATCCCAAGGTAGATGATGCCCGTGGCTGCTCTGGGGTCCACCTAGCACCTTCAGGGGTAGACACCTGGGCCAGGACTAGGTGGGCACATCTTGCAGCCTTCCAAGCCTGTGACCAGGTTCCCTGGGTGTCTCTCTTTCTCTCTTTAATTCCATTTTCCCTCTTATTACTCTTGTGCCCTTCTGCTCATGCCTGCTCCACATTCCCCTCACGAACATTTTCCTGTGCTCTCTCTGGCCCAGACCAGAGAGCAAGTAGGCCACCTCCATCCCAATCCCAACCCCTGGAACAGGCCAACCCCTACTCACCACGGCACTGCGTCTCCTTGGCAGCTGGCTCATAGCCGGTGGCACAGGTGCAGGCCCCCACAGGCACCATCCACTCTCCATCTCCATTGCAGTAGAGTTTGAGCGGCACAGACACCTCCACGGCATTCGGGATGCAGGTGCCGGGAGCAATGACCAGTGAGGTAGGCTCAGCCCCGGTGAGGGTCTCTGGGAAGAGTGCGAAGCCCGCAGTGGTGGCTGCGCACTTCTTGTAGAAGGCACGCACGGAGATGAGTGACACACAGGCTCCCTGGTCCTGGAAGGCCAGGTAGAAGCCGGCCTTGGACAGTGGCCCGAAGCTGCGCACCTTGGTGTTGACACGGCCAGTATCGAGCCGTGAGAAGCTCTCGTCGGGCGCGATGGTGTCCACTTTCACGTAGGGGTTCTCCATCCAGAAGGGGGAGGAGGCCGAGGCCACGTCGCTGTCAGCCTCGTAGTAGAAGAGGTTGAAGGTCTCTTTGCAGGAACCAGGAATGTTGGGGATGCTATTGCAGTCGCGCACGGTGAACTTGAGCTCCACATACACCCGCTGCACGTCCCGCCGCCAGATGAAGCCCGTGCGCAGCCAGTTGTTCTGGCTTGACTCTCGCACGTTGCACACCTGGTACGTGCGGATGGGGTTCATAGCCTCATCGTAGCCGCTCACCTCCTCCCACTGCACATGGACCAGATGGAAAAGAAAAAGTGAATGTCAGTATTTGCCAAACGCTCAGCATGTGCCTCATCTGGGGCCGGTGCTGTGGCATAGCCAACAAAGCCATTCCACCCTGTGATGCCCATATCCCATTATGAGTATTGGTTCAGGTCTTGGCTTCTCCAGTTCCCATTCACTCCTTGTTAATGTGCCTGGGAAAAACAGCAGAAGATGGCTTGAATGTTTGGGCTCCTGCCACCCATGTGGGAGACATGGAGCAAGCTCTTGGCTCAGCCTTGGGGAGCGAACCAATGGATGGAAGACCTTTCTCTCTCTCTCCTCTCTGTAACTCTTTCAAAATAAGTAAATAAATCTTAAAAACAACAATAAAAACATGACAGATCTGCTATATTTACTTCTTCCCACATTCTGCACAGGTGTAGGGGCCCAGCAGAGCTTCCTGCCTGCTGTGTGAATATGATGAGTAAGTTTCTTAACCTCCTTGAGCCTGGGTTTCCCATCTACAACATGGAGATAATAAAAAGGTAAATACTAAATGACCCTAAACAAATAAAACACTTACAGTAGTGCTGGGAACTTGATAAGTGCTACAGTACTGCAGGAGTGTGGAGTGTTATCTATACACTACTTATTATCTTGAAGCTTGGTTTCATTACCTACAAAGTAGAGCTGATTGGCATTAAACGAGACTGTGAGAAATTAGGTTACTATATAAAGGCATTTCCAAAAGATTGTGAGGAAATGGGATTAAGTGATAAGTTACTCTCTCGAATAGTTATTTTAGATTAATTTTATTTTGAGGCAAAAAGAAATTGAAAATCTTTATGCACAATGTTCCCATAATATTCATTGTCATGAACTTCTTGAAGACCTCTTGGGCTTCTAACAGTACCTGACAGAGCAGGTATCTCCCAAGTGTTGGCCATCACCAATGCCACATTTAACTGTCACATCCCAAGGAGGTGTGTCTCCATTTTATCTTAGTTTTACAAAATATTTACTGACTTGAAAAGTAGACTAACAGTGAAAGAGAGAGAGAGGGGTACTTTTGTATCTGTTAGTTCTTCTTGGGGAATGCTGCAGGCTAAGCTAGGCCAAGCCAAGAAACTTCATCCTAGTCTCCCAGGTGGGTGGCAGGAAACCCTGTGCTTGTCATCATGCATTGCTTCCCAGGTGCACCGGCAGGAAGTGGGTGAAGAGTAGAGGAGCTGGTGCTGGAATCAGCACTCCAATACAGGATGTGGTTTTCAAGAGGTGGCTTAGCCTCTCTCTTTTTTTTAATTTCAAAGGCAGAGTGACAGAAACAGTGAGACAAAAGGACAGATTTTTCCATCTGTTTGCTTATTCCCTAAGTGGTGACAACAGCTAGGATTAAATCAGGCCAAAGCCAGAAGCCAAGAACTCTCTCATTTGGATGGCAGGGGTTCAAGTGCTTGGGTCATCTTCTGTGATCTTCCCAGGTGCATTAACAGGGAGCTGGCTGGAAGCAGAACAGCCAGACAGGAACCAGTGCTCTCATATGGGATACAGGGATTGCAAGCGGTAACTTCACCTGCTGTGCCATGACCCCCCATCCTAGCCCTAATTTAGAAAGGAAGAAGCCAAGGTTCACAGTGGGAGAATGATGTGTCCTGGGTCACAAAGTGAGGCCTGGTAACTAAAGGGCCTATAGCATCATTGTACACAGGGAAAGGCATGAAGACCATTTAGGGAGCTTCAGAGTCAGGACTACAGGAATTGATATTCAAGAAAAGGGAACTTATGGGCTGGCAGGTAGCCTAGTGGTTATGATACCACTTGGAACACCCACATTCCACATCTGAGGATCTGGATGTGAGTCCTGGCCTCCCTACTGATTCCGGCTTCCTGGGAGTGCACACCTTGGGAAACAGCAAGTGATGGCTCAACTAGTTGGGTCCCTGTAACCCACATAGGGTTTGTGTTCCAAGCTACCAGCAAATGCAGGCATCTGAGGAGTAAACCAGTGGTTGGGAGTGCTCGATCTCTCAAATAAACAGAAATAAATTTTAAAAATCAAGAGATGGAGACTCAGAAGGGTTGATTGTTTTGTTCAAGGTTACACAGCACATCCAAGATCTAGAGCAAGGTGCCCTTGTTTCCAAGGATCCAGGAAGGGGAGAGATGGCTGGAGATGGCCAGGGAAGGGTGATCAGGCAAGAGGTGAGAGGGAGTGAGGGCAGGCTGAAAACAGGTGGAGGGAGGAGGAACTGAGGTAGTGCGGCATGGAAGCAGGTAGCACCTGCAGAAGCCAGCAGGTGACACAGAGTGAAGAGGATGCTGCGAAAGGGAGTAGAGAACTAACAGCAGCCAACATTTGAGAGGGGGACATGAAGGGAAGTCTTACCCCGCTTTCCGGATGGGATGTCCATGCCAGCTCAGACGTCACCCACTTGGTGTCCATGAGCGTCTCTGGGGGAATAACATTGGAAAAAGATCAGGGTGGGGAGAAAGCAATGGGCACCCAGGAAAGACCTGGGACACACGATCCAGACTCCAAAGACAACATAATCTCCAACCACAGAGGAGACCCTGCAGCCATCCCCAGAAATGTCAGAGGTCAGCTAGCAGCCAGGCAGGGGTGGGGGATGTCTGCGGCTGACCCCAGGCCTGGCTTAATGAGGCGGGAGCAGAGGCCAGTTCACACACCTACAGCTTCTGCTAATCTCCACACAAAGGGACCAGTGGGGCCTTTATCCTGCAACAAAGGGCTGTGTGCTTCAGACTGGCAGCAGCCCTGGCTTCCCAATTACACACTCTGCCCAGGGAAGGGCAAGGCAGGGCAAGGCCTGGCAGGAGCCAGCTTTCATCAAGCCCTCCCCCTCCCCCAGCCTCCTAGGTGATACAGGGCAGGCTCTTTGAGGGTGGGAGACCAGAACCAGGTCCAGTCCACCTCTTTCTGCAGCCCTTGGAGGAGGGAAGCCAGGACTGGGCAAAGCCAACTCATACTGAAGGTCAAAATGCCAGGACTTGGGATGAGCCGGGGTGCACGTGCAGGTCTTCCTGATTCCATGATAACCCCTTGCCCTGCGGCTGCAGCATGTGAAGGGGAAACAAGAGAAAGCCTGGGGTGTGCCTGCTTGTACTTTACATCCTAACTGAACCATCACCTCCCCTGGAAAATCCTCTTGAATCTCCAAGCCAGAGTTAGAAAACTATGTGCTGGGCCTCAAGAGCCAGGGGCTTTGTCCAGCACCAGTCCTGGTTGCTGAGCCATCCTGCCTGGTTATTCCTCCTGCTCAAGCATAGTGAATGACCATTCAAGCTTCTGACATCCACTGACTCTCACACAAACCCGGTTCTGGCCTGGGGGCTGGCCAACTCCACTTTCTGACAGGGACAACCCCCGCTCCCAGATCAGAGCTAGGAGCAAGATGCGAGGCAAGAAGTGCCAGTTCTTTTCCTGTAGTGCAGGGAAGGGAGGCCGGTGGCCAGCAGCTCTCTTACCTCTGAGCTGGATTGGGCAGATTTGCCCCAGAACTTCTGCAGGCCTATGCAGCCACAAGGAGACAGCAGAGGGTACCCAGGAGGGGCAAGACACTCAATACCGCAGGCTCCAGGCTTGCACAAGCCTTCCTGGCTTTCTGGAGCCTGGGTCGGTGGAAGCCAGGGGCTGTAGTGGACCCAGCGAGAGGACAAGACAACGGGCAGCCCGGCTCCCTATGGGAGGCCCAGGGCTGCGAGGGGAACAGCCCTTCACCACAGGGAGTGCAGTTTCTGCCTTCTGCAGGAACTTGGGTGCACGAGAATCCATCCCAGCCTGTGGCCTGATGGGGGGCCCCCTCTGGCAGACAGACAAACAGGCGCAGACGTTGGGCAGGCAGATCCCGATCCTGGTGGGAAGCCGCGTTGGGCAGAAGCGGGCGGCTACGGGCTGGAGGGCTGAGTAGCGCCGGCTGCTGGGAGCAGACAGCCAGCCGGGATGGCCAGTGGGGCGGGACTACAAAAGACAGCGAGATGGAGAGACAAGGAGCGGGAGCCGGAGGCTGCCAGGCGGCCTGGTCCCCAGCACCGGCGGCCCCCGGGAACAGGGGCGCGCCCCTCCCCCGCCGCCCGCCAGTCCGCCCGCTGGTCTGCCCGCCGCCGCCCGAGCGGTCTCGGCTCCCTGCGCCCCCTCCTCCCGCTCTCTCACTTCCTTCTGCGCAGCCTGTGCCAAACCCATCTGGAACTGTTTAAACCCAAATATTCCGCCCCTCCCCCTGCAGCCAGATTCCTGCACAGTTTAAAACAAGCCCTGCGCGCTGGCTCCGCGAGCAGGGAGGGGACGGCGGGGAGGCGGCGCAGGAGGGAGCAGGCGAGCGAGAGAGGGAGGGGATGGCCCTTGGCCATCGCTCAGCCTTGGCCATCGCTCAATCTCGGCACATTTTTCCCATTAATGAGAAGAGGACTTGGATTTCGGGCCCTGTGTGCCTGAGGAAGGCTCCGGTCACCCAGGTGGGGAGGGGGCAGGCCTGCTCTCTTTTCCCCATTTCTGGGGTAAGGATGAGGAGGAGGAGTAGGGGCAGAGGGGTGGAGAGGGAAAGGGCTTTCTCCCCTCTGCCCGGGATGGGACAGAAGGAACTTGGATCCCCTCAGATCCCGGTGTGCTCCAATGCTGGATTCAGGAGGGAGAGAGGTGCGTGTGTGCTGGGGCAAAGGGTCCCCCCACCCATCTGGCTGTGGCACTGGGAGGTTCAGCTCACCTTTTCTCTGGTGTGGGAGTGCACTGTGCATGGGTGCTCACACATGTGCACATACCAGGACAGGGGATACGGGATACGAGGACAGGCGCTCCAAGACAAAAGAGGAAGAAGGAGCTGTTCCCAAACTCCCCCAGGCTGCTTCCCCATTGCCTGGATGTGGGAGAGGGGGGCCCCTCCTCACTACCCAGTCACAGGCCTCTTGTCTTGGTGACCCCAAGAGTCACCAAGGAAGAAGACATCAGGCCTGGGGTCATTCTGGGACTGGGGCTTGGATGTTGTAGGGCAACAGCCTTTCAGGTTTCTACCAGGCCACGGAGAACAGCCACGTGGCAGTGGTGCATGGCCCTGGCCTGTGTACACACACACACACACACACACACACACAGTTGCACACCTCACATCCCGTTCCCAGTGCCTTGGCTCATTCTCACCACCAGGGCTGGGGAACGACAAGTCAACACATCTGGTGGACCAAACACACCAAGCCACAGCCACCCGCAAACATGCCGACAGCCTCACACACAGCCTGTCTTCCACAGACACACGGACGCATATGGCACAAACAGAGCCGTCTTCCGTAGACTTCTACACCCAGCAAACCGTTCTTACTCACGATCTGTCTTGCCTCCGACAGCCTCCTTCTGCAGCCCTCCCAGGTGCTGACTGCCCGACACATGTGCCTACACGGAAGGCACACACAGCTGACAGAGTAGTACGTTCTCTACACACTCAGTGGCACACACTGGCACCCATGTCGTTCACATGAAGTGCAAACACAAATACTGGTGTCCCTGGGCAGACCTGGTGCCATGCTGTGACACAGTCATACACCCACTGCAATCAGCTGCAAGCAGAGATGCCACAGGCACTGGAACACTCCATAGCCCAAAGCAGCACGCACAGCTGGGGCAGCATCCCTTGTGGGAGTTGGTGCACCCTGCCCCCCACAAATGCCCACGGCATACACACCCTCCAAGCCTGTTCTTTTATGGAACGTCATTAAGTCAGGAAGGGGAGAGTTGGAAGTGCCCCTCCAACCCATCCCCAAGTGTGTGGCAGTTCTGGCTGGAGCCATGGAAGCCACTCTTGCAAAGGCAGTAGAGCGCTGGGCAGACTCAATCAGAGTCATTGGGACGGAGCAAGCCCCAGCCTCTTCTTGTTTCCTGGCCCTGACAGAGCTGTCAGCCAGGTCACGAGGCTGGGAGTGGGGCAGGGGTGTGAGGAAGATTCTGGGTGTGCCTGGGTGCAGCCTCCCCAGGTACAGCCCCTACCCAAGCAGAACGCACTTGGCTGCCAGCACAGCAGTACCATCTCCAAGCCATTGGACCCTTAGGTGTGGGGAGGCTGTAGCGTGCCCCCCACCACCACTTGGGCAGTATTCTGCCACACCCTCACAAAGGACCAGCATGAAAAGGACACTATGGGCATTCTATTCTGGCGTCCACCCGAGGGTCTCACTGGGCCATCCTAGTTTCGGGAAAAGCATGCCACCTGCCCTGATGAAGGGCCAGGGACCCCCCCACCCCCACCCCAGCACCCTTGGGCTCCAGGTCACTCTGAGTGCCCAACTCTGGAACAGGAGTATCACTGAAACACGGAACAAACAAACACAAAACTGAAGACAGGAGCAAACAACCTTTGGAGGCCAAAGGACTATGCTCAGGAGGTTGGGCCAGGGGAGTGCATAGTGGGTAGGAAGGAGTCAAAAGAAAGGGAGAACTTCATGCCACTCCTTCTCCTCTCTGTCAAGTTCCTCAGTCAGGCACCAAGCGGAGAGCTGAGTACAGTCAGTGTGGGTACATGTGTGCACCAACTTGTGCCCCTGGCAGGCACTGGGGACAGGAAGAAGTCTTGACTGGGCACTTTGTCATGGACCCTGGACAGAACATACTTTGGGAGCCTCACTCGCCCAGGGTCACTATATGCACATAGTCTTTTGGCCTCCTTGTCTGGGAGGGTGGAGAGGGGAGCATCTCTGAACACAGAACACGTTTTGTTTTTCATTTTTCCCCTCAGATCATGAGGATTTATAATTAAATAAACCTGAGAGTGAGGAGAAAGGGGAATGTCTCCGTCCTCATCCTCACCCCTGCCCCAGTACCGGGCCGTTGGCCAGCCAGAAGGACAGATGGACAGCTAACCCTTCTAGCCAGCCTGCGAGCCCTTCTCTGGCATGCTGGCTGCAGTGGGTCAGGCCACGAGGCTGGGGGTAAAAGACAACAGGAGGCCTGGCACCAGGGCCAGCCTTCGGGGCAGGGCCTCTCCTACCCCATCAGGTGCCCAGCTGTGCCCAGACTCCCTCCCCCAGCACCCCCCCCCCCCAGCTGCCCAATCCCGACAAACCAGTTTGACTCAGCACAACAGGCAGGGCTACAATTTTCAAACTATGCAGGCCTGGTGATTCAGCCTCTTCATGCTGTTTAATTAGTGGAAGGCCGGGTGGCGGAGGCCTTGCCCACGGCAGCCTCAGCTGCCAGCCATGGAGGACGAAGTGGGCAACGAGCTGCCATGGTTCCCTGAATACCTACTGCTGTCAGCAAGCCAGCCACAAAAGTGGGGGCCCAGTATCCCTTCTCGGTTCCTTCGTCCATCCACAGGGGTCACTCCTGCTGCTGCCTCACACGCTCAGGGACAGGTATGACAGTCCAGTCAGCATGGCTGGACTGAAGGGGGTGCCAGGGCCCCACCCCTTCCAGTCTGTATTGTTTGTTCTTCCTTTCCCATCCTCTTTCGGGTTAGATCTCATCCTCACAGCCCCCCTTCCCCACCACCTACTCCTGGCCCCAAAGAGAAGGATCTTGGTGTGGGGACACACCTGGGGAACATGACTCAAAGCAGGAGCCAGCAATAAGGCGACCTTGTTTCCGTGTGACTTTGGGTAAATCCCAAGGCAACTGGAGGTGGGCAGGGATCAGAGAGGACAAGCCAGGCATCTGACTCCATCCACAGGGCAGGCGTGATCCCCTGGTCACAGAGTCCTGGTGATGCGTGTGTGATGGGGGTGTAGGGGGAGGTGAGGATGAGGAGTCAGGTTCTAACCAGCCAGCATCCGACTGGTGGGCTTGCACCCACAGCTCAGGAACTTGGGGTTGAATAGAAGGAGCTGCAGCTCACAAAGGCCCAGGCAGACTAAATCGAAGGTGGATTGGAGGAAACAGTGGCAGAATCCCACACCTGTAAGCCTGGGGGTGTGTGTGTATGTGTGGCCTGGTAGGGGGTGGGGTGAGGGGTGGCAGGATGGTGCTAAAGAAATCTTTGTGGCCTAGGGATCCTTGCCCTCTAGTCACAGTCCTGGCCCTGGAAGCCCACCCACCCATCAGGTCCCAGCAGAGGGAGCAGGTAGAGGCAGCGGCCAGGGAACAGCTCCTGACCCATCCTGTGCGTCTTTGGAGCTACAGGGAGACCTAAGTGGGTGAGAAGCCAATATGCCCCCGCCTCCCCAGCCTGTTCCCCATGGCCCATGCGTCCTCCTCCGACTTCCCTCCAGTAGAATCTGGCCGCATAGCAATTCCACTTCCAGAGACCCCCACCTCCTCCCACCTGGCCCCAGCAGACCTGAGGGTGACAATAACAACAGTGGTAGAAGCAGCTAATCGCTTGGATGACAATTACTGTGCCAAGCACTGCAGTGACATGAGAACCCCTTCTTACAACTACCCAGCCAGGGGGACCCCATCTCACAGGGAGGAAGCCCCCGGCAGGGAGCTGTAGGGTTGGTGGAAAGGAAGCCCCTGGTGGGGAGCTGTAGGGTTGGTGGAAACTCCCTGTCTCTCTTGCTTTCATTCTTTCACTCTCCCTCTCTCTCTCACAGACACACACACATACTGAAGGGTTCCAGACAAGGCAGAAGTGCAGTAATCGGCAAATGCCACACTTGGAGACACAGCCACTTGCCAGGGGGCACCTGACACTGGCCTGGCCTCCTGTGAGGGAGTAGCAGAGGCCGAGAAGGAGGCAGGGAATGGCCCTGCTGCCTCCTCTTGCTAGGCTGCCTCCCGGGTCAGCACCCCTTAGCTCCTTGGTGGGGAAGGCTGGGTACCAGCTCTGGCCCAGAGCCTACCAAGGGTCTAGGAGTTTCTGGGGGATGGAAAGGAGGAAGTCAGGAGACAGGGGTGAGGCTCCTCAGTAACTGATGCTCACCTGACCCAAAACCACACCCCGGCTCTACTCGGAGCCCCAGCACCCCACCACACCCCACAACCGGGACCATGGGGCCTGACACACACACACAGATGACACACACAGCCCCTAAGTGTGTGTCTGCTGAGTGTGTGGCTGCCAATGTCGCCTCTTCTGGCCCAAGACAGATGCAGACCTGGGAACTTCACCAGGCTGCCTGGTTCACACCCTTCAGGCAAACAACAACAAAGCCCCACACGGGTTTCTCACGCCTGCGATCCTATCACACACATGTGGGTTGAGTGTGCGCCGGCGTGGGCACGACCTCAGGGTGTCTGTCTGAATCTGCCTGTGTCCACCGTTGTGAATGGAGGTGTTAGCCCGGGGGTTGGGGAGAGGCTTGGACATAAGCAGGTGTGTGTGTGTGGGGGGGAGGAGTCACAGAAACATCCCCTCCCCCACCTTCTGAGAAGGAAATTGGCAAGCGGGAAAAGATGTCTTTTCTCCTTGAATGGTGTTAGAGGCTTTCCCTCGGAGACGATCAAGTTTACTGACTGGGTTGGCTCGAACAGTTCCAGTCACAAAGAGGTTTTCGACCCTAAACTCAGAGGAAGCGACTCAATCTACAAAAGACACCCAGAAAACTAGTGCAGCCTAGATCCCCCATATTTCTGGGGTGTCCTCCTCCCACCGTGGAGAAGATCTCCCCCTCCCCCAATAGCTCCAATATTTTTGGAGAGCAGGCGGCTTGCAGTGTGTGCACGCCTGCCCATTGTTTCTGACCCCTGTCCGCGGCAGGCTCCTGTGTCAACTGGCGTGTATGCCAGCCCTCTTGCCAGGGCCACCGGGCACCTCGGCCTCTCCCCTCCATCCCCCCACTCCCAGTGCAAACGCTTGAAGTTGGAGCGGCCCCCTCGCAGCAGCGGTCTTGGCAGGTTTCACAGGCGAAGCCGGGCCTGCTGCCACCCGCTAACGAACAACCACCCGGCTCCGGCGCTCCTGAGGCGCCCCCAGCACTTTGGGGGTTCGTGAGGACCCAGCCACTAGGAAGGGGGACCGCTCGAATGCTGGGCCGGCGGGGTGGGGGCTGTGGGGGACCTTGGAGGAGGGCTCAAGGCCGGCGCACACAGCACCTCGAGTGTAGTTGGCGCTCGGTAAGCCATAAACAATAACCCGCGCCCGCCTCCCCGCCCCCGCAGCCGGCCCGGGGCCCGGGGCCGAGCCGGGAGCCCGCACGCACACCCTCACAGTTAACTCCAGCGGATTCCCACGGAGCCGCCCCCAGCCGCTCCTGCACGGGTGGCGGGCGCCTAGCCTGCGAGGGTCGCCCACACCAAGTCCGCCTCTCCGAGCGCCGCGCGCCCGCGCCGCCGCGCAGTGTGCGGGGTTTCTGCCACCGCAAGCTCTCGGCCGGGACGGACTTTGGCGGACGCTCACCCGAGCCGAGCTGCCTGCCTTCCAGGCGGCTCCCTGGGCGTTCTCCCAACCCCATGCCGGGGCCCGGCAGCCGTGCGGGTGGCCGATCCTCCCCCGAGGTGACTAAAGCCCGCACCGGCCCCGCGCCCCCGCAGCCCCCTCGGCCCCCTCGGCCCCCGACGCCGCTCACCTTCCAACGCCCGGCAGCCGGCGGGCAGCAGCAGTGGCAGCAGCAGCAACGGGGGCAGCAGCGGCGGCGGCGGCGGCGGCGGCGGGCGCGCTCGGGCCATGGCCGGAGCGGCAGCGGGAGCCGAGCCGGGCCGCGCCGGGCCGGGCCGAGCCGCGCCGGCGGGAGTGCGGGCACCCAAAGGAGAGAGGGTCCGCTGGGCGCGCTCCGAGGAAGGCTCGCGTACGAACCCAGGAGATCCGGGGCCAGGAGCGGGGTGCAATCCAGGCAGGTGGCTCCGGGACCGAGGCGGTGCCCAGAGTCCGGCGATCCTGGGGATGCGGGCAGGTCAGTCCCGTGGGAATCTGGCCGGACCGGTCCAGGAGGATCCGGAGCTTTGGGGCGCTAGGTGACGGAGGACTCGGGGAGGCGGACCGGGGCTGGAGGGCGCAGGTGATCGTGGTTCGGGGTACACAGTAATCCGGCAGTCCGCCGCCGGCCCGCCTCGGATCCGGGGTTCCGGGAGCGCGCGCCGTCCGGGGTCCAAGCTGGGATCTTGCTGCGCCGCTCACGTACTCACTTCTGCCGCCCCCTTCTCTGGCGCGGCCGCTCCTGGGCGGGGGGGGCGGGGCCGGGCCTCCCGTCCATCAGCGCGGAGGCCCCGCCCCCAGGAGGCCGGCCGCCCACTCACAGACCGCCCGGCCCGCGGGTTCGGCCCCCAGAGCAACTCCGCTGGGGTTCAGTTGGCGAAGCCTCCGCCGGGCCCACTCTCGGGCTCGGAGGCCTGGAGTGGGCGGGGCCAATAAAAAGATGAATTAGACTGGGCGGGGCGATCTTGGCCTTTGGAGGCATTGGCCACACCCCCCGCCGCCCCATTGGCCGTTAGTCATCCTAGCTGAGTCGGAGGAGCTGCGGGTCCACACAGCGCGAGCCGGGAGCGCCCCCCTGTGGCCGGTGCAGGCCCCGGGACGCCCCCAGGCGGCTGGGCTTCGCTGGGGCGCTGACCCGGGGCGCCCGCGGCGGCGTGCCCCGGTGACCCCGGACTTCCAGTTGGCTGATTCATTCATTCAGCCTGTCAGCTACGATTGAATCGCTCACCCAACAAATATTTTTGAGCACCCCCAAGGTGTCAAAGACGGTAGTGACAGCGGGCGGGCTTCGGCAGCGGCAGCCGGACACAGGAGTGTAGTTATCTCGGGTCGGCGGATGTGGCAGGTGTGAAGTCATTACCGCGGCCTGGAGCGAGTGGCCTGAGGAGGCGGCCGGGCTCCCGCCAGCGCCTTCCGAGGGGAGGAGGCGCTGCTTCGGGCTTTGTGTGTGAACTCCTAGAGGCCGCTGTGATTCACAGGGATGAGGGACCCGCTGACCCCAGCTGAACTCCAAAGTCCACCTTCCTTCCTGGGAGCCCGGGGTGAGAGGGGCGGTGTCAGAGGCGGGAGCAAGAAGGAGGGCTCTGCTCTGAGAGCTGTTCTGAGGTGAGGTGGGGGTGAAGGGCTGGCAGGGAGGAGGAGAGGGTAGCCTGGGCTAGGGAGGGTGTGAGCAACCGGCAGGTGTTTTAAGATGGCCCCGAGGGGAGTCCACTGGTGGGACTTAGTGATTGGGTGGTTGGAAAAGGTGTCCCAGCTGGAGACATCAAAGAGAACACCTAGGCTCCAGGTTTGGGCATTGGACTCCCGTGTCCCATTCATTGTGCAAATATTGACAAAGTGCAATAAAGCCTGGGAAACAATGGCTCACCCATCCAGAGCGGGAGGTGTTATCATAGCCTGGGTTTACAGACACAACCGACGGGGATGAAGGCTTTGCGGCTTGCTCCGAGTCACATGCAGGACGTCACCTGCGCGGGAAAAGTGGCAGAGATGGGGAGTGAAGCCAGCTCTGTACACACCCGCCCCAGCCCAGCAACAAACCTGAAGGATTCTTGTGTGCTGGCCCAAAACTCAGCATCTTAAAGCAAACAAGCAAAAAAAAGCTGAGCATCTTTGGGCAGGCGCAGTAGCACAGTGGGTTAACACACAGCTTGGGGTGCTCACTTCCATTCTGGAGTATGACTTTGAGGCTTGGGCACTCTTCCTCACACTCTACCTTTTAAGCAGATGAACATAAATAAATGAAACACTAGCACGCAGCAGCCTCTCTGGTCGCTGGCTGAACCAGGGAATGTTGATTTCTCCCTGGTCTACGGAGCTGTCTTGAGTTCTCTGGGGCTCAGAGAGTGGTCTCAGAAACAGGGCCTACACCTGTGGTTATCTGACCACGAAGTCTCCCAGTTCTGGCCCCTGTTAGTTCCATTAGGGTGGACATTGCTTTGAGAGAGAGAGAGAGAGAGAGAGGTCAGGCCTCCTGGCCAGAAACAGGCCCGTGTGGGTACATGGGGCTGGGCAGTGGGGGTGGGAACGCTGTGTTTCACAGTCCCGGGATCCATGCCCAGCCTCTGGGAGTCTGCCTCCCAAATCTGTTATGAAACCCTAGAGACTTCCAGTGAGCCTCACTCAATAGGAGGAATCGTGGCAATGAGCTTGTCTTGCTGTCCTACAGTACAGCATGAAAGCTAGAGGTTGGGACTCCTTGCCCCAGAACTCCCTTGGTCCTGAAAGCAGGGAGGGGATGGCGGGGGCACTGCTGGGTGGGTTAGCAGGGTGATATTTCAGCAGGTGGCCTGGCAGCAACACCTCCCAGCTCCAGCCCTGTGCATTGTAAGGCGGATCTATGCGGCCGGCACTCCTGTTTGCTCAGCATCTGTGCCAGGCAAGGCCTCACCCTGGACAAACATAGCCAGCCAGGCGGCAGGCACCAAGCTCCTTTGTTCTTGGGCCTGATAGAGGCAGCAGGCCCAGCAGGTAACGGAGGGCCCGTCCACACTCGATGTTGGCACCATGATTCCCACGGGAAGACTTCCTGATCAAGCGGCTGCCAGGCTGGACAGCACTGGGCCACAACAGCCCAGGGCCAGGAGACTGACCACCTGACCACAGAAGGGACTTGGGAAGGGGCAGGTGGAGGGCTGTTGTTTCCCTGGGGCTGAATGGTCCAAGGTCCTGCCTCTCATCTTTCTCCAGGTGGAGCAGATCCCGAAGAACCCGGGGACGAGGCACTGGCCTTTGACTCTGTCTTGAAGGGGAAGCATCCAAGCCAAAATCAGGGCTTCTCCCAGCCAAACCCCTCCTCATGCATTGCCTGGTGGAGTCTAGGAGGAAGTGTGAGGGAGACCCCAGTCCAAAGACGGGCACAGCCATTAGCCATAGTCGAACTTTCCAGACTCCATGGAGGAACGTGGAGTGGAAATTGTGCCTCCCTTGCTGGGCTGTTGTGACGTGGTAGCCACTGGGCTGGAGCACGGCAGGCACCTGCTGGTGGACCCTGGGAGGCGGGTAATAATGAGTGCCAGAGGAACTCTGTCAACGTGGGACAACTGGAGAAGCGTGGGAGAGCAGGACTGGGACTTGGTGCTCTGTGATTGTGACTCCAGGTTCTATTCTGAAAAATTAAGGGGAGGCATTTGGAATAGCAGTTAGGATAGCCAGCTGGGACATCACATCCCGGACTGCAATGCACCCATTTGTGTTCCCAGCTCTACTTCCAGTTAATGCACAGCTCAGGAAATGGCAGGGAAGGTGAAAGCTCAAGCCCTGCCATCCATGGATTGAGTTCCCAGCTTTCGGCTTTGGCCTGGCTACGGCAGGCATTGGGGGGCAGGGAAGGGACGCGGGAAGCAGCAAGTGAGAGCTCTGTCTCTCTCAAATAAAATAACTATCTACATTGGAAGATGCTTAAATACAGCATCTGTCCTTGGGTTTGTGGGTTGGAGGTAGTTGGAAGAAAAAAGGAGAACAGGGAGGAAGAGAGCAGGAAGTAATGGTGGGATTGGTCTCAGGAGTGTTGGGGGCTTCTGTCTAGGCTCAGGGAGTGGGGTGTGGGGAAGGCAGAGGCACAGAGGCACAGAGGCCGCTGAAGAGGCACAAGACAAGCACTGACAGGGATACCACTGGGGTTGTGACACAATGTCCTGGACATCGGTATCCCATCATTTACCCAGAAGGGAAGGGTTAGTTATGGAGAGTGGGCAGGGCAGGGTAGAGATGGGGACTGGGACTGGCATTTTGTTTGGAGTGGCTTAGCTTGGGAGGCCTGTGACACACCCCAAAGGGCATGCTCAGCTGACAGCTGGCTCCCCACCACTGCTTCCTCCTCCACTGACCTCTTACCCCAAGCAGCCTCAACCCCTCTCTCTGCCCCTCAGTGGGCCCAGCTGTTCTTTCTCCAGCTCTCCAAAGGGCCACTTCTGTCTCCACTTAAATGTCACCTCCCTGACCACAACCTGGTCTCCTCTCCCCTCCCCCAGGCCATTGTGTTACCAAGTGATGGCTAAGGTTACATTCTTCAGTCACTGGTTGGCATATGTATTATCTGCCTCTGCTTCTAGAACCCATGCTTCCTGAGGGCAGAGGCTCTAGGGCCCTGCATGATGTTGCCTCTGGATAATAACCCACTGATTGAATCAGGAAGCTCAACACAGAGGTATGTGGAGTTCATTCTGTCACTTCCTCTTCCCAAGCCCATGGTAGACATGGCTAATCCGCCACTGACTCCTTGCTGCTGACAGCCACCGCCAGTCTATGAGACACCTGAAGTTAAACCTCCCTGCCATCTTTAATGTGAAGGGTGACTCGAACATGGGCCCTGAAGATTGATAAGATCCCCGCCATTTTAGACCCAGTGCCATTTTAAGTAGCCTCTTCCCTTAGGTTTCGATTTTCCTCAAGTTTCACTTCTGTAAGGTCCATACTCTTTCAGTTTTGTTCTCCACCAATCTGCTGTGGCACCAAACCTGACAGTTTTACCTACCAACCCTTCACAACCCCACATCCCAGGGGGCTGTCCGTGACCCTAGCCACCAATCCCTCACGGCCCCATGTTACCAATAGCTATCCTCTTGCCACAAAAGCACATTCCTCCTTGTCAGCTCTCTCTTCCCATGGCCACCTTCCTCTTGACTAAATAAATACTTCCTGTGTGACTTGTTGTGTCTGGTGTTTGGGTTTGTGGCAAAAATTCTTTTTTTTTTTTTTTAAAGATTTTATTATTATTGGAAAGCCGGATATACACAGAGGAGGAGAGACAGAGAGGAAGATCCTCCATCCGATGTTTCACTCCCCAAGTGAGCCGCAACGGGCCGGTGCACGCCGATCCGACGCCGGGAACCAGGAACCCCCTCCGGGTCTCCCACACGGGTGCAGGGTCCCAAAGCCTTGGGCCGTCCTCCACTGCCTTCCCAGGCCACAAGCAGGGAGCTGGATGGGAAGTGGAGCTGCCGGGACCAGAACCGGCGCCCATATGGAATCCCGGGGCTTTCAAGGCGAGGACTTTAGCCGCTAGGCCACGCCGCCGGGCCCTGTGGCAAAAATTCTTAACACTTGGAGTAGATAAAACTCCTTCCTTGCTTGCTGTTGGCATGATCTTGTGCGAGCCTTTTAGAGGTTCTTTGGGCCTCAGTCCCCCAACCTGAGATCTTACATACAAGATCTTATACAAAACGCCTTATATGAGATGTCGGGAGGGTCCTCTTTTTGCCTCTTCCTTAGGCCTGGGCCCCTGCTCTGGATCCTGGAGACCAGTGTACAGGGGGCTTGGTTCTTGTCCTTCTATTGGTCACAGCCACTGCTCGATGTGCCTCTCCTCTTGCCTGGTGTCTCAGTAGTTCCAGAAGGCAAGGTTAGAAGAGATCAGCAAAACCTTCATTTTCAGATGAGAAAATGGAGCTCAGAAGGGGAAACCCAGCAAAGGCTGGATGGGTGCAGCCAGCTCTCTCCCCAGGCCTACAGGGCGCGAGTCACCTCTTCCTCTGGGTGGGGGCCGGAGGGAGGCATGGGGACTTGGAGGTTCCTTCCTTCAGTCCCGGGCGTGTTCCCAAGCCCTGGGAGGCCCCTAGGCTGGCTTCCTTCCAGGTCCTGTGGGCAGTTGGCAGAAGAAGAATGCCCTGTGGGTTCCTGGCTCTGTCTCCGGCTTCCGAACAGCCCATTGAAAGGAGGTGAGAAAGGTGCCGCGTCTTCCTCCACAGTTGCTGCGGAAATTGCCGCGGTTGTTGAGGCCAGGGAGAAGCTTTGGGCTGTTCCAAAGCCAATTAATGTCCCGTTGGCAGCTTCTCACCGTCTTCTTCCGCTCCGCTCGGATCATCCTCTCCACTCTCGGAAACTGGTCTGCCACAGGGGTGCCCGACAGGAGCTGTTTTTGTTTGTTTGTTTGTTTGTTTGTTTTTTACTCCCCTCCCCCCTCACCCTGAGGCAGAGCAGGTGGAGGAGTGGATTGTGGATGGATGGACGCTGTGATGTTTGGTGGAGTGACTTTGGACATCTCCCGGCGAGGGAGCGTCCCTACTGCCTTTGGGCCCGCCTGTGCACAGCCCTTGTTTGCAATCTGTCTTTTCTGATGGCGAAGCTGTGCTTCCTTTTTAGGAGCTATTTGGGGAAACACGAATGTTTGCAGGCACAGAGCGCCAGCTCCCCACTTGGGAGCACCCAGAAGCGATCCAAAGGTGCTAATTAAGCACCAATACTCATCGACATTTGCGGACAGTTAGAGAATGGACAAGATGTGGGCTTTCATTGTTTAATTAGGGAGGAAGAAAAAGCACGGACATGCAAGAGGTTTTTTTTTCTTGTTTTTTTTTTTTAGATAGATTTGAACCTAATCTGTCATTTCTTAACTTTTTTAAAAGTAAATTCTATTTAAAGATTTATGTATAATACTTGAAAGTCAAAGTCACAGAGAGAAAGGGAGAGACACAGATCTTCTACCTACTTGGTTCACTCCCCAGGTGGCCGCAATGGCCAAAGCTGGACCAGTCTGAAGCCAGAAGCCAGGAATTGCTGCTGAGTCTCTCACATGAGTGAAGGGACCCGAACTTGGGCCATCCTCTACTGCTTTCCCAGGCCATTAGCAGGAAGCTGGATCAGAAATGGAGCAACTAAGACTTGAACCAGCACCCATATGGGATGCCAGCATTATAGGCAGAGGATTAAGCCTGTTACACCACCATCCTGGCCCCTCTCAGCCTGTTTATTGAACAACTACCATGTGTCAGGTACAGGAGTGATGCCTGGGGCCAGTCAGCCAAGCAGGACCCTGTTCTGAACAGCACAGTTGAAGGGGAGCAAAGTGACTCCGCTGAACACACAGGCATAAACAGGGTACTGAATCCACCTGCCAAAGGCAACTCAGGAGAAGGGTCCTGTGAAACTGGACTGGGAAGCAGACAGTCGCTATGACCTGGAACTGACCACTGGAGTGTGACAGAGGGGAATGCAACACAGAGGTCTCAGTTCTAGACACACCAGGGTTGCGGGGCAGGTTGTACAATGCAGAACGCTCCTGCCAGAGAGAGTCCAGTCTAGGGCAAGGCCTGGGCATCAGTGCGCTTTAAAAGTTGCCCTAATTCCGCCATGCCAGGGGCTGGAGTGGGGGTGGAGCTAGCTAGCACGATCCAGGCGGGGGCCCAAGCAGCTTGGCCCCGGGCCGCCATGCGGCCCGGGTGCGAGGGTCCCTGCCACGATTCCAGCCTAACACAGCCAAGCTTTCCACCACCTGCGCAGGTACATGGGGTGCGAGGCTCTCGGGCAGCTTTCCGATTTGCCGGGGTCCTGGTCTGATGGCCTCCTTCTGGGCGGGAAGGTTGTCCCAGGACCCTGAGAAGCGGGTTGGGAACGCCTCTGAGCCGCCATGCCAGGGGCTGGAGTGGGGGTGGAGCTAGCTAGCACGATCCAGGCGGGGGCCCAAGCAGCTTGGCCCCGGGCCGCCATGCGGCCCGGGTGCGAGGGTCCCTGCCACGATTCCAGCCTAACACAGCCAAGCTTTCCACCACCTGCGCAGGTACATGGGGTGCGAGGCTCTCGGGCCAGGAAGTTCTGGAATTTGGTTTCTCTGATATGCTGCATGAGACGCTCCGTGCTGAACCCACAGTACTCTGAGAATATGTATTAGTCCTTAAGCTTTTCAAAGGCATTTAATCTTCCTCTGAAGAACCTGTAGTCACTTTATAGTGCCGATCGCCAACATCAGCTCACTTAAAAGGCAAAATTCCGGGCTTTTCCAGCAGGATGCCCCATTACCTGATAGGATGAGGGATCAGCAGAGGGGTCACAGAAGGCATTACTATGACACTTACTGGCATTCAAGAACCATACTCGGGGCTAGAATGTGTAAGGCATACGTGGACCAATGCCCTGACACTCTGACCCCATTGGACGGTTTAGAAGGGCCGGTGGAGTCTATGCAGGAGGCATGACAGTCTATAGGACGCTCTGGGCTGACCAGAGCAACCTCTGGCATAGTTAACACTGGCTGGCAACAGGCCTGGTTGGAGAGCGTGGTGGAGGCCTTGGCTGCGTGGAGCCTACCACTAAGGGGCACAGGAACTGGAGGGAGGCTGAGTTCTGGTCGGGTCACAGTTGTAATCCCTTGGCACAAATATCAATTCGGCTTTGACGCACCATGCCGGATTAGACCACAGCACAGTTTGGGCTCTGGAGGACCAGGATAGACGTTGGACGGGCTCGGCTAGGCCTCAACCCCATCTGAGCCATATATGAGATATGCGTGGGTATGGACGAGCCGTGGCTGGGCTGAAACTCTCAACAGCAGGAACCAGAATGGATTGAAGAGCGGTGCTGGCCGAAGGACCTGCTGGAATGCGTGAAGCCCGACACCATGAAGGAGTCGGAGGGAGGAACCTGAACAGATCCTCTGACAGGACACTGACTCTACAAATAAACGCAAGAAGCATGGAGGTAAATAACCCAGAAGAGGCTTTGGAATGTGACCCACTGGAATACACTTGGCTCGGGTTGGGGCAGACCAGGCTGAGTCGGTTCACGTCATCCACTGGCAAGCCCAAGTGCTGAAACTGTGTGGGGGCCTGGCCGTGTTTGGTTGCGATTAAAAAAAAAAAAAAAAAAAAAAAAAAAAAAAAACAGTACAAAACACAAAATGCCAAGGTGAAATGGCCTGTGCTAGCAGGGAATGCAACACCCGACCAGCACTCCTCCCACTGGTTTAGGTGAGGGACGAGAGTGTGATGGGCAGAGCCGGGGAGAGATGCGATACTCATTGGTTCCAATAGAGGTCGGGGCTCAGAAGAGAACCAACCCAGGGGTTAAAACCATCAGCTGATCGGAGTGATGGATGGTGGCGGGCACTGTGCTTACTAGTAGTACATGTAGGAGCCTGGACTGGGAATGCCTCAAAGTTTTTTTTAGGGGGATTCCCCTGAACAAAATGGAGGAATCAAAGCATTAATCAAAAAAAGATGGAAAATGGAGTAGATGAATCAACCACCTCAGCTTTATGCTTGCAGCGGAAAACTGGACAAGGGGAAACCCTAAGACGGACTATGTCAATCAGTGGACTCTGCACCAGCCTCATCATACCTGGACTGTTGCTGATGATATGTTGGAGCTTCTAATTGATCGGGGTGACGCTCTGCTGGCTCTGCCTACAAACCTGAGAGGGCCTCCCTAAGAGGCGGTTGAACTTGAACTGGACAAGTGGGATGCTGGACTCTGTATGGTGTAAACTTTTAATTAGGGAATCTCAACGGAACTTGAGCTGTGGTTATGCATCAAGGTGAAGGAATTCATGATGGGGGAAGGGTTTGGGGTGAAGGGGGGGGAATCCCAGTACCTATGAAATTGTGTCATGTAATGCAATGTAATTAATGAATAAATGAATATTTAAAAAAAAAAAAGTTGCCCTAATAGAGACCTGTGTGGTAACCTAGCAGCTAAAGTCCTCACTTTGCATGTGCTAGGATCCCATGTGGACACCGGTTCTAATCCCGTGGCTCTGCTTCCCATCCAGCTTCCTGCTTGTGGCCTGGGAAAGCACTCGAAAACTGCCCAACACCTTGGGACTCTGCACCCGCGTGGGAGACCCAGAGGAAGCTCCAAGCTTCTGGCTTTGGACAGGTGCAACTCTGGCCGTGGTGGCCACTTGGGGAGTGAATCAGCAGATGGAAGATGTTCCTCTCTGTCTCTCCTCCTCTCTGTATTTCTGCCTTTCAAATAAAAAATAAAATAAAATAAAGTCAATACTCTTTTTTTTAAAAAAAAGCTGCCCTGGTGGTGGTGGTAGGAGGGGGTTCCAATGCTGTCACCAAAAGTGGGGATAGTCACTAGATGACAAAATAGGTCACAGGGCTAGGACCGATCTGAGTGAGGTTAGGTTAATGTGAGAGCAATTTCTCAGCTGTCTTAGGGAGTTGGAAGAGGGGAGGGGAGGGTCACTCAGGGCCACCTGGCTCCAGGGGACCCTTGGGATCTCTGCTCAGTTCTTCCCCAAAGGAAGCCCTTCTGTAGTGCTCAGGTCTCCACCAGGCCCCACCCTCTCTCTGGGCATTGCAGATCTTTGCAGCTGCCATAGGTGAAGAATGTCTGGACCCTGCTCTCTAGAAACTGGGTCTGCCCGAGTGTCCTCCTAGCACAACCAGCAGTGGGACCTGGGTCTACCCCAGGGTGTTGGAGCCATCAGGCTTGGCCGGGTCATGCTGCTCACAGGACCCTGGCTAAACCCTGTGCTGACCGTTGGCAGAAGATGAGCAGGTAAAGGGACTTGGGCTGAAAGCCTGCCTCCACCTCTCACCTACATGGTGACCTCCAGCACGTAGCTTGCTCTCACTGATTCTCAGCTTCCTCATTGGTAAAATGATGACGCCAGCCTCATGGGACAGTGGTGAGGGCTGACTGAGACAACTATGCCAAAGCCTGAGTGGGGTAGCTAACATGTAGGAGGCCTTCCGTAAATGGGGGTGCCACCCCCTACTAGGAATGCTGGTGGTGGTGGTAGGAGAGTCAGATAATGTCCCTGCCTTCACGGTGCTCCCAGTCCAAGAGAAAAAACGAGTACAAAACATGAGGCAGCTACTCCAAGACAGTAAGTGCTGTGCTACAAAACATGGGAAGCCACAAGAGCACATTTGGGAGGCCAGGCAAGGCTGCACTACGGATGCTGCGAGGTTGAGAATGAACTTACCTGAGCTATGAGGTGAGGAGAATAGACAGCAGGGAGGAGAGGGACAGGTGCACACACAGGTGCACAGGAAGAAAGATTTCTTCCCTGCTATTTTCCCCATAAAACAGCAGAAAATGTCCTGGCCTCACTTGACCCCGAAGCCTATGTTGCCCAGGCTTGGTCCTTTGGGCCTGTACTGAGCTCCAAACTTGAAGGAGCTTCCAGCACCTGAAGGAGAATGATGCAGTCAGAAAGCAGGAGGCAGCACCACAGTTCTCGGTGCTGTGACGGGCGTGTGCACAAATGGACACACATGTCCTTGAAGTTGATGATGCAGGAGGTACCATGCAAGATGATGCGATGGGTTCCATGAAGACTTCCTAGGTGGTACCCTCCAGGAGGGAGGCCTGGAGCCCACTGGTAGGACATCCTGAGTGCATCTGCCTTTCCAAAGCAGAGCCCAAGCTTCCAAGGTGGCTCAGTCGGAAATCCTTTGTGAACTTATTTCACAATAAGTCCTTTGTCTGCCCGAGCCTGAGCTGAGCTGAAGGCCTTCCCTCAGAGGTGGCACAGAACAGGAAGGGAGCTGCCGAATGCTGATGCCCTGAGCGGTCTGCCCCACAGGTCTCTCCTTGTCCTGCCACTTCCTCTGCAGGTTTGGACACTGGAAAGCTGCCACCACCCAGCCTCCAGGTTGCTCAAATGGCCCCATTATCTGCACAGGGTCCCAGCTTGTCTTGAATTGAATGGATGCAAGTGGGAGGGGGAGGTTGTCTGAAAAGGAACATGCCAGAAGGCACTCCAACCATCCACAAGCTGTTAGCTGGAGCCCAAGAACAGCCCACAAAGGATTCCTTTGTTATTCCAGGAGGTGTTGTCACAAGAGCTTGGCCACCACACACGCTAAGCGCATCCAGGAACCGGTCCTGTGAAAGCACTAGCAGGAAGGCTGTCTGATGGCTTGGAGTAGATTCTGATCTTGAGGGAACCAGAAAGGGAGGCAGGGACACCTGCCAGGCTGCATGGAGCCACCTGTCCCCTGGGCAAGAAACGTGGCCAAGACTCCATGGCGACAAAGCCAAGCCTGTCCAGGGAAATGGCTTCTCCAAAAGGTCCGGAAGTCCTCTGCACCACCATGATCTGCGTGAGGCAGCCTTTCCAGTCCATTTCCTCTACACCCACATAGCCAAAGCTCCCAACACAGGGAGTGGATTCAAATTCCTCTCCTACACTGAGGGGTCATAACCACCTCTCAGGCCTGAAGACTTGGAAGGGTCCGAGGAGGTGCTACTGGGGGACAGCTGGGCAAATCTGGACATTGGAAGTCCCTACTAACTTCTTCCAACAAAAGGATATGGTAAAAGGGTGATGTCTGAGGCAGACTGTGGATGGAGATGCCAACAGGCTGGTCCAAACGGGCTTCCTGTCTTCCACCCCAGGTTTCGTAGCAGCATGTTCTGAATTTGCAGTGGCACAGCTTGCTTGAGCAACCTCCATGATGAAGACAAAAAAAAGTCAAGAACACAGACTCCACATGGCTCCCTGTGCCCCTGTTCCTCCATTGTCTCCACCACAAAGGGCCAGGGAGAGCAGCAGAAAGAGCACAGGCTTGTGTGTGCAAATCTGGCAGGACTCCACGTAGGGGGAGGCACAAGACCAGTAGGACCCTGGGCTGCTGGCCCCAGGGCAGGCTGCACAGTGGGTCAGAGGAGTACCCAACCCCCAATTTCCCATTCCCCTACCCCTGACACCTTCAGCCCCTGAAAGGTGACCAGCCCTGAAGGACAGACATGTGAGTCATCAAGGGCAAATATGAGCTCCAACTCTGAGATGCCACCCAAGGTGCAGGGGGACTTCATCGCTCTGAGGTTGTGGATAAAAGGCTTGAAACAGGGTGCCAGGAACTGTTTGACTAATTGCCACACACGTGGCAAGGGCATAAGCAAGCATGAGAAGCGCCACTTAATCCTAGCTTCTGAATATGCAGATGTGGGTTCCAGTTCCAGCTAGTACTGCCCTCCGAAGGGCTTTGGATCCACTACTTAGCCATTTCCTTCTCTGTCATGGTACCTGCCTCCAAGAGCAGCTAAGAACATCCTTTAGCAATGTCCTTTAAGGATTTATTGTGCTCCCCACATCAAGGGGCCACCTTGGCCTCCTGGGATAAACTCTGACAGCAGGTGTCCTGAATACGCAGACTAGGGGTTGGCACTGTGGTGTTGCTGTTAGATTCAGAGGTGATTGAGAATGAGTGAGAGAAAGGGTTTTATCAGTCAGGGGAGGGTCTGATGGGCCACTTCCTGATGGCAGATGACCCAGGACCTCTTCCACACAGTGGGGTGACAGCATGAGGGAAATGGCCCCCAGGGATATAGCACTGGGCTTTTATGCATCTTGGGTGCAGGGGATGGGGGAAGGAAGTAGCTTGTTGATTCGTGCATGCATGTGATGTGGCAGGTGTTGGTCTTCTGCACAAAGGTCAGGGTAGTAGGGTCACTTCTGCTCTACCCAACCTAACAGTAGTGAGTAAAACCACCGCCCGTGATGCTGGCATCCTATATGGGCATGGGGCTCAAGTCTAGGTTGCTCCACTTCCAATCTGGCTTCTTGCTAATGTGCCTGGGGAAAGCAGTGAGGATGGCCCAAATATACGGGCTTCTGCCACCCCTATGGGAGACCCACATGAAGCTCCAGGTTTCTGGCTTTGTCCTGGCTCAGCCTGGGGTGTTGCAGCCATACGGGGAGTGAACCAGTGGATGGAAAATCTCTGTCTCTTTCTCTCTATAACCCTGATAATTAAACCATTTCAAATTTATTTTTTTATTTTAGTGGAGGCCAGAATGAGTGGTGCCACCACTGCCTGAGTGGCCTGGGAACTCAGGGTTGGGGTGATGCAGACACCCAGCCCCCTCCTTGCTGGTCTCTGACTCAGTGCACCACTTCAGATACCTCGCCTCTCCTCTCCAGCCCCTCTCATCTCGCTTTCTTTCCACCTGTTCACTTGCAGGACTAGAAAGGTGGGTGCTGCATCTGCCAGGGAGGAAAACCCAAGATTCCAACACAGGGATCTCAAAGACAAATCACTCCCCACCTAAGCCAGAGGACATGACCACTGTCACCTAAGACCCACCTGAGGGTCTTGACAGCACACTGCAGCCTGGGCCTGGCCCTTGGACCTTCTGGATACCTGACCATAGAGGCATGTCCATCGCAGGGATGTCCACACTGCAGCCCCACCTGCCCAGCCATGCCTGTGGCACTCCAGGGGCCCACTCTGCCCAGGGCTCCACCATAGTCAAGTGTGTGCACATCCTCACCTCACCCTACAGGCAGGTGTGCACGTCTTGGGAGCGTGTTTTGAACTCCACCAGAAGGAAGAGCTGAGGTTGGGAGAGGGGGGTCTTCAGGAGGCAGACAGAAGTGCTGACCCTTGGAGAGGGCATTTTCCCCAAATGCAACAGAGACTGACACTTTTTCGTCCGTCAAGATCCCCCTACCATCCCATAAGCACCATCACACCAAGGGTCCCACACACGTCTTCTCAGTTGCAGGATATGTGGAGTGGGCTACTCCAGTGCCTGGCCACTCTTCCAAGAGCCCCTTGCCTGCAGAGCCACATCCTCCGGGGCAGGGACTGACCCATCACCAGACAGCTCTGAGGATTAAGCAATAGCACCCTGCCTGCTTCGGAAAGAGATCATGCCCTGAGACCTTCTCCTTGCGCCCCAGTGGCGCCCTCTGTTCATCTCACACTGAAGGTTGTGAAGGCAGCAGAAAGGAGCTTGGCTCTTCATTCAGGTCAAATGGGGGGCGCAGATGACACATTTTCCAACAAGTACATGGCCATATAACCTGACAGAGGCCCCCTTCTTTGACCGCAAGGCCCAGCGCGGTGGCCCCTGGTTAGGGAGGTCAAGGGCGGCTGGACTCAGGGAGCCGCTGGCCTGCAGAAGTTCAGAGAAGCTCCACTGGAGGGCACTGCGGCATCGCCCTGGAGAGCCGGTCCCGGCTGCGTTTCCCCCTTTCCTCCATTCCTTTAGCTGAAGAGGCAGAAGCCCTAAGTGCCGCTTCCTTGGACTTCTGTCTTCAGGACACACACACCCGCACGCAGACCTACACGGCACGCAGCACGATTGTGTACACTGCGGGATCCTGAGCTTGAGCCAGTTAGGCTGAAGAGGAGTTAGACTGGGGGTTCCGAAAGGTGTGAGTTTGCACCCAGGGAGGCCTCCCGGGTACAGTCACCCGCACAACCCGCACACGCTAAGAATCCAAGGGAAAGAGCATTTGTTGGAACGCACATGCTGGAGCCCCTCGGTACCCACCGGTACCCCCTCGCGGTTTCGCACAGACTCGCTGAGATCCGGTTGGGCTGGGGGCCTTAGTATGAGTGAGAGCCGCAATTCCATGCAGCCCTGGGACCAAGCCACACCACACTATGCCACGCTGCTGGCTCAGAAGTCCTGTGCCACGAGGCTGTGGGTTCAGCTAGTCCCTCCATTTCACTCAGGAGGGCTCCAAGCCCAGGGAGGACCCCAGAGTTAGTAGGAGAGAGGCTGGGCAGACTGTCAGGATTAGTTGGGGAGATAGGGACGTAGAACAACATTTAAACAAGTAAGTCCCTGGGGCTCAAGCTCTCTATGAGCATCCATTGGAATCCTAGCTGCTCGGCTTCGGATCCAGCTTCCTCCTGCTAATGCTCCTGGGAAGGCAGCCGATGGCCCAAGCGCCTGACTCCTGCCTTCTGCCTGGCCCATCTCTGGCCATCTGCGGAGTGAACCAGAAGATGAAAGATGTCTCTGTCTCCCCCTGTCACCCTTTCAGATAAAGAAATACAACTTTAGTACATACTGAAATATGTTCCTATTCCCACTTTGTTAAAAAAAAAAAAAAAGATACAAAACAGTGCAGGAGAACTCCGCAAAAACTTCTTTTTCTCTCTTCTTCATTTAGCATTCATTCTGCACACCTCAGAACTTTGCCTGGGGAGAAAGGAGAAGGCCCTGCCCTAATTGCCCTACCCCCTGTCCCACGTGCCTGTACCCCTGTCACCCCCAGAGGCAAGCGTCCGTGTCACCTGAGCACGTGGTAGACGAGGGGCAGTGGGGTACCACATGGGGAAAGAGTTCCCAGAGTTAGCTGCAAGCTCCTGTGGAAGTCCCACAGGGAGACCCCCAAGGTTGTCCAGCGAGGCTGTGTCATTGCATTCCAAGGAGGAAACGACATAAAATACTTTCAAGGTGCACCAAGTGGCAACACAGCTGGAGGCATCCTGGGGGAGATGCATGGAGTCAGACCAAGTAGCCTGTGAGGCTCAGCACCCCCAGCAAGGACGCCTCATGAGGCGGAGCTGGTACACCCGCGAACATCTGGAGAGGGAGCAGGTACCCATGACTACGGTCTTAGTGACTCGCGCCAGCCACCCCCCTTCCCCCAGGCTGGATGGCCCCTCGTCCACCCAGCTGCCGAGGAAGCCAAAGCCAGAGCTTGGGTCACCAGGTCTCCATCTCCTGTGTGGATGTGAATGATAGGGACAGCTGCTGTGCTACCACTGCTTGGTCCAGGGGCAGCCTGGCGGACTGACCGCTAGGTGGACGGAAGCACTTCCAGAAAGCTACCACCAGGGGGAGATGTCCCAACAAGTGCATCCTGTTGCAAGAGACCACTTGCACCAACCTGCAGAGAAAATCCTTTAAGCCAAGGTTAGCTGGTGCCCCACACAGTAGAGTCGGGGAGACTCCCGGAACTGGGGAGAGGGAGAGGACCTCGGTTTCCACTCTACAGGGGCTGAGTGGGGAAGGCTCCGTGAGCATTCAAGAGTAAGACCAAGAAGCTGGGTCCGCAGAGGTGTACCCACCCCTGCTCCCCATCCTCCTCTTAAGGAATACTTGTTAGGGCTTTAAAGTTTTCACAGTTTCACCCCAAGTGGGGTTTTTTGGTAGTGAGGCAAAGCGCTTTGAGATGTGGTTGTTACCATCCTCACCTGAATCAGGTTCGTGACTTGATTTGACTTGCTGCAGAGTGCCAGCTGGTTAGAGGCTGGACCGGAACCTGGAACCTTCTGTGTCTACCCCCTTGGGTTCAGCCTTAGCTTTACCACAGCTGAACCCATGCCCGTGTGCTTTCTCCTGTTTCCAAGTTCCGGGAAGGAGGTCTGTGTGTGTGTCACTTGTTCTGAGTGTTGTGGCCAGCATGCACTAGAGAGGGTGCGCCTGGGTGCACCTGGGCCCGCCTGGGCTCCCCCCAACCTGAGCCCCCTGTTGAGTGCTCACTGAGCACCCCTAATGAAGACATAGTGGGGGTTCTCAGCCCTCACATCCAACACCACAAAAATGCTGGCTTGACTTTTGAAACGGTCACAGCACATCACGTTTCCGAGATAAGTGTACCCCCACTTCCTTGTCCTCTCTAGTTATTTCCTCTCTTTGGAAGCTGCTGCATGGAGCCCACAGAATGACCCAACTGGCTAATCCTGCCCTCCCAAGTGCCAGCATCCCATTTGGGTGCCAGTTCATGTCCGGGCTGCTCTACCTCCCTTCCATTGCTCTGCTTGTGGCCTGGGAAAGCAGTGGAGGACAGCCCAAAGCCTGGGGACGCGCATCCGTGTGGGAGACTCATAAAAAGTTCTTGGCTCCTGGTTTTGGATTGGCTCAGATTCGGCCACTGTACCACTTACAGAGTGACCCAGTAGATGAAAGATCTTTTTCTTTGTCTCTTCTTCTCCCTATAAATCTGCCTTTCCAATAAAGATAATAATTCTTAAAATCTTTAAAAAAATTTTTTTTAAAAAGCAGGCGGCTGCGGCTGCCAGTGCTCACATTCGCTATGCAGCCCCCTAAGCTCCCAGAATGTTCTAGTCAGGAGCATGTCACTTTATGGAACACTCGCTGTCTTTCAGAATCTTCTATAGACATTGAAGAGATATAAATTCTAAAACAAAGCAAAACAAAAGAAGGGAGCTGCATGGTCACTACCAATTCCAAGGTCACCCATGGTGCACGTGAGCAAATCTGGGCTCAACTCCAAGCTCTGCAACTACATGGCCTGAACCTCAGCTCCAAAGACCCCCGACCCCACCCCGGGACCTTGACCGTGAAGTACCACTGTCTTCGTATCCTGCAGCTGCAGCAGAGCAACACTGTTGGAGTGACGGGTTTGTCATTTGCCGTCATCCTGGCATGTAGGAGCCAGCAAGCACCTGACTTTCCTTCCTGAGTAGGTGGTGAGCTCCCTGCAAAAGGCAGCCCGCCATCCCTTCTTATCCACTGTGTGACTGTCCTTCACTGCCCAACGTGGCCACAGGAGCACCAGAAAGACACCGCACTCTGGACCCCTGGAGCCTGCCTCTCTGGGCCTGTGATCCTTGGGATGAGAGTGGGGCACTGGGAAGCAATTGCTCAAGCAAACAGGCAGAATCACTCCTTCAGGAAAAATTCAACAAGGTAGCATAGAGCTGTGGCATGAATGATGGGGAAGGACCGAGGTGGGCAGGAGTGCTGGGAAGAGGTTGTATGTGAGAAAAGTGTGGGCGGAGAGAAGGAAGTAAGGAGAGGGGCTTGGGAGGATACAAGACCCCTGCTGCGAGGGCTTTCAAATACAGGAGGAGCAAGAGACAGAGACCAGGAGCTCTCCAACCCGCTTCCCGGGGGCTACCTTCCCAAAAGGCCATCAATCAATCAGTCAAACATCCTCCCAGCCTCAGCTTTCAGGAAAAGCTAGATTCCCCACCAGCTTGCTTTCTATCAGATTCCCTTTGTTTTTGGTCCTCAGAAACTAAGAAAATTTAGGATATTTTGAGATCCTCCACTCTACCCCCATCCCTGTCAAAGCATCCAAGTCAGAGAGTGGCTTTCTGCCTTGAACAGCAATGCCTCCCTCCTTTCAGAACCTCACTCGGTCCACATCGCCCAGGTTTACTGCAAGGATCAAATGATAGGACATGTGCTGTGCTGTACACCCGGGAAACGTGCACTGTGGTTTCGTGGCAGCCAAACCCCTCCTGAAGCTCAGGTCTAATTTGTCAGCTTGCAGTCTGGGTGCGTTCTGGGTCTTGCCTTTAATGGCTGCTAATTGCTGGCAAGCTACATTTTCACATCCTAAAACATTTATCACAGCCTCTGTTTGAGAGCAAGCTCGCCTTGTAAGTTGAAAAAATGCGATTCGATTTATAAAATGTCTATTTTGGTCTGACTGTTTTTAGAACCATCTTTTTCCATCAGCTCAGGAATTGGACCAGATCAGCAATGAGATCCTTTTCCAGTGGACAGATTCTGGGTCTGTGTTGCATAAGGCGAGGAACTCGTTTCTGTCTACTCAAGTATCTTTGGGCTCAAGAATCAACAACAAACATCATATTTTGCGGAGAACAACTCACAAGTAGGGAGAATTAAATCAAAGCGTTTCCCATCCAGTGACAAATGCCTTGTCAATAGTGGGGTCCTTTGTGGGCAGTATTTAGCCCAAGGAGGAAACATTCATGCAGCCATCTTTGAAATTTAAAGCATTTATCATCAGGCATCAACCGTGGCAAGGGGGGAATGCTTTATGATGTTCAGCCATGCATTATTTGCAGAGTTGCCGTTGACACAGACTTTGGAGGACAAGGGCTAGAAGCAACCTCTCGTCTTGCCTCCCTTAGTCCAAAATGTCCTTGCCTACCCTTTCTCAAAGAAGGAATTCACTGACCAGAAGGAGTGTGATATGGCTGATTAAACAAAGTTCTAATCATGGGACTCAGGAAGTCATTGGCTTCCCCAGTACCTAACTACTACCCTCATTGATGTGTGGTTGTCCGAAGTTTTTTTTTTTTTAATATTTATTTATTTTTTTTTATTGCAAAGTCAGATACACAGAGAGGAGGAAAGACAGAGAGGAAGATCTTCTGTCCGATGGTTCACTCTCCAAGTGGCTGCAACAGCCAGAGCTGCGCCAATCCGAAGCCAGGAGCTTGGAGCTTCCTCTGGGTCTCCCATGCAGGTGCAGGGTCCTAAGCCTTTGGGCCATCCTCGACTGCTTTCCCAGGCCACAAGCAGGGAGCTGGATGGGAAGCAGGGCTGCTGGGATCAGAACCGGAGCCCATATGGGATCCCGGCACATGCAAGGCAAGGATTTTAGCTAGTAGGTTACCATGCTGGGCCCTGTCGGAGGGCTTTGGCACAGAAGATGACCAGCACTCCCACGCACCCTCCCGAGACTCACGGAAGCTCACCTGGCCACCATAGATTCCCTAAGAAACACTGACCCATCAAAGAACGGTCACCAGCACCACCGCCAACCAGGAATTTGGATGTGAGATCTCAGCCCCAATTTCAGTCCGTAAGAACCTTCACCCAGACTCCTTGGTGAGCCTATGCATTAAGCAGTAGCTGTCTGACTCCTTACTCTGTGGTTGATAATAAGCACACATCAGTGATTGACTTTTTGCAGCCTGGGGCCAGCAGGCCCAGGTAGGGGTTCCACAGCAGCCCCTCCACCTAGTGTGGGGACTTGCTTGGGAGTATGTCGTTGGACAACCTCTCTCCATCTCTATAGCCATGATTAAGTACAGCTGGGCCCCTCCAGACCTTTCAAATATGATATCATCTTTGAACAGCTGCAGCTCAGTGTTTCCAGCCCCTGGCCCTGAACTTGGGCTGCAGAGGTCAGGAGCCATTGCTCACCCCACAGCCAGCCTTGGCCAGCTCACACACTTCACTTCTCAGCACCTCAGTTTGGTCACTTGTAAAGTGGGACTCAGCTTACTGGCACCTTAAAGAGCTGCTGATGTGTGACTGTACAGTTATCAAAAACGTTACTGGGAGTCGTTAAGTATTTACCACGTGTGAGCTTCCACGGGGTGGCACAGAGCGACAGAGGTCACTAAAGTCATCAAAACCTACCAGTTGGCTCTCTGGGAGCTGCAAGTTTCACCTCCCAGAGGGGCATGGGCAGGTGTCAGGCAACAGGACAAGAGAAGTGTGTGTACCCTTTCATGTTCCTACACACTCTGGCTGAGTTTTCCCCTTTTGCTGGCTTGCTGCACATGCACAAAGCTGGTGACTGGGGAAGGCCCGGAGGAGCTGGAGAAGGCCAAATCACACATGGAAATCAAAACCTGGGGGATGGCTGCGACACACAAACAGCTGTTGAGGGCTTTGTGGAAGAAGCATTGTGTGTGTGTATGTGTGTTCAGATGGCAGGATCTGGAGACTCCTCGGCTATAGCAACCAACGTGAGCTTTGACACAAAGGAGTTTAAATTTTAAGCTAGTTTAAACTAGTGGGGAAAAAAAAAAAGGTGAGGTAAATGATAACACCAGAGACTCAGCTCAATAGCCTCCTCAATAGCTTCCTCCCCTCCCCCAGCCCATTTGAAATTGAGGAACACACAGGCAGGGTGACATGCAAAGAGCGTCAGTCATCAGCGATTGACGTATATGCAATAAACACGTGACTGGTTTCCATCACCCGGGAAATCTGCCCTGTGTGCAGTCCACACAAGGCGCCATTGTTCCAGCTGTTATCAAAGATAAGTTTGTCCTGTCCTGAAGGTCATATGAAGGCTACAATACATCAGGTAATGGAGCCCAATCTGTTGTATTTTAAAAAGTTATTTATTTATTTATTTGAAAGGCAGAATTACAGAGATAAGGAGAAGCTGGAGGAGTTCTTCCGTCTGCTGGGTTGCTCCCCAACAGCCACAGTGCCAGAGTTAGGCCAAGCAGAAGCCAGGAGCCAGCAGCTCCTGGGTGGCAAGGGTCCAAGCAGTGCCATCTTTCACTGCTTTCCTAGGCCATTGACGGGAGCTGGATCAGAAGTGGAACATCCAGGATGTGAACTAGAGCCCACAAGGGATGCTGGTGCTGCAGGCATCAGTTTAATGCACTGCACTAGCACTAGCTCTAAGGATCTGGTGTTTGTTTACTCAATATATTTGAGATTTATGCTTGTTGCTTCATGTAAGAGTAGTTAACTCTCATAGGTAAGTAAAATCCAACTGGATGAATAGGTCATAATTGTATATCCGTCCTCCTGCCAATGAACATTTGGATTATTTGCACTTTTTTTTACCCTTGTGAATAAGATTGTTAGGAGCTCTCACATGCAGTCAAGATTTCTTACAGGCTTTGTTTTGTTTTCTCTTGGGCAAATATCTAAAAGAGGCATTACCATGTAGACTCTTTTTCCACTGCTATGGAAGCAAATCGCTACTGCCTTACAACAGCAGTCAGCTCAGGAGGTCGGAGTCCAGTGCCAAGCACCACTCACCCGGGCTGTGTGTTTTCCACAGAATCTAGGGGCCGATCTGTTCCCTTAGCTTTTCCTGTTGCCGAGGTCTGTGTGAGGTTCTTAACCAACAGCCCCTCCTCTCTCTTCAAAGCCAACAGCAGCAGGTGGGCTCCTTCTCATACGGCATCTCTCCAACCTCTCTTCTACTTTTCTCTTTCATTTTTAATGTGTACATGATATGTCTTTCTCCTTTTAAATTCAACTTGTGTATAGGTTTTGAAAAATTCGTACTGGCAGAAGCTTTTGATTTTGTAGTTAAGCCTGCACTCTTTAATGAAAACACCTGGTCTTGGGCATTCAATATAATAATTTGTACAGTCAGGTTTCAATATGTCCTCTTTGTGTGTGTTTTCAATCTATCCAATTTTTGTGCCTCTATTGCTCTTTCTCTATTCCTATTCTTTGTGGTAAGATTTTTAGTTGCTGTAGGGATTATAACATACATCTATAAACCAACACAGTCTACTGAAGTTGTACAGTTCATGTAAAATGTAAGAGCCTGGCACTAATATAACTTTACTTTAAAATTTATTTATTTATTTTATTTCAAAGACAGGGAGACAGAGATCTTCCATTTACTGGTCCACTCTCCAAATATCTGCAATTGCCAGTGCCGACCCTGTCCAAAACCAGGATCCCAGAAGTCAATGCAGGTGTCCCATGTGGGTGGCAGGGATCCACGTCGTCGAACCATCACCTGCTGACTCGCAGGATACACATTAGCTGGAAGCTGGAGTAGAAGCAGAGCTGAGACCCAACTCAGGCCTCCTAATTAGTGCATTAGTCACTGTTTACAATACCCATCTTGTAAATTTTAATTTAGCTCCACATCCTTTGTGCTTTTTTGCCATGTATTTCACTTTTACATATTTAATAATCCCCCACAATATGATGTTGATTTGCTTTTAAAAACATAGATGTCTCTCCAAAATTGGTGTGACAAAAAGCTAGTTTTTAATAGCCACCCACGTTTATCACTTCCAGTATTCCTGTAGGTCTGATTTTTTGTCTAGTTCAGCCTTTCATGTACTGTAGTATCTTTTTTTGGTGACTATTATTTTTAATTGACATATAATAATTATAAATATTCATGGGTACAATATGTTATTTTGACACATTACAACCTACAATGATTGGATCAAGATAATTAGTATAAGCATCACTTCAAACATTTATTGTTTCCTTGTGATAAAATAATTCAAAATCCTCTCTCTTTTGGTCCTTCTGTGGTTCATATGCATGATGATTGGGTTTGCATGCGGCTATGAGATATGTGCCTCCCTCCAACATTGTTACAACATTGGCACGTTACCTGTCTGATATGGGGGGGAAAGGGAGGGGAATCCTGTCTTTGGGGCTGGGCATTTGGTACAGTGGCTGCTGCCAATTGGAATGTTTGCGTCTTCTATGGGAATGCCTGCCTGGATTTGATTCCTGGTTCCACCCCATTGTTGTGCACCAGCAAAGGGAGTAAGTTCTTGACACCCATGTGGCAAAGCCAGACTGAGTTCCCATCTGCTGGGTATTTGAGAACTGAACCAGCTGATGATGTGTCTGTCTCTTTCTCCAATAAATTTTGAGTCCTTTCTTTCGTTATTCAAAGTATGGTTTGTCTTGCTATGCCTGGCTTATTTTTTTAACATAACATCCTCCAGGCCCCTCCAGGCTCCTGCAGATGACAGCACTTTCTGGCTGACTGGAACTCCATTCTGTGTCTACCCCAAATTCCTTTCCCCACCCATCCGTTGAAGCTGATTCCCTATCTCAGGTCTAGCTCTGAGCTGCAGTTGCATTCCCAATGAATGTTGTGAGTGCTCCCCGTCCTCAGTTCCTTGTAACTGGCTTCTTTTGCTCCTATTTTTGTGGAGGGGATTTTCTTAGTCCACGGTTATGGATGATCAGTTTTTTCTTCCAGCAACTCAAACAAGCAGTTCCTCTGTTTTCTGAGTTCCCTGATTTTGCATGAGCTATCAGCTGTCACTCACCTACAACATGCCCTTTATTTGGCCACATCTAAGGTTTCTTTTTAAAAAAATATTAATTGGAGCCCAGCGCAATGGTCTAGCAGCTAAAGTCCTCACCTTGAACGCGCCGGGATCCCATGTGGGCGCTGGTTCTAATCCCAGCAGCTCCACTTCCCATCCAGCTCCACTTCCCATCCAGCTCCCTGCTTGTGGCCTGAGAAGGCAGTCAAGGACAGCCCAAAGCCTTGGGACTTGCACCCGCATGGCAGACCTGGAGGAAGTTCCTGGCTCCTGGCTTCGGATTGGCGCAGCACCAACCGTTGTGATCACTTGGGGAGTAAATCATCAGATGGAGGATCTTCCTCTCTGTGTCACCTCCTCTCTGTATATCTGACTTTGTAATAAAAATAAATAAATCTTTTAAAAATGAATCAATAAATATTCACATATTTAAAAAATATTAATTGATATTGATTGGTTCTAAAGGTAGAGTGACAGAGAGAGAGAGAGATCTCCCATCTACTGGTTGGCTCCTGAAGGCCAGGGCTGAGCCAGGCTGAAGTCGGGAACTTGGACTTCCATCTTGGTCCCCAACATGGGTGGCATGGGCCCAAGCACTCCGTTGCCTTCCCAGGTGCATAATCAGGAAGCTGGATCAGAACCATGGAACAACTGAGACTCAAACCAGCACTAAGAGACAGGATGGCAGCCTTGCCGCTCAGCCGGTTACATCACAGTGCCTGCCCCATACTTTTTTCTTTATTTTTGATTTTTGGCAATTTCATTATAATGGGCCCCAATACAATTTTCCTTTTACTCTTCCCGCCTGGGGTCACTGAACATAGTGGATTGATGTTTTTCTTGAGTTTAGAAAAGATTTGGTCACTGCTTTTCCACATGCTATTTTCTCCAGTCTCCCATGTTTCTGCTTCAAACATGTTCATTATGGAGAACAGATTTTCCTAGATGGTTAGCAGTCACAGCCACAGCATTCCATCCAGCAGGAAAGAAAGTGCAGCAAAGTAGAGGCCTGCCCTTGCTTCTACTTACACTCAACTTCTCAGTGCCTCGTACAGCTGTGGATCCACATACAGTTCTCTAACCGAGGAAGGAAGGGGGCTTGATTAGAACATTGGTGGAGTGCTGATCCAAGATTCCTACCAGCACCACCGTAAGCAGCACAAAACCAGACAAAATATAGGAGGCAAATACACCCAGGTATTGGACAATAGACAGTACCAGACCATGATCTTTGAGGGAAAGGAAATATTGGACGTGAATTTCACGTTGACCTAGGCTTTCTCTGGAGGGCATTTCTGGGTCACAGCCCTGGGGGACAAAGCTAACACAGGGCATAACATTTGTGCTAAGCCACAGATGTAGAAAGTGGAGTTCAAACATGCTATATTGGTTGGCATGTGCTTGGACAAAGTCCAGAGGAGAGAAACTGCATGAGGAGAAGTGTGTAAGAAGTATGCCATGACCTTGTCTGGGCAGGTGTCTGCCCCACATCATGAGACACAGAAGAAGGCCCCTGTGGGCAGAGCTGTGTGCAAATGTCAGAAGTTGTCCAGCATCGTGAGGAGGAGGAGGAGTTGCAGCCAATTCATAGTCAGGCAGAAAGACAGTACCCAAGGACTAGGGACCAAGGTTTCAGGCCAAGCCTCATGGTTAATGAAACCATCCAGTGATCTAGCTGCCTTCCAGAACTAAAGGAGAACAGTTAGTGGCGATCAATTAAAGAACAGAGTCATGCCCAGAGAGCCGTGACCCAGGCTCCTTGCATCAGCTACTGGTGGAAAACAATGAACTGGAACTCTGCTGGTGCTTGGAGGGAATTGTATTGCCAAAGAAGCCACACATATGGACTGGAATTGTTGTTAATCCCCAAAGTAACTCCCAGGCTCCCCCAAACAGCAGCAGAAGAAATGGTTGTGAAATCTTGGAGGTCCCTAAAAGGATGTATTCACTACTTCTCACCTAGTCCAGGGCACCAGGAAGTTGCTACTTTCCGAACACAATGCCAATGGCTATTCCAGGGCCGGAGCAGGGTATGTTTGTAACTCCTGCTTGGGAAGAGTTCATGCTTGCTGCAAACTGGTGTCTCCCACTCTCCTCTTTCCTGAATGGAAGTTTTTGTTTAGTTGTTGTTTTTATCGGTTAGCCAAGTACATTCTGGGACGAGTGTGATAAGAGGTAGGAGGAGTTGGCTTCTCATTTTTTTCATGGGACACCAGGCAGGGAGTCACTGTGGAACTTGCAGGAGGGTCGAGTCCCGACTTGGAGCAGAGGGTCACACCTTACAGGCCTGTCTGCCTTGCGGATAATATTGAGTACGTCTTGTTGCTGAGACTGAGAGGTGGCTGGGCAACTCTTGGGGCTTTCCTTGAGTCAGGCACAGCCAGGCAACAGATGTGAGGATGAATCCTCGAGGGAGCTGAGGAGTCTTGATTTGTTTCTTTTTTCCCCTTTCCACTAGCTGGGATGTGCACATGATGCTGGAGCAGTCTTTTTGCTCATCAAGTGGCAGGCACACGCTAAGAATAGGCGACAGAGGGAGCTTTGGTCCCTTGGGCTCATCAAGCTGTGACAACCACTTTGCCTACCTGGACTCCCAGGAGACAGAATAGCAGCTTCTATTTTATTATTATTATTATTTCAAAAAAGTTTCTCTGAGGCAGAGAATTTATATCTCCTGGTTCTCTCCCCACATACCTGCGATGGCTGAGGCTGGGCTGAGGTCAAAGCCAGGAGCCAGGTACAACTATTCCTTGCCCATGGCGGGAATTCAGACACTAGAGCCACCATCACTATCTCCCAGGGCCTCTATCAGTAGGGAGCTGGGGTAAGAGCTAGAGGGGGTATTGACCAAGCACACTGCTATGGGACACAGATGTCCCAACCTGTGCCTTAACACCCTGGACCAAACTTCCTCTTCTAGCTTCTTTTTTTTAAGCCACCATATTAATGCCTTTTTGTTCCAGCTACCCTGCCTGCTCACGCCAATGCTAATTCCCTGAGATAGCTTTTGGGTGTATAGGATTCAGGCACTGTCTGGTCTCGAAGTGAAGGCAAAGGCAGGGTGCCAGACTCTTGAGCACAGTTCTTTAGACAGCCCTACGGCTCCCCAGATTTCTATAGCCATGTGACCTGATCTTGGGGTGCACTTTTGCTAATATGAACTGCTTATGTGTGAAGCTTCCTCAGCACCATTGGAAGTCAGCTGCCCTTTGGGTGGGCTCTGTCCTGCTTCAGTCCCCCTGAACAGAGATGAGGGCAGGAGAGCAGGTGCCTGGGGTTGCTTCTGTTTCCAGAATTCCCTGCAGAACAAGCCAGGGAGCCCCTTTCCTGCCTTACGCAGCAACTTTCACCTTTCCGTCTGGAACTCTGGGACTCTCACGGTCACTCCTCCTCCCCTGTGTGGATCTCCCCCCGGCCCAGCAGCCCTTTGGGGGAAGGGTTCTTATTTCGCCACTTGCTCATGATTGTCTGTCTAGCGGGTGATGACCCAGGCTGGTGACTGCTTTCTTGGAGGGTGAGCCTCTGGATAAAATCATCCTCCTTCCTCCTCAGAGGCAGGCAGGAGAGACCCTTGTCTTGCCATGGGGGGGTGTTGAAGCACTCAAGATGGAGAGTCAAAGTCACTCTTCGCTCTCTGCCTTCCTCTCCCTCCCCAGTGCCACAAGCTCCACATCTCAAGTCTGGAGAAGAGAAGCTAGAAACAAGTGTGATTTACAGGGAAAATAAAAATACGTGGATTTAATATTGTTCCTCTTACGTATTTCATCTGCTTGTCATGTGCATTTTTTACTTTGGTTATGGCGTCTTTCAAGGATAAGCCTTTTTAATATTTATGGTGTCAAAGCTGTTAGCTTTTCCTTAATTGCTTCTGGGTTCAGTGCTTTGCATAGGAAATTTTTCTCTGCCCTAAGATTGAACGTAATTTTTAATGCGTGGAAAATATGCCATTGTGCAAATATGGAAATGTGCCCTAATTTATTTACAGATGAATATTTAAGGTGTTTCTGTGGTCTGAGTCATCATAAATAATGCAATAAACATCTTGCAAACACATTTCTTTTCTGCAATTTAAAGCATTTCTTTAAGATAGAAGGCTAGGAAATTTTTGCTTTAACATTTCTATTGTAGTACACATCTAGAGTTTGACTATGGCCACAGTCAAAGTCGCTTCGGTGGGACTTTGTCCTGCCTGTCTGTCCACTCATCGAAGTGCAGATTTATTGATCCAGTAGGAAAGGAGGGGAACCCAAGACGCCAGGGCTGAGAGGGAGTGTGGGGGAGGAACAGCCAGTCCTTCCCACAGAGGGAAATGTGGAACCTTCTGTCTGATTTCTCCCTTTAAAATGAAAAATGTCTATGGTCCTGGCAGGAGTGCTTGTCTTATAATAGGAATATATGTTCATTAAAGAAAGTTTTTTTTTAAAAACAAGAGACAAGTAAAAAGTAGAGAATTGGGACTACGTATAATGTCAGAAATTTGGTGGATTATTTTCAGCATCTTTTATTTTTCTGTTTATGTGTCTTTGTAAGTTTGTGTGAGATACCCAGTCTTTTTTTTTTAAGATTGATTTGAAAGGAAGCACTACAGAGAGAGTGGGAGAGACAGAGCTTCCAACAGAGCTTCCGTCCTTGGTTCACTCCCCCAGTGGCTGCAACAGCCAGGCTGAAACCAGGAGTCAGGAGCTTCTTCTGGGTCTCCTATGTGGGTGCAGGGACACAAACACTTGGACCATCTGCTAGTGCTTCCTCAGGCATACTAGCAGGGAACTGGATCAGAAAGAGAGCAGCTGGGACTTGAGCTGGCACCATGTGGAATGCTGGCACTGCCGTTAGCAGCTTTACGCACTGTGCTACAACACTGTGCCCCATACCCAGTTTCTTAGAGGAATTGCAAACGTGTGCTGTGTTTTCCCTCTTGACATACATATCTCCACGCCAAGACAGAGTTCTTTGCACTCCTGCTACTCAAAGTGTGACCTGAAGCACTGGCCAGGGCATTCCTGGCAGGTGGTGAGAAAGATGACTTCTTGGGTCCTGACCAGAAGTTGCCCTGTGGTGGGTGGGCTCCCTGAGGGCTCCAGGCGCTTAGTGAAGGTCTCACAGCCCTTCCCTCCTCCTCATTTCCTCCGTGGGCTCCGTCCTGGCTGTGCCGCCCTGGCGGCCTCTTGACCTCTCAGGAGACGCACAGGGCCCTGCCTTTGCCAGCACGGTCCCTGCCAAGCGCTGCCCACTTCCCCAGAGGCTGTGCCAGCTGCCCTGCACTGATATCAGCTGCAGCTGCGACTCTGAAATCTGCCCCTGGTGTCTCCTCCCCCAATCTCCCAGTCCTTCACCGCCCCCTCCCCCCTCAGCCTCCCCGCTCCCGCCCCTTCACTCCCCCCTCCTTCCACTTCCTCAATTCCCACCTCCCCCCCAAATTCCAGTCCTCTCCGTGGGAAAGGAGCCTGCAGGCTGTGTGTGGCCTGAGGGGGGAGGTGAAGAGGCCCTGTATGCCCACCCTCTCTCCGCCCACGGCTCTGTGGGCGCTGGGGGCCGGAGGTCAGCGGCCAGCGTGTCACTCACCGGGTGACAGGGGCCCCGGGACCAGGCCCGTGCAGCCCTGAAAAGAAGGCCGGTGGGGAAGACGCAGGAAAGAGCGCTGGTGACAGCAAACTCTGCCGCCCACCCACCGCATCCCACCCCTGCCCCCTTACACCCACCCCATCCCACCCCTGCCCCCTTACACACACAGCCCGTCTCCCACACCACTCCCAAGCAGTCAAAGGCGGGGCGCCGAGAGGGGCACCTGCGGCCTCCTCATGGGTGTCTGGTAGGCATTTGGGGGAAGTGGCCTTGCATCATGCAGATCAACCTCCTGTTCACATAGAGATGCTGCAAGGCCTTCAGATACGAAGAGTGTTTGAGGGTGGGGGTGGACAGAGTCCCCAGCCGCTGCGGGGACCAGAGGTGGGGCCTTGAACCAGCCCAACTCCTGTGGCAGGCTTTGAGCGCTATGGGTTTGATCCTCTCTCTTAGCAGGATTGTGTCCCAAAGAATCACCCTAGAGTCCCAACAGCTTTTGTGCACAGATAAACTTTGTACTGAAAATAAAAGGGAATTTTGATTTAACATTAGAATTGACTAGCAGCACATTTTCTTTATTTTTTAGAGATTTTTAAAAAAGAGTTATTTATGTTTATCGGAAAGGCAGATTTACAGAGAAAAGGAGAGACAGAGAAAGATCTTCCATGTGCTGGCTGGTTCACTCCTCAAGGTGCTGCGATACCTGGAACTGAGCTGAGCTGTAGCCAGGAGCCAGAAGAGTTTTCCTGGCCTCCCATGTGGGTGCAGGATCCCAAGGGTTTGGGCCATCCTCCACTGCTTTCCCAGGCCACAAGCAGGGAGCTGGATTGGAAGTGGAGCAGCTGGGACATGAACTGATGTCCATATGGGATCCTGCTGCTTGCAAGGCCAGGATTTAGCCACTGAGCCATTCCATGGGACCCTAGCAGTGCATTTTATGAAGACATCATGGTATGTCCACCATGGGCCAGTGTCTGCCACTGAAGGCACGTAAGAAGAGCATGCTAGTGCGTGAAAGAAACAGAGCTGTTACAGATATGAGCTCATCACAAGTGTATAAAATAAGCTAAATGGGAGAGGGCGAGTTTTTCCCTCTGAGAAGTGTTTGTTGAACTGTTTCACAGACTCGCTCAAGGAATAGAGATGATTGTTTGTGGATGGACAACAGTTGTGCTTCCTTTGTTGCAGAGCCCCCCGAGTGTGCACCTGCAATGCTGGCTCTGTCGGACAGCAAACATCCTGATACGTGCTGTTCCATTTCCGGACTGTTTTGTTCCATGCGATTCTCCGTGAGCAATGCCACACTCTCTGGATTACTGTAACTTGAGCCTAAGTCCTGATTTCTGGCTGGACCTTCATTCCCACATGTTTCAAGACTGTCCCACTATTTGGGGGTGTTTTTAATTTTCATGTGCATTTTAGGATTAACTTGTCAGTTCGACAGAAACCTTCATTGGGACCTTGAGACTTGATTTAAACAATAGTTTTCTAGCTTAATTTTGAGAAATAGATCTTTTATGATATTAAGTTTCTTATTGATGTAGAATATATAATTTATTTAGCTCTTTTAAATCTTTCAATGAATTTATATATGTGTATAAAACAGTTTGTTAGATTTATTTCCAATTTATGTCTGTACTTACACAAAATAGCTAAGAAAATTAGCTATATGTCTAACATAAGAGTCACAATTACTTTTCCTGTCTTTCCAATGTTTAAAAATTTGGTTTTTGTACACAGAAATACTTACTGTGTACATGTGTCTATATATTTTTTTGGCTCCTGAGTTTTGTCTTTACTTAGAAATATTTCCCTCACTTAAGACTTATTTTTAAGATTACTTCATAACTTACTCTAGTTCTTCACACGCATTCTCTTGTGAAATATACATGTGTCTTACCATTATTTTGTTGGTTCTATAAAAACCTTTTATTTAAGCGATAACTTCGTATGTCAACTTTGGGAAGTGAGAATCTTCATGATTTTGAATCTTCCTGTCTCTGCACAGAAATGGAGATGATTCAAGATCAGCCTGATGTGTGCGCCTGTGCAACCACAGTGCAGGTGGAGAGCAAACCTGCCTGTGCGTGGATCAAGCAGAATGGGATACAAACCAGAGTTGTGGAGGTTTTTTTAATTAATTCATTTTTTATTGGAAAGGCAGATTTACAGAGAGAAGAAGATACAGAAAGATCTTCCATGCACTGGTTCACTCCCCAAGTGACTGCAACAGCTGGAGCTGAGCCAATCTGAAGCCAGGAGCCAGGAGCTTCTTCCAGGTCTCCCACATGGGTGCAGGATCTCAAGGCTTTGACCCATCCTCGACTGCTTTCCAGGCCACAAGCAGGGAGCTGGATGGGAAGTGGAGCAGCCAGGACACGAACCAGCACCCATGTGGGATCCCGGCACTTGCAAGGGAAGGTTTTAGCCACTAGACTACCGCACCGGGCCCACAAACCAGAGTTGTGTTTTTGTGCTGATCTCGCACCCAGTAGCCTGGTTCAATCCCCTCTTTAAATTAAATATATTGGGACTGACATTGTGGTGTAGCAAGTAAAGCCACTGCCTGCAGTGCCAGCATCCCATGTGGGCTCTGGTTCAAGTCCTAGCGGTTTCACTTCCAATCCGGCTCCCTGCTAAAGTGCCTGGGAAAGCAGCAGAGAATGAGCCAAGTGCTTGGGCCCCTGACACTCATGGGGGGACATCTGGATGAAGCTCCTGGCTCCAAAACCTGACAGGTCTAGAAGGTAAGAAAATAGCCAGAACACAGAAGACCAAGTACTACAACCACCCAGCACAATTTAGTGGAACACTGCAACCTACACACAGAACTGCCGTTCTCCCTTGTGTTAGTAATATGTATTTGTCAAATATGTGGGCACAGGTAAAGCCTGACATATTTGTGAAGGCGAAAATTTTCCAGGATTTATTTTTTTAAACAAGGTTTTAAAATATAAAGCAATGATACAAAACAGAACACTCCAACTGTTTACTTCTTTCTTAGAGTTCAGGTAACCTCTGAACCAGTATGTAAATCAAACTATCTAGGAAGTGACGAATGTGATGTCTCAGGGTGGTAAATTCTAGTCAAAGGAAAGTCACAGGGTTTTTTTGGTTGTTGTTGTTGTTGCTGTTATTTCTCTTCTTCTTCTTTTTCTTCTTCTTTTTATTTGAAAGCCTAAGACAGACAGAGCTCTCTCATCCACCAATTAATTCCCCCAGATGCCCACAACAGTCATGACTGGGCCATTCTGAGCCAGGAGCTGGGCACTAAAGCCAGGGGAGGGACAGGGACCAGTCCGTCGCACCATCCACTGCTGCCTGCCAGGGTCTGCACTGACAGAAAGCTGAAAACGGCAGCTGATCCCCTAACCCAGGCCCTGTGGTATGCACCGTGGCCACTTTGACCTCCAGGTGGTTTAAGCCACCTCCTGTGATGCCAGCATTCCACATCTGAGCAATGGCTTGAGTCTCAGCAGCTCTGTTTCTGATCCAGCTCCTTGCTAATGTGCCCAGGAAAGCAAGTGTTTGGACCCGTCCTCCCATGTGGGAGAGCAGGATGCAGTTCCAGGCTCCTGGGTTTGAGGAGCCCACTGTGGGCTGTTGCAGGCATCTGGGAAATAAACAGGGCAGCTGGGAGATTGCCTATCACTGTCCCTCTGACATTGAAAATGAAGAAGTGAATTAATTAAGCAATAATAAAAAACACCTGCCCCAGAAAATCACAGTCTTAAATACCTCCATTGTTAAGAGAGACTGCAACTAAAGGAATACTGAACACAGTTAAGGAGAGTTTAAAAAGAAAGGCAAATAACCCAGCCAAGGGGATTAATACAAGTAAATACCAAAATCAATGAGTCAACAAAATACAATGCAAATAATTTTTCAAAATCCAAAATTCTAACTTTTGCTATGGTAAAACATACGCTAAACAACAGCCAGGACACAAACTGGTGCCCATATGTGATGGCGGTGCTTGAACCATTGCACAGGCCCCCACATCATAGTCTTAATAAGATAAAGAGCAGTCTCTTGACCATCACTGGGGACACATGAAGGAAACCAAACACAATCAGTTTTAGTATGTTAAGCCTTTGCCTGCACTGTTCTTATCCCACCTGCTGCCTCTGTGATCCTGGTCCCTGTTTATGGCCTAGGGAAGTGGTGAAGGACGTCTCAAGTCCTTGGAACCTTGCACCCATATGGAAAACCCTAAAGAGCAGCCAGGACTTGGCGTGATGCCCACAGGGGATGCCAGCGCTTGAAGGTGAAGGATTAGCCTGTTACACCACCGTGCCACCGGAAAAATGAACGTTTAGGAATACATTACAGGGCCCGGCGTGATAGCATAGCGGTTAAAAGCCCTGGCCTTGAACGTGCCGGGATCCCATATGGTCACCGGTTCTAATCCCGCTTCCCATCCAGCTTCTTGCTTGTGGCCTGGGAAAGCAGTGGAGGACGGCCCAAAGCTTTGGAATCCTGCACCCGCGTGGGAGACCTGGAAAAAGTTCCTGGCTCCTGGCTTCGGATTTGCTCAGCTCCAGCCGTCACAGCCACTTGGGGAGTGAATCATCAGATGGAAGATCTTCCTTTCTGTCTCTCCTCCTCTCTGTAAATCTGCCTTTCCAATAAAAATAAATAATCTTAAAAAAAATACATTGCAATTGTAGGAAAAAATGATCTCCACCTACAAATGAATTCATGGCATATCGAGAGGAACTCAATAAATGCAACAAGAGTAATTCAAGAAAACATTCTTTTTACTTGAAAAGTAAGAGTTACAGTGCAAGAAAGAGAGAGAATATTTTCCAACTACTGGCTCACTCCACAAAAGCCCTCAATGGCAGAAACTGAACCATTCTGAAGCCAGAAGCCAGAAGCTTCCTCCAGCTCTCCTACGTGGGTTCAGGAACCCGAGAACTTGGGTCATCCTCCGATGCTTTCCCAGTCCATGAGCAGGACGCTGGATCGGAAGTGGAGCAGCCGGGACTTGAACAGGTGCCCAGATGGCTGGTGCTGCAGACGGGAATTAGCTGGCTATGCCACCGCCATTATAACAATTCTGCAGGAGGAGAAACAATGAGAGAACAGTTCGATTGTGCTAAGCTTTCAGAGGGACCGGAGCAGTAGGAAGAGTGGCCTGAAAGTGTACCCTAAAGCAAAAGGGCAGGCCAGGGATCCCGGAGGGAGGACCCGCACAGTAGGAACGGGCGTGAGGGCAGGCCAGCAGCTCCTAGGTTCAGCAGTGAGGAGGGAGGAGGCGCGGCAGGAAAGCGGCGGAGGGTTCCGAGAGCCAAAAGTCGCCTCGGCAGGACTCGTGGAGGGTTTAGGCTTCTCAATACTACTTATGCACCAAGAAGCGCTCGGTGTCTGCCTCAAAGGGAAGAAGGCCAGGGGGCTCCGGGAAGGCGGAGGAGCGCGAGGGGCGGGAGGCTGGCGTGCGCGCGGTCCCTCGGGGTCTTCCCAGCTTCACCCACCTATACAGACGATTCCTGGGCATCCTTGGAGTCTTCCAGGATTCTCCTTTGCAGCTCAGACAATCTAAAGGTAAGCGCCCAGTTTCCGTCCTTATAAGTACTTCAGTCTCCAGACGTGTCAAGCGGAGCTGCCCGATGCGCACCTGCCCACCTGCCTTGCGCGCACCTGCTTGCCGGTTTCTCTTCTCTTTTCCTCAGCAGCAAACAAGAATGGACGCAGCTCGTTCTTCTCAGGAGTCCATGAGGGGCACAGGCTGGGCCCGTGAGGTCTGCACGGCCCAGGCTTTGGTCTCACTGCCTCGGGGAGCCCGCGGAGACCGAGTTCCCACGCCGAGGATTCAAACTCCGCGCGCGTAACCGAGCCGTGGGGTCGCGGGAAGTTCCCAACGCGTCCACTAGAGGGCGTCGGCGCACTTCCCAGAAGAGGCCTCCTGGACGCGTCCGGCTGCTCCGAGGCGCGCATTCCTCCCGTGCTTCAAGGTGCAGGCGCCAGACTGCTGGGGTTCAGGGGCCCTGCAGCTCAGCCTGTGTCGGGGAGGCAGTAGACTGTGTTGGCTGCAAGACTCAGCGTCCCCCCACTCCCCCTTCCACAGTCTAGTGGGGAGAGGCCAGCTTAGCAGACTGTAGGACTATGGAATCTGGCAGGGACACCTGCCATGATGGTACTCCAGACCCCCACACCCCAGTCCCAAAGCTGGTTTCCCAATGCTGCCAGGACGCTGACTTTTACTTATTTGAAGGACAGATTGATGGACAGAGCTGGGCCAGACCAAGCCAGGAGTGAGGGACTCCGTCCAGGTCTCCCACATGGCTAGCAGAAACCCAAATACTTGGACCATTATCTGCTGCCTCCAAGACACATTGGCAGCACATTGGATTGGAAATAGAGGCAACACCCGATCCCAGGCACTCCTACATGGCATATGGGCATCCCGTGCTGTGCCTTAACCTGCTGGCCCACATGGCTCATACCTCTCTGCTTTCAACTCCGTACACTCAGTTGGTTTCTTCACTCATGAGTTTCAACCAAGCCAGGTACCTCCAATCTTCAAGACTAGCACAAAATAAAAAGCCTGCCAGTTCCCTGAAGTACCTGCACAGCATGCCAGGAAATGAGGAGCTCCACAGTTGAGCCGTGGAATGATCCCTGGCTTAGCCAATGCCCAGTTCCTCTTGTTCTTTCCTGAATCCCTGGATTGATTTATTACATCAGTTCTACAAAGCTCCCAGCTGCTCTTTCCTCAGATAACCCTTCTGTCCCACTCTCTTCTGGAGTGCTCATTAAACCTGTATTGGGTGTTCCTCCTTATGTCTTCGGTCTCATTCAGCTTCTCTTCGGAGTTGTCCATTTCTAGGCCTCTCTTGCTCCTGCAGGTCAAAGGGGTGGTTCTTCTGACTTATTTCCCTTGCCATCGATTCCTGTTAACTCATCTTCGAGCTCTTCACTAAGTTATAGTGCTTTTTTTTTGGTTTGTTTTTTATAGCAAACATGTCTTTTATTTTTTTATTTTTTTTCAATTTATTTATTATTTTTAATTAATTAATTACATTGTATTATGTGACAGTTTCATAGGTACTTGGGTTCTCCCCACCCCTCCCCAAACCCTCCCACCATGGTGGATTCCTCCACCTTGTTGCATAACCACAGCTCAAGTTCAGTTGAGATTCCCCCATTGCAAGCGTATACCAAACATAGAGTCCAGCATCTTATTGTCCAGTCGAGTTTAACGGCTTCTTAGGTATACCCTCTCTGGTCTGAAGACAGAGCCAGCAGAGTATCATCCCAGTCAATTAAAAGCTCCAACATACCATCAGCAAAAATTTACATCATTATGGAATTAATTGACATAGTAATGAGTAACCAATATGTTAAAAGTAAATGCGAGTTCCTAGCCACCTTCTGTGACCACCTCACTGACATTTCAATTTTAGTTGATACACAACATATAACATTCATAACATAACATGTTATACATAACATCATATCATCTTAAATTAAGGCAAACATGTGGTATTTAACCTTTTGGGATTGGCTCATTTCCCTTAGCATTATGGTTTCCAGTTTGACCCATTTGGCCACAAAGAACTGCATTTTGTTTTTTTTAATAGCTGAGTAGTATTCCATGGAGTAGATGAACCATAGCTTTCTTATCCAATCCTCTGCTGATGGGCATTTTGGCTGCTTCTAAGTTATAGTACTTTGGAGTTACAGCTCTAGACTATCTATTTGGCTCCATTTAAAATTTTCCAATGTTAAAAAAACTCCACTTTCTTGCATGAAAAAAATCTAAATTCAGCCTTTGTCTCCAAGAACACACAGATCCTGGCTTCCTTGTGCCTGGTTGTGTCAGGTAACTCCAGCACCTGCCGCCCAGCAGGTCAGTGTCCTGGCCTATCGCTCACATTGCCCTGTCTCCTGTGAGCCTGTGTATTACTGAGCATTTTACTGGATGGGATGACCTTGAGGGTTAACTTGCGATCCAGCGGCTCCACCCAGAGGCTCTACCATTCCTGCTGCCAACACCTGAGGGCACCAGCAGTCCAGGAAAGGGCCAGAGAGCCAGTGTTCAGCTCCACTGACAGGTGCAGTTCCTTATGGCCCCTGCCAAGGGCACTGGGTGGGCTTAACTAGACTGTCATTGATGGACAGTGAGAGCTGCCATCTTTCTGGCTCTTAGAGTGTCCCCCAAAGCACCACTCACCTCACGCGGTAGAAGACAGGAGGAGAGCCAGGGTGAAAGTGTCAGGGGGTGAGACTCAAGGCTCTTGGGCTCTTTGGGGTGGAACACAGACCCTCCCCCTCAGCCAGGGAGCTGGGTCTGCTGGTGGCCTCCCAGTGGATGAACACATCTCACTAAGGAGCGGAGTGGCTTAATGACTAAGTCTTCATCTTGAAGGACTGGGATCTGATAATGAGCACAAGTTCATGTCCCGGCTGCTTCACTTTCCATCCAGCTCCCTGCTTGTGGCCTGGGAAACAGTGGAGCATGGTCCAAAGCTTTGGGGACCCTGCATCCACTTGAGAGACCCAGAAGAAGCTCCTGGCTTCTGGCTTTGGGTGGGTTCAGCTCCATCCATTGTGGCCACTTGTGGAGTGAACCAGCAGAAGGAAGATCTTTCTCTTTGTCGCTCCTTCTCTCTGTAAACTTGCCTTTCAAAATTAAAAAAGTATATATATATTTTAAAGGACAATGGTTTATTCCCTAGCCTACCATTACTGGAAACAAGTGACAGGGAATCTCTAACACCCTTTGGTACCACTTCTTTTCTGGCTGGACTTTTAATATTTCTTTTCATTCATCTACAGTTGAGCTTCACAGGGGAACTGCAGAGGGCATTGCATTGTACAGAGTACTGTGTTAGCAACCACTAGAAATGGCCTCCCTGTTGACTCAGGCTCCGGGGGCCAGCAGAGGCCATTTACCTGTCTCGCTGACCAACTGCCTACACACAAAGGCATCCCTGAAGACAGTGCATGTCTGGTACAAAAGCTTATCCCAAGGTCTCTCTAGGTGGTGGGCGGAGTCTTCTGTGAGTGCACCTGTCCAGCGTGGGCTGTTGGGTATGAGGCCTGTGCTGGGTAGTTGCCTTAACTCAGCCTTGGTGCTCTCTTGATTCTGCTACGATGGACACGGTCACCTCCTGCCTTGTCTCGCATAGCCTGTTCTCAGGAGTGTCCACATCACACTTTGTCTTATATAACTGAGATTATGTGTACCTGTCATGGCTTCTGTTGTCGTGGAGGGTTTTGTTTGCCTGGACTGCAGAGGTTTGCACTGTGCCTGCTTCTCTGCCTATGTCCTTGGTGAAGGTGTCTTATTGTGTGGGTTTACTTCGTCCTTGACTTTCCTAGCCCTCACTACCACTCTCCCTTGCTCCACAGGTAACTATTTTGCTACGTTAATGAGTATCTTCATGGGACTTTGTTTTTGTAAAGCACACATTATTGATTCATGCGCTTGTATTTTAAATGTTTATATGAAAGGTATCACGTGGCATATTATCCCATTCCCTGCTCTGTTTTTATGTTTTTATTTTTAAAAAAATATTTGTTTTTATTGGAAAGGTAGATTTATAGAGAGAAGGAAAGTCAGAGAGAAAGATCTTCCATCTGCTGGTTCATTCCCCAAATGACTGCAATGACCAGAGCTGAGTCAATCTGAAGCCAGGAGCCAGGAGCTTCTTCCAGCTCTCCCACATGGGCGCAGGGTTCCAAAACTTTGGGCCATCCCCAACTGTTTCCCAGGCCACAAACAGGAAGCTAGATGGGAAGTGGAGCAGCCAGGACATTAGCCAATGCCCATATGGGATCCTTGTGCTTGCTAGGCAAGGATTTAGCCACTCTGCCATCAGGCCAGGCTCCCTTCCTCTCTGTTTTTAACATCCAGTTATATTGTTGTGTGACATTTGACTCAACAGGTCTGCCCTCTGCATCACAGTCCATCATGTGCACCTGCCAATGGGCATTGACAATGACCTTCAATTCCTGCCAGCACAGAAGTTGGCTGCCACGGGTGCCTGGATGGTGTCCCCTGCCGTGTGAGAATTTCCTTAGGGGTTGCAAACAGGGGACAGGATTGCCAGTCACGGAGTGTTCATGTCAAGGACTCAGATCGACCAAGTAGAGCCAGACTCCTTTCTACAATGGCTGCCTCCATCATCTACCGCCCTTTGTGATGGAGGCTAACTCCCACACACATCACCACATCCCTGGTGCTCAGCATCACCGGGCTCACTGGTTGTTGCCACCCTGACAGTGGCAAGGTGACATCTCATGGGAGTGTTGCTTTGCACTCCTGCAGTACTAGTGGTACATGTGTATCAGCTTCTTGGGTTTCCGTTCCGCATTGTTGCCTTATTACGTCCTTTGCCCTTGTTCCTACTGAAGCTGCTATTTTTCCCTTATCAATATGCAGGAAGTCTTTCTATGATTTGGAATAGGTTTTGTACCTGGTTGGTTTTAGGTACTATAATGCCCTCAATACGCCTCTGTGGTTTGTGGTTGACCTTCTTCATGTAGTTGAAATTGTTCATTTTATGGAATCCAGCTCATTACATAAATGAATTGCTATTCCACATGATTGGGATTTTTGACTAAGAGCTTCTTCAAGTCATTAGTATGTAATACATTTTCCTCTGCTCCCTTGCCACAAACTGTATTGGATCATCTTTCATGTTTAGCACTCAACTTCATCTAGAGTCTCTCTTTACAGGCAGAGATGGAATCTTTTTGATCTATACCATTCCTGCCCATGGATGTGCGATGCCACCTTTGTCATAGTAAGCTCCCAGAGCCAGACAGGGGGACCATGGGAAGGCTGTCGTGAGTCTGAAGAGCCTGCTCCTGTGCCTCTGCCCCCCGACCCTCACATGTGTTTCACTTGATTCTGGGCCCAGAGGCCAGGCTGGACTGGAGCATCCCCCAGAAAAGCTCTGGGTAGCGATGACGAGGGCCCCCTGGGTCAGCTTGCACTGCCTGAGCTCAGGAGGGAGGCTAATGCTGGCCTTGACAAGGGTCGGAATGACCTGTGAGCCGGAGGGCTGCAGAGGGGCCGTGCCAGGGCTGAGGCAGCCAAAGTATGTCACTTTTAAGGTAAGTTCAGAGCAAAAAACTAGAAGAAAAGAGTCCATGTTAGACATGATGGCCTAACAGGCTTATCCTCCACCTGTAGTGCTGGCATCCCACATGGGCGCTGGTTTGAGTTTCGACTGCCCCACTTCTGATCCAGTTTCCTGGTTATGGCCTAGGAAAGCAGTACAGGGTGGCTTAAGTCCTTGGGCCCCTGAACCCATGCAGAAGACCCAAAAAAAGCTCCAGGCCCTTGCCTTTGGATCAGCCCAGCACTGGCCATTGTGGCCATTTGGGGAGTGAATATGTTTCTCTGTCTGTCTCTGTGTGTGTGTGTGTGTGTCTTTATCTCTGTAAATCTGCCTTTCAAATAAAAATACATATATATATTTTTAAAAGCCCATTACACTGACAGGAAGGGCAGGAATGAGGAAGAAAGATAGCCATGCCCGGGTCTGTGCCTAACATGGCTGGAGCTCAGGGTTGGGAGAGGACACCCCCCCAATGATGCAGGACTTCCTGGGAGCAGACCACAGGCTAATTGGAGCTTATTAGAGGAATCTACAGAAACTGCCGATCCCAGGCCACCCCAGCGCCCGGTTGGTAAGTGCACAGGGAGCTGGGCTGTGCCACTTCCCTGTCCAGGACACAGGGACTTCTGGTGGAGGTAAAGGGCTCAGGTGCTGAATGATCAAGCAGAGTGACTTCTATAACGCTAGGGGCACAGAGATGGCCTAGCCATGCTTGGGCAGGTAGGCTCAGCTCTCCAGTAGGAAATCTGCCTGCTGTGCCTTCACCATGCTCTGCTCACACCCTGCTGCACACCAGGGCCATTACCTTCACCAGCATGGCATTGTCGTGTCCAAGACACCACCACATCTCGCCTGCCTGGAGCTGCAAGCCCAGTATGACTCACATGGAGACCTACGTGTTCACGCCTTGCAGCCCCACCTCATCACAGAGCCACCTTCCAGCTCCCATGGGGAGAGGACTAGGGGATCTCACATGCCCAGAGCATCTGCTGACCTCTGGGGTGGCAGGGCCTGGGATGCCTGCCCCTGGGCACTGAGAGCAGCTGCCACTCTTCCCAGTGAACCCGAAGTCCTTGCATTGTGGCCTGTCTTCCCTCTGTCCTCTCTCGGCTGGCAGTGAATCACCATTCTTGCCATTCTGAGCTGGGTCTCTGGGGGCAGGGACCCCACAGACAATGGCCTTGAAAGCTGTGTCCCTAGGCTTCTGGTGGCTGTGGATTCTCCATGGGGAATATCGTGCCACAGGGAGACGGAAGCAGCTTTCTTTCCACTGGAGTTGGGGTGGAGGACACCCAGGGGCTGGGTCATTCTGTGAGATATCCTTGGGGGTCCTCCTCCTGGGTTTCTTCCCAGGAGTGTGCACCTATTGCTGTGCCCAGCTGGGCTGGAATAAGGGCTCAGACCACCTTCCAGGGTTTCCAAGATCACTAAGCAGCTTGGACCCTCCACTGAGGGTTTGAAGATGAGCAATGCCTTTCTCTTTTATCACAAATAACCTGAATGCCCCCATTGTTTCTTCTGACAGTGGCTTTTATAGGAGCTCCCAAGATGATCAAATATCTCCAAACCCTATTAACAAAGTCCCTATTCTTGTTTCCCCAGCTGTACCCTAGCCCCTCTTCCCACAGGTCAGCCGACACAGTTCTTTTCTGAGAGGAAGGACTTAGTGGTGGAAGGTTCAGGGTGCTTCTCCCCAGGGCTGGTGGTCTGTGCTGGTGGTTCTTTGTCCCCCACAAGGGACACAAGAGGATAGGGATTATGGCAACAGGTGTCTGTGGCATAGTGGCTTGCTCCTTAATGTCATCGTTGCTGAGTTCTGTCCTCCTCGGAGAAGCAGCTAGTGAGACTCAGAGCATCCCATTCAAGCTCACGCACAAGGGCAGCAGCTGCTGGCTCTGGGCTTGCTCCTGTTGAGCATGCAGTGGCTGTGATAAACCAGGGTGGCTAGACAGAAACACATGAAGCAGGCTGGATAGCCAAGGCCTTGGCCATGGCCATGGATGTTCAGGTGTTCTGGTCAGTCCCAGCTAGTGACCCCATCCCTCTTGACCTTCTGGTCTTGGGGGCTTGTGGGCTGACCTTGTCTGCAGCCTCTACACCATCAATGCTCTGACAGGGGGCCAGGGAGAAGCAGGTGTCACATACTACCCTGAGTCAGGGCTCCGGGGGCTCAGGCAGAGGTCCAGCTGCAGAAATGTATGACTCAGCTGAGCTGACCTTATGTCCCTGGCTTTGCCCAATAGAAGCACTGGGCTGTCGTGTCCTGTGACCCACCGTTTGGCTTCCTCTCCTACACGCTATGTTCTTGCTTTCTAGAGGCTGTTAGAGCCTGGGATGGCTTCAGGAACCCTCACTTTGTCACCTCCTGTGTGGAGGGTTTTTCTGGCCTCTCTAGGAGGGTAGAGGTAGAGACAGGCAACGGACGATTACCATAGTGGTTAAGACACACACGTTACACATTGAAGTGCCAGGGTTCAATTCCCAGCTCCAACTCCTGACCAATTCCAGCTGCATGCCACTGTAGACCCTGGGAGGCAGAAGTGAGGGCTCAAATAATTGGGTTCCAGCCAGCTGTGTGGGAGCCCTGGACTGAATGCCCAGCTGCTGACCCAGCCCCAGCCATTGCAGGCATTCGGAGAGCAAACCAGAGGATGGGAATTCTCCGTCTCCCTCTCTCTATCTTTGGTGCTTAAATTAAAAAAAAAAAAAAACTTTCAAGTTAGAGCCGGAGGCTTTTCTCTGATAGATGGGGTTGTCCCAAAGGAGGGGCTGAGACGCAGGTGTGCGGGAGGAGGGAAGGAGGCCAGTTAGTCTTCTGACCATCTGGAGCCCAGAACTACATGGAGAGAGCACCCAGCTGCAAGCCTGCACATGGTGGACCATCTTCTGTGTGTTCTTGGGGCTTTTTCAGAGTTCTTAATTATTTGAAAGGCAGTGCAACAAAGGCAGAGGATAGAGATTGACACATCTTCCATAAAATTATCTGTATCTTCCATCCTTTGGTTCACTTCCAAAATGATGGCAACTGCCAGGCGCGAGCCAGGATGACGTTTGGAGCCCAGAGCTCCATCTGAGACTCCCATGTGGATGACACAGGCACAGGCCTGGATTAGCAGGAAACCAGATGGGAAATGGAGCAGCCAGAGCTTGAATCAACATTCCTATATCGTAGGCTGAGGTCACAAGTTATAACTTAGGTTGCTAAACTGCCACAATGCCACTTCCTGTTCTTTACAATGTGAATGTTTTTACTGAGGTGTTACCTGCAAGCAGCATGAGCAACTCTCCCCAACACCACCTGTATGAGCGAATCAGGAAAGAGAATTTTATCGCAAGTGGAGTGGACAATTGACACAAAAGTTCAGCCCGTGTTTGGGATGGCTGCATCCCATATTGGAGTGCAGAGGTTTGAGTCCTAGCTCCGCTTCCAACCCAGCTTCCTGCTGAGGTCCACCCTGTGGGGTAGCAGTGATGGCTCAAGGACTTGGTTCCTTGGCATCACATGGGAATCTTGGATTGAGTTCTGAACTCCTGGCTTTGATCTAGCCTGCCGTGGCTGCTGTGAACCTCTGGGGGAGTGAGTCCCTGGATGGGAGATCTTGTTCTCTTCCATTTCAAATAAAGAAAATAAATACATACATATATATATATATATATGTATGTATATATTTATATATATACATATATATATGTATATATATGTAAACAATTTCCCTAAACTCTCAGAAGCACCTCAGGATCCTCGCTGTCCCCTGACATATTAACAACTCCCCTGCTTTAACATCTTAAGCCTCTTCTCCAAGTTTGAGGACTTTTTTTTTTTTTTTTTAACAAAAAAGTAAGATGACTGAAAGACTTTTGGGACTAGAACTAGCTATTGCCCAATACTGAGAGTTTTGCTTGGGGGTCACATAAAGTCCCCTCATCAACTTTACCCCTGTGATAAGGCTGCTGCTCAAAAAGATATCCTTTCAAACACATTTTTAAAATGTATTTAAATTTATTCAAAAGTCTGCTAAAGAGAGAGAATGGGAGGGGGGAATGAGAGATCTCAGTTGTTGACTCACTCCCCAGGTTCCTGCAACAGCCTAGGCTGAACCAAGCTAGTTGAGGTCAGGAATTGTAGGGCAGCAAGTTAAGCTGCCGCCTGCAGCACCAGCTTCCCATATGAATATGAGTTTTAGTGGTGCAAGACCCGCTATTCCACTTCCTATCCAGTTCTCTGCTAGTGCACCTGGGATGGCATCAGTTGATGGTGCAAGTGTTTGGGTCCCTGCTACCATGTGGGAGACCCAGATGAAGCTCTAGGTTCCTGGCTTTGGCCTGGCCCAGCCCACGCTGTTGCAAATGCTTGAGGAATGAACCAGTGGATGGAGGATCTTTCTCTCCCTGCCAACCATAAGTCTGCCTTTTAAAATCAATCAATAAATAACTCATTTTAAAGATTTATTTATTTTTATTTAAAAGGCAGATTTATAGAGCCAAGGAGACATACAGGTCTTCCATCCACTGGCTCACTCCCCCAAATGTCTACAATGGCTGGGGCTGATCTGATCTGAAGAAAGGAGCCAGGAGCCTCCTACAGGTCTCCCATGTGAGTTTAGGGGCCCAATGCTTGAGTCACCCTCCACTGCTTTACCAGGCCACAAGCAGACAGTAGGATTGGAAGTGGGGCAGCTAGGACACAAACTTGTACTCACAGGGGATGCCAGCTCCACAGGGTGGTGGATTAGCTTGTTGAGCTACAGTGCTGACCCCTAAATAACTCCTTTTAAAACCCCTCCAGTCAAGAGGTTGCCAATCTCCTGAGATGTAGCTACTAGCAGCAGAAGCACCACAGCAGGCAGGCAGAGAATTTCTGGACCTGTTCAGGATGAGCACCAGACCAAATTCTCCAGGAAAAGTCAACTTCTTTGCCTCCAAGTAGCAACAGAAGTTGCAAGAATAGCATCCAGCAGAGACTCCCAAGGGAGCAGGGAGCTGGTTCAGTCATGGAGGCATGACCCAAGCCGCCACCTGGAACCTGAGCAGGTATAAGGCGGTTCTCAACGCAGTGGAATATCAGGATCATGGGGGCCATGCGACTTGTACATTTCACACAGTGGTGAAATACACACATGGTAGACTTGACCATGGTAGCCATTTTCAGCCATACGGATCAGCAGGCTTAAGCTCATCACACTGTGGTGCAGCCATCACCACTATCCAGGTCTAGGATTCTGGCAGCTTCCAAACTGCACAGCTGCACACGCTACACACCAGCACCCCTTGGCCCCCTCCCCCAAGCCCCTGGCAGCCCCGCTCTAATTTCTGTCTCTACGAATTGGACGACTCTGGGTACTGATTTCTCCCTTCGTAACCACAAGGCAAGTTTTCAAAACATAAATGCTGAAGCCCAGCCTCAAGCCAATTAAGTCACCATTTCTGGGGACTGAGCCTATGCAGATATTATTTTTAAAAGGTCCCTAGTGATTTTAACAGGCAGCCTCAAAAACCACTGGGTTGGAAGGGCTAAGTCAGATTTCCTTTCAGGAACCCCTCCCATAGCAAACACACTTAGGCACCTGCTGACTGGTACCTAGAATTCCTTTAGCTGTAGGTAAAGAGAAGGCTTTTCCTTCTTCAGCGGGCAGCGAGAGGCTTAAAATGACTCATGTGTCAACATTATCAATCAACCAACAAGTGTAAGTGATTACTGTCAGACACTGATGGGAGGACTTGGAGCAGCAGAGGATAGGTGATTGCTGATTTGGGACCCAGGGAGAGACAGACTCGCAAGGGACCATGGCCACTGTTCCAGAAGGGGAATAATAAAAGTGAGTCCTGATTGCTCTCAGTTACTCCAGGAACAAAGTGGGAATTGAGAAGAATTTATGAGCAGCGCATCTGTGCACTCACCCAGTCCCCTGGAACAGGGCCACACAGACATGTGTTTCCTATCAACTATTTGGCGTGATTCTCTGCTCCCCTCATTTCATTTCACTGCGCTGACTTCATTACACAGGAACTTCACTTACACAGGCTGTAATTGAGGCATGACCAGTGCCCTAGTCAAGGAAGGCTCCTCTCCTCCCTGCTGCTGCAAGCTCAGAAATGCATAGACAACGATCAGATCAAAATAGATCCATGTAGATACATAGGGACGGGGTAGGTGATAGATAGCAAGGCAAATGTATTTAAAACAACAGGCAAGAGCTACACCAAGACATGATGTTGCTACTGTGGTGTGATAAGGGAGGTGTGGGAACTGGAAGGCTTTGGAGGTTTTATTTGTTTATATTTATTTATTTATAAACCCTGGTGAGTTGATAAGCAGGACACAAACAGTAAACACCTGTTTATTCTGAGTTGACATTCGTTGTATTCCCATATTCCTCTTGACTTGTCTTTGTGCTTTTGGGTGTCTTTACAAATGGTCAGTGTGTCATGTATGAAAGAACTTCAAAATATTCATGGGAAATAGAATTAAAACAGAAGTTGATTTGGGTACAAATTTTGAAATCAGTGAATGGTTTTCTCATAAGATACAGTTGTCATAAGTTTTTGAAGACCCTTTGTAGGCATGAATTTCAATTTATTCTTGTACTAAGGTAAGCATATCTTCTAATTTCACTTTTTCAGGAATACTTTATCATTTTACTTATTTTAAAATTATCTATCTACTCGAAAGGCAGAGTTACAGAAAGAGAGAGAGAGAGAATAAGAATCTTCTCCTGCACCCAAATGTTCACAACATCTAGGACTGAGTCAGGCCAGGAGCTTCTTCTGACTCTCCTACATGGGTGGTAGGGGCCCAAGTACCTGGGCCATTTCGCACTATTTTCCCAGGTGTACTAGCAGGCACCTGGATCAAAGTGGAATAGCTGGGACTTGAACCCGTACCTTTGTGATATGATGTCATTGCAGGCAGTGGCTTAACTCACTGCACCACTATGTTGCACCTCTGTGAGCCTTTTATTTTTCTTTTTTTCTTATTTATTATTATTATTCAGATTTTTATTTTTGATGATGTTTACATAGTTGAGAAGGATTCATGCCCATGTGGATGTGGGCCATTAATTAGGGTGAGAAGGGCCAAGGTTTAGGGGAAAGTGGATGAGACAATTTGTTTCCAATTTTCTTTTTCTTCTTCTTGTATCTGGGGGAAAAGTTTTGGTCTGCCCCAGCCCCAATCATTGCAGCCATTTAAGTGAAGCATCAGATGGAAGATGATTCTTTCTCTCAGTCTCTCTCCCACTTTCTCTCTGATTCTGCCTCCCAAATGATAATCATATATATATATAATATATATATATTATATATATAATATATAATATATAATATATAATATATAATATATATATTCAGATGTATCATATAATCATATATATATAATCTTACATGTATGTATTAAGAAAATACTTTGATGAGAGAAGAGCTCTTACAAAGTGTTTAGTGTTGGGCCCAGCGCCGTGGCCTAGCAACTGAAAGTCCTCACCTTGAACACGGCAGGATCCCATATGGGCGCTGGTTCTAATCCCGGCAGCTCCACTTCCCATCCAGCTCCCTGCTTGTGGCCTGGGAAAGCAGTTGAGGACAGCCCAAAGCTTTGGGACTCCGCACCCATGTGGGAGACCTGGAAGAAGTTCCTGGATCCTGGCTTCGGATTGGCGCAGCACCAGCAATTGCGGCTGCTTGGGGAGTGAATCATCGGACAGAAGGTCTTTCTCTCTATCTCTCCTCCTCTCTGTATATCTGACTTTCCAATAAAAATAAAATAAATTAAAAAAAAAACCAAAGTGCTTAGTGTTAATAATTTTACCATAAAATTTCACAGAACATTCAAAACATGAAAAAATAGAGGCCACAGATTAGTATTTCGTATAAGACTAACATCCAGAAACTAATTTATTTTTCATGATAAAGTTCCATAGGTTAGGAATTTTCCCTTCCACCCTCTCCAACTCCACCCTCAACTGATTTCCCGTGTGTTATTACAATAGTATAACCCTGCAACAACAGTCACAAGCCCATTACTCTGCTATTTAAGTGTATCCTGACATTGTAAGTACAGACCATGGTAGAAAGTGCAGCATGCTATTGTCAGGATCTAACAGTTTCACTGGGAGTCCATCTTTGATTCAGGAGTAGAGATGCACACTACAAAGTATCTTCACTTCTTGGTATATTTGTCTCTATTATACAGTTCCTCTAGATGAATACAGGTATACACATATTTACCATATATCTACTGATCTTGTATTTTGCATGAAGGTTGCCTTATATCAAAGAGATCATATGGTATTCGTCCTTTTGTGATTGAAACTGCCACCATCTTGATATCTTCATACCTAAGCTTTACCTCCATGCAATAAATAATCGTATAACTGGGTCAAGTTTACCTGCCATTTCTAATTATAAAAACATTGCACTTATTTGTTATAAAATGCAGAAAGAGGTAGCTAAAGGAAGGCCACCCACTGCCTTATTGCTTCTGTTACTCCATCACAGGCAGTGATTGCAAGAGGAATCTGACTCTGGCCAGAGTCAGGAAGAGGGAAACGCTATGGAATATAGGGTTTGAATGTGACCCTTCACAATTCAGGTGCTGTCAGCAATGCTGAGAAGAGAGTCTGGGCCTCCTCCCTTGGAAATAGAATTAGGAACTTGACTCCTGGGCCTCCATGGACATGGCAGAGAGACAGATCCTGGCTAGATGACAGGCAGCAGGCAGCCCCTCCACCACCACCTAGAGATAAGCAGTCAGCCACCAGCTTCCGTGAGGGGTGTTGAGGTCATCTCTAGACAGCCACTTGCTGTTTCAGTAGCCTTTCAACAGTGAGGGAGAGGAGCTTATTAATCATTCGCTATCATTTTTCTTCTTGTGCATGCACTTGGTTTTTATTTTCAAGATTTATTTTTATTTTTGTTTGAAGGGCAGAGTTACAGACAGAAGGAGAACTAGAGAGATCTTCCATTCGCTGGTTCAATTCATAATAGTTGCAAAGCCTGGAACTTGGCCAATCCAAAGTCAAGAGCCAGGAGCTTCTTCTGAGTCTCCACACGGGTGCAGGGGCCCAAGAACTTGAGCCATTCTCTGCTATTTTCCCAGGCCACAACAGGGAGTTGGATCAGAAGTGGAGTGACTGGGATGCATGTTGGTGCCCATTGGAATGGGGTCCTAGCATGAGTGAATCCATCTGGGCATTTTATGGCACCTCCCTGGGGAGTTTTACATCCATGTAGTCATCCTGATATAGCCTCCTTCCTGGTCCCAAGTGAGACACAGGTGCATCTGGCAGGTGAGTGGTGCAGAATGACAGATCAAGAGATAACATTACATGGCAGGACTGGCAAGAATTGCAATTCACTTAGCCCTAACCCACACCCTACCTATTCACACCACCCCCTACTACATGGTGATGTACACCCCAAGGGTCCATGGGCTGGAGGCTTGACCAGCACTTCAGGTTGCATGTTGAGATCTTTCAGAGGTAGTGGTTGGTGGAAGATGGTCAGACTACTAGGAGCACTGCCCCAGGAAAGGACTAAGGCAGGACTATGGGCCCCAGTGAGTTCCCACCAGAGCGGGCTGTTATAACACAGCAACCTGAGATCAGAATCACCCTCTTGCTCCCTGGCTTCAGTAAGGACCCTCCCTCACACAGGCATTCCCACCTTAATGCCACCTGCATGAAGCCCTCCCAGATGTCAAACAGAGTCATGTGATATTTGACTCCTGGCCTCCAAAGCTACGAGCTTGATACATCTTTTCTCTTTATAAAATAACCAGCTTCAGACATTTGTTAGAGTATCTGAAAACTGACTAATGCAGAGGATGAGTACAAGGAGCGGGGTTATTGCCCTCACTGTTCTTGGAAATATGGAAGCAGCTTGGTAGCTGGATAACCAGCAGAGACTGGGAGAGTTGGAGAAACAGGCTAGAAAAGATTTGTATGCTGGAAGGGAGCATCATGGAACCCTCTGGAGGGACTCGGAAGATGGAGGGAGAGGTGGCCAGAGCTAGTTGTGGTGCAGCAAGTTAAACCACTGCTTGCAACCACAAGAATTACAGATTGGTGTGCTGGTTCATGTCCCAGCTGCTCTGTATCCATTCCAGCCTCCGGCTAATGCACGTCAGAAGGCAGAAGATGATGGTCCCAGCATTTGGCTCTCTTTCATTTATGTAGGAGACCAGAATGGAGCATCCAGCTTTGATCTGGTTTGGCCCTGGCTATTGCAACCATTTGAGGAGTAAACCAAAGCATGGAAGAGCTCTCTGTATTTCTCTCTTCATTTCTCTCTCTTTATCGTCCTACTTTACAAATCAATAAACACATCTCTCTTATTTTAAAGATGCATTTTTCTTGGAAAGGGAGATTAGATTCTATGGAGAAAAGGAGACACAGAAAGAGCATTCATCCACTGGCACACTCCCCAAGTGGCTGCAATGGCCAGAGGTGAACCAATTTGAAGTCAGAAGCCAGGAGATTCTTTCAGGTCTCCCATACAGATGCAGGGTCCCAAGCTTTCAGTCATCCTCTACTGCTTCCCCAGGCCACAAGCAGGGAGCCGGATGGGAAGGGGAACAGCCGGGACATGAACCGGTATCCATATGGGATCCTGGTGCTTCCAAGGTGAAGATTTAGCCATTGAGCCAACACATTGGACCCTAGTTATATCTACCAAAAAGATAACAGTCTATTGAGGTGATTCAAGTGAAAATGAGGACCCAACAGGGAATTGGGTAAAGGTCACTTTTGCTGCATACAGCATGGCAAAGAACCTGACTGAATTGTGTGTGTGTCCTGGAGTTCATAGAAAGCTGAATTCTAGGGCATTGAACTACTTCATGCAGCAGAAGGAACTCCTCCATGGCAAAGCACCCAAGAGTGGGCATGATTGGCCACCTTCAGTGAAATTCTCAGTGAGATTTGGTAGCAAAAAGAAACAGAGCTGAAAGGGCAGGAAAATTTGCAGCCCCACCAGGGAGGGACCAAGGAAAAAGTGTGTAATGGTGCAGGTGTAGTAGAGCCACTGCTTGCTAAGGGGTTACAGAGGCTGCCAAGGAGCCGGCTGCTTTGCACCGAGCCCAATGAAGAACAGGCCCTAACTGCATCTCAGATATCTACAGGGTTGCCTTTTATGTACCATCACAGGCCCAGAGGCCTAACAGGACACAAGGGTTTGGTGAATTGGCTTTCTGCCCAGAGTCACCTTAAGTTTTGTCTCCTCTTTTCCAGAAGAGTATTCTGTGGCTGTTTGAGCAACAAAGACAGCCAGGCACAGCTTGCCTTTGGGAAACAGACCTGAGAACAGAAATGCCTTGAAATATACGGGCATGGTGGCTTCCACTGAGATCCCACAGCAAAATGTGAGAGACCAGGCAGGAGTCGGCCTCGGCTGTAGCATTGCCACTGAGAGTCATGGAAGGAGCCACAGCCAGAACCCCAGGAAGGCTGCACAACCAGCAGCATCCAGCCCCTGTTGGAAAGCCACAGATGCCAGCCAGCAGGCTGAGACATGAGCCATCTGATCTGTGATTAGCAAAACTTCAGTAGTGTGGCTGCCTGGGGCTTTGGGTTCTCAGCCGTGTTTTTGTGTGCACAGGATACCAGACTTGGAACTGGAGGATTTAGTGTCTGCCCTGCTAGGTTTCCACCTTGACTTTCACCAGCTAACCCTGTGCCTGTCCTTCCATGATTTTAGAAGATGCAACTTCCCTTTGAGCTCATGGGGCTCACAACTGGAAAGAGTTGGCCTCGAGTCTCAGCGGAGACTTCAGAATCAGACTTTAAATGACACTGGATGAAGTAAAGACTAGGAGGGAATCAGAGAGCAAGATGGCAGTGGAGGGAAAGCCTCCAACAATCAGCTAGCAAAGAAGCATCTATGAATGCATGGAATCACCTTCCCAGAGTGGAGAGAAGCAGGTGCGGATCACAGCACAAGATTTTAGCATGATCATAAAGAAAGATGCATTGAAGAAAGCAGGAAAGAAAGAGGAGCTGTCTCATCTCTTCCTTTCACTTAGAAGAAGGAGAGGGAATTAGTTCAGGCTTTCGCCTGGAAACACAGTCCCCTTCCAACTAAGGTGAAACCCGATACCTTCCAGAATCCCCCAGTTTCTGCCTCCAGGCCAGTGTCCACAAACACAGCCTCTGCTTGCACACTAACCTGGCAGGTAAGGGACTGTCTCTACCATTGCTTCCTGGATTCCTTACAGCACAGCCTGGAGAAAGACTGTCTCCATTTGGGAGTAGCACAGGGATGCAAGCTTTGTAATAAACTTCAATGCAGAGAAATGAAACCCAACATCAAAGGAATCCCAGTGTCCCCTACCTCTTGGCTGGTACCTGCAGACAGAGCCTCCACACCCATACTGGGTGGAGACCTGTGCGCCATGTGGTTGGACTTGGTTTCCAACTAGCATCACTTGAAGCTCATTAGGCCATGAGTACACCACAGTAGCAGGCAGTCCGTGGCAAGGTGGGTCTTGTCCTCAGCAGCCTGTGGGCTTTGGGTACAACCTAAGAATGTGGCATTGCTGGCTATGGGGCTGCCCACCCCAGTTCTCCCCCAACCCCAGGTGGTTTTAAGGAAACTCAACTGACTTTAAAAAAACACGGAGTAAAGTTTCAGTATTTTATCAGAGAAGCTTAGAAGAGGGATTGAGTAATTTCTGAAAACCAAACAAAATCTTGAGCTAAAAGTACAGAAGACCAAAATGGAAAACATGATACAAGATGTCAACAGTAAGCTAGATCAGATGATAAAGTAAGTGAGCTTGAAGACACTCTGCATGAATCTACATGTTGAAGGAGACAGAAGATAAAAAAGTGAAGAGGAATCAAGAAAGCTTAGGGGAACTTTGGTACAGCATTATAAAAGCAAATTTCTTACTAATTGGGTTTTGAGGGACTTCAAAATACCACAAAGGTAGAAAACTCATTTCAAGGATAACGAAACTTGCCCACCTTAGAAAAGGATACAATTATCAGATTCAATTCAATCAAATCTATTCTAAGACGTTGTATGAAGTAAACTTGAAATAAAATGAAAAATTTCATTTTTCAGAGTAAAAATGAAATGAAGAGATGTTCAAATTCGGCTGGCAGCCGACTTCTCAGCAGAAACCTTACGGGTCGGGGGAAGTGGATGAGGTTTTCGTGGTATTGAAGGACGCTGCTATCTTGTAGAACAAGGGGCAGATAAAGACATCCTCAGACAGCACCTGAGAAGATTTACAACCACAAGGCCTGCCCTGCACAAAATGCTAACGGGAGTCCTTCAAACTGGAAGAAAGAGATGCTATCAACTTAGGAATATCAGAAGACTTAAAACTCAGTTAAGGGCAATTACACAAAAAGCAGACAAATCCAGAGTGCTCTAATGTCGTGAACATGGTGGATAGAATAAGCATGTGAGAATTAAAATTAATAACTACACCAGTATGTTAAAATTTAAGCATTATAAAATACCTAAAAATAGAATTAAAAATTCAGCATGTAAGGAGAAATGGAATACAAATATAGAATTTTTCCTCCCATTTTCTTCTCTTTTCTTCATCATCCATGTTGTTGCATCAATACAAAATAGCTTGTTATAATCAAAACGCTTTTTGTAAGTCTCATGGAAAAAAACAGATGTTAAAAAAAAAGAGCAGAAACTTTTAATAGATATGCCAAAATTAACAAATAAAGAATTAAGGCACACTTGTGGCAGAAATCACTTAACCACAGGGAAGACTGTGAGAAAGGGATATAAACAGAAAACTTGAAAAAAAAATTTTTAAAGGAAAAACAAGTAACAAAAAAGCAAATGTGAAACCTTGCCTATCAATAACTTTCTTAAATATAAATTGATTAAATCATCCAATTAAAAGGCAGTGTGACAAATAAAAAAAAGAAAAAAGACTCAAAATATTTTAATTACAATAAAGAAATTAAATGTCCCTTATACATACAGACTGAAGGGGTGGAATCCAAAAAGAAGCAGTAGTAGCGATATTTTCATCAGGTAAACTCCTTGAACAAAAAGAGCCAAAGAAGGTCATTATGAAATGATAAAAGGACCCATTTAGTGAGAAAACGAGGGCCCAGCGCAATAGCCTAGCTGCTAAAGTCCTCACCTTGGACTCGCCGGGATCCCATATGGGCGCCAGTTCTAATCCCGGCAGCCCTGCTTACCAACCATCTCCCTGCTTGTGGCCTGGAAAAGCATTCAAGGACAGCTCAAAGCTTTGGGACTCTGCACCCACATGGAAGACCCAGAAGAGGCTCCTGGCTTCAGATTGGCTCAGTTCCAGCCGTAGCCGCCACTTGGGGAGTGAATCAATGGACAGAAAATCTTCCTCTCTGTCTCTCCTGCTCTCTGTATCTGACTTTCCAATGAGAGAGAGAGAGAGAAAAAACAATTATAAACATATATTCACCTGATATCATCAGAGTGTCTAAATACCTAAAGCAAATAGATTCCAATACAACAATAGCAGTGGACTTTAACACTTCGTTTTCAGTAGTGAGCCACCAGACAGAAAGCTAACAAAGAAACAATAGTTAAAGCTCATCCTAGACAGAGGGGACCAGTAACCACCTACAGAAAGTTCCATCCCACAGCTCTGTAACACACATTCTTCCCACCAGTACATGGAACATTCTCCAGGATAGATCAGACAGCATTTATGTCGCAGCAAATTTTTAAAACTTGAAATCACATCGAATATCTTCCTAATCATAGTACAATAGGACTAGAAATCAGTAACAAGAAAACTTTGGAGTATAAATGCATAGCAATTAACTCCTGAATAACCAATGGATCAAAGAAGAAACTAAGAAAAGTTAAAAATGTTTTCTTTAAAGATTTATTTATTGTTATTGCAAAGTCAGATATACCGAGAGGAGAAGAGACAAGGAGGAAGAACTTCCATCTGTTGATTCACTCCCCAAGTGACTGCATGACTGGAGCTGAGCCAGTCTGAAGTCAGGAGCCAGAAGGTTCTTCCAGGTCTCACAAGCAGGTGCAGGGTCCCAAGGCTTTGCGCCGTCCTTGACTGCTTGCCCAGGCCACAAGCAGGAAGCTGGATGGGCAGCGGGGCTGCCAGGACATGAACTGGCACACATTTGGGATCCCGGCACGTTCAAAACGAGGACTTTAGCCACTAGGTTACTGTGCCAGGCCAACAAATGTTTTAATACAAATGGAAACACAGCTGATCAAAACATTTGACACAGCAAAATATCAAGATGGAAATATAGCAAATGCATGCATCACAAAACCAGAAAGTTCTCAAATAAACGACCTGTCAGTGTGGCTCAAGGATCTTAGAAGAGCAAGAACCTAGAAAACTCAAAATTAGAACAAGGACAGAAATAAAGTCGGAGCAGAAATAAATTAAGTAGAGACTTTTAACAACAAAAAAGGAAGTAAAAAGTTGGAGTTTTTGTGAAATGTAAACCAAACTGACAAATTCCTAGCTGGACTGAAAAACAGGGGATGGGGAGAGAAAGAGAAACTCAATTAAAAACCAGAGGTGAAAAAGGAGATGTGCCAATTCACACCACGGAAATACAAAAGGTCAACAAGACTGTTATTAACAACTATGTGCCTACAGAGTTGAAAACGTAGAATAAATGGACAAATTCCTGGACATACATTCTTTATCAGAACTAACTCATGAAGAAACAGAAACCCAAATAGACCGTAATGAGTAATAATAAGACCAAATCAGTAATAAAAATTCTGCCATCAAAGAAAAGCGCAGTACCAAATGGTTTCATTGTCAAATTCCACCATTTCAAGAAGAAAAAATGCCAGTTCTCCAATTATTTCAGTTACAGAGGAAAGTGGCAGGCATTTGGTGCAGCACTGAGAGTGCCGCTTGGGACACCACAACCACATCCCAGTGCCCCTGAGTCTTCTTCCAATTCCAGCTTGTGGCTTTCAGCTTCCTGCTAGTGCTCCAAGTGCTGAAGACTTGGGTAGCTGCCATGCATGTACAACTCAGATGAAGTTCTTGGTTCTTGGCCTCAGCATCTGGGGAGCGAAACAGAAGATGGGGTCTGTCCGTCTGTTTCTCAACTACGAAACTGCCAGAGAAAAGGATGCTAAATGTTTCAGGACATTTAAATAGGTCAGGATTTTCAAAATAAAATCCCTACAGTATAGGAAACAAATGCAAAAATGGCAAAATTGGATTATCTCAAAACTTAAAGCTCTGCACAGCAATAATCATCATCATCATCATCATCATCCACAGAAGGAAGAGATAATCTACAGAATGCAAGAAAAACATTTGCAAGCCATACTTCCAGCAGGGGGATGTTTGTGTGTGTGAGTGTGTGTGTAAACTCAAATAACAAAAACAAACAAACAAAAAAAACCAGAAAAATGTGCAGTATTCCCAAATATCAATTTAAAAATTATTTGTTTTATTTACGTGAAAGTCAAAGAGAGAGGTATCTTTCATTTGCTGGAGCAGACGGAAGCTAGGGTCTTGGAGCTTCATTCTGGTCTTCCACTGGGGTATAGAACGCCAAGGACTTGAGCCAGCTTCTGCTACTTTCCCTACATTAGTGGGGAGCTGGCTTTACCTGTTGTACCACAATGCAGGCTCTAAATGTACACTTCTTAAAACAAGGCATACAAGTGACCAACATGTATTTGAAAAGGTTTCTCAACATCTACAATCATCAGGGAAATGCAAATCAAAGCTTTCACTTCATTCCAGCTAAGTGGCTATTACTAGGAAGATGAAAGATAACAAGTGTTGGATGAGGATGTGAAGAAAGAAGAAACCTACCACATGCTTAGCAGGAATTCAAATGACTGTAGTGATTACTAGAAAATACCATGAAAGTTCCTCAACATACTAAAAACGGAGTGGCCAGGTTTGCACATTTGGTGTAACAATTGATGCTGGTTGGGACATCTTTGCACCACATCAGAGTATCTGGGTTTGGTGTCCACCTCCAGCTCCGGCCTTCCTGTTAATGCAGACCCTGGGGTGGTGGGTAGGGGCAGTGGTGATAGTTCAAATAATGGAATCCCTGCCACCCACACAGGAGACCAGGATTGAATCCCTGGCTCCCACTTTTGGCTTAGCCAAAATGGGCACATAGGGAGTAAATCACCAGATTGCAACACTCTCTCTGTCCCCCTTTCTCCTTCTTAAACAAAAGTATATTTAAAAATAGAGCTACTAAATGATACCACAATTCCACCGTTGGATATGTGTGCAAATAAAATATGTGTCAAATGGCCATCTATGCTCACATGTGTATTTCAGCATTATTCATAGTAGCCAAGAAACAGAAACAGCATAAATGTCAAATCACACAATGAATGGATGAAGAAAGTGCTGCATTCACACAACAGAATACTATCCAGTCACTAAAACAGTTGAATCTCTTCATTTACAGCAACATGGATGCTAATTGGAAGCCATTATGGTATGTGAAATAAACAAAACACATGATTTCACTCATATGTGGAATCTAAAGCAACTGATCTTTAAAAGATTCAGAGTGGTTATCAGAGGCTGCGGAGAGTAGAGGAACAGCAGCAATGGGGAATTTGGGGTCATAGGTACTAAGTTATAATGGGATGGGAGAAGCGGGTTATGGCAAACTTGCATTTAGGCTGCTGTAGTTAACAATACTATAGTGCATATTTTTAAAAATACAAAGGAAAACTTTGCTAATGCTTTCACCCCAGCAGAAAGGATAAATGTTTTGGAGATGCTTATCCCAATTTGAATATGACATGTATCAGAATGTCACACGGTTTCCCATAAATATATACAACATCACATGGTATCCCATAAATATGCATAGCTTCTGCATGTCCAACTTAGGGGGACAATGACTCCAGGGCTCTTGGGAATGGAATGATCACATTTTGCATTGTGAATTGGACCTGAACCTTGGGGACAGGGGCAGAATGCTATGGTTTGGATACAGTTTGTCCACCAAGGGTGCAAACTTCTATGGGGGCTCGGTCCTCAGTGTGGTGCTATTGAAATGTTGGAACCTTTAAGAAGCAGGACCTAGTCATAGGCAATTAGATCATTGGGATGCTGCCCTTGGAAGAGACTGATGCAGTTCTCCTGAGACCCAAGCTAACTTCTATGTGAATTGTTATAAAATAAAAAGGTTGATTCCTGCAAAGTGCCCAGGCTTCCTGTCTCATTCAGGGCTCCTTCCAGCCATGTCACCTGCCACAAGGCCCTCACCCTAGTCCAAACAAGTGGAACCGCCCAATTCTTGTGCTTAAAGTCTCCAAAACTGTGAGCTGAATACACCCATCTTTATAAAACACCTTGCCACAGCTGGCTGTGCAAGGCATCTTCAGAGTCCTACTAACTGTACTGGAGGGGAGGATTTGAAGAACATGGACATTTAAAATCTCAGTACAGTCCATGCAAATAGTTGGCTGTTTGTAAGAGCTAGTAGTGTTGGGCCCGGCGGCGTGGCCTAGCGGCTAAAGTCCTCGCCTTGAAAGCCCCAGGATCCCATATGGGCGCCGGTTCTAATCCCGGCAGCTCCACTTCCCATCCAGCTCCCTGCTTGTGGCCTGGGAAAGCAGTTGAGGACGGCCCAAAGCTTTGGGACCCTGCTCCCATGTGAGAGACCTGGAAGAGGTTCCAGGTTCCCGGCTTCGGATCAGCGCACACCGGCCCGTTGTGGCTCACCTGGGGAGTGAAACATCGGATGGAAGATCTTCCTCTCTGTCTCTCCTCCTCTCTGTATATCCGGCTTTCCAATAATAATAAAATCTTTAAAAAAAAAGAGCTAGTAGTGTTTTAAAAGTTTTTTTATTATTATATTAAAGGCAAATTTATAGAAACAGAAGGAGAGACAGCAAGAAAGATCTTCCATTCACTCATTCACTCCCCAAATAGCCACAAAAGCCATAGCTGAGCCAATCCAAAGCCAGGAACCAGGACCTTTTTCTGGGTCTACCCTGTGGGTGCAGGGGCCCAAGAACTTGAACCATCTTCTACTGCTTTCTCAGGTGCATTAGCAGGAAGCTGGAACAGAAGTTGAACAGCCTGGACCTGCACTGATGCCTATATGGGATGCCAGTGCTATAGGCGAGGGCTTAACCTACTATGCCACCACACCAGTTCCAAAGCTAATATTATTATAACTTCAATTTATCACTACATGTTTTGTTTTCCATGTGATTTTAAACTAACATAATTTTAAGAATATTTTATCATTTATTTATTTGAAAGGCAGGGCTGCAAGAGAAAGGGCATAAGACAAAGAGAGCTCTTCTAATTGCTGGTTTATTTCTAAGATGGTCACAATGGCCAAAGCTGGACCAGGCCAAAGCCAAGATCCAGGAACTTCATCCCAGTGTCCTGCATGAGGAGCAGGAGCCCAAGCACTTGGACTGTCTTCTGCTTCTTTCCCAGGCTATTAGCAGGGCGCTGGGTCAGAAGAGAGTAACTGAGAGAAGAAGCTGAGATTCAAGCCAGCATTTAAATAGATGCCAGTATTGCAATCAGTGACTTAACCTACTATGCCACAATGCTGACCTTTAAGACCAATATAATTTTTTAAAAAGTTATTAGTCAAAGTGGTAGTATCATTGTTACTTTGGCTTATAACTCTGTGTTTTGTTTTCCTCACAATTTGAGAGATCAGTTCATTAGAAATGAATACTTTACGGTTTTAGACGTATACTATGCAAGTATGCAGTTTTGTGACATCAATAGCTCAGAGATGGCGCTACATAGAAGCAAGGCTTTTATATTTTGGTGAAGCTGGGATAAATTCAAATTCGAGTGTTTTAGCTTCAGGGCATTAAATGTAATTCCCAGAATGCCTACAAAAAAGATGGCTGTAGAATATATGTGAAAATAAATGAGAACAGAATGAAAATGTTTCATTACCTCAAATACTGAATTAACACAAGGGAAAATGACAATACTGAAAATGAGACTCAAAGCACCATTAGGCTTATGGCAAACAAATAGCCAAATGACAGAAGTATGTCTCTGCTTAGCAGTAATTACTCTAGATGTTAAAGGATTAAGTTTTCCCATCAAAAGACAAAGATTGGCAGAATGAGTTTTAAAAATCATCCAACTGTATGATGTCTACAAAAGTCTCATGTTGCACCAAAGACACAAATCAACTGGAAGTGACAGAATAGAAAGAGATACTGCATTGCAAATCATAATGAAAAGTTAAGCATAAGTGATTGTATTTTTATTGGTAAAAATAAACTTTATATCAATAAGCTTATAGGAAATTAGAAAGATATTATATATTAGTAGAGGGTTTGCTATACAAACAAGCTATAACATTGATAAATCTTTATGCATTTAATAACAGATTGTCAAAGTACATGAAGTAAAAGTCTAACAGATACACAGACCTCTTTACTGGATAATACGGAACATTCTTCTGGTTTTTTTTTCCAAAGATTTATTCTTATTACAAAGTCAGATATACAGAGAAGAGGAGAGACAGAGAGGAAGATCTTCCGTCCGATGTTTCACTCCCCAAGTGAGCCGCAACGGGCCAGTGCACGCCGATCCGATGCCAGGAACCAGGAACCTCTTCCAGGTCTCCCACGCGGGTGCAGGGTCCCAATGCATTGGGCCGTCCTCGACTGCTTTCCCAGGCCACAAGCAGGGAGCTGGATGGGAAGTGGAGCTGCCGGGATTAGAACCGGCTCCCATATGGGATCCCGGGGCTTTCAAAGCGAGGACTTTAGCCACTAGGCCACGCCGCCGGGCCCATTTTGTTTTGTTTTTTAAAAATTATTTACTTGTTTAAAAGGCAGAGTTACAGGGAGAGCAAAAGAGAGAAGAGTGAGAAATCCTCCATCCACTAGTTCACTTTCTTTTTTTTTTTTTTTAAAGATTTATTCATTTTATTACAGCCAGATATACACAGAGAGGAGGAGAGTCAGAGAGGAAGATCTTCTGTCCGATGTTTCACTCCCCAAGTGAGCTGCAACAGGCCGGTACCCGCCGATCCGAAGCCGGGAACCTGGAACCTCTTCTGGGTCTCCCACGCGGGTGCAGTGTCCCAATGCATTGGGCCGTCCTCAACTGCTTTCCCAGGCCACAAGCAGGGAGCTGGATGGGAAGTGGAGCTGCCGGGATTAGAACCGGCGCCCTTATGGGATCCCGGGGCTTTCAAGGCGAGGACTTTAGCCGCTAGGCCACGCCGCCGGGCCCCACTAGTTCACTTTCAAAATGACTATAACCAGGGAGGTTGGGCCAGGCCAAGATCAAGAGCCTAGGACTCTATATGGGTCTCCCACGTGGGCGGTAGCGAGCAGAGCATGTGGGTCATCCTCTGGTGCTTTCCTAAGTCCAGCTTTCAGCTCCTAAGGAGCTGAATCGTAAGTGCAGCAGCCCAGATCCAAACCAGCACCATGTGTAACGTCAGTGTCACAGGCAGTGGCTCAACCCACTGTGCCCAAGTGCCTATGGAAGATTCTCCAGGTCACAGCCAAGTCCCTATTTAAAAAGGTATATATCATACAAGGTGCCTTCTCCAAAAACATTGGGATGGAGTTAGTAATTAATAATGGATGGAAAACTGAAAAAGTAACATACTCGTGGAGATTAAAAAACATGTTCTAAAACAACTTAAGGGTTGAGGAACTATTCAGCTCAGGTCACTATAACAAAGTATCATAAACTAAATGGGTAAAGCAATAGATATTTGTCACAGATCTAGAAGTGGTGCAGTCCAGAGATACTGAGGGGAGCAAGAAGTTGTTAGAATGCCTGGGTTTGAGTCCTGCTCTTGATTCTAGCTTCCTGATAGTGGGTACCGTAGGAAGTTGGAGGTGATGACTCAAATAGCTGGATCCCTGCAATACAGGTGGAATACTCAGACTGAATTCTCAGCATCTAATTTTAGCCTGACCCAACCCTGCTTGGCGCCTGTGGGTGTGAACCAGTGGCTGGAATACGTGTTGGGCTGGTAGTTGGACTTTAGTCTCAGAGTGTAACAGGAATGAAGGGCAAATGGGAATTTCATGTGGTCAAATGAGCAAAGGACCCTAGCCCAGAAGCCTGCTTTGGAATCAAATCGGCACTTATCCAATCCTGCCCTTATCCATGACCTCAGCAGGAGCAGAGGATCCCAGCCCTGCATGGAAACATCACTGGGCAATTTCCCCAACCCAGTCCAGGACTGAGGGAGCTACTCTGTCCAATAATATACGTTGATGAAGCCCTGAAAGGAATTCAACATCCAAAAATCCATGTCCCAAAAGAAGAGGGAGGTGGAAGAAGGAAAGCTCCATCCCGTACCCATAAGAAGCCCCATCTGAATGCCAAATGGGCGCTCAGCTCTTTGCTGAAGAGAATATGCCCCAAGCTTGCTTCCACCCCACCTCTGCCTCACACCGGAAACTTTTCTTGCAAGCAGGTGAGAATTTGCCATCTCCTGTAACATCTGCTTCTCTCCACTCTGCCTCTCAAATAAATAGAACGAAGAACATTAAAGGAGAACAAAGTCAAGATTCCAGCAGATCTGGTTTTGGGAGTGGGGAACCATACTCTTTTTTGGGCTCACAATTGACCATCTCCTCACCGTGCCTACACGTGGTGCCAAGAGAAAGTGCCGGTTGCTGTTCCTCTTCTTAGCAAGATAGGAGGTCCAGACTGAGGGACCTCATCTGATGATCTAGCCCATGTCTAACCATCTCTGCAGAACCTCACCTTTTTTTTTTTTTTTAACATTTATTTTTATCGTAAAGCCAGATTTACAGAGAGGAGGAGAGACAAGGAAGAAGATCTTCCACCTGATGATTCACTCCCCAAGTGGCGGCAACAACCAGAACTGAGCCAATGCGAAGCCAGGAGCCAGGAACTTCTTCCAGGTCTCCCATGCGGGTGCAGGATTGCAAGGTTTTGGGCCGTCCTCGACTGCTTTCGCAGGTCACAAGCAGGTATCTGGATGGGAAGCAGAGCTGCTATGCCCCTATGGAATCCCAGCAGATGTAAGGTGAGGACTTTAGTCACTAGGCTACCACACCAGGCCCCAGCACCCCACCTTCAAATACCATAGCATGTGAATGGCCCAGGGCCCCATGTTTCATTTCCTAACATTTCATCCCAGGTCAGCCCCCCCGCCACACATACATCATGTGTTTTTGCCTGGAAAATGCATTCATCCCATCCTTAAAGCCTCCAAAAGTGTCAACTGGTCTTGTTCCCAATCCTTTTTGCTGATGAAGAAATGGATTATATTTTGGAGAAATAAATGTAGGAACGCTAAAACGAGAGTTTATTAAAGTTTGTTGCAAGAGAAGAATGGGCTGCTCAGGAGAGCAGGTGGCACTCTCTCTTCCTGTTGGGGGCTTGTTATCTTTCAAGTGTGAGGATCATGAATGACACTGCTGATTGACATGCATGATTGGCATGTGTGAGTGACAGCTAGGAAGTGCAGACCTTTAGGTTCTCTGGGCATGTAGCTATTCACGAAATTTCTCTGGTTTAGCTGAGCACCCATTTTACCAGGATACTTTAAACACAAGTTCAGCTGCAAAATGGGTGGTCTTAGGTGGGGCCCTCTCCCAGTGAGGGTTTTGTGATCTCTCCCCAGTCTTACAGGCCTAATTATCTGTCTACTATTCCAGCATTCTCATCTGAATGTTATTTAAATCAGATATGAGTTGGGGTCAAGAGTTCAGTCCATCCCAAGGCAAAATTCTTCTCTAGTGAATCTGTGAAGCCAGGCACATTACTTTGGACAAGGGCAGTGGGACTTACCTACAATAAACCTTCCTATTCAAAATGGGAGAAAGGAGACAGGGTATGACAGCTCCCAAACAAACCGAAAATCTAGCAAGAATAATTAATGTCAGATCTTAAGGCCAAAGAATAATTCCCCTGGGTCCAGCAACTCTGCCCTCTGAAGCCATAGGAACAGTCACCTTGCCTCCTTGCACCTTTGCCAGACAGGTGCCATCCCAAAGGCACTCAGAGATCATGCCCCATACTCTAAGAAACCACCTCTGACCTGTGGAAATCGAGACGATGACTCCCTCATTGTGAAATCAAGGATGTAGCAGGGAGGATCCCTGAATCGCCTGGGGAGGACATTGCTTCCTTGTGCTGAGGGAGAGTTCACATTGGCAGGTGGAGTACTCACGCTATGGTCTGGTCCTGCAGCATGCAAGTCCCACCACCTTCCTTCATCCCCTGCCAACTGTTCCCTCCCATGTACATGGGCAACATTCTTGCTGAGGTTCCCTTCCCTACACATCCTCCATTCAGAGCCCTGCTGGCGACAGCCTTAGTGTTTTCCCATTGTCTGCAAGATGGATAGGTCAAAAATATTATAAATCTTCAAGTTCTAGCTTCTTTTGGCCTAAAATTCACTTCTCAATTCATTTTGCTTTATTCACATTGCACTATGAATAGCAACAACTAAGCCATTCCTCAAACATTTTGCTTAAATATCTCCTCAGCTAAATACCAATTTAAAGCTTTCTTCATGGTGTGTGTGTGTGTCTTAGATTTATTTATTTTTATTGGAAAGGCAGATTTTACAAAAAGAAAGATCTTCCACCTGCTAGTTCACACTCCAAGTGGCCCCAACGGCTGGAGCTGAGCCGATCGAAAGCCAGGAGCCAGGAGTTTCTTCTGGGTCTCACATGTGGGTGCAGGGTCCTAAAGGTTTGAGCCATCCTCTACTGCTTTCCCAGGCCACAAGCAGGGAGCTAGATGAGAAATGGAGCAGCAGAGGTATGAACTGGCACCCATATGGCATCCTGACGCTTACAAGGGAAAGATTAGCCAGCTGAACCATCGTGCCAGGCCCTAAATACCCAGTTTCATCACCTGTAAGTTCTGCTTCCCACTCGAAGGCAAATATTCAGCCGAGTTCTGTCACACTGTGTAACAGGAATCACCTGGTGTCCATTGTCCAGGAGCATGTCCTCATCTCTGTCTGAGGTCTCCCCAGAATGCCTTTCATGTTTCTTTGCTCATGGGCACCCATGCACATTAGACAAAAGCTCTCTTCTATCTGCGCCCTCATCAGAATGACTTAAAAGTCAGTAGGTCATGGTCACCCAGGCTTTTTTCTTTTTTTAAATAAACATTTATGGGCCTGGCACAGTAGACTAGTGACTGGAGTCCTTGCCTTGCACTTCCACAGGATCCCATGTGGGCACATGTTCGTGTCCTGACTGTTCCACTTCCCATCCAGCTCCCTGCTTGTGGCCTGGGAAACAGTAGAGAACTGCTAGTGCTTTGCGACCCTGCATCTGTATGGGAGACCTGGAAGAAGCTCCTGGCTCTTGGCTCCTGTCTATGAAGTGGCCCAGCTCCAGCTGTTGCAGCCACTTGAGGATTGAGTCAATGGATGGAAAATATTTCTGCTTTCTCAGGTCATAAGCAGGGAGCTGGATCGGAAGTGGAGCATCCAGAACATGAACTGGTGCTCATATGATATGCTGGCACCACATGGTGGAGGATCAGCCTGTTGAGCCACCAAGCTAGCTCCCCATTGAGGCTTATTCCAACACATACGTACAAAATCTTCTAGCTGCAAATCAATCCCCAGGCCTACTGCCTCATTGACTGCTGTAAGGCTGCATTAAAGCAGCACCAGGATTGTGTCTGAGTTCAAGCTGCTAGCAGGATGCCTTCGACATGGTGGCTTAGGTGGCAGGTGCTCATATCTCACAGTCCCAGAGGTTGAGCATGGCCTTTTCTTGGTGCCTGCTTGTGAACAGCATCTCTCTCTCTCAAGCACTGGTCACATTATGAGGATCCCAATCTCATGACCTCATCTAAGCCCAAAGCCTCCCAACATCTCCACCGCTAAACACCACCACATCAGGGGTTAAAATTTGGGGGGGACACAGCTCACAGTGTTGATCTTATGGTTAGCCATTGGTTTAGCATTGCAATGTAACAGCTTCAATTCGTGTTGATTGGGCTTTTTCCATTTTTCCTGGTATGAAAAACCACTTGCTGTCCTTTGCCCTGTTTTCTACTGAGGTTCACTTTTTCATTGTTCATTTTCTCATTTGTTGGAGCACTCTACAGCCTAAGGAGACTAACACTGAATTACATAGGATGTAGAATTTTATAGTTTCTTTTTGAAATTTGTTCCCGACCCCCCATTTGGAATGTCTAATTTCACATGGCAGTTCCCACTATCCAGCACCCTGTGTGCTTTGGGCCCAGCTTCATGCCAATGTGTACCCTGAGAGGTGGTGCATCACGGCTCAAAAGGTCCCTGCCACCCACACAGGAGACCTGGGTTGAATCCTCGGTTCCCTGCTTTTGCCTAGCTCAGGTCTGGCTATTTCAGCATTTGGAGAGTGAACCAGTGGATAAAATCTCCATCGCTATCTCTCTCCATCTTTCTTTCCGGTTTTAAACATTCATCTATTTTTATGACAAGGTAGAGTTACAGAGAAAGGAGAGAAGAAGAAACAAAGAGAGAATATCTATCAGCTGGCTCACTTTCCAAATGGCCACAACAGCCAGAGTTGAGTCAATCCAAAGCCAGGAGCTGTCCTGCTCTCCCATGCAGGTGCAAGGGCCCAAGGACTTGAAGAACCATCTTCCACTGCTTTCCCAGACCATAATTAAGGAGCTAGATCAGAGGAGCCAGGACTGGAACCAGTGTCCATATGGGCTGCTGGTCTGAAGGCATAGGTTAAGCCTATACTAAAATAAAATAAATAGATAAATAAATAAATAAAATTCTTACAAATGTAAAAAAGCTTTGAAAATTTAATAATGCATAAATCAACAAAAACATTTCATTTTAATAGAGGAAACTTAGATTTTTCTAAATATGATTAAGTATTTCACCATTTTTAAAAATAATTCCTGCATTGATATCATTTATAGAAACACAAATAATTTTAGGATCACAGTAATTCAACAAAGAATGCTAGTAAGGACAACAGTGAAGTTACTCATCTTCACTATTTTTAGGTATTATTCTGGTTTTTTTTGTTTTTTTTTTTTAAAGATTTTATTATTATTGGAAAGCCGGATATACAGAGAGGAGGAGAGACAGACAGGAAGATCTTCCATCCGATGTTTCACTCCCCAAGTGAGCCGCAATGGGCCGGTATGCGCCGATCCGATGCCAGGAACCAGGAACCTCTTCCAGGTCTCCCACGCGGGTGCAGGGTCCCAAAGCTTTGGGCCGTCCTCGACTGCTTTCCCAGGCTACAAGCAGGGAGCTGGATGGGAAGTGGAGCTGCCGGGATTAGAACCGGCGCCCATATGGGATCCCGCGGCTTTCAAGGCAAGGACTTTAGCCGCTAGGCCACGCCGCCGGGCCCGGTATTATTCTGTTTTAATATTTGCTTTCTATACATTATCTATTCTTCCCAACAAATTATTATTCCCATTCTACAGATCAGGAAACTCAGGTTCAGGAAGACCAAGTCACTTGCCCATTGTCACATGACTCACAAGTGTTAGCTGACATCAGACTCTGGACTTTATAAACTGAGAAGACGTGGGCCCCTGCCTGGCTCTACTGCCAGGTGCTGGGTGTGCCTTCCTCTCCTTCTGAGCCCTGTCTATAGCCCCCTAATGGAGTTGTTAAAGAATTTTCCTTTTTTTCTTTAAAAACTTATTTATCCATCTAAAATAATATATTATATATTATTTATGTAATATATAATCTATATACAGAGAGGAGTCTTCCATTGGCTGTTTCACACCCCAGATGCAAGAGTCAGGAACTTCTGGGTCTCCTATGTGAGTGCTGGGGCCCAAATGCTTGCACCACCCTCCGCTATTTTTTCCAGAATTAAAAGGGAGTTGAACCATAAGTGGAGCAGTCAGGACTCGAGCCAGCACCCATATGGGATGCCACATCGAAGACAGGGGCTTTGTCCGCTATGCCAAAACACTGGTCCCTGTGGAGGAATTTAAGTGAGAGAAATAGATATGTAATGTCCCTGGCATCAGGGAATTGAGGTGAGAAGACCTGACCACCAGCCTGCTTTGCTGCTGGAGCACTTTCTTTCTCTACCCTGTCTGCGCAGGGATGAAGTGAGGGCCCAGCAGCATCCCTGAGCAGGTGCCTGAAGCAGTGCAGCAGGTTGAAGTGAGATGACTCAGAAGCCTCACCTCTCTGAGCTCCCCACCTGGGAGGGAGTGGCTACAAGAACATCTGTGTCTCTGTGTGTGTGTGTGTGTTGTGTGGGCGGCAGGGGCGGGGCTTTGCTGGGGGATGTCTGCAAGGGTGGGAGGAAACCACTTGCTTGAAAGGACAACTTCGCCAGCAGCTCACTTGCCAGCTCTTGCCCCACTGATCCTGCCACACACACACACACACGCCGGAGCCATGGGCACCTTCCTAGGACACCTGATGCCAGCTTTCTTTTTCCTCTTCTACTGCCTCTATTATTCCGTGCTGGTATCCCTGGCTCTGTTACGGAAGCAGAGGGTCCTCAAGCTGCCTCTGCCCCCAAAGGAGAAGCGACGGCGGTGGCAGCTGGTGCCCATGGAAGGAGGGGTGAAGGTGGTCATCACCACAATTGGCATAGTCCTAGAGTTCTTCTTCCCCCCGGGAGTAAACCGGCTGGTGATCATCGACTGGAAGGACCCTCGGCGGCCATTCTTGTTCAAGGACAACTGGCACCACATCACCATGTACGGGTTCTTCCTGCTCAGTGGCGTGGCGGACATCGTGAGCCATTCGTGTCGAGCCAGGCCGTGCGTGAAGCTGGAGCGGGCAGCTGAGGCCTTGGCCTTCTACGTGCTGGCACTGATGATGGCCAGCCACCTGGAGAACAAGAACACCCTGGAAATCCGAGTGCACGTTCTGTTCATGGTGCCCGTTTTGGTGGTGGCCCTGGTGCTCAGTGTCGAGGTCTGGGTCCCTGACCAGCCCCAACTCTGGGTGCTCAAGGCCTGGATGGGGCTGGTACTCAGCAGCTGGTTGTTGCAGCTCAGTGTGCTGTTGTACACACCCATCACCGGACAGCCCTGGCGAGCAGAGGATCCCACAGACCTCGCCTTCCTCTCCATCTTCTTCTGTTGGCACCTGGCCTTGGGAGTTGCCATACTGGCTGCTACCTATGGCCTCTGCAGTCTCTGGCACCACCGTTACTCCTCCTGGACAGAGGCCTCAAATGCCAGGTACCAGCTGTGCCCTACAGACTCCAGAGGCGAAGAGCTAGAAAAGCTGCAAGCAGAGGTCACACTGCAGGAGGGAGGCATCTAGTGACAGAGATTCTCCATGTGCTCTGCCTTTTGTACCAAGAGTTTCCAGGCGGATCCTCTACACGGTCAGCCTGGGATTCATAGTAGTTTTCACCTCAGGAACCATCTTCCTTGCTCCCAAATAAAGCTTCCAGCTCCCAGGCTGACTGCTTCTCCATCTTTCTGGGCTCTCCTAGTCTGTGTCTTTCCTTGGTATGAGTCCTGGCAGGGCACATAGGAGATGTGAGAGCACCTGGGGCAGCTTTACAGATCTAAAAGAGGGGAGGTAACAGAGGGAAATGGAGAGAGACAAGCAAGGCTTGGTGGGGCCTTGGAGAGGTGGCTTCTTCCAGCCAGAATGTCAGCCTGTGTCTGGGTGTGCCTGCAGTGGCAGCGTTTCGACACGCTAAAGAGGGAATCTGGTTTGGCACAATGGGCAGGTTCTTGTCTTCATTCCTCCACAGCTTTTTGTTCACCCTTAGCACTGCAGGATATAGAACAGGTGAGTTCTTTTCCTTTCTTTTTAAATTTCGACTGAATGAAGTTATTTCTGCCCCTTGACAGAGTAGAACTGCAGAGGGTAGGGAAGGAGGTTGGGGGCAACCATCATGTTAACGGATTCTGAAGTCTGGGAGAAGGGAGGACAGAGGCTGTCTAAATGCAGTGATGCTTAAAATACAACTGGAGGTTTTTGGCTCCAATACAAAGCAACTTCATCACTCCAGCTTAGTTCAGTGAAGCTCAATGTGTGTCTTGTGTTGAGTGATTCTGGTGGGGGGTGGGGACAAGCAATCAAAGGAAAGGCTCAAATCTCAGTTGATGAAAACAGAGGGCAAAGAATTGCCATGAAGCTGGGGTGGGGATGTTCTGAAGATGCTGGAACTCAGGTCCAAGAGAGAACCTGAAGACATCATCAGCCCTCGGTGTTGGCAGATATCAGCAGCAAAAGAGTAGTAAATGCATACACTAATGAATACAGCAAATGGGATCATAGCCAACAACAGTAAAATAACTTATGCCTGGGCACCCTTAGTAAGTCATTGCCTCCAATCACACGAGTCAGCTTAAGTGGTAGGGATAAAATCATTATTTGGAAATCAGAAGAGGCAGGGAGAATGGAGGAGTTGCTGCTGGCAGCCAATTGGAGAAAAGCTGCTACAAAAAAAGCATCAGGGTGGCCCTTGGTGCATAGCAAGCTAAGCTGCTTATTGGAATTCTGCATCATAGATCAGAGTACCAGCACCTCTGCTTCTGATTCAGTTTCCTGCTATTGCACCCTGGGAGACGCAGATGATGGCTCAAGCACTTCAGCCCCTGACACCTACCTACCTGGGAGACCCAAATGGAGTTGCAGTTCCTGGCTTCAGCTTAGCCCAGTTCCAGCTGTTGTGGGCATTCAGGTTGCAGGTGGGGGCAGGGCAGGATGTGAACCTGTGTGCATAGAGGTTCATTCTCTCACTTGTTCACCCGTTCTTGCTTTCACTTTTCCTCTACCTTTCAAGTTGGTAGAAATGAATTTAAGAAAGAATAAAGTGTGCATCATGAGGCTGCTGCTATTATAGCCTTGGGGCTTGTCACCAGAAACACTGTCTATGGAGACCGTGAAGCTATAAGCCACAGAGAGAAGTCTGTGGGCTGTCAGTCCCGTTGGCTGTGGGCTGCTCTCTGAAAACACCTCTGGACCTACTCTGAAAAGCAGTGCCCAAGAGCTCAGAAAGTTGGCCTTATAGACTCTGGGACAAGGGGCTCCCATCAGAGGAGGGAACAAGGAAAGGCAACAAGAACAGGTTGGGACCTTGAGGAAAGAGAGACTCAGCTCTTGGAAGAAGAGAACCATGTCTGTCTTAGGCAGCTGGCACAAGGGCAGGCTCAATAATAGGAAAGGCCGCCCCTTTCTGTCACCATCACAAAAAAAAAAAAAAAAAAAAACAGAAGTAGAGCCAAATTTACCCTGAGACAGATAAAGCTTAAGCTTACCAAACCCCTTCCCTTACATGTCATGTTCAAGGTCCAGGAAGGAACCTTAACAAGGCATTCACCTGACTGCACATCACTGAACATCTGCAGAAGCTATTTGGGGGGGGGGGTGGTAAGGGGTGGAGAGGCTTCTTTTCCTTAAAGGAGATCCTCCAAATCCTATGGGCCCTGGAGACCCCACACGGGTTGGTTTTCATGTGCATATATCTCCCAACCTGCTAGTGAGTCATTCTTTATTAGAAGCCCATGTTAAGATTGGTCATTCTTCAGCCGGGAAACAAGACACTTAAAATGTTCATAGCATCCCTCATCGACAGAAAGTCTCCCACGATAGTATATGCCTGGCTTGAATGAGCATTCCTGGATCCTAGTCCTGCTTTGAGAAGAGGGACTTAGAGGCTAGGGAAGGAAGGGACAGAGATTGACAAAGGTTGGTCCTGGTGACTCACCTGGGCTGTGTAGGGAACTTGTCTGCACATCTGGTCCTTGCCTAGGGTGTTGTAAGGCTTCTCCAGAGAGGCAGGATCAATCAGACGTGGGGGGGATAGAAGCTAGAGATGATGAGATAGATGGTTAATAGATCGTTTGAGAGGTGGAGCTATAACATGGACAATAGATTGATAGGTGATTGATGACAGATGGTCTATATAGACATAATATAGAGATAGATAGAGGGTGATTGGTTGAAAGATACAAAGAGAGACAGAGAGAGAGTTTTACAGCTTGTGAGAGTGTAAGCACTGATAACTCTATTACTCCAGAGCAGGCCAGTGACCCTGAAAGATGTTGATGTGTCAGTCTTGAGTCCCAGCGCTGTGTTGGAGGCAACGTTCTCAGAGGACCTCGTTCTTCACTCCTAAGACCTTCATTTGATGGCATGAGTCCTATGCACATCTTAGAAGCTAATCTGATCCCTCAAGTCTAATGATTTACATATTAACCCTGTCTTTAAAATATCTTCACAGCAACAGCTAGGCTCATGTGTCAAGTCCCACAATCAAGCCAAGTTGACATAAAATTAACCACCATACCCTGCATATTGGAACATGGATCACTAAGACATGAGTAACACCGATGGTGTTTGCCCTGAGTTTTGCAGACCTCCCAAAATAGCAATTACTGTATTTATTTTGTTTTATTTGAATGGCAGAATTAAAGGAAGAGAGGAAGAGGCAATGAAAAACAGAGAGATAGGGGAAAGAGAGATATTCCGTCCACTAGTTCACTACCCAAATGGCCACAACATTCAGGACTACTCCAAAGCAAAGTTAGGAACCTGAAAGTCCATTCAAGTCTCCCACGGATGTCCAGTGGCCCAAATATTTCTGCTGCTTTCCTAGGAGAATGAGCAGGGAGCTGGACTGGAAAAAGAGTAGCTGAAACTCAAGCCTGCACTCATATGGGATGTCAGTATCACAGGCAGCAGTTTAACCTACTGGTACCACAATGTCAACCCCAGTAACTTTGTGTTGATAAAACTTTATCATATGGGTTCTGACTGCCATATACACTTTTTCCTTTCTAGTGACAGAAAGAACACAGAGAACACAGGTAGGTGACACCGGTGTTAAAGATTAAAATACCTATATATATTTAGAGGATTTTAAAAAACGTGTTTATGCAAGATGCTGGACTCTATGTTTGATATATGCTTGCAATGAAAGAATCTTGACTGAATTTGAACTATAATACTTGCAACAAGGTGGAGGAATCCACCATGGGGGGAAGGCACGGGGAGGGATTGCAGGAATCCCAGAGCCTTTGAAACTGTGTCACATAATACAATGTAACCAATAATAATAATAAAAAAGACAAAAAAACATGTTTATGAATGTTATATCTCTTCAACGTCTTAGAACATGCTAAAAAGTATTTTGAAATCCACCTAACACCCTCAGCCAGAATTAATTACCACCGGAGAAAGCAAAATGGATGGGAAGTTATTTCAATTGTATTATGGATGATGGGGATTGTATTTTAAAGGTGATGTCTTGGCTGGCAGTGACAAGCCAGGAAGAGCTGATGACTAAAGAGTGGATGAGTCAAGAGGTTTCAAGCAGAAGGACACTGAAGAAGGAAAACGCCAGAACTGGGAGTCCAGCATTGCGAGAAGATACCAAGAAAGGATAATGATAAGCTGGGAAGGCAGCAACCTTGAGCTGGAGGAGAAGCCCAGAGCCCAATCCCCCAAAGCATCACAGGGCCAGAAGATAGGAAATGAGGGTGGCAGGAGCCCCAAAGGAGGGAATGATCAGGGTTTTAAAAAATGACATTGTCTACCCTCATCAAGATTCCATGGGGAAAGAATGAGAGACTACAGAGATGGCACTTCATACAGGATAAAGCATATAGTAGGTGCTCATTAACACTAACTTGATAGACTGATCAAATGAACAATGGCCCAATGTTATATATGAAAATAGAATCCTGACCTATACTCTGCTCCAAGCCACCTAGGACACCAACTCCCTGTCTAGGGCAGCCAGTCCAGAAAGCCTACTTTCTGTAACTTGTGGATACATAAATTGTAAACTTAGAGAAAGTCAGTGAACAAATTTTCTGTCATCAGTTCAGGAAGCCAAGCAATAATTCCTGCAACCATTGGCTCAAAACGATGAGGACTTGACTAACAAGCAGCAGCCTCCATAATTTTCACCCTGCGTCCAACTCAGGACAAATCAGTGAGAGCTAAATGTGCACACTTGCTACTAGGATGCTGCTTTAGTTAGCCAGCCTACAGGTTCCCCAGGGCTGTCTCCTCCAACCCAGTTATACCTGGAACCTTTACTTTTCCTGTTAAAAGCTTTCCCACTGCTCTGCTTGGCGTTGACTCCCAGCCAAAATGCAAATGATGGTGGATGCCTCCCTTGCTATAGTAAGTTCTGAGAAAGTAGTGCTAATCTGGCATCATTGGATTGGACTTTATTTACTTCCACCAATTCCTTCATTTGTTCATCTAAGCAACTGCTCAACATCTATTGTGCATCTATTATCTAAGCAGATTCCCTGGTGGGCCCTGAGAATCACGAAGCATCTGGATGCCTGGGGTCCCTGCCTCTAAGTGACACAGGTAAGTAGCAGGAGAAATATCAATCCAATCAATCCTTCAGTAGTAAGGTAAATATGACCAGAAAAGGGCAGTGATGAGAGACAGCTAAGCCAGCTTGGAGAAAAGAAAGGTAGAGACATACTTGAGTGAGAGAGAAAGGACATGGGGACAATCACCAAGCCATAGAGGCATCAACACTTGAGGAAGTGAATGAAAGCTGCCTGGTGCTTGGCATTTGAGCTGGGCAGGCCGGGCTGTGAACATGAGAGGACAGATACAGGGGTCGGAGTGCTTCTGGGCGACTTTCAGGAACAGGCATTTATCCTGAAGCGATGACCAAATATATGCTCTGGAATTCAGCTTCCCAGGAGGACCACCCTGCAAACTGAAAGACTCAGTCAGGAAATTGACTGCTGACAGTGGCTGGAGGAGAGGAACTGGGAAAGGCGCTCTGGATGCACAGCTCTGATTTACCAGCTTCCCGAGGAAATGGGCAGACGGAGAAATCCAGCGCTTGGGCAGCTGGGAGCAAAGCAGATGTCATCATTGATATAATGAAAACCAGGAAAGGGAGAGGGAGGGGGCTTGGCAGCGTGGCCTAGTGGCTAAGGTCCTCGCCTTGATCCCATATGGCTGCTGGTTCTAATCCCGGCAGCTCCACTTCCTCTCTATCTCTCCTCCTCTCAGTATATCTGACTTTGTAATGAAAATAAAATAAATCTTTGAAAAAAAAAAAAAAAAAGAAAGGGAGAGGGAGGGAGGGAGAAGAGACAAATTCTGGGTAGAGATTGATGTTCTGGAAGCAGCCAGGAGCATGAGTCCAGAGAGAGGGACAGATAGCATGGGAGATGTGGAGTTCACAAGCAAGTGTTTGACTACTAATGCCACCAAGATGGGCGACATCTCGGTAGAGGGTGCAGGGAAAGCAGCTTGGGTGGGGCGGGAGACAGCCAAGGATGCCAGGTAACACAGACACCAAACCTGGACACTCTCCCAAGGGAGCAGCCCACCTCATCCCCTTTCCTGTCCAATCCCTGCTGCCTTTCCTCCTACCCAAGAAATATGCTCCCCCCAGGGGTCGGGGGGCGGGGGGGCGTGGTGCAGCAATCTCTGCGAGGACAGGAGCCAAACAAGCACTACAAGCATTGCTGGAGCTGCAGGTACAAGGGTCTGGAGGTGCTGACGACTGGTTGAACTGCACGGAGACAGAGGGGAACACGCCCCCTCCGGCTTATCCACCACCTGCTGAGATGGGACTGGGAGTTCACCCACACCACACACACACACACACACACACACACACACACTCCCCGCGTTGCTTGTCTGCGGGGAGTGCGCGGTCCAGTTGGCTGGCGCCTTGCACACACTGGGCAGAAACTGAAATCAGAATTCTCTTCCCTAGCTGGCAGTCACAGTACAGACGGTGGTCCACATTTCATGAAAAACTCATCCACCCAACTCCTTTTCTCCCCTTCCCAGGGCAGATAGGGGACAGCGGTTGGCGTTCCCTTAGCCCTTTCTCTCTGTCTCAGGAGTCCCGACAATCAGGCCTCTTTCTCCTCTGCTTGGCAACTCTTTGGTGACACCCTTCAGTCGGCGCTGCACACTTGCAGCGAGGGAAAAGTGTTCCCTCACTTACCCCAACCCCTACCCTCTGCGACACACACACACACACACACACACACACACACACACACACACACACCTCCACCCAAAAGGGTGGCTAACAGGCAGTGCGCTCCCCACGGGGAGCATCCTGGTGTCCTTTCCAATCTACCAGCCCTGGTCGCTGCTGCCAGGCGGGATGCGGGTAGGGTAGGAGGGGAGTTGGATTGGGGGTAGGGGAAGTAGCGCAGGGGTGGAGAGAAACTTGGTGTTCACGTTTTGTCCCTTTTGATAGCTTTACCACGTGGAAACGTAAGGTAGGGGCGATGCGTTTGATTTTCTTACGACACGAAATCAAAAACACAGTTTGTCAGGAGTATGGAGATAGGTGATGACGGAGGCCAGTAAGGCTCCCAGGTGTGCCCAGAGGCCCCGGTTGTGTGTACTCCGCCGGTAAACTGCCACGCATTCGTTTGCAAAGGGACTTCTGGTCTGAGGACGGCCCTGCGACCCCGAGCACCGTACCCCTGCCCCCGCATCCTTCTCGGCTCCCAGCAGGTGGGACCCAGACCGCTAACTTGAACGCAGGTCATTCTCTGCCCTAACCACCTGCAGAGCAGCAGCCAGAAGCCTTGCCCGCTCACTGCGTCCTGAACCAATTCCAGAGGGAAGCGAGCAGGCGGCCCCGGCAGCCCAACCCGCGCCGCAACTTTTGCAGCCGCTGGCAACGCCCTGCCTCGCGGCGCGGGAGGAGGGTTCCAAGAACGTGGTGTACCCGCCCGCTCTGGGGAATCAGAGGCCGAAGCCGTGAAGCGGAAGGAGTGTTGCGTGTTGCAGGTTCTGCACAGATGCCCAGGGCGAGGACCGCCAAGCCCACGTGCGCACTTGCTCCACACTGTCCTTGATGTTGAAACTTTCACACGCCCCATCTGTGGACGGGAGGGTGGATGACTCATCGCCGGGGCGACTTCTTGCTTCATTTGCGCATGCCATAAACATTCATGTAGTGCCTTCCAAGTTCTGGGCAAGGAGTGAGGGAACAAAAGATAATTCTTGTCCTAAGGCGCCTGCGGGGGAGAGGGGAGTGCTTGAACAGAAAATAACGAGGAATTTCACAAAGTCACACGTGCTATTTAGCTCCAGGTCGGTGATTGACCTCCTCCCACACTCCACTCACTGTAAGACAGGTTGTTTGTTTGTTTGTTTTAATAAATGGTTCTGCAGCGCGCACAGAAGGAGCAGCCAGTGGCCAAGCTGAGCCCTTGGGAACAGGTGGTGGAACTAAAGAGCCACGCATTCTGGTAGCCATGCCTCGGTGAGCGACTAGGCATTCTTCACTCAACAAAATCTCGTTTATCTCAATCACTGTGGGGTTTCTTTTAAAGTCCTAAGTGCCCTCACCTTCGTTTTAATTTTTCTTTTCTTCTTTATTTTCTCTCTTTTTAAAATATTTATTTATTTGGAAAATCATATACAGAGAGGAGGAGAGACAGAGAGGAAGATCTTCCATCATATGGTTCATTCCCCAAGTGGCCACAATGGCCAGAGCTGAGCTAATCTGAAGCCAGGAGCCCAGAACCTTTTCTGGGTCTCCCATGCGGGTGCAGGGTCCCAAAGCTTTGGGCTGTCTTTGCCTGCTTTCCCAGGCTACAAACAGGGAGCTGGATGGGAAGCAGGGCTGCTGGGACAAGAACCAGTGCCCATATGAGATCCCAGCGCATTCAAGGCGAGGACTTTAGCTGCTAGGCTACCACGCTGGACCACTCACCCTCCTTTTTAGCAACTAATCTTTTGAAAAGAAAAAACCATGGATTCATTCCACAAGGTCATAAAAACATTTGCTAATTTAAACAATTCAAGGGAGACAGGCACAGACACAAATCTTCCATTTGCTGATTCATTTCTCAAGTGCCCACAACAACCAGATCTGGGCCAGGCCATAGCCAGGAGACCAGAACTCAGTCCAGGCCTGCTTAGGGAGTCGCTGGACCTCAAGAACCTGACCTGTCACCTGCTGTCTCCCAAGGTGCACATTAGTGGGAAGCTGGACTGCAACATGGAGCAAGCACCCAAACCCAGACACTCCAGTACGGGCTCCAGGCATCCCAGCCAGCATCTTCACCACTGTGCCAATTGTGCACACCCACTCACTTAATTGAGCTTCAGTTGCTGGCAAGATGGTTGAGATGCCAAAAGTGCTGACAGAGAAAAACATACATCTAAAAAGCACAGGATAGGAATGTCTGCCTGTCCTAAATAGACAAAACAAGGTTTAAAGTCAGGCAATAGCGTGCCAAATGACAAAAAGAAATCAAAATCAGAAAGCAAGAACTCCTTGGAGCATGCCCTTGCCAGTCCTTTATCACAGGTTACAGAGCAGAGGCATTTGATCTGTATTCAGTTTGTGGACCAGTGGAGAGGAATTTGACAAAAGTCAATCACTTAATGGATGTCCCCAGGCAAAGCTTATATTTCTAAGCAGGATTTATAGGCAAATATTGCAAACACACCACGACTGATTAGATTAGCAGGCGGGGTCATGATCCAAAACTTTACCTCAATAAGCTTACTAAACTCAACACCCTCCTTCCATAATAAGTGCTTTATAAATCCCAGCTACTACCCTGGAACAATTCATGGTTATGAAACCATATTGCCAAGTCTATCAACCAAACCTCCATAATCACCACACAGTTTCTTGCCCATTGCAGGGAGAGACTGTCACACCACGCGGAGATGTGGGAACGCCTCAGTGAGCATACTGGAAAGGACTTTAGCACCAATTGGGTGCTTGCTGACAGATGCGTGGCAGGGTCGATCTTTCGGTCAACAGCACTGTACATGATGGTCCCCTAAGACTATCGCGTACAGTGATGTCCTAGCCATCTTTGTTGTTGTAAGTCCATGCTATGTCGTATGTACAATTCGAATGTCTCACAGTTCAGTCCTATCGTTACGCAGAACACAACTACATGAATCCCAGAGGAGGGAAGATTAGACTGAAGTTAAAACTGGAACTGTACAAAAGCAGCTGTTACACTAACAGGCCAGAGGGGAGTGTTTGGCCATTTTTGTGGTTTGGAGAATGGTCATGCTTTGACTGTGTTTAGACCTGACTGGGACAGTTTCCTTTACTGGCAACCTTCTCTGGCAGAGTGTCCTTATTTGAGATCAGTGCTCCGTGGAATTGTTTATGTGCCACTGCCTGGCTGGGAGGGCTAAGCCCAATCCCAGGTGTCAAGCACTGCTTTTTACCTTAGCCTCACTGGAATAAAAATAGAAGTAAAATGATAAAGGCTATCGCTGCATGTAAATGATCCAGCATAATGTTACTAGGATACTTAATAGAATCATATGGTTGCATGAGTCAGCTTGAACTGAAAAGTGAAAATATTAGAAGCATTTCCTTACAAAAACATGGGAAAATGAAAGGTTCCAATTATCAAAATTAGCAACAGTATATATAATAACACATCTGGATCATTTGCACACATGTATGAGAGAAAGAAGGAATAACCTCTCATGGAAACGGAAATACCATGCTCAACAAACTGTAGGTTGTCAAAGAGGGAAGTAACACTCTTAGAGCAGCACCAATCTCTCTTCTAAGAATAGTATCACAAAGAATTCCCTCTGTATATCAGAAAACAAGATAATGATGCCATGCCTCAGAAATCACCTCTTCTTGAAATTCCAGTATGCTTACAAGATGTGTACTCTAAAAGACATTAAAGACCATGTCAAGAAACTGTGTTGTACTAGGAGATTCACTCATTGTGTTTTGCTTCACTGCCCAGGCCCACTTTGCAAAAGTGGGTCTCAAGCTGGGCCAGTATAACAGAAAATAATACTTATTTTACAAGGCAGGTGCTGGGATTAGAGATTATGTTTGGGTTGTGCATGACTCATGACTCAGAAAACCTAGCCATTGTCATCATTTTGGTCTACATACAGAGAGAGAGACAGAGACAGAGAGAGATGAAGAGGAAGATGAAGAGTGAGAGGTGAAGAGAGACAGAGATGGAGAGAGGAAGCCAGTGCCTGCGTGGGTCTCCCAGCCTAGGTGCAAGGAGCTTGACTGGACATAGGAAATCATACTGTCTGAGAATCCCAGACAGCACCATGGAAGGTGTTAGGCAGTGCAGGCTGGGTACCGAAGTGAGGGCAGGGCTGGACAGGGTAAGTTTGGAAGTTACTGAATTGGGATTTGCTCAGTTGGATATACGGATGATTGTGCACATATGCCTCCATATTTTTACCTTTAGGCCTTCTAATAAAATCTTTATTTCAGTGTAGCTTTAGCTTTACGAAACAGAAATTATACCAAAAGTTCTCATACCCCACACCTAGCTTCCTCTGTTGGTAACATCTTACATTTGTAGGATGCAGATGTCACAATCTCTAAACTACACCCATCATCCCCTATTGTTTACATCTCATAATATTATAGTTGTCACAGTTAGTGAGCCTCCACCCAGCTTCCCCTGTTGTATCTTCTCCAAGCTCCCTTTTTCTCACCCCACCCAGCCTCTAGTAATCCACATTCTGTGTAGAAATTGAGAAGTTTTGTTTTAGCTTCCATTTGTGAGGGAGCATATGCAGGTTTTTATCTTTCTGTGTGTAACTTACTAAACAGAATATTCGCTGGGTCCATCCATTTTGTTGCAAATGACAGGATTTCATTCTTCCTAATAGTATTCCATTTTGTATATATAACATATTTTTCTTATTCATTCTGATGATGGACACGTTGGTTGATTCACTACTTTGGCTATTATGAACAGTGCTGCAGGCAGCTCTGACATGGGTTCATGTCACTTGGATGTACACCTGTGCCGGAGTCCAGCTCGAGCCGAGAGTTCGGAGCTCGGGAAGGGTGCGTGGAGTTGGCGATAAAGAAAGACACAGACACTGACACTTGGTGCGTTCTTGCTATATGCTTTATTCTCCAAAAGAAGCTGTCCTTTTTATTTACTTAGACACATCTGTGTATGCTGATGTTCAATTAATTTTTACTTCATGGTCAACCAGGTGCTCTTAAAGATAATTCTGTAAGTTACTATAATCAGTTTCTTTAAAGCAAACCATTATTCATTCTTTAGAAGTAGCCATTAGGTGACAGCCAGAACTCCAAGGCCGAGGCACAGATGGTTACCTACTAATCAGTAAAACATTCCTACCTACTACATTTTATTTTCACAACTTATCTATCACATAATGGGAAAGATACATCAAAAGAAAAAGAACATAAGGATCTAAGGCAAAAAGTTCCAAACGTTAAATCCCCCTACAACTGCAAACCCTACAACCCCATAAACAATTAAACAATAATCAAAAGTATATCTCTGTGATGTCTGTGATGTTAGTAGAATTGCCCTATATTTCCTCTAGTTAAAAAATTATAAAAACGGCTAAAACAGCTGCATTTTCTATGCTCTAAAAGTTGCAAGGACAGGCTAACCTTTAAGGTCACAGTAACTATACTTTTTTGCCATAGCAGTTTCCATTCATACTCCCATCAATTCTGTTAGTTTGTAAAATTCTTATTAAGCCATTTCCCAGAAGGCATGCTATATGTCTGTGCCAGATTTCAGGACAATGGGTAGGCACACAACAAGGTGTCCAGAAATGGCATGGGTTTAATTGTACTCCTGTGCGCAGTTAAAGGCCCACTCACCAAGACATTATCAGTAACATTAACTCTCAAGCTCATATTACTTGCCAAAGCCATCTCACAGGGGCAAACAATGCCTCAATAGATTACAGGATTCTTAGTGGAGTGCTTGAGTGTCCATGCAAAAGGATGGTGAGACTGCATCAAGGTGGTCAGAGAGAAATCCGCCGGGCCCTGCCAAACAGCTGGAAGCTCCCCCGGGCCCTGCCAAGCAGGGGAGCTGTTCTCTTCACACCTTCGTGCCATCTACACCTACTGCACAGTCCCCTGCACACCTGGTAGTGGGATTAGTGGATCCTATAATAGCTCTATTTCCAGTGTTTTGAGAAGTTTCCATGCTGTTTTCCAGGGTGGCCGCAATGTATCGGAGTTCCTCTTTTACATCCCTCTCAGCTTTCATGGCTTTCTTTTTGATAGTAGCCATTCTGACAGAGGAGAGGTGGTATTTCATTGTGTTTTGCTCTTTATTTCCTGGATGACTTGTAATAATGAGCATGTATTCATCTATTACTTGGTCATCTACACTTCTTCTGAGAAGTATCTATTTAAATCCTTTGCCTATTTCTTGACTGTACTGGTTGTTTCGTTATTGCTGATTTTTTTAAAATTCCTGATACAGTCTAGATATTAATCTTTTGTCAAGCAAGAAGCTTACAGATATTGTCCCCCATTCTGTCAGGTGTCTCTTAACTCTATGGATTGCTTTCTTTGCTGTTCAGAAACTTCTGGGCTTGATATAATTCTAATTAGCTAGTTTTGCTTTTATTGCCTGTGTTTTTTTGGTCATACTAAGAAATCATTTCCTGCATTAATGTCTTGAAGTATTTTTCCCATATTTTCTTCTACAAATTTTATAGTTGCAGGTCCTATATTTAGGTCTTTGCTGCACCTTGAGTTGGTTTCTTTAAATAGTGAAAGGTAGGACTCTTAATTTCACTCTTTTACCTATGTATGTCCAGTTTTGGCAGCACAGTTTATTGAAAAGACTGTCCTTTTCCCAGTGTATATTCTTGACACCTTTGTCTAAAGTCTGTTGTGATAGATGGATAGATAGATAGATTAATTTTGTGTTCTTCATTTTGTTCCACTGACCAATTGTTGGTTTGTATGCCACTACCAAGCTTTGTAAATTACTATAGCTTTGTAGATTGCTTTGAAATCAGATATGTGATGCCTACAGCTTGATTTTTTTCCCCTTCAGGATAATTTAGGCTATCTAAGTAATTTGTGAATGCATATGAATTTTAGGATTTTTGCTGCTATTGGTATTTATATCGATTGCATTGAGCCTGTTGATTGCTTTAGGTAGGACAAATAAAAATAAATAAATATTTTTAAAAGAAATTTTTAAAATGAAATAAAAATTGTATTAAACTTTAAAAAAATGGAATGAAAATGAACAACCCATTGCTAAAATGACAGGACCAAATTCCCACACATCCATATTAACCCTGAATGTAATTGGCTTAAACCCATCAATCAAGTCGTAGATTAGTGAACTGGATCAAAAATAAAATCCATCTATCCATTGCCTAAAGGAAACACATCTCACCAACAAAGATCAGAGGAAACTGTATCTCATGGATTTTGATGTTTTTGTTTTTAATTTCATTTTTTTTAAGATTTATTCATTTTATTACAGCCAGATATACACAGAGGAGGAGAGACAGAGAGGAAGATCTTCCGTCCGACGTTTCACTCCCCAAGTGAGCCGCAACGGGCCGGTATGCGCCGAACCGAAGCCGGGAACCTGGAACCTCCTCCAGGTCTCCCACGCGGGTGCAGTGTCCCAATGCATTGGGCCGTCCTCGACTGCTTTCCCAGGCCACAAGCAGGGAGCTGGATGGGAAGTGGAGCTGCTGGGATTAGAACCGGCGCCCATATGGGATCCCGGGGCTTTCAAGGCGAGGACTATAGCCGCTAGGCCACGCCGCCGGGCCCTTAATTTCATTTCTTTAAAAGTTTTTTCGGGCTTGGCACAGTGGCCTAGCGGTTAAGGTCCTCGTCTTGAACACGCCGGGATCCCATATGGGCACCAGTTCTAATCCTGGCGCCCCCACTTCCCATCCAGCTCCCTGTTTGTAGCCTGGGAAAGCAGTTTGTAGCCTGGGAAAGAGGATGGCCCAAAGCCTTGGGACCCTGAATCCGCATGGGAGACCCAGAGGAAGCTCCTGGCTCCTGTCTTCAGATTGGCTCAGCTCTGGCCATTGCAGTCACTTGGGGAGTGAACCATATGACAGAAGATCTTCCTCTCTGTCTCTCCTCCTCTCTGAATACCCGCCTTTCCAATAAAAAAAAAAATAAATCTTTTTTAAAAAAAGATTTTTTTCACATATTAAATTCTTCACTTACAGGTTATACAGAAGCATCTTTTTCTTCAAGAAGAGTCTTAATTTTCTTTTCCATTTCTTCAGTGACACATTAGTCATTCAGCAGCATGTTATTTAACTTCATGGCATTGTAAAATTCTAGTTTTCTTCCTGTTGTTGATTTTGTATTGTGGCTTTTAATTTAAGGAGATGTACAATAGCTGTGTGATAGGGACTATAATATCCAAACGTAAGGATAAAATGCAGTATGCCTCTCTACTTCTAGGTCAAAGATGGACTCTCAAATGAAACTGTTATATATGTCTTGACAATGGGATGCTGGACTCTGCCATTGTCCATACCTACAATGTCAGCATACACTTAAATAGCAGAATGATGGACTTATGACTGCTTATGAAGAACTATAGTATTGTAATGTTTCGGGGGGAGGGGACTTAAGGAAAGGGCAAGGGAAATTCCAGAACCTATGGAACTGTATCACAAAATAATAAAAAATGAAAAAATAGACATTTTTAGCTCGAAAATTATTTTTAAGGATTTATTTTTGCTGAATTTCTCATTCATGTTATATATTTTCCTTTTTTCTTATAAAGCTATCTGTCTACATTCTTTTGCATCTCACTGAGTTTCCTTGCAATGATTATTTTGAGTTCTTTTTTCAGGCATATCACAGATTTCCCCCAAATCAGAATCTGTTTCTGGAGAAGTGTTTTATTCTTTTGCAGGTGCCCTGCTTCCTAGCGTCTTTATGGTTCCCGTGTCCCTACAGTGATGCTTGTACATCTGATGTAAGCGTTCATGATTCCTTATGGGGTGGGTTTCAGTAGGAAAGGTTTTTTATTTGCAAGGTATCAGTTGAGTAGTGGCATGGGATTTGGTTTTGGGTGAGCCGGGAAGTGAGACCTCTGAGTAATTTCTTCAAGCATGCTCAATGTCAGCAGTGCATATGAGCGTCATAAAGGTCCAACCTGCAGCAGTTTGCGAGGGACTAGGATGACGCTGAAGCACAGGGTGGGTTTCCAAAGGTGAGTGCCTTCTAAGAGTTGGATGTCGGTCACACTAGTAGCCATTATCCTGGTGCCCTGGTCCTCCAAGCAAACCTAAATTAGGGTTAGACTCCCAACACTAATAGCTATGGCCCTGGGACTGTCTGATATGGATGAGAGATCATCCCCAGGTCCTGCTAGGTGGGTCTTGTTGGTGCTTGGGTTTATAGCATCAAAACCCCTAGTCAAAGTATTGGACGATGCTGAGGAGTCCTTGTCCCAGTGCTGTGGGCTGACTATAGATTTTACTGGGGACTGTGCTCTGACAAATGTGGGTCTGGAGCAGTGGAATGCAATTTGGTTCATCTCTAAACCCTTCAGGGCAGTTCCAGTTCTCATAGTCCCTGTCCTAGGGGCTGCAGGATGCAGTGGGGTCCTTGACCAGATCTCACAGGGGAGTGCCAGTTATGCCGAGGGTTGTGGCCTAGCAGCCATGAGCCTCAAGCAGAGGGACATGGATAAGGTCCTCTAGGTACCAATGGTGAATGTGAGATGCTCCAGGGGCTGTGGCACTGATAGCAACAGAGGGCCTGGAGGAACTTGTGCCAGTTCCCATTGAGCACACAAGAGAGATGCTGGGGCTTGAGGCCAGGCCCTCCAGCAGACTGTGCTAAGAGATGCAGAGGTGAACTGTTCTCGCTTTGTTCCTCTGGAAGTTTTTATGTCTGTGGGTCCTAAGAAGCTAAGGGACCTTCCCTAGATGGTTCAGAACCATGGATCCAGAGTTTGTGCCTGGAAACCCCATGGCTGCAGGCTACAAGCAGACTTCTCTCTTGCCTGGATATTGCTTGGGGGCTTCTGCTGGCAAGGTGGCTGCCTGTGTTCCCCAGGTCAGAATAGAGTCTAGAAGTGGCTGGAGCTTTGGGGACGAAAGGAGGTAGTGTGGGTTCCTGTTTTGCTCAGACCCTAGTCAGATTTCTAGATGGATTCAAAGTCAGTGAGGGCAATGGAGTTTTTGCAAAATTAGGGCTGCTGGTCAGCAGAGACGACGGGGGTTGGGAGAGGGTTGTCACAGTTCTTTTCATTTTCTTTTTCCCCAATAAGATGGCATCCTTCAGCCAATAGGACATTCCTCCCTGTAGCTAGGTACAATCCATAATGGCTCTGTTCAGATCTCTCTGTGGGTTTTTAGAGCCTCTGAGCTGTTTGCATTTTTTCCCCACTTCTTCCTTCCTTGTTTGTTTTACTTAGAAGTTGGAGTTACAGAGAGGGAAAAGACAGAGAGAGATCTTCCATCTGTTAGTCCATTCTCCAAATGCCAGCAAGGACCAGAGCTGGGCTGGGCCAAAGCCAGGAGCCAGGAGCATCTTTTGGGTCTCCAACAAGGGTGCAGGGGCCCAAGGTCTTGGACCATGCTTTGCTGCATGCTCAGGCCATCGACAGGGGCTGTATCAGAAGTGGAGCAGCTGGGACTAGAGCTCATGCTTATATGGGATTTCAGTGCCACAGGCAGAGGATAAGCATGCTATGGCACTGTGTTGACCCCTTTCTCCTTTTCTTGACTGAAGTTTTCTTCCAGTCGCCCTCACGGAAATGAGAGTACTCCCTCCTTTGTTAGTCTGGCATTTTCCTGAGGCTGAAGCTAGTGGAAGGCCACCCTATTCAACCATCTTGATCCGACCTCTTGGATATATGTCTGTCTGTATATGTATTTTGAGAAAACAAATCTGAAGTTTTTATTTAAAAAAAAAAACAATACATTCATACAGTTTACAGGATTGACTTGGATCCTTTTTGTTTCATTGTGGCGGGGTTATTTTCTTGCATCTGGTGAAAGAAAATAGAGGCTAGATGAAAGAAGAAACTGTAAAATAAGAGAATATTTTGCAAGAATAAGTCTTGCCAACCAGGATCCCTGAGCGGTCCGCAGAAACAGAAGAACAGTAAAATTCCTTCAGAACTAGGGAGAGGAGCTTCCTCTGGCCCTTGCCTGCTTCCAACTTTGGGTCCTCACCCTCTTTCGTAAGGACCATCAGGATCGCTCCAGAAACCCCTCATAACAAACAAACTAATGAACAAACAAACTAGAATAGATAGACAGAGAACAACTAGGAAAGCTTAGAAACAAACAGGAAGCGGTCAGCCGGGATGCACTTATAACTCACTGGGTGGGACACAAAGATCAGTTACTCCTCTCTGGAGTGATAAAGATTTCTCTGCACACCCCTCCCAAAAACGTTCACCTAAACTGTTGACATATGTCCTGTTAAAGTTATAGAGTTAGACTACCCGAAAAACAACCAGGTTCAGCAAAATCATGCTTCAATACTATAAAATGCTAAATACTAACATTAAAATAGACAAGAGACAGCTGAATAGCAATCTATAGCCATTTTAAGGTATATAGAACATGGTTGAATATAAACCAAAATTGAAATGTCTATGAGGAAGTCACAGGTTGTGGTTGAGAACCTGCATTTTGCTAGTAACATATTGGTTAATCAATACCATGTCAATTAATGCCATAATGGTGTAAATGGTTGTAAATATTATGTTGGGTTTTTTACCTGATTGGGATGATACTCTGCTGGTTCTACCTTCAGACCAGAGATGGTCTCACCAAGAAGCCATTGAACTTACCAGGACAATAAGATGCTGGACTTTATGATTGGTCAAAACCTCCAATGAAAGAATCTCAACTGAATTTGAACTATGGAAATGCAACAAGGTGGAGCAATCCACCATTGGGGGGAGGGAGAGGGTTTGGGGAGGGGGGAATCCCAGTGCATAAAAAAATGTGTCACATAATGCAATGAAATTAATAAAAAAAAAAAAAGAATAAGTCTTGCAGAGGTTAGGCCTTTCAACACAGGCCACTTGAGACTGTATCAAAAGAATACAGTAAATCCTGAAAACCAGCACAGAATCAAAGAGAAATCAAATAATATCCAATTGTCATAAATTAATTTTCCTTGCATTGTGCTACGCATCTGGTGCTAATATTTTTAATACCCTACAAACCCATGTTGCCAACAAATTAAATTGTGGTTCAGACTGTGACACATACAAGTGACATTTAAAAAGGAAATTAATTCTTTTATGAGTAAATTGTAAGGGGGTTGACTACTGTCAGCACCTTTGTATGCATTGTCAGTTGTTTCGAAAATCAATTTCCACTGTGTTTTGTTTTTTCTGTTTCTTAACCTTCTCCATCTGAGTAGGAATGCTTTCCTGTCTGCTGGGAGGTCTCATTCGCCAGCCATGAAAATCTGCTTGGTTGACCTCAGTACATACGTCCAATTCAACAGCTGTCATCACTCTTTGCTTTCGTCTTAGAAGAGTGTCATCAGAATTTAATGCAATTAAGAAGTTTCATTTGGATATTCCTACCCTTCAAATGGTCTGTCATTCACTGTTAATTTGAGTTTCTTCTACAATAGTATGCTATTTACCATATTTTGAAATAATTCGCACTATTCTTGAAGAATCAGCAATGATTGTAGCTTCCACTCAAAACATTTTAGCATCTAATGACAATTTCAGTTTTTAAAGTTCTTTAGATCTCAGAAGCAGGATATGCTATCAACTTTATAAACGTATTTCTTCATAAAAGCTTTGTGTTAGCTTAGGCGAAGTGCGTGGAGGACCTGTTGGCAACTGCGGGTGTGTAGGCAGGCAGAACACTCGGTTTTCAGCACTTCACCAACTACTACTCCTTTCATACCTCATCTTTGGTGTTCTGTCAGCACACTCACACGTAAATGTGGACACTGTGACAGTATCAGTTACCACACAAACAGATTCAGTGACTCCGATAATACAAGCAGGGTTGCCCTTGGTAACTTTAAAATAGTGAACACCTGGTAAAGTTTCAAATGAAACCCTGTACAACCTTTCCTTGACGTATGCAGTTGTCACTTCCCAGGAAACTTGGTACTTACCAAGCCTTGCTGCAAACAATAAGGAATACTATTGTTTCTCATTTGTAAAAGAACAACACTTAGGTGCCAGTGCTGTGGCATAGCAAGCTAATCCTCTATCTATGGCACCAGCACCCCACATGGGTGCCAGTTTGAGTCCTGCTGTTCTGCTTCTGATCCGAGCTCTCTGATAATGAGTTGGGAAGACAGCAGAAGACCTGCAAATGGCATCATTGTGCCCCTGCACCCATGTGGGGACCTGAAAGAAGTTCCTGGCTCCCCATTTTGTGTGTTTTTTTATATATATATTTTTGACAATCTTTACATAGTTAATTACGGTAAAAAGGTTCAAGGGCTATAGGAAAGTGGGTAAGACTATTATGTTCATATTGTTTCCTTCATGTATCTGAGGTAAAGGGGGATATTGAGGAAGAAGCTCCACCCAGTATTCCTACCCATCCGAGGTCTCCGATGTGGGGCATGCTCTGAGATACTTGCTCAAGTGGTTTCGATAGTTCACCAGTTATGAATCGCTGCCAATCTCGCCACTCCAAGCACGATGAGGTCGCTGAAGAATCCACTGATTGACATAGTCCATTTTAGAGTCTCCGTTTGCCCAGTATTTTCATTGCCAATATATAGCTGAAGTGGTTGACTGACTTCTTCTGTCTTCTGTCTTTTCATGGCTAGGGTTCTTAGTCTGGCAGTTTGATTGGGGAGATCCCTAAAGAAACTTTGTCTGAGGTGTTCCCAGACCAGATTTTTGTATGTACTAGCAAGCACAGGGCCTGGCACAGTCCATTGCCCCAATCAGCTGGTGGTTGCAATTGCTGGGTTGGTTCTGTTTCCATCCCTGTCTTCCACTGGAACCAATGGGTGTTTGCAGTCCAGCCTGGTTCTGCCCAGCACATACTCGGCCCTCACATAAACCAGTGGGAGCTGCAGCCTAGTCGGAGCGACCCACAATAACCCCCACCAGGCCTGCCCCCTACCCTGGTTTGAGACCCAGTCTATCCCACATCCCATTTGACTCTCGTACATGTTGATGGGTATTGAAGCTTAGTTCCATCTAACCAGCTCAACTATCCAGCCTTCACGGATGTTGTTGAGTGCCTCTCTGTCTAGCCACCCCAGCCCCTGTTCTAGTTTTCATGCCCTCCCGTGGGAGTGGTAACCCAAGAGGGAGTACTGGCTCCCAGTTGGAATCAGTCCATCTCTGGCCTTGGCAGGCATTTGGGGACTGAAACAGTGTATCAAAGACCTCTCTCTCTCTCTCTCTGTAATTCTTACTTTCAAGTAGAATAAATAAATAGGATCAAGGTTCATAAATTTCCAAAATACCAGTGGGAACCTAATATCACCTGCAGAGAATAACTTTCGTGAAGATCAAATCACACATCTGTGATTTCTAATCTGAGTGAAACCCGATTCCCGTAAGAATACATGATTAGATCGTTGTAAGAGCTTCATGGCGCCAAGGGCCCCCTGCCCTCTGCAGGCCCTGTTTTAATCACATTGAGCAGACCAATGTGCACACTCATCCCACAGCAACTAAAGTCAGAGCAGATCCCTTACGGACCAGGCCTCACTCGGAGCCTTGTACAGTCCTCTGGAGAAGACACAATTAGTTATTCTGCTTTTACTTAGGTGGAAACAGGCCTAGAGGGGTTCAGCAGCTTGCCCGATATCACTCAGCTGGTGAGTCATGGAGCCGAAATACCAAGTTCAGACAGTCTGATGCTCACCTGCTGTGGCCTATGCAACTCCTATAGCCTCTCTATCTAAGAATAACTAAGAGACTGTTTATGAAGTCATGAGGTTCGTAGGAGTTTTAATTTAAGCTTTGTCATTTCTGATGTGAAATATTTATTTTGTGTTTTTAGCCAATGGCCTTGTTTGAGGTCTCGAACATCATTATCCTAAATCCTTTCAAGGCACATGGGACCCTGCTTGTGAAATTAACTGTTACTCAAAACAACAATTGCCCAGGATTCTCCCAGAAGCACAATCACATTTGGGTATCCAACACCTTCATGCAACCACCCTTTCTCTCCACTGGTTTTCTGAGTGTGTGTGTTGTATATGTGGGGTGTGTGTGTGTGTACGTGTGCATGCATGTGTGTGTATGTGTGTGTGAGGATAGCAGGATGTTAATCAAAAATTATGACAATGGCCAGTTGCTAGAGTACCATGAGCCATGAAATAATGCCTCTAATTATAGCACCCACTGTTAGAGGTAATGCTCTCAACTCAATTTACAGATGAAGAAACTGGTATCAGGTGATTAAACAACTTGCCCAACACTTCCTGCCTGGGAAATGACAGAGCTGAAAATCCAACCTTGGTCTTCATGGTCCCTAAGTTTCTGTTTCTATTCTGTCCCCAACGGGCTTGGTTTTGGTGCCTTGGGACTTGCTTGTCTCTCTTCCCATCACTCCCTACCCAGCTACAAAGCTCAGCAGGTTTCCACTTGTCCTGCCACCTAGTAGGAGAGCCTGACCCTGCCTCTTGCCCCTGCAGTTGTTGCCACCTTACTCATCACTCACCTGGGAGAACTGAACCCACAACCTGGGCCTGGAGCACAGTCAACTTCAGTGAGCTGGTCTGGGCAGGAATTCCAGAAGAGGCAGGATGATTTTTCTCAGTGCCGATCCTTACCAACTGTTCTGCTCCTGAGCACTCAAGACACCTGTCACTTCAACCTCACACTAATCTTAGAGATTCCTTCTTGCATGACTCTGGGGGCCATTACTAGACCAAGTTGTTCCTCGCCTTGGCTGCCCAAGCCCAGAAGATCCAAGATACAGGATATGGATGTTACTAATTGATAACCTCTCTGGGGACTGAGGATGTCTAGAGAATGAGGCTGTAATTGTCACATTTTCTTTTGTGTGACATTTATCACTGTCCTTGCAACAATCTCCTTCTTACAACCAAAATTCTCCAAATCACCTGCTGAGTGCATTGCCAAGTCCAGGTACTGAGCCCTTCAGCAGCTCATGAGTTCAAGACCTCCAGTACCCAACCCTGCAGGTCTTGGCCCTGACATGAGCTGCTGGGTATCTGCCCCTTGGTCACCAAGGCACCCCAAGTGTCTTACTGAAGCATGTGCTCTGTCTGGTGACCTCTCCAGTCCTCCCAAGGCCCTGGCTATCTTCTGGACAAAACCAATCCCATCATGACTTCCAGCTAGTCCCTGTCCATTGAATAGCTGGGGCTATTCTCTGAGGCCTCTGTTTCCTGTTCACTCTGCAAGTTCCAGGTTGAACAGTGACACTAATGGCTCAAGGACCACCCAAACCCACCTCCTAGATAGTCCCAAGGTTTGTCTATTTACCTGAGTTTGCTGGCATCACAAAACCTGGAATGTTGTGCACTGGAGCTACATGGCCCACTCTTCACCAGGGACAGATATACTGGTAGCTATGAGTACCTTCCAGGAAACAGTCTGGTGAGCATTGTTGATGATGTGTCTTTTTTTGCTTGATTCTTGCTCCCTGTAACAAGGAGGGCTCTCAACAGACACAACAATGAGCAGAAGAAATCAGATACCAAGAAGCCAAAACTAGAGAACTCCACATATGGGAAATTCAAACCCAAGACTAATCTCATTTTTAATACACACACACACACACGAAAGATAAAAGAAAGAGAGAGAGAGAGATTTCTTGTCTGCTGGTTCTTTCTCCAAATGACCACAACAGACATGGCTGAGCCAAGCCAAGCCAAGCTAAGCCAAACCACGAACCCAGAATTCCATCTGTCTCCTACATGGATGACAGGGACCCAAGCACTTGAGCTATTGTTGGGTGCCTTTCTAGGCACATTAGTAGGGAACTGGGTCAGAAGCAGAGCATCCAGGACTGAAACTGGGACTCCAGTATAGAATGCCAGTGTGGCAAGGGTGGCTTAACGCACTGTGCCACAACAGCAGCCCAAGAAGGCTAATCTTTGATGGGAGGAGTCAGAATTACAGTAGACTCTGTGTTTACAGGAAGAGAACAGAAGCCCTCATAGGTGCTGAAGGTGTTCAGTCTCCACAAGGGGTGCTCACATGGGTTATTACATGTATGCAAACCTGTCCAACTCACTTTTAAGATAAGTGTACTTTACCACATGTAAACCAGCCCTCAGTTCAGAAAGATCAAGAAATGGTCGTGAGCCCCTGCCTTGCCCCAGAGTGTTTCTGGGCTGGGAACACTTACCACATTGTTGAGCTCCAGTCTTCCTGAATTCCTGGGACCCTGGACCTCTTCCCTGTGCCTGCAGATCTTCCCTTCTGGAAGATTGGTTTGGAACTAAGAGCTCCCAAATGGGGTGCAAACACTCTCCACCAGGGGAGTCCAGTCTCTAGATTTCACATGCTGCTTGTCAAGGTCTTGCCTCAGCTCTAGATCTGTAGTTCTTTGATAATAGCCTGAAGTCATCCTTACTGGTGGGCTAAGTTTTCTCATCAGAGGACACTTGGGGGGGTTTGCTTCAGGAGGAAAGACCTCCCTTCCAAGACCGTATGTGCTCCCCTGGGCAGCTTCCTGTGGCAAGAAATGTCTGCTGCCCCTGAAGCCCACCTTCCTTGATCCCACCTCCCTGCTCCAGGTAGTACTTCTATTCTAGTTTTTGCAGGTGGCACTCCCTTGTATTGTATAGGCAACAGGCACTGGAAGCACCACTGTTACACTGAATAAACCTGAAGTACTGTCCAAAGTCCCTTGTGGACCATCTTTCCTGTAATCCTGAAGGAAAAGTTTCCACATGAAAATGTCTGAAAACTTGGGCTGATGTTGCACCTGTCAGTGTGGGTGACAGCCAAGGTCAGGAGTAGGCTAGGCAGGGGGCACATGAAGAGCCAGCATGCCAGGGCAAGGCTGCAGCACCCACAGTGAGAGGAGGATCACCAATGGCAAGCAATACATCCTTTCACTTCATGATGGCCTCAGATACACCAGGATCTCCAGCCCCAGGGACCAGAACCCATAGCTGTTAGTAGTCTGGCCTTGGCACACAGACTACATGGTTAAGCCACCTATATTGCAGATTTTTGTGCAAAGAAGCAAACAACTTCAGAGTAATGATGAAAATGTAGGGGAACATACACATTGCCACTGAATGAAAGTTTTCCAACCTTTGAGAGGGATCCATTAGATGAGATAGAGTTCTGAGCTTGAGATAGGCAAGCCCTCTATTTTTTTTTTACAGGAAACTTTATTTTTATTTTAATTATTATGGTTTCATAAGTGGAAAGAATACATGCTAAAACAAAAATAGCAAACAATACAGTAAATGTATACACCAATAACATACATGTTTTCTGCTCATATTAAATATTATGCACTACATATGACTGTTTATGCTAGCATCACTACAAATACACAAGTAATGCATTAGGCTGACATTACTTTTTTTTCATTTTATTATTGCTATCATTTTATGGTACAGTTCCATATTCCCTTATCCGCTCCTCAATTCCCTCCCCCCTACCCAGTGCCTCTATATCATTACTAACATATAGTTCTTCATACTCAGTCATATGTCCGTCATTGTGGGCATGGACAATGACAGAGAGTCCAGAATCCTATTGTCAACATATAGTAAACAGTTTCATTGTAAGTCCATCTTTGTCTGGAAGCAGAAATGCATACCACACTACACCCTCACATCTGGATGTTAGTCTCCATTTCACAACTACTGTACATCCCCTTAAATGAAAAGTCATGATGCAAAATCAACAATAGAAAGAAAAATAGAAATTTACAATGCCCTGAAGTTAAATGACATGTTACTAGATATGACAATCTCCATTACACAGCTACTATACATCCCCTTAAATGAAGAGCCACAAAACAAAATCAACATCCGGGGGAAAAAAGAAATTAACAACATCAAGAAGTTAAATAACATGCTATTAAATGACTAATGTGTAGCTGAAGAAATGAAAATCAAGAACCTTCTTGCAGCAAATGATGCCACTGCATGATCTACAAGTCATTGAATGATTTAATCAGAAGAAAGTGTTTTGAAGAGATGAAACCATCAGAAAACAACAAAACCCATGTGATATAGTTTCCGCTGATCTTTGCTGAAGTGTGTCTCCTCCAGGCAATAAACAGATGGGTTTTGTTTTTTAATCCAGTCTACTAATCTATGACATTTGAGCTTAAACCATTTACATTCAGAGTTTAATATACATTGGTGTTACTTTGGTCCTGTCATTTTAGCAATCGGTTGTTCATTGGTTTAGTCTTCTGTTGTCATTTTACTGGGATGTTCTTCCCGTTTGCCTTTGGTTTTGGTAGGTGCTATTCCTCTTCTCTGCCAAGAGAACATCTTGAAGTATCATTTGTAGGGCAGGTTTGAAAGAGGCAAATTCTTTCAACTTTTCTTTACTGTAGAAGAATTCTATTTCATTTTCAAAGACAAAAGAAAGCTTTGCTGGATGTGTTATCCTGGGCCGACAATTTTTTTCTTTTAGAATCTGGAATATGTCACTCCATTCTCTTCTTGCCTGTAGAGTTTCCTGTGAGAGATCTCCTGTGAGTTTAATTGGCATTCCTTTATATGTCAATTGATTTTTTTCACGTGCACATTTAAGGATCTTTTCCTTATGTTCAATTGAAGAGAGCTTGATGATCATATGTCGTGGTGAAGATCGCTTTTGATCAAGCCTGTTGGGAGTTCTGTGCCCCTCCTGGATCTTTTTTCCCAATTCTTTCTCTGGATTAGGGAAATTTTCCTTTATTACTTCATTAAATATATTTGCAAACTCAGCTTCTCTTTCTGCACCTTCTGGGACTCCCAGAACTCTTAGATTTGGCCTCTTAATAGTGTCTTTCAATTCTTGAATACTTTTTTTGGCCTGATCCAGCTCTGCTTCCAGCTTTTTGTTTGCTTCCCCCTGGTGACAGGAAATACCTTCCAATTCTGAGATTCTTTCTTCTGCTTGCTTCATTCTATTTTGGAGACTCTCCACTGTACTCTTAATATGCTCTCCTGTGTTCTTAATTTCTGATATACCAGCCTTGATTTGCCTTATTGCTTCCTTAAATTCTTTGAACTCTTGCATGAGCTTCTCATTGTTGATCAGAATCTTTAAAATGAATCTTATGGATTCTGTGTCCCCCATTTTCTCGATGTCTTCCTCAGTTAACTCTGAGGGTGGCACAGGGTTTTGCTCCTTTGCAGGGGAGTTTTCAGTATTATTCATTGTACCTTTGTCTCTTCTTTTGCTCTTGGTCATTGTACTTCTGGTTAGCAGAGTCTTCTCCTTGGGGCAGGTTTCTAAGCTGTGTCACCCACAGGTCTACAATGTGATTTTACTTATTGCGGTTGGTACACAACTTTTTGCTTGCAGCTACTTGTGCCACAACCTCCAACGAGTTCCAGCTCTGGGTTCTTATGTCAGATTTCCACCGTGGTCTCCACAGCCCCAGCTCTTGGCTCACCACTCTCTACCTCCTGTGATACCATGCTGAGGCTGCACCGTTGTCTCTGCAACCTTTCTCCCACTTCCGGTTGGAGCAGGTCCCAGGATTAGACAGACACCAGGTGTCCTATACAATTAGGTTGTTGGTGGCGCTGATCTTGTCGGAACCTGTTGGACTTTAGGTTTAGGTGCCACATGGACCTATTTTGACCCGTACGATGCCACAGTCAGTATTATTTTCCTGCGGGACCAGTGCGATCCACAGACCTTAGCAAGTTCTCGCGAACTTAGCACATGTGCAGTTCACTGTTGTCCCCTGCAGTCCTAAAGCTATTGCCACAGTGCCCAAAATGGTGCCTGACGTACCACCACTACAGTTCTTGATTTGCTGGCCGTCAGATCCGAGGGCTATCCAGACCTGCCCCGGGTGGAACCCGTAGAATGCCACAGGTGGAACCTGTAGAATGCCACTTCGTTGCAGTTCACTGAGTCAGAAATGAGCTCACTCCCAGTTCAGTGCATGCTCTGTCCTTTACCTTGCCCTTTCCTCCTTATGCAAAATGGCACCCAATTCAGCTCTAGGGGGCTGACTGGGCTATGAAATCCACTCTGTTCTTATACTGTCCATCTGGGATCTGCTGCTCTGTCTCTGCTCCTGGTCAAATCAAACGGACCAGCAGAACGGACAGTTCTTTGTCTGGGTTCACCTCCCAAGCTCCCAGTGAAAGTCTCCTCCCACCTGGTTGCTGGTGGAGTTCTGGCTGTTGGTGGAGTTCAGATCGCCATTCGCTGAATGCCACTGGAGTATCAGTCACTGCAACACCACATTGCTGTGCCCACTGCTTTCCTGTGTTGGTCAGTCTCCAGGTACCCCTCTGCTGTTGTTCTGTCCTTTCCTATTTCCTGAAATATGTCCTCTCTGCCTCATCCTGATTAAATGTTTTTCTGTCCGTTTAAACATGTCCTTACCCTGTTCCGCCATCTTGACTCTCCCAAGCCCTCTATTCTTAATCAACAGGAAGCAACTATAGAAAATGTCATGAATCTGTACCTTTCAGGAACCCTTAGATTAAGAGTTAAAAAACTCTGAAGGGGGAATGAAGTGGGATAGGTAGATAGCTAGTTTAGGGTCATGAGCTGGTAGCCACATACCCTTATTTGCAAATTCTACCCACCCATGTATGAATGACCCCTCCCTAGGACATACTTCCCCTCACAGGGGACATGCTGTGGTATCATGAGATCATGCTCCTTCCCATAATCATATGAAGACTGGCAACGCAAAAGGGCAATCTCTCTCTTTCTGCTGACAAAGAACCTTTATTAAGACAAAGGAAGGGTAAAATGAATGTGTGGTCAGGTAATCTACAGATCTCACCATATTCTGCATTACTCAGACATAAACAGACTTAAAGAAATTGGAAAGGCCTATTAAAAGTCTCATTTAAGACCCTAGTTCGCTGCAAGACCCATTGGTTCCAGTGGAAGACAGGGATGGAAACAGAACCAACCCAGCAATTGCAACCACCAGCTGATTGGGGCAATGGACTGTGCCAGGCCCTGTGCTTGCTAGTACGTACAAGAATCTGGTCTGGGAACACGTCAGACAAAGTTTCTTTAGGGATCTCCCCAATCGAACTGCCGGACTCAGAACCCTAACCATGAAAAGACAAAAGACAGAACAAGTCAGTCAACTACCTCAGCCATATGTTGGCAGTAAAAATCTGGGCAAATGGAGACTCTAAGATGGACTATGTCAATCAGTGGATTCTTCAGCGACCTCATTGTGCTTGGAGTGGCGAGATTGGCAGCAATTCATAACTGTTGAACTATCAAACCACTTGAGCAAGTATCTCAGAGCATGCCCCACATCAAGGATCTGGGATGGGTGGGAATACTGGGTGGGGCTTCTCCCTCAATATCCCCTTTGCCCCAGATACATGACAAAAACAATGTGGAAATAATAATCTTACCCATCTTCCTATAGCCCTTGAACCTTTTGCCCTAATCAACTATATAAAGAATGTCAAAAATAAAGAAAAAAATATGAGAAAAAGAGAAACTAAAAAAAGACCCCAGTTTGGGATAGCACTTTGCAGGATTGGGGTATATGTGCTGGCTAACAGATGATTCTTTAGGAATTAGACCACAAAGATCCAAGAAGCAAGAGGCAAAAGTAGGATTGGCCTCTTACACCACCATACTTGGCAGTCTACTTGCATACTTCATGTTCCTTGTAGACTTTCCCCTGATTCCCACTGGTGAGAGAGATAATACTTCCACTAGGCAACACTGTCGTTACAGTGTTCTTACTGATATTACTGGACTTGAAGCTACACTTACTACCTGGACCCTTCAGGATTCCATGCCAGTAGACCTCCAAGCAAAGATACCTGACATAGGATGACAGTTGACTCTGATTTCCATGAAGAGGTAGAGTTGCTTCTATACAATGGGAGGAGTGCTTCTATGTCCAGTAATAATGATGAACAAGCAAACTACAGCATCCACTGCCCAACAAGAGCAAAGCAGCTGAGACCCAGACCACTTGGAGATTTGAAGGACCGGGTCTCTACACCAGGTGGCCAACCCACATCAATGAAAATGCTGGCTGATGGAAAGGCAAAATATATAACGGAGTTGAGAGAGGATGATAATAGTAGTTTCAGTTTTAGGACCAAGTATACCAAAAGTAAACTTTGGTAATTGTGGTAATGTTCTTTAAAAATAACTTTTGTTTTCTTTATTTGAAAGATGGAGTTACAGAGAGAGAGAGACAAAAAGAGATCTTCTATCTATTAATTAACCCCCAAATTACCAGGACTGCAATTCCCAGGAGCCTGGAATTCCTTTTGGGAGGAAGGGCCCGAGCACTCTGGCCATCTGCTGCTGCTTTCCAAGGAGCATTCATAGGGTGCGGGATTCATAAGTGGGACAGTCAAACCTGTTCCAGCACCCACATTATCAGCTCCCTAGTTAAACCATTTTAAAGTGAGCAACTTAATGGCATTCAGTATATTCACTATGTTGTGCAACTACTTCTGTGTAGTTAACAAAACATTTTCATCACTGCATTACAAAGTCCCATTAATCTGTTGTGCTTACTCCCTCCTTCTCCCAGCCTATCCATCAACAAATGGATAAGCAAACATGGTCCATCCATAACTCAGAATGTGTCCAACCACAAAAAGGACTCGAGGGCAGGAGGTACATGAAGCAATGATGAAGACACCTGAAACCAGTATGCTCAGAAGAAGCTAAAACACAAGGGGGTCCAGAGCAGCAGGATTCCATTTATGTGAAGTATTCACAGTTGGTAAATCTACAAAAGCAGGAAACCCACTACACGTTGGTTTCCGACACATCCCAGAACAAAAATACAGCTTCTAAATTGTTGTCCAGTGTTGGATGTGCCTCTGGTCAAGTTCCTGAGAAGTAAGTTTCCCAGGGAGCTGCTTGGAAAGGAAGCTCAGGACCACCACAGGATGAAGGCGGCAGAGGGACAGAATGAGTCAAGGATGGGGATGGCAGGAAAAGCTGCTGTAGGGTGGATGAGGTGGATTTGCTTAGGATGCCAGTATGCTATATTGTAACACTGGTTGTTGCATGTGTCAAATGCCTCTTCAATTCTTTTCAAGTGAACACAAGTTAATCCAGTTCAGAAATGATCCCTCATCATTGAGATTCCACAGCAATAAAAATTGTATGAAGACATTTTTTAATCTAATTTTTTTGCCATATTTGAATTCAATCACCAGACATGGTATTTCAGTGCTATTGATTGCAGTATGTTGCTCTGCGTTCTCTGCAAGTCCCCTCTCTTATCTCCTGTCTCTGCATACTCATGGCTGGACGCTGAGATTCCTTGTGCTAATATTCTTGTATCAAGCTCTTATAGACAATGTGACTGACTTTTCATGCTGAGCACTCTAGAGCTGATTTGATGGTGTAAAAGACAGGTCTGGGTGACACAAGGAGTAGGTTGTTTTGGATCCCTCCTAAACACTACTTCCTAGCCTATGGGCCACACCTCCAGCCAGTTTCACACAGGTGTCAACCAGGTATTTTACGTGCAATATGAAAGGGCTTTGCCTCTAGTACCATGTCTAGTGCTATCTGACTTTCCCATTTATTCAGCCTACAAGATAGGGAAATTGAAGCATCATGTGATAATTCTTAGATTATAAGGCTCAGATTAATGGGAAATAGGATCCAATGGATAAATTCCTTCTGTAAAAAGACTTCTCTGGATGTATTTCATGAGGTTTATCAGAAAGTCCCCTGGTTTGAGTGCCAGTCACTTATAGCAGTGGCCAACTTACTCACACATCCTTTCTTCCCTGTTTTCTTCCCCTGTTCTTCATTTCTTCTGAAGATTATATTCCCAGCAATCTGTCCACCCAAAGTCTTTATTCAGGTTTTGCTTTTAAATAAACCCAGGACAAGATGCCTGCTTAGTGGTGTCTGGAATATCAGGGATAGTTTTCTCTTTTCCTTCAGGATTTCAAGGTGACCCTCACTGGGACTACAAGAATTACTTCCTGGTTTAAGAGCGTTTAACCTCAAATTCAGCCATTGCTATGAAATCTTTACTTTTTATTATTCATTTTTGTGAGGCAGAGAGGTAAGAAAAAAAGGAGAAAGAGGCAAAGAGCAAGAGAAACCTCCCTTCCACTGCATCACTCCCAAACACCCCTCAACAGCCTGAGCTGGACGCAGGGAGAGCGCAGCCAGGAATTCAGCCTGGGCCTCCTAGTTGGGTGGTAAGGATACACATACACAAGTTATCATCAGCTGTCTCCCAGGGCCTGTATTAACAGGAGACTGGAATCCAGAGGGGAACAGGATTCAAACCCAGGCACTCCATGTAAGACATATTGAAAGCAGGATCTGAACTTGCTTTGCCAAATGCTTACCCCTGCTATAGCTTCTTGTTAAAGTGTAAGCCTATGCTAAAGCCAGCCATAGATTACAGTCTCATGGAGTTTTGTATAAGGAAATGGAAAGGATGAGGACAATAGGAAATAGAGGAGAAAGAACAAAAGATATCATGATGGTAGAGAAGCCTAGATCCGTGATCGTGGGAAAGCTGCCCACCCAGATCCAGGATACTGTCTGTTTCAGGGGAAATTGTCCCTGGTCTGCTTCACCTTAAAGTCTCTAACAGGTTTAAATTCCCGGGAGTTTGAAGGGGTTGTGTTAAGAAATGTGGATCCAAGATTACAGGTTGTGAAGTTTTGCTGCAGAGAAGAACTTAGCATGTTCCATTCCATTGGAGTTCTGGTGCAATGTGTTTCTGGCATTGTTGCAGATTGTGAAAGGTCTGGTTGTTATCAGTTGATGGGTCATGAAGGGTTCCATTTCTCTGAGGAAATAGGCTTTGGCATCAGGCATGCTCAGAAACCTGTATTGCCAGAGTCCTTTCCAAGAATTTTCCCTGAGGAGAAAGCCATTTGGATTTTCAGTTGCTCAGCAGAGTAAACAAGTAACTATCTATGAATGACAAGACTTAAAATTATCCTGATTAAAGACCTGATGACAATTCATTACAATAATGACACAGTTGACAACAAAGTTCCGTTATTCTTGTCACTTAACAGCAGATTAACTGTAATAACTAGAATCATGACTTCTGGTGTTATATCAAGACTATCAAATTTCTTTTTTAAGATTTATTTTATTTTTATTGGAAAGGAATATTTACAGAGAGGAGAGACACAGAAAAATCTTTCATCCCCTGGTTCACTCCCCAAATGGCCGCAATGGCCGAGCTGAACTAATTCAAAGCCAGGAGCCAAGAGCCTTTTCCGGGTCTCCTATGTGGATGCAGGGTCCCAAGGCTTTGGGACTTCCTCTATTGCTTTCCCAGGCCACAAGCAGAGAACTGGAAGGGCAAATGGAGCATCCGGGACACCAACCAGCGCCCACAGGGGATCCCAGTGCTTACAGACAGAGAATTAGCCAACTGAGTCATAGTGTCAGGCCCAGGAGTAGTAGATTCTAATGCATTTTAAACAATATTAACAAACAAACAAAACAAATATAACTATAATAAGGTTTAGCAATACATATTATTTGGTGACGTATTAGCTTTTCTCACAGCATCAAAATACCTATAGGGCTCAGCGGCATGGCCTAGCGGCTATAGTCCTCGCCTTGAACACACCGGGATCCCATACGGGCGCCGGTTCTAATCCCGGCAGCTCCACTTCCCATCCAGCTCCCTGCTTGTGGCCTGGGAAAGCAGTTGAGGACGGCCCAAAGCTTTGGGACCCTGCACCTGTGTGGGAGACCCGGAAGAGGTTCCAGGTTCCCGGCTTCAGATTGGCGCAGCACCGGCCGTTGCGCTCACTTGGGGAGTGAATCATCGGATGGAAGATATTCCTATCTTTCCTCCTCTCTGTATATCTGACTTTGTAATAAAAAATAAATAAATCTTAATAAAAAATACCTATAGCAAGCTACATATGAAGAAAAGAAGTATACTGGGGCTCAGGATTGGAGGCTCAAAGTCTGAGATCAAGTGGACCTCATTGGTGCAAAATCTGGTGAATCCAAGGGATGGCAAAGGTGTGTGTGTGTGCAGAGGGGCAATTCCATGGCCAATCAGGAAGCAGAGAGTGTCTAGCACCAATGTCACTCCATAACCAACCCTTGTGTGAGAACAATCTTCCTAGGGCATAGTCTTGATGATCTAGGTACTGGGTGCTAGGTCCACCTCCTAAATACCGTAACTGAATTAAATTTACTCCTTCTTAGTATCATCAGCTTATGACTTAAATTTAACTGTGCATAAGTTTGGGAATCATATCCTATTCAAGGCCATAGCACAAGGCTTCATATCAAACTTATCAGATAAGCTTAGATCTTTTAATATCAGACTTTTTATAAGGAAAGAGATCATTCTGAGATGTTCCAATGCCCAAATTTAATTTAATTCAAGAGTAAGAAAAGTTTTACATTATCATTTGACTTTGAGGATTTCATCAAACATTCGATCGAAACAGAATCACAACTCGTTGTGTACAATAGCTATCCATTTAATCAAAGTGGCATTTAAAAGACTTCAAAAACAAATGCCAAAAGTTACATTTCTGTAGAAAATAAAGTAAACAAAAATTCTCTGGTTCTACCATTGTGGTGCAGTTGGTTAAGCTGCTGCTTGTAATGCTGGCATCCTATACGGACATCAGTTTGAGTCCCTGTTGCCCCACCTTTGATCCGGATCCCTGTTACTGTGCCTGAGAAGGCAGCAGGCTGTGGTCACCGCCACCCATTTGGGAGACCTGGATAAAGTTCTATACTTCCAGCTTTGGCGCAGTCCAGCCCTGGCTGTTGCAACCACCTAGGGAGTGCACCAGCAGGTGGAAGATCTCTTTCTCTCTCTCTCTTCTTCCCTTTAAAATAAATACATAAATATGTTTAATAAAAGTAAAAGAAAAAATTCACAATTTCCTGTTTACAGTCTTTGTACTGTGAGAAACAGTCAAGTTTTTTCTCCTTATTGATTGTTAATTTTTTTAAAAAAGATTAATTATTTGAAAGTCAATGTTGAGAGACAGAGGGAAAGAGATGCACCTTCCATCCACTGGTTCACTCTGCAGATGGTCACAATGGCCAGACTAGAATCAGAAGCCAAGAGCTTCAGCTGGGTCTCCCACATGGGTGATGGGGGACCATGTACCTGGGCTATTTTCTGCTGCTGCTTCAGGCCAAGAGCAGGGAACCAGAGAGAGACTCGCAGAGCTGAGCCACTCGAGCATGTTAGGCTGAGTGGTGGGAAAGCTTTTGGTTCTTCAGAAGAACTGACTTGACTTGCCCGTTGTAACAACTTGTTCTTATTTGATTTCATGTTCCATAGAGGTAGAAACTTTCTGTCCTGCATATACAGGAAGAGAAAAAGCATCCCTTGTTACTGCTAGGCTTCTTATGAGCCTACAGGGGAGTGGTTATCTGACACCAGCCCCAGGTCCTAGGTTGGGGAACTACAACCTGGGGAAGGAGTCCTTTGAGTGACAGACAGGCATTTAGGATTACACAGAGTAGGAAAAGTGTGGTTTGTAACTCATGACCCTAAACTGCTACCTATCTATCCTAATTCAATCTACGTTATTGTTGCCTGTGTCCCCTCCATAACCCAAAGGCTGATCACCTGAGCCTTCCAGGAACCCTGCCCTTATCAGAATTGCTGTTGATCCCACTGATAGCTTTTGGTATTGGTAAGTGGCTCAGTTGACTTAGGATGCCTCAGGATCTGCAATCACAAAGACCAGAGCTCATGGGTGTGTGCCCTAATCTCAGCATAAGCCGAGGTGCATGCTGGGCCACCTCCTTTGCAGATGCTTGTACAAGGAAGAGGAACATTGCATATGCACACAAAAGAGAAGTCTGCCTACTCCAGGGAACTACCTACTCCAGAGAATTAATCAAAGACCTCTTCAAAAAGCAAAAGGATAAGTAAAGTCTGTGCTTACATATTATCAAGGCTACCACACTTGAAGGCAGACATATTTTACCTGCTTCTTCCTTTGATACTCTTTGGAAACTGCTATTACCAGGAAAAATCTTTAATGAGTGCTTCTAATGTAGCATCAGAAGATCTCTCTATGTCACAAGAAACTAGTTTTTAAAAACCTGATTACTGCTTTAGAAGCTTGGCCTATACTTCAGGCCAACTTCTACATCAAGTATCCAAGTCTGTAGACACTACATCTAAAGTAGTCAAGGACAGTCAACAAGCATTAGAATATACTTACAGTACAAGAAGGAGCCTGTGCACTGATTAATGAAATCTGTCACCTCTACTCTAAAGGTAGTATGCTTACTGGAAGAGACATTATACACGCAGGTTAAATGGTTTCACAATCTATACAAGGGCAATCTGTCATATTATCCCCAGTGTTGAGGAGATAATAAAATATTACCTTTCCTTTTTTTTTAAAGATTTATTCATTTTTTATTACAGCCAGATATACAGAGAGGAGGAGAGACAGAGAGGAAGATCTTCCGTCCGATGATTCACTCCCCAAGTGAGCCGCAACGGCCAGTGCGCGCCGATCCGAAGCCAGGAACCTGGAACCTCTTCCGAGTCTCCCACGCAGGAGCAGGGTCCCAATGCATTGGGCCGTCCTCGACTGCTTTCCCAGGCCACAAGCAGGGAGCTGGATGGGAAGTGGAGCTGCCGGGATTAGAACCGGCGCCCATATGGGATCCCGGTGTGTTCAAGGCGAGGACTTTAGCTGCTAGGCCACGCCGCCGGGCCCTTACCTTTCCTTTTTTAAGAGAATTCTACTTGCAATTTGTTTCTTTCCGATGTCACTTATTCTGTCTGATAAATTTGTCTTAGAATTCAACAACTTCTCAAAATAATTAGAACCATGTTGGGGACACAGCCATTGGTACTGACTAGAAATTCTCTGGCAAGGCTTATGTCCCTAATCAACAGAAAGTAGTTACAGAAGATGAGATGAGGGGCAAACACCATGGCATAGTAGGCTAAGCTTTTGCTTGCAGTGCTAGTATTCCATATGGGCACTGGTTCATGTCTCAGCTGCTCCACTTCTTATCCAGCTTTCTGTTTATGGCCTGGGAAAGAAGCAGAGGATGGCTCAAGATCTTGGGCCCCCACACTCACTTAGGAAACCAGGAAGAAGCTCCTGACTTCTAGCTTCATATTGGCTTAACTCCTGTCACTGCAATCATTTGGGGGAGTGAACCAATGGATAACAGACCTCTCCCAGAGAAAAAAATTTTCTTTTTCTCTGTATCTCTACTTTTTCAAATTAAAAAAAATTTAAAGGAATATGTGATGAATCTGCATCCTTAAACAACTCTTCAGAGTAAGGGTCAGAAATCTCTGCAGGGGAAATGAAATGGAATGGATAACTATCTAGCTTAGGATCACAAATGAGACACCACACCTCCTCCACTCTGTGTATTCCTATTTGTCTATCTGTGAATCAAATGACCACTTCCCTGGGTGTACTTCCCCTCACCTGGGACCTGGGGGTGGTATCAGGTAGCCACTCACCTCTCCAGGCTCATATGAAGCCTGGCAATGGGGAGGGGTGCTCTCTCTTCCCACAGAGCTGGCATACAAGGTTTCTACTGTCTATGGAACATGGAACCAAGCCAGAATAAATTGTAGTAACAGGACAAACTGGTTCTTCTATAGTTCCAGAATGTATCTCACCAGACTAAATAAAAACTAACCCAATGTCTCAGCTCTACAAGGGCCCAGCATGGTAGCCTAGTGGCTAAAATCCTTGCCTTACACGCACAGGGATTCCATATGCAACCTAATCCCAGCTCTAATCCTGGAGGCCCTGCTTCCTATCCAGCTCCCTGCTTGTGGCCTGGGAAAGCAGTGGGGGGTGGCCCAAAGCCTTGGGGCTCTGCACCCACGTGGGAGACTCAGAAGACGTTCCTGGCTCCTGGCTCCTGGCTTTGGATTGGCTCAGCTCCAGCTGTTGCAGTCACTTGGGGATTGAATCATCGGACAGAAGATCTTCCTCTCTGTCAATCTGACTTTACAATAAAAATAAATAAATCTTAGAAAAAATACCATTGAGATCATCACATTGTTTTCTGGTCATCAAAAAGTAGTTGGCTAATAGTAATATGGCTATCAAAGTTTGTGCCACATCAATTCCTATAATCTGACTCCCCCAAGCAGTTCAATAAAAGGCTGAGGCAGCAAGACTTCCAGATCCTCCTCCCTTCCTCCTCCTCCTAATCAGAAAAAGGAGCTTCTCTCTGGCCACCAGGTTTTATAATATTACCTTGTGTTACCCTTTTCCTATTTCTTAATTGCATACCACCTCCCTCTCCAAACCTGTTCATTGCTGCACAAGTCCCAATATAAACAATTTACTCCTGAACAACTAATGGATTCAAGGAAGAAATTACAAATGAAATTTTAAAATGTTCTTGAGTTGATAAAAAAATGGAAACACAACATACTAAAGCTTAAGAAGGAAGTTGACAGCAATCAGTGTCTACCTCAACAAAGCAGAAAATTTTCAGGGCCAGGTACAGTGGCTAGCTAGGCTAATCCTCCCCCTTTCAGCCCTGGGATCCCATATGGGTGCCAGTTCATGTCCCGGCTGCTCCACTTCCCATCCAGCTGTCTGCTTATGGCCTGGGAAAACAGTAGCAAACAGTCCAAAATATTGGGACCCTGCACCTGCATGGAAAAGCCAGAAGAGGTTCTTAGCTTTGGATTGGCTGAGCTCTGACCATTGTGGTCACTTAGGAAGTGAACCGGAGAATGGAAGATCTTTCTCTCTGTGTCTGCTTCTCTGTATAGATCTGGCTGTCCAATAAAAATAAATAAATCTTTTAAGACATTTTTAAAGAAAAGTTTAAACAACTTATCACTGCACCTTAAGGCACTAGAAAAATAAGAACATGTCACACTCAAAATTAGTAGAATGAAAGAAACAATAAAACTGTGAGCACAGATAAATAAAGGTTTTTTTAATGCAAAAAAAATCAGTCACATTAAAATCACACCCTATTAAATGATAAAGTTGATAAATGCTTAATTGGACTTAAAAAGTAGAGAATGTTCGAATGCATGAAGTCAGAGATAAAAGGGGAAACTTTGTTACTGATACCAGAGAAATAAAAAGGATCGCTAGAGATTGGCATAAACAATTTTACAGCAACAAATTCTAACAACTAGAAGAGCTAACAAATTTCGAGACACGTGCACTTTACTGAGATTTGATTGTGAAGAAAGAGACTACCTAAACAGAACAGTAACCAGTAATGAGACGAATCAGTTGTCAAACATTTGCCATCAAAGAAAGACCCAGGATCAAAGCGCCTCATTACTGAACTAAATATTTAAGTAGGAATTAACATCAAATCTTCTGAAAGTATATATAAAAAAAAAAAAAACAGAAGAGGACGTTTTTTCCAAATTTGTTCTACGAGGCCAATCTTTTAGCCAAAACTGAACAAGGACAAATCAAGAAAAAGAAAAAGAGAGAGGAAAGGAAGAAAAGAAGGAAATAATGAAGGAAGGAAAGAAGGGAGGAAAGGAAAGGAGGGAAGGAGGGAGGAAGAGAGGGAGCAAAAGAGGGAGGGAAGGGGAGGGTAGAGGAGCAGAGGAAAAGGGAGGAGAGGGGAGGAGAGGGGAGGAGAGGAGAGCCAAGGGGAGAGGGGAGGCAAGGTCACTTGGAAGGACTCCTTACACTAGCCTTATACTAGTCTCGAAGTCCTCTCTGTAATTCTTAGTGAATCCACTTCAATCCTGGCCCTATCACATCACTGAGATGTCTCTGAACAACATCGCCAGTGACTTCTATATTGTACAGTCCATCAGTTTCCAGTCCTTACTAGGCCCATCAACAGTATCAGTACAGTTGATCACCTCTCTTCTTAGAAACCTACTCCACCAACACAACCACACCCTCCCTTTTTCTGCCAACCCCTGGTTGCTCCTGCTCAGCCTCCTTGTTTACTTCTTCATCCTAAAGTACTCCTAGGCAACTTTTCATTTCTCACTCTGTACAAATTTCTTTGCTAATCTCACCTAATATCATGGTTCTTAAATATCTTTTTATGCGGGCCCGGCGGCGTGGCCTAGCGGCTATAGTCCTCGCCTTGAACGCACCGGGATCCCATATGGGCGCCGGTTCTGATCCCGGCAGCTCCACTTCCCATCCAGCTCCCTGCTTGTGGCCTGGGAAAGCAGTCGAGGACGGCCCAAAGCTTTGGGACCCTGCACCCGCGTGGGAGACCCGGAAGAGGTTCCTGGTCCCGGCATCGGATTGGCGCGCATCGGCCCATTGCGGCTCACTTGGGGAGTGAAACATCGGATGGAAGATCTTCCTCTCTGTCTCTCCTCCTCTCTGTATATTCGGCTTTCCAATAACAATAAAATCTTTTTTAAAAAAAAATCTTTTTATGTAGCCAATTTCCTGACATATATATCAATTCTTGAACTCTCCCTTATGATCAATTATCCAAAGAAAAATTTCTGCTTCTGTCTTCCCAAATGTGCCCAGCCTTCAGTCAACAGATAATGACAATTCTGTTTTTCTATAACTAAGGAGTAAAACCATGGGCCTTGATGCTTTCTTTTCTTTTACTCTTAAATCCTACCAATTAGAACATTCTGGAGGCCAACACAGTAGCACAACAGACTGATCCTCCACCCTGTGGTGCCTGCATCCCATATGGGCACTGGATCATGTCCTGGTTGTTCCACTTCTCATCCAGCTCCTTGCCTATGACCTGGGAAAGCAGCAGAGGATGGCTCAAAGCCTTGGGCCCTGCACCCACGTGGGAGACTAGGAAAAAGCTCTTGGCTTCAGATGAACTCAGCACTGACTGTCACAGTCATTTTGAGGTGTGAACCAACAAATGGAACACCTTCTCTTTTTCCATCTCTCCTCTCTCTCTCTCTGTAAAATCTGTCTTGCAAATAAAACAAATAAATAAAACTAATATAAAAAAGAATATTCTGGTTTTGCTATTTCTTGTGAACATATTCAGAATCTCAGCACCTTCACTATCCTGCTACAAGCCACCATCATTTCTCACCTAGGTGATTGCCATAGTCACCCAACTAGTCTTTTTGCTTCCATCTTTGCCCCTCCCAAACCTCTTAACCAATCCAGCCAGAGGGATCCTTTCAAAATTCAAGTCAAGTCAAACCAGTCCTCTGCTCAAAATCCCCCAGTGCTTCCAGAGTGAGACATAAAGTCAGAGCATTAAGAATCCCAGCCCCAGACCAGGCTGAATCAGTTCATGTCATCCACTGGCAAATCCGAACACCAGAACAGAGTGTGGGATGAGCCGGATTTGGTCGCGACAAAACCAGTACACATTATAGAATGCCAGGGCGAGGTTGCCTGTACTGGATTTGACTGCAGCACCCAACCAGCACACATGAGATCCAGGAAGGGAGGGGCAGAGCTGGAAGGGGGATTAAGGGGCTGGTCTCCTTGCCGGACAGCTACTCCTACTGGAGAGCGTGAGCTGGGATGGGGACAGAGCATACTAAGCAGGGCTGCAACACCTGTGCACTGCATGTGGACTAGATCAGGGAAAAGCCAGGCCGGGCTGATTATTCCTGCTGGTGCAAGCATAAATTAGAGTGGGTGAGGGATGTTTGGGCTTAGCCGCAGCATCAGCTGGCAGAAGCTGGCACTGGGGACTAATTCTGTCAAGTCAAATCACAGAACCACCTAAAGAGTGCATAAACCGGGACTGAGAGAGATCTGGGAGGGAAAAAGTGGGTTCCCTCTTCTTGGGTCACTACTCCCGCAGGAGGGCATGAAAACTAGGATGGGGGTTGGGGTGGCTAGACAGAGAGGCACTCAACAACATCCGTGAGGGCTGGATGGTTGAGTTGGTTAGACGGAACTAAGCTTTAATACCCATTGGCAAGTACAAGAGCCAAATGGGATGTGGGACAGACTGGTCTACTGCTACATATACTGGCAAATCAGGGTAGGGGGCAGGCCTGATGGGGGTTATTGTGGGTCGCCCCGACTAGGCTGCAGCTCCCACTGGTTGATGTAAGGGCCGAGTATGTGCTGGGCAGAACCAGACTGGACTGCAACACCCATTGGTTCCAGTGCAACTCGGGACTGAAAACAGAACCAACCCAGCAATTGCAACCACCAGATGATCGTGGGGACGGACTGTGCCGGGCCCTGTGCTTGCTAGAACATACAAGAATCTAGTCTGGGAATACCTCAAAGTTTCTTTGGAGATCTCCCCAATCGAACTGCTGGACTCAGAACTCTAACCAAGAAAAGACAGAAGACAGAACAGGTCAATCATTCATCTCAGCTATATGTTGGCACCGAAATATGGGGCAAACGGAGACTTTATGATGGACCATATCAATCAGTGGACGACCTCATCAAGCGAAACTGGCAGCAATTCATAACTGGAGAACTATTAAAACCACTTGAGCAAATATCTCAGAGCATGCCCCACATCCGGGACTTGGGGTGGGCGGGAAACCGGGTGGGGCTTCTCCCTCAATATCCCCCTTTACCTCAGATGCATGATGGAAACAATATGGACATAATAGTATTACCCACTTCCCTATCCCCCTGAACCTTTTTTTTTTTCTATTTCTTTCTTTAACTGTAATTAACTATGTAAAGATTGTCAACAACAATACAATAAAATATATTTAAAAAAAGATATACTTAAAGTTACATTGTATATGTGTATATAGGAGGACATTGTTCAGGGATCCAGGTGGAGGACATGACTCCAAGTGAAATAAACCAGACAGAGCAAGGAAAAAAAAAAGAAGAAGAAGAATCCCAGCCCCCATGGCTTCCAGGGCTTTGCCAACACCTGCTGGCCAGTGCACCGTTTATTCTGTCCTGGGGGTTGTAGCTTTCTGCGTTTGCTGAAGCTACACCAAGAAACAAAGTACATAAGGATTATTACAGACACTGTGATTTCACAAATTATTTTTGAACGAACAGACAAGTAAAAAAGGCTGGTAACTTTTAGAATGTGAAGTCACTGTGACATAAAGAATTTCTTTGGATTGTGTTCTGTGGAAGCTGGCCCCTGACCCGGGGTCCTGGACTGTGTAGGACTATATGGGCTGAGGAATACTTTCTTTTAAATAAACAATAATAAACAATTAAATGGTTCCGGTGGCCCGTAAGGCCTTTCAAATTGTCTTTTTTGGCTTGAATCTCATATTTTATCATATCTACTCCCAGTGTGTGACTTCACTTCAGCCACTTTGGCCTCATCAGTTTCTCAACCCTTCCAGACCTGCTCCTGTCCCAGAATTTCCACAGGAATGCCTTCTCCCAAGCAACGTCTTCTCAAAGAGGCCTTCCTGACAGCCCACATACCCCAACAGCACCCTCTCCCAGCCCCTGATTGTAAAACATTTCCCAGCCACTAACAAACTACATCAAGCATTTAGGATGCTTATTGTTTGTTATTCCCATTGCACCGCAAGCTCTGTGAGAACACATATCTTTGTTTTGCCCTTAGCGGTGCATCCCCAGGATCTGGCATTTGGTCAACTCCAATATTCATACAATGAATGAAGAAAGCAGGTGAGTCTTGGACATTTCTTAATCTCCAGATGTGTCACCAATCTGGGAGTGATGAGCTGCCACACCAGAGCTAACGATTTGGAGGAACTTCCAGCTAGCATGTCCCAAGAAATCCACCAGGGAGTGTGCAGTTATAGCCACAATTGCCACCACAGTGCCACTTTCAGACTAGCACCTGAATTGACACTATTGAAAGGTGTACATTATTTTACCAATGAGGAAGCTACATGTAGAAATGTTGAATAACGTCCAAAAGGTAGCACATGATCAAGGGTAGGCCTGAAATCTGAACCCTGGCTAGTTGGGTCACATGTCCCATACTGTTCAGGTGTTAAGGGAAATCCTGTGATATACTAATTGAGTGATAAGGAAAGAAGACTGGGGCAAACTAAGGTGGAGAAGCCCCAGGAAGGCAGTGAAACAACCCAGAGCCAACGGGCACACTCAGGATAGGGCCAGTGCTCTGGCGTAGCATGGTAAGTCTCCACCTGTGACACTGGCATCTCATACAGGCACTGGTTCAAGTCTTCACTGCTCCACTTCTGATCCAGCTCCCTTCTAATGGACTGGGAAAGCAGAAAAGGATGACTCAGGTCCTTGGGCCCTTGTACCCACATGGGAGACCAAGAGGAGGCTTCTGGCTCCTGGCTTTGCACTGGCCTAGCTCCAGCCCTTGTGGTCATCTGAAGAGTAAACCAGCAGATGGACAAACTCTGTCTTTCTTCTTTCTCTGTAAATCTGCCTTTTAAATGAAAATAAAAAATATTTTGTATGTTTCTATTAAAACAAAAACAAAACAAAGCAAACAAACAAACCAGAAACAATCACTCAGGAATCACTACAAATTTGAGTAAAACTTCCAAAATAAATGGAATCAATATTTAAGAAAACACTCTACTACTGGGTTCCATTGAGATAATAGCAATTGTCTACAACTAATTATTTTCACACAATGCATAAAACTCATAAAAATCCACAAGAAGAGTGATCTAAATCACACACAATCCACATGCACATCCTAACTAGCAAGCAGGGACTCCCCAATTTCAATTGGCACAAAGGGAGATAGAACTTAGGGTAGCCACGCTGATTCTGGAATCCACTCCAGGGAGTCAGCCAAGCTCATGCAGGTGCAGGAGAGCCTGGGGGCCCCCGGCTGGGCACTAACAGGAAGGGTGGTCACCACCTCCCTAAAAGGGTCTTCATTGTGAGGAGTGAACTCTGAACTGAGGTCTGCCCCTCAGGGATCAGATCAACTGCTGGGGACACATGAGGACTGGAAGGACCCTGAGCGACATCTTGGAAGGCATAGCTTAGAAGGGGACATATTAATTAGAGATGGGGAGGTGAAGGGAAGGAAGGATCAAAATGATGGCAAGTTGGAATCTAGAGAAACCAAGGATAATGAATGGGAAGACTCAGCAACACCTTGCTCACAGCAGCACCATCTACTGAAGAGACTGGAATCTGGCTGTTCTCACAACGATGAATCTGCTTGCGGTACTGAGTCCCTTCACCATACTCTCCCAAAGCAGAAATGGCAGGGGACATTGATGAAAAGCCACCAAGTCTGCTCCCCACCCAAACAGTAGAGAAGCAGGGAAGTTGTGACATGTATCTAGCAAAAGTAAACAGGATTCAGTAGGTATGTGAAGACATAAAGGAATTCCAGATTCAAAACTCCAGCATAGCAATGGACAGAGAAAACTTCAGTCGAGTGAGTGTATCTAACTCTGGAAAGAGTGAGGAAAAACTTGACCCATTTCAAAGGCCTGTAATAGCCAAGTCTGGGGCAGGCCAAACTTGGGAGCAAACAGATGGCAGATCTTTCTCTCTGTCCCTCCTCTCTGTAAACCTGCCTTTCCAATAAAAATAAATAAAACACTTTTCAAAAAAAAGAAAAAAAGAAAAAAGTACCTCAGTGATTTTAGGGACAGTGTTTAGCGGTCTAACATGTATCACTGAAGTTTCAGTAAGAAAGGTGAGATATTGCAGCAAGAAAAAATACACGTATGCTGAGATAAAGAGCCTAAAACACTTTTAAATGGTATATATAGGGCCCGGCGGCGTGGCCTAGCGGCTAAAAGTCCTCGCCTTGAAAGCCCCGGGATCCCATATGGGCACCAGTTCTAATCCTGGCAGCTCCACTTCCCATCCAGCTCCCTGCTTGTGGCCTGGGAAAGCAGTCGAGGATGGCCCAAAGCTTTGGGACCCTGCACCCGCGTGGGAGACCCGGAAGAGGTTCCTGGTCCCGGCATCGGATTGGCGCGTACCGGCCCGTTGCGGCTCACTTGGGGAGTGAAACATCGGATGGAAGATCTTCTCTGTCTCTCCTCCTCTCTGTATATCCAGCTTTCCAATAATAATAAAAAATAAAATCTTAAAAAAATAATAAATGGTATATATATACCTCACAGTTCCATGGAATTCAGGGCAGGTGAAATGCATGGCTCTAGATTGGATGCCCCGAACAGGCCACTGTGTCATTGCCATAGCATGAGTACTAAGAACACAAAGCCAAATCTGATTATGAGAAACACCTGCTACTCAAGGCCAACTCTGATTGAGGGCAACCACCTGCATCCCTGTGTCACATACTCTCAAGGACACCAAGTTACCTAGGAAGTGCTCTTTCCAAAAAAAAAAAAAAAAAAAAAAAGTTGATTTATTACAGTCAAATAAATCCAGAGTCTAGAACATTCTATAAAACAGCTAGCCTGAGCTCTTCAAAAAGGTAAACATAGATAATGGTAAAAGGTGGGTTGTTTTAGGCCAAAAAGAGTAAGGAAGCAGAGTCACTAATTATAATAAGATCTTTGATGGATCCTAGATCTACAAAATGTTTACTTTCTTAAGATTTATTTATTTTTATTGGAAAGGCAGGTCAGATTTATGGAGAGAAGGAGAGACAGAAAGATCTTCCGTCCGGGCAGTGGTCAGCATATCCAGGTGCACATGGAGGATATGGCAGTATTGGAGTCTGCAGAGGACACCTGGTGCCACAACACAGGGCAGAGGACAGTATAAATTGATCAACTACCCCAGCCAAGTGTTGGCAGTGAACATCTGGGCAAACGGAGACTCTAAGATGGACTATGTCAGCCAGTGGATTCTGGAGAGATTTCATCGTGCTTGGAGTGGCAAGATAGGAAGTAATTCAGAACTGTTGAACTATCAAAACCTCTTGAGCAGGACTCTCAGAGCATGTCCCACGTCGGGGACCCTGGGGTGGTGTCAGGTGGCTGTCTTCCATCCAAGGGCTCAGAGGTGTTTGGGGGGCTGGGTGTGGCTTCTCCCCTTATCTCCTCCTTCCCCCAGATACAAAAAAAAAAAAAAAGAGAATGTGGAAATAATGATCTCACACACCTTCCTGTAGCCCTTGACCCTTATTACCCTAATCAACTATGTAAAAATAATCAAAAATAAAAATAATTAATAAAAAAAGAAAGATCTTCCATCTGCTGGTTCACTCCCCAAGTGGCCACAATGGCCAGAGCTGAATCAATCCAAAGTCAGGAGCCAGGAGCTTCCCCTGGGTCTCCCATGCGGCTGCAGGGTCCCCAGGCTTTGGGCCGTCCTCTGCTGCTCTCCCAGTCCTTAAATAAGGAGCTGATGGAGCAGCTGGGACATGAACCAGCGACCATATGGGACCCCAGTGCTTACAAGATGAGGATTTAGTCATGAATCCATTGCAACAGACCCCAAAGTATTTATTTTAAATAAGTATGAACACAAGTGGAGAATTTTAAGATGAACTGTATATTAGAAGATATTAGTGAAAGAATTTCAACTGGGAGAGAGTTATGACAACCTCAGGGCTATGCGGACGAAAGTCCTTCTTATGAAAGGGAATTGATGATGAATGTTCAGGGCTGTAAGGGGATGCATGCAGACATCATTTTTCCAATGACTCAGGAAGCAATAAAGAAAGGGAGCAAAGGAGGATAGCATGAATGATGCTGATGAGGAAAGCAACGTGGAGAACTCACTGCACTATTCTCAACTTACACATGAATCTGATCATTGTTAAAAATAGAAAGTCAGGTCAAAAAAAACACAAGAAAATTACCTTGGAGAAAACAAGAATCACTCAGGAACACAAGAAAACTTTAAAATATACATTAAGCATCCTCAGAAAAGGTTGAGCAAAGGTTACAAACATCAAATGAATAGAAAGTAAAAAAGAAGACACCTCTGTAACGAGTGTAGTGCTTTTGGAGGAGAACAGAAGGGCTGGTAGATCAGAAGATCAGTTAAAAATCTGAAACAGAAACTATGAGAGACACAGTAATAGCCGTAGAACATCAGTCCAGGATTCCAATCCTTGAGTATTGGAATTAGGACCCAAAACATGGAATGGGTGGGGAGATTTTCAAAATAAAACCAGAACATTTCCTAAGCTGAAGAACCTTGGATTTGCAGCCAAGATGCCAGAACAAGTGAAAATGATTTAACCAAGTGAAACCTGAATCATCATCAACAAGGATCACATTGATGAGCATGCAGGTAAAGATTCCAGAGATGGGGCTGAGTAAAGCTGCTACCTGCAATGCCAGTCTCTCACATGGACACCGGCTCAAGCCCCAGCTGCTCCACTTCCCATCCAGCTCTCTGCTTATGGCCTGGGAAAGCAGTGGAGAATGGCCCACGTGCTTGAGTCCCTGCAACTACGTGGGAGACCCAGAGGAAGTTCCTGGTTCCTGGGTTTGGACAGTCCAGCTCTGGCTGCTACAGCTATTGGGGGAGTGACAAAAACGTCAGAAGACTGATCTCTCTTCTCTTTCTTTTTCTTTCTTTCCCTCCTTCTGTGTGTCTCTGCCTTTCAAATAGATAAATATGTCTTTAAAAAATAAATGTAAATAAATGAAGATTTCTGGAATATAAACAGACACACTATGTGTTGCTTGTGAAGGAAACACGATCAAGCAGGGTTGTCAACATTTACACCAGGCATGGTTGATGCTAGGACCTCCTCTTCAAGGAGAGCCACTTTCCTTCCAAACCTCCTGCCATGTGTGGCCTCCGGCCTCCAGCTCCATAAGCCACATAAACTTATCGTGATCACTCAGTCAGTCTCAGGCATTTTGTTACAGTAACAGGAAATGGACCAAGATGCTGAGTTACCTGAGAGCAGGAACAGCGACAATTCATCGTTACATCTTTCTCTTCCTTTTCTCTGAAGTCATGCCAAGAGCACGCATCAGTGCTGTTTTGAGTCAACAGTGTTGGATCTCCGTGTCTTTTCTGTCTCATCATTTTCTTCCCTTCTACTTCCTGGCCTTGTCTTCCTGTTCATTTATTCCTTCTGGAGATCCTCCATGAGGGCCTCCATGGGCATGAGGAAGACACAGATCAGGCCCGGATTCCAGAATCTCACGAGAGACTGTGTGCAGGGTCACTGCCCTCCCAGGCAGGGCCATCTTCCTCCCTCTCCAACTTACAGCACAGAACCCAAATGAACCAACTCAATAGTTTGATGCTTTCTGTTCCTAAAAATATATTTTCTTTAAATTTTATTTTTCAAATTTAAGTATCTTTTTTCTGTGTATTTGAAAGGTAGAGAGACAGTGACAGAAAGAGAGAGAGAGATCTTCCTTTCAACAGTTTGCTTCCCAAATGCCAGAAGCAGCTTGACCTGGGCATGGCCAAAGATGTAAACTGCAACTCAATCTAGGTCTTCCATGTGGGTCTCAGAGGCCCAACTCCCTAGCCATCACCTGCTACCTACCTGCTGTTCATTAGCAGGAAACCAGAGTCAGACACAGAGTTAAGACCAAATCAAAGGACCCAGTTCCCAAGCAGGATCTTAAACATTGTATCAAATGTTTTGAGATTCATTTATTTATTTGAAAGGCAGAATGATAGAGAAAAGGAGAGGCAGAGACAAAGAGACAGCTCTTTCATCTGCTGGTTCACTCCACAAATGGCCACAATGACCGTGGTTGAGCAAGGCTCAAGCCAGAAACCTAGAGCTTCTTCTGCTTCTCCCACGTGGAAGGCAAAGAGCCCATCACCTGGGTCATCTTCCATTGTCTTCCTCTTATTAACAGGATGCTGGATTAGAAGTGGAGCAGCCTGGACTCCAACCAGCACCCATGTGGGATGCCAGCTTTACCTGCTGCACCATAATACTGGTCCAGTGCTCCCTATTCTTAAGCCTGAATTAAAGATGACTTAAATTGTATATGGTTTCATTTAAACCTTCATCTAGTTTGCCCAAGGGAACTCCAACTTCCCTTGGGAAGCTGTGCCATGCTGGTAGAATCCAGACACATCCTCTAGCTGCTGTGCCTTCTCTTCCCTGCAAGCCACTCTTGGGAAGAGAGACCCTAGCCTGAAGAGAGGGTCACACCAGCCACCACTCTTCTTCCTCAGGGAGCAGGACGGGTACGGCAGGGAGAGGCACTGTAAACAGGTGCCAGGAAAGTGCCTTCCCCCTGGTGGCCACAGGAAACAGCCGAAGAATCCTCCACATGGGGAATTAAGATGCCACCCACATATAGCCGTGCACACCTACATCCCGAGCCCTGTGGTCAGCAGCACCTTGACAATGAAGCATAGACTTCAGAGCCCTCCCTGAGGCCGAGAGAGCCCTCAGCAACACATTCATCTGAACGCGCAAGTTTGCAAACTTCACAAAAGCTCACTTTTGTATTATTCTTCCTAGTGTCCTCCAAATAATACAACGCTTTAGATCCCACAAAGCTCTCATGTGACCGCGAAGGAGCCGGAGGGTGCACAACTCCATAAATCAGTTCTTTCCCTTCCCCACCCCCACTCCCTGCAGATTGCACAGAAGACTTCAAGAGAACAGGCTGTGCAGAGGTCAAGAAAGTGGGTTCTTGGGACACACAGATCAGGTCTGCACCCCACCTCTGTCACTCACAGGCTCTGCATCCTGGGCATGCTGCCTGATCTTTTTTTTTTTTATTAATTATTTTGCACTATGTTACAGTTTCATAGGCTCTGGGAATCCCCCCCACGCCCCCCCCCCCGGTGGATTCCTCCACCTTGATGCAGTATTACAGTTCAAATTCAATCAAGATTCTTTCCTTGTAAACATATACCAAGTATAAAGCCCAGCTATTTATTGTCCAGATGGGTTGAACAGTTTCTTGGGGAGACCATTTCTGGTCCGTTGTTAGAGCTGGCAGAATATAGTCCCATTCAACCAAGAGTCCAGACATAACATCAACAGCAACTTGCAACATTATGGAATTGACATGGTGGTGAGTAACCAGTGTGTTACAAAAAAAAAGAAAAAAAGAAAAAAAAAAGAAAGTTCTTAACCACAACCTATGATAGCCCATTGACATTTCAGTTTTAGTTTTATATACAGAACCAACTGCTATATACCTTAAAATGGCTATAAGGTACCATTCAGCTGTCTCGTGTCTATTTCATTTTAGTATTTAGCCATTTGTTGTGTTGAAGTATAATTTTGCTGATCTTGGCAGATTTTAGGGTAATCTAGACTGACTTGTAACTCTAACAAGACATTTGTCGACAGTTAAGGTGTTGAACATTTTTTTGTTTGTTTGTTTGTTTGTTTGTTTTTGGGGGGGTTGTGCAGGGAAATCCCCAACACCATGGTGAGGAGTGACTAATCTTTGTATCCCACCCAGCGAGGCATGAGCCAATCCACGCCAGCTCTTTCCTGTCAGATTCCAGGCTCTACTTTTTGTTGTTTGTCTATTTATTTTAGGTTTTTTTAGTTTGTATGATTGTTTGTTTGCTATGAGGGGTTTTCGGAGCGATCCCGATCTTTCTGCGTCTCTTTTCCTTGGTCGTGTAACGGCAACCAGATCGTTCAAGGTAAATGTTCTGTTCAGGGGCTGGCCTGTAGGGGGCGTTCCAGGGATAGCAACCACGGCAGAGATTTGTTCATGCTCACAGACTTCTGAAATTCTTGCACGGAAAAAGGCTGATCTTTTCATTGCATTTGACACCAACTTCTTGCCAGGCCCTCAAAGATACACCCTTACCTTAACTTCAGCACTGTATTAGGATGAACCCAAAAATTATGTTTCCCAACCTACAAAAAGAGCAGCTCACAAAAAGCCCCAGATGGAATAAATGACCAAAATGACACTTGGCAGCTGGAGGGACAGGTTATTGGAAGTGACCTTCAGTTCCTCTCACCCAGAAATAGCCACCGACTTTTGCATGGGGAGGCAGCGGGACACAGCTCGACTCCTGGTTCTCTTCCCGCTGCAGCCTCTCTCTGGCTTAACGGACTCCTGTGAAATGGCCCTTCACTGGCCTCCCTGCTTTGTGTCCTAACCGCCCAGTGTTCAGCAACAGATTCAGCAAACAGCGGCCACTCCCAAACCCGGGCAGGTCCTCTGCCAGCAACACCATCTGAAGCCCTACTCCAGCTGTCAGTCCTTCCAAGAGACGGTGACTGTTCCTGCCCCCCAAGACCCTTGGCTGTCCCCATCCCTGCAACCTAATCCAGAAACTTCTCTTTTTCCAACTTGGCTCTCCCAAAAGCAGAGGAAGGTTGGGTGGAGCAGAGAGCCAGGTCTGGGGTACCCACACTGCAGAGACCACACTGGACGACACAAGGCCCCTGGCCCGAAGTGAACCTTGGGAATCCCAAGTTCACAGATGTCACTCTGGCTACCAGGGCCTGGCCCCACGGTCTGGGGAACAGAATTCTGGAGGCCCACACTCCAGCTGGATATTCAACTGGTATGTGTCAGACCACAGGACACAGCTGACTGCACCTGCCGGAAGACAAGGCTCCCCGGAGGTCAGCAGGAGGCCCTTGTGCAGTCTGAGCCAGCAGAGTTTAAGAAGCAGAGGTCTAAGCAGGGTTAGGAGTGCAGAAGACTCTGTAAGGAGGAAGTGAGAAGAAACAGCTGGGGCAGGGCTCCCCAGGCCGCAAGGCAGACATGACAAAGCTTCTGCCAGCCCCTGGAGATGCATCCAAGGTTTCCCATCAGGGAAGTCTCTCCCTGAGCAGGAACAGCCAGGAATGTGAACCATGTCGCCCTGCTTAGGCGACCCTGGAACAGTGCAACAACAGCTCAAACACTGGCTGGGGCTGGCAACCCAGGACCTGAAGTCTGCTCTGGAAGGACAGACACAGCAGCCCAGTCCATGCCACAAGGTCCACCTCTCTGTCCACAGCCACCATGGCTCTGGGAGCCTCCCCAGGAGACCAAAGGTTAAGGACCTGCAGCTTGGTTGGCACCAGTGTTGTGGCCTCCTCATCGTGGTTAACCTTAGTGCCCTTCATCTGGTCAGGATGCATGGGCACTCCTGTAGGGCGGCCCAAGACCTCATGCTCAAGCCTCTGAGCCCCTGGTCAAGAGCGTGATGCACTCTCCAGACCCTCCTGGAATCAGAATGGGCTACGGATGTACGGTGCATGGATCTCAAACAGCGCCGCCTATTGGCGGCAACAGAATCCGCTCCAATTTTGCAGCCCAAACCACTTGCGCAAGGAGCACCTGAACAAGCTAAAGTCGGCCCTCAGGGTGCTGGCAAAGGCTTTCTCACACAGGCATGGCTGTCTGATGCTCCCCTAGTCCTCTCCATCCCCAATCCTGCTCTCATTTTTTCTGCTGGCCTCTGTCATTCCTCCATAAGGCACCTGCTGCTCTCTGAAGAACCTAGCCCAGCAGCCATCCTGGGGACCAGGAGTGATCCAAGGAGGCATCTGCCAGGGACCAAGCGGCCAGGAAACACCAAGTGGGCAGAATGACTCAGCCAATCAATGCCAGCCTGCATTCTTCAGTGGCCACCCCAATGCCCACACTTAGAGGACACAAACAAAATGACCACAGGGGCAAAGACTTGGGCCACATGTGGACCCAAGAGCATGGATTCACACTTAAGAAGGACAGCCTCACCTACCATGGCTACCTCTGGGGTCCAGTCTTGTTGTGGGCTAAGGAGTTGATTAGCACTCGTTAAGCTGAGCACTACAGGGAATGGGCTTGGGGCTAAAAGCACCTGGTCTAATTGGACTCATCTGTACCCAATATTCTGCTAATGAGAGTGTGGGGAAAAGAGTATAGAAGGAGAGGTGCAAGGGCAATAAAGAGAGACTTCGGAGAGACTTCCACCATTACGGGTCTCCTGTCGGTGCCTCGTCCCCAGATCCTCGCTGTGTCCACATTAGTGGTTCTGATGGCCGGAACACAGTCTGCCAACACAGGGATCACGCCAACCCCAAGGTGGCACAATTAGGGCAGAGAGAGTATATGCTTGGTGTATGAGAGTTTGGTAAAGGAGATGGTTGGGGTGTGGGCTCTGGGTTGGTTGGTTTGCAGAAGAAAAGTATGCTCCCGGGGCAGTGATTCAGCATCACAGGGAACTAGCTAGCCCTGGGAAGGCATTCTCTCCAGGACCAAAGCCTCAAATGGCAGAACAGCAGTAACACAGAAAATCAGAGAAGGCAATGGCCAGGATGAGGGACACAGGAAGTGGCCAATTCCTGCTTTTGCTTAGGGAAGTGTGAGTTGGGCTTCTGTCCCTTCCAAGCTGCAGACCTAGGTACTCATGGACATCTGTTGACTTTGGTGTTCTAACCTCAGCAGTCTGTCCATGCTTAGGCTCTCCATCTGGACAAGGTATGGTGATGGACCTGCAGCCTACAGATGCCACCACGTGACAGCATGAGGATGCTCCCATGAGTGATGGAGATAACGGCTCAGGTGCATGCACCCCTCCATCCACATGGGAGCCCTGACTCCTGGTCACAACTTGCTCCAGCCCTGGCTTGTATAGGCATCCACGGAATTAACTATCAAATGAAAGATCTCATGTGCATATGTCCTTCTTCCTGCCACCCTCCTTCTCACTCTATGTCACTCTGTTTTTCAAATACATATATATTTAAAGAAATACAGTTAAGGACCAGCTTGTGGTGCATCGATTAAACCACTGCCTGCAATGCCAGCATCCCAGTTGCTCCACCTCTAATCCAGCTCCTTGCTAATGAACCTGGAAAAGCAACAGAGGATGGCCCAAGGACTTGGAACCCCTGTATGCACATGGAAGACCACAAATGGGACTCCCAACTTTAGCCCAGCTCAGGCCATTTGGGGATTGAACCAATGGGTAGAAAATCTCTCTCTCTCGGGCCCGGCGGCGTGGCCTAGCAGCTAAAGTCCTAGCCTTGAAAGCCCCGGGATCCCATATGTTTGCCGGTTCTAATCCCGGCAGCTCCACTTCCCATCCAGCTCCCTGCTTGTGGCCTGGGAAAGCAGTCAAGGACGGCCCAATGCATTGGGACCCTGTACCTGCGTGGGAGACCCGGAAGAGGTTCCAGGTTCCTGGCTTTGGATCGGCGCGCATCGGCCCATTGCGGCTCACTTGGGGAGTGAATCATCGGATGGAAGATCTTCCCCTCTGTTTCTCCTCCTCTGTGTATATCTGGCTGTAATAAAAATGAATAAATCTTTAAAAAAAAAAAAAAGAAAATCTCTCTCTCTCTCTCTGTAACTCTGACTTTCAAACAAATTAATCATCTTTAAAAAAAAAGAAAACAGGAAATACCATTAATACAACTGATGATGAATTTTCTTTACAGCAAGGGAGGTAAGGCCATGACCATGGAGCTCACCGGTGTAGCACCTGCCAGCCCCCTCAGGAGCTGCTACCATTGTATATGTGTGCTGAAGGCACAGTGCAAGGGCTTCCTCCGAGCCCCCATCCTACATGGGTAGGCAGCATCTTCCCAGCCACAGGATATCCACTGCCCCAGAAACTTCCATGTGTTCTTGTGCCCTCAGCCAGCAGAAGAGATGAGCATGAGAACAGAGATGAAAGTGGGTGTGGCTCCATTTCCAATTACTCCTAGAGACCACCCTCCATGCAAGGCAGATCTGTACCCCCCTGCCCACATCCCTCAGAGTTAGAGACCTATAATATTCAAATGGGTTCATTGACTCCAAGGGACACAGCAAAGGTCCTCTTAACTGCAGATGGCATCTGTCCTTGAGGCCCTCTGGGCTACCTGAGGTCCTCTGGGCTACCTGAGGTCAGCGCACAGCAGGCGAGATGAGCATTCAGCCCTGGGAGGACCCACGGCTCTGCTCAGCTAACACTACATAGCAAGGGAGAAGGCGACTGTGGAACTGAGGGAGCTGTTTGGGCCTGCTTTGGTACCACAAGCTGGGTGGCTTACAGTCAACATGGGTTTTGTTGTTGTTTTGATTTGGTTTGGTTTGGTTTGGCTTGATTTGGTTTGGTTTGGTTTTATCACAGAGGTTTATCGTTTCACAGTTTTGGGTGCTGTCAGTCTGAGTCAAGGAGTTGCCAATACCTGCCTTGCCCTCGGTTCTGCTGGTGGTCAGCAGTGGCTGCTATTCCTGGACTTGCAGGTGTATCACTCCAACCCTTCCTTGCCTCTGTGTTCACACAGCGTTCTTCCTTCTGTGTGAATGACCACACTTGGCCTTGTCTTCATTTGATTTTATCTGTAAAGTTCTTATTTCTGAAGAAGGCCACATTCACAGGTGCTGAATGGATGTGAGTTTGCAGTGGGACACTCTTCATTCAGCTCAGTACCTGTGGTTGATTGGCATGCCATGGTCAAGGTTGTGCTTTCTACAAGGGCTCAGTTGCACACCAAGAGCTGTTTTCCATCCCAGATGATATGGTCAGAGCCCTATGTCACTGTTCTCTGGTGCTTCACAAAATGCGTCCAACATGCCAGGAGTTGCCAGGAGTGGCCTAAGTGTCAGGCCTCACTTGCACTATAGCTTGCTCCGTGATCTGAGTTCCACTCCAGTCAGCCATCCTTTAGTATTTCTTGTTCTATGGGTCAGAACAACATATCCTAGGTGTTGAGTGTGTTACTTCTGGAGCCCATGGTATCCCATCAGGCACTGAAGTGATATCTTTGTAGTGTAAGGGCAGGTTGGAAACATGTGGGACTGGTGTTGTATCACAGCAAATTATCCTATCCAAGTATAGGCTGGAGTCCTGGCTACTCCTCTTCCCATCCATCTCTCCACTAATAGCCTGGGAAATAATGGAAGATGGCCCAAGTCCTTGGGCCCCTGTTCCTACGTCCTTGGGCTCCTGTACCCACACTAAAGACCTGGTGGAAACCCCCATCTCTTAGCTGCAGCCTGGCCCAGCCCTAGCTGTTGCGGCCATTTGAGGACTGAACCAGTGAGTGAAAGATTCTCTCTCTTTCTCTCTCATTCTCTCTTTGTAGCTATCTTTCAAATAAATACATCAAATCTTCTATTTTTAAAAAAGGTGGACATGTTTGTTTTGTACTCTGGAGGGACCCTCTGACTCCTGGGTCCCTAAGAGTTTCACCCCGGTGTCAGACCCCTAAGTCTCTACAGCGTTTATTTCCCTCCCAGTGGATCACACAGAGCTCACCAAGACCACCAGCCAGCCACCTCTTGTTCTTCTGGCTTGGTCAGCTCAGTGTCATCAACACTGCAGATCACTGCGATGTTTCAATTCTCCAGATGGGCAGCTCTCTTCAGACAATAGTATGACAAGGAGCAAATGAATTCACAGATGGGACAAAACTGCAGATGCATGTTAGCATCCGCTCAGTGCATGTTGCTGCTGATCTTCTTTTCTGATGGAGATGGCTAAGAACCCATTTGCCAAACTGCAGGCAGCACACACTGTACTCAGCATGTTATGAATCCACTCCAGTAAATCGACCCCATCTGAGAAGAAGGCTGTGCTTGGGGTTGGCTTCTTGCTTGGCTGCACAGGAGGCTGCATACACTCTCCAGGACCCACTCGGGTTCTGCCAGGGCCAGGCAGCTGGGTAAGCAGAGATACGAAGGGTGAGCACCACGCTGCACCTCTCGGATTCTTCAGCATGGCACTGGTTGCCATTTCCCCCACCAGGAGGTGACAGACAATGGCTTTTATGTCCTACTCTGGCTGGAGGGGAGTGAGAGTTTCATGGGGCAGTGAAGCTATCCTTCACTCTGATAGCTGTTATCCTATTTGCCAACATTGCAACATGGAGGGGTTTTGTTTTGTTTTGTTTTGTTTTGTCTTGTCTTGTTTTACTAAAAAGGATGCCAATGTCGACCACATAGGCCACCAAATAGGTCTATGAGCAAGATAAACTTGCTGTAGCCTAACTCTGAGGTCAGGATGCCGTATGTCACTGTTGTGACAAAGCCACCATGATAAGGCTCTGGATGTCAACAGCAACTCAGATCGTATGTCCCATGCTCCCTGAAACATTTGAGTAATATCTTTTCCCCAAAATATAATTATCACTAACACGTAGATCCTTTTGGGGTGGGACAAAGGGATGGATGAAGTGGGTACTTGCTGGGGGGCTGTAGAGTTCCACCCACTTCTTCAGTCAATAGGCTCTGAAACTGGCTTGGGTCCAGAAGCTAACACAGGTTCACAACTTTTACAAGGGCTGACTCTCAGCCTCTTACCCACTTGTACATAATGGTCCTCTTCATCTGCCAGTCTGTCCACTAACGATGCTATGTCCTGATAACCATCCCCCAAATGTCCTAAAGGTCCAGCCCCATGATTATCACCCCAACCCCATCATGGCCATTTTATGCCTTGCCTTCAGAACATTAAGGACAGCCACCTGATCTCCACTACGCAAGCGTTGTCATCTCCGTTATTATCAGCAAATCACTTTCTGCACTTGCTTCTCACAGTGTCAGTTGTGTCCTGTCCTGCAGCAGAGCCCCGCCAGGGAGCAGCCTTGGTGAGTGGCGTGTTCCCCAGCCTCACCATGGATTACTGTCCTCTGGTGCACCATCTTATTTATGTCCATCCACAGATATCATCCACCTATAGCAATATATTTTTCCATCTTCTGTGTCCCCTTCAAATGACTGACTCATCTCATAGGCCAACTCATTCCTTTCTACTGGCACCTTCTCCCCAGAGTCTCCACAAATGAGAGGTCCCCAGTGAATTGCAGGACACGACCTTAGCTCACTCAGCACCTAAGGTATTGCCTTCATCGCCAAGGGGTGAGGCAGCAAACTGGTACCTGGCCCCGTGGTGCTGAGGGCTTCCTGGGCCTGCTCTTGGAAACAATGGGTGAGAAGGAGGGATGCATAAAAGTTTACCTGGGGGGCCCGGCAGCATGGCCTAGCAGCTAAAGTCCTCGCCTTGAACACCCTGGGATCCCATATGGACGCCGGTTCTAATCCCGGCAGCTCCACTTCCCATCCAGCTCCCTGTTTGTGGCCTGGGAAAGCAGTCGAGGATGGCCCAATGCCTTGGGACCCTGCACTTCCCTGGGAGACCCAGAAGAGGTTCCTGGTTCCTGGCTTCGGATTGGCGCAGCACCGGCCGTTGCGCTCACTTGGAGAGTGAATCATCGGAAGGAAGATCTTCCTCTCTGCCTCTCCTTCTCTCTGTATATCCGACTTTGCAATAAAAATAAAATAAATCTTTAAAAAAAAAAAAAGTTAACCTGGGGAGTAGAGTGGTGAAGAGACAAGGCGGGAGTCAGGACAGAGCGCTCTGGTGGGAACACCAGCTGTTACGTTCTCTGTGTGCCCGGTGGGGGGCGCCAGAGCCAAAACTGCCCATTGTGAAGTCCAGAGCTGGGAGGAGACAGCCAGGCCCTTGTAACGTCGCCCTGTTCTGATGCAGTAGAAGCCACCCTGATAAGGGCGTGACTTCAGCTGGAAAGTTGAAAGTTGCCCTTGAACCAATCTTCAGCTGGGGCTGGCAGCTCACCACGTACCTGGTGCCTGGGAAGAGAAGCTTTTTCTCTGCTTCTTTTCTCACCTTTCCTTTTCTTTCTTTTTTTTTTCTTTCCCTTTTTTATAGACTTTTATTTTAAGGCACATTTTATAAAGATAGGAGAAAGAGAGATCTTCCATCTGTTGGTTGGCTCTCCAAATAACCATAACAGCCAGGTCTAGGCTAGACCAATATCAGCAGCTTCCTCCAGGTCTCCCACATGGGTACAGGGGTCCAAGCATTTAGACCATGCTACACAGCTTTTCCAATCACACTAGTAGGGAGCTAAGTCTGAAATGGAGCTCCTGGCACTTGAAACAGAGCCTATCTAGGATGTCAATATCACACAGAAGCTTAACCGGCTACACCACGATACCAGCTCCAGTGAGTTTTTGCTCATGGAGGTGTGTAAGAGTCACCTCTCTGATCTGCCATACAGGTGGCAAGACCATGAGCACTGCTCTTGTGACAGCCTGTGCAGATTAGGTCAAGACATAGAAGCTGCTTCTCTGGTTAGTAAATCAGTGCTCATAGAAGTTATCAAGCAAATAAAGTAGGAGGTGGGGCGGGGCGGGGGGCCAAGATGATCAAAAACACGAGAATGTTTTAGAAATATACACTCATCCCTGGGGTTCCACAGAAGATTGGACCCAGAATCCATTGCGGATACCAGATTCTTTGGCTGTTTAACTACCTTATGCAAAATGCATATAAACTTACATACCTCCTCCCAAGGACTCTAACTCAATTCTATATTACTTACAATGTTTAATGGTATATAAATGCTGTGTATGTTGTAGCGTGTTGCTTAGGAGATACTGACAAGAAAGACAAGCCTATATGCCATTAGTACAGGGGCAACACACGTAGGTCTAACTACATGAGCCACACCAACAACCATATGGCATTTTTTAAAATTAAAAGACAGACATTCAGAGAGAGAGTTTGCATCGGCTAGTTTGCTCCCCAAATGCTTGCAAGGGCTAGGGGTGAAACCAAGAGCTGGCATGGCAACCCAGGTGTCCCAGGCAGGTAGCAGGAATCAGTGATCTGAGCCCTGCTGCCTCGCATGACAGGCTTCAGCAGGAGGCTATGGTCAGGAGCCATGGCTGGGAATTAATCCATACACCCTGCTATGACACACAGGTGTCTTAACTGTGAAGCTGATTGTCCACTCCTTACATACCTTTATTTTAAAAAATGATTTTGAATCTGTGCCTGCTTAAATTCACAGACAGAACCTGCAGACACAGAAGCCAATTTTCCAAAGAAGCCTGTAGAATTAAGATGCACATGATGCTGGCAGGGGTAGGGGGTATGGGACTGGTCACTGGGACTTTACCTGCTCAGCTACAGAAGTTCAGATTCCAGCCTGCAGCCCACACAGCCTCTGGGATATAGCTCAGTCAGATGTGAGTATCAGCAGGACCTCTCAGCCAGGAGTATGGAGAACGAGCAGGAGGTGACAAGGTGAAGGAGGGTCAGGAGAGGACCGGTCAGGCTGATGGAACGCAGAGGAAGCCTGGGCAGCCCTGTGGGAGACAGGAGCAGCTGGAGCCAGGGACCCCCTGGCTTGACGGGCTAGGACGCCAGCACCCCTGAGACACTCTGGCTCCTGGCTTCAGGGCCCACTTGATGGTCCCAGAAGAGCCTGACTCTCCCCAGCCTGCTCTTCCCCTGAGCCTACGGTGCCTCCTTAGCTGCAGGGTCTTTGACCTTGTGCAAAAGGCTGGTGCAATGGTTAATGCCCTCCACAGGCCTCCTGTCTCACCTCTCCCTTCCACCCACTACCCTTCCTTGAGCCCCACCCCCACCCCCACTACACCACACTCTCTTCTTGGGATTTCCTACCCCAGGTCTCCCACTTGCATGTATGTAACCCTTCACAGCCTAATTCAAATGCCCTACCTCCTCTCTGAGGTCTGCTCTGACTGCTCCCAGCCCCAGGGTCATGTTTTCTCTCTCTTTCTCTTTCTCTGTCCCTTGATCTCTGCTGGCGTTTCCTGTTGTCTGGACTTGAAGGGTGAGCTTTTAGATGTCAGGAACCCAAGGACAGGAGCTATTCCCTGCAAGGGCCTTGCTGAGAGTCACAGAAGCAGCCAGCATGCAGAGCCTTGGTCCCTGTGGTTAAGAAGGGGCCAAGGTGCCCAGATGCAAGCAAAAAAATAAAAGAAGCAAAAAAGAGAGAGAGAGAATGTGGAAACAATGATCTTACCCACTTTCTTGTAGCCCTTGACCCTTTGTGCCCTAATCAACTATGTAAAGATTATCAAAATAAAATAATAATAATTTTTTTAAAATGAAGGGACCAGGGTAGCTGGTGAGGTTGAACCCTCTGCCCAGACAGGGTCTTGGCATCTCAGTCCTGGAGCTGTCGGTGGCACCCCACCACTGCTGCCCATGCAGCCACATGGTGACCTCACAACTGTGAGTTTCCATGCAAGGAGAAAATCAGGCTGCTGCCCACGGCAAAGCTCTGCAGGGTCCCAGGGAGTGGCTTCCTCTGCTGGGCTCCTACCTGGCCTGTTCCCCCTCTCGCAGTTATCTACCGCAGCCCGTGCTGAGCAGACAGAATGAGCCATGCCCTAGCCATGCAGATCTCACGGACCCTCCCAACTGCCTTCCCAAAGACCCTACCTGTGCCTTTCCGGTGAGTGGGGGGAGTCCAGAGCACCAAAAGACAATCCCCCATGTGTCTCCCCAAAGTGCTCATCAAGATATGGATCATGACTTCCAGGGCTGAGCCAGGCCCCAGACATGCCATCTTCAGAGGATGCCAAGCAGGAGGCATCACACTAGGGCGCCTCTAAAAAGCTTCAGGAACTCCTCAGAAGGGAACGTTGATGGTGGGGGAGAAAACAGTGGCCCAGACATGGGGTATGGAGCCTGTGTGTGTTTCCGTTCTCCTGACAGGAAAGAAAAGGTGCAGAAATTCATGGATAATTGGTGTGGAGACTTGCTCTGTTGATTATCCCAAGTGGGAGCCCCCCAGGCCCGTGACCTCTAGCATGTGTTCTATGCTCTCCTTATCTGTAAGAGATCAAATGGATTGTTGCAAAGCACTATGTGAGTTAACATGCAGGTGCACATAACTCCTTAGAGTCATGCCTTGGCACAGAGTACGCTATTAATGTTTGCATTACTTTTGCTAGGATGATTAGAATAGCAGCAGCATATGCGTGTTAGCAAATCTGATAAAAGGCACCTGCCCTGAAAGGGCTTGAGAATTTCCATTGTCAGATGATAAGGGTGAGATCAATGTGTTAACTCCAGTATGAGGCAGCCCATGGACAAGTAAGCTCTACTTGAGGAGGAGAGTGGTGAGAGAGGCCATTGGGTACCCTGGAAGTGTGTGTTCCTTGTGGTCTTACAATGCAACGGTTTTCTATTTAGAGAAGAAAGTTCTATGGTTGGTAATTTTAATGAAAATTGATTTGTAATTTAAATGAAAAGTATATCTGATTAGGTCATGAGTTGTGAGAATAACTTAAATGAGTTCAGGAAGAGAAGGGATAAAAATAATTGAATGAACACTCTGAGCCTAATTGTGAACATATTGCAAAGGCTTCTATATCTCTATTTGCAAAATAAAACACACTTTCTGACTGTTCTAGAGCTAAAACTCAGATGCACCCAGAGTCATCACTCCCACAGAAGGGGTCTGCCTCGCATGCCAATGAGATTTTGTCAGCATGGTTAATTTTGCATTTGTGTCACTGCATCATGGGTCACTCAGGTATTGTCAGAACCCGGTTTCTGGGGTGTGTTGGAGGGTACTGGGGACGAGACCAATGCTTGCATTAGTGATTGGCTAAGTGAAGCACCAACCCTCTCCAAGGTGGAGGCCTGGGATACAAAAGGGGGGAGCAAGAAAAAGTCTCTCCCAGCCTGCCTGTTGGAGCTGGGACACTGATTTCCTCACTCCCTCAAACTAGACCTGATACCACCAACTCTCTCGTCCCCAGGCCTTCAGACTGGACCCACTGGTCCTCCAGTGCTTAGTCTTAGGGCTCAGACTGCAATGGCATCAGCAGCTTCCTCGGGTCTTCTGCTTACAGATGAAAAGTATGGGACTTCCTAGCCGATGGACATCCATCAGTGGGGACAGGGAGGTCAAAAGCTTCACTGAGATGTGTCTTGTGACTAAAGAAGCAGTGCAAACATTTTCAAAGAGCTTTTGCACCAAAATAAATCTATCCTTTAATCCTATCTTCTTTTGAGTATTTAAAGCTCCTTCATATGTAATTTGCCTCTTATTGGTTCTATTATTCCAGAGAACACTATACAACACAGATTTTGGAACTATGAATGGGTCTACATAAACAGAATTTTATGAGTGAATTTACCAATTTGGTTCTGGAGTTTCTGGGCTTGGCGCTCTAGTCTGATTGGATTTAAAGATGCTAATTCAGTTGACAACATGACATAATAGATTAAGTCTCCACCTGCGACACGGACATTCCATATGGGCACCAGTTCAAGTCCTGGCTGTTCCATTTCCCATCCAGCTCCTTGCTGATGTGCCTGGGAATGCAACAGAGGATGGCCCAAGTGCTTGGACCCCCCGCATCCATGTAGGAGACTCAACCCCAGCTGTCATGGTCATTTAGAGAGTGAACGGTGGAGGGAAGATTTCTCTCTGTGTCTCTTCTCTCTCTGCAACTCTGCCTTTCAAATAAAATAAACAAATCTTTAAAAAAAAAAAAAAAAAGAAAGAAAGAAAGAATAAGAAAAGCACTAGTCATCCTGTTAAGTAGTCCCAGGCATGATCGGGCAACGGAAATCCACAAAATACTCTCCAGTGGATACTTATAATCAACTACTTCTAAAAGTCTAGGAACTGGGTAGTTACGTGACACTTTTGAACACTTCTAAACACTAGTTAACATAGTGAGATTAAGAGATTAGCAGGTAGCTCCTCTTAATCGCTGTGTAATGCAGTAAAAGAAACAGAGGACTCTGGGCATTCAAATTTCCAGTTCAAGCCCTACTAAATAACCTAGCAGTTTCCCCATGTCCTTGAAGGAGACCATTATCTCCTGTGGTTGCAGGCCCAAGATCATTGGAAATCAAACAAGAAATCTCATGCTGCAGTGTACAGTATTGTAACACACGCTGACCTCAGAGCTTCACAAAGTAACTACTGTGAAAGTGACTTACTGACTGGGAAAGAAGGGAAACCTGTTAGCCGGGATAAGAGTGAGTGAAAAAAATCCAAATGAATCTATAGGTCTTGAACCCCTGAGTGTTGATAATTCTTCTTTGCCCACAAATGCCACCTTTCCTCCTCCACCCTAGGGGATGCATTCTGTACTTCTAAGGAAATCCTAGTGGCATCTCCCAAAGCAGGTGCCCAAGAAGGCAGTGATGAGCCTCCTCCAGCCCCAGTACTCCAGCTCCCCCTTTGCTGCCAGACCCATAACTGCGAACCAGTCCTAGCAAGTCCCCAAAGGTGAGCTACAACATTGACCTGCAAGGAGACAGACCATACTTCACAAGAATGACTTTAGTCTAGGGACCCCAAGAATAAATGGTAAAGATGAAGGGTAAGATAGAAAGAATATGAACCTAGATCAAAGAACATCTGCTGATGCTGGCTCGACTCCACATTTCCTGTTACAGCTCAGTGAGGGGCAGCACTGTGACATAGCATCTTAAAGCCACTGCCTGCAGTGCAACCATGCCATATGGACACTGCATATGGGATTCCAGCTGCTTCACTTGTGATCCAGCTCCCTGCTAATGGCCTGGGAAAACAATGGAGAACTACACAACTGCTTGAGCCCCTGCACCCACGTGGAAGACCTGGAAGAAACTCTTGGTTCTTGGTTTTGATTTAGTTCAACTCTAGCTATTGTGGCCATTTGGAGAGTGAACAAGGAATAGAAGATCTGTGTCACTCTGTCTTTCTTCCTCTCCCTCTCTCTCTCCACCCACTCCCATAACTCTGCCTTTGAAATGCATGGAATATGGTAGGACTATAGATTGCTGACAATGGTTTTATTCTTTCAAAAAAAAGCAAACATTCATTTGAAAAGTAGAGTGAAGGGTAAGTAGAGAAAGAGATACAAAGACAGAGACAGAGAGACGCAGCTAAGAGTTGGTGCCACATGCAATGGATTTACCCGCTAATTCTGCTTTTCAGAAAACTAAATAAATCTTAAAAAGAAAAAATAAGAGAGAAAGAGAGATCTTCCACCTGCTGATTCATCTCCAAATGCCCCAACAGTCAGGTTTGGTCCAGGAACTCTATCCGGGTCACCCATGAGGGTGGTAGTGATCCAAGTGCTTGGTCTATCATCCATTGGCTTCCAAGGCAGGGAGCTAGATCAGAAGCAAAGTCAGGGGATTCAAATAGGCACTGTGATATGGGATTTAGAATACCAACATTGTAAGAGACAGCTTGGGCCTGGCATGGTAGCCTAGAGGCTAAACTTCTCGCCTTGAAAGTGCCAGAATCCCATGTGGTGCCAGTTTTAACACCGGCAGCTCCACTTCCCATCCAGCATCCTGCTTGTGCCCTGGGAAGGCAGTCGAGCACAGCCCAAGGCCTTGGGACCCTGCACCCGCATGGGAGACCTAGAGGAAGCTCCTGGCTCCTGGCTTCAGATCGGTGCAGCGCTGGCCATTGCAGTCACTTGGGGAGTGAATCATCAGATGGAGAATCTTCCTCTCTGTATATCTGACTTTACAATAAAAAATAAATAAATCTTTTTTTTAAAAAAAAAAAAAAAAGGAAACAGCTTAATCTACCACACTACAACAGTGCCTTCAATCATGGGTTTCTGTTTTTTAAGATTTACTTAATTTATTTAGAGAATTATTTATGTATTTGTGTATTTATTTAAAAGGCAGAGTTAGAGAAAGGAAAAGACAGAAAGGAAGAAATCTTTGATCCACTGGTTTATTCCGCTAAGTGTTCAAAACAGCAGGGCCGCCTGGTCAGAAGTCAAGAGCCTGGAACTCCATCTGGATCCTCCACACAGGTGGTGGGGGCCCAAGGACTTGAACCATCTTCTGTTGTTTCCCCTTGTGCATTAGTAATGAACTGACATGAAAGGGAAACAGCCAGGACTCAAACCCGCGCCCAGTGAGATGCCAGTGTCCCAGGCAGCAGCTTAAACCCATGTACCACAATGCCAACCCCAAGGTTTAGTTCTCAAACATGGTGGGTTCAGGGGTGTGTGCGTATAGAGAGGTAAATGAAAGCGCAACCAAGGACCAATGATGAAAGTGTTTTAAGGTCACGTTTATTCTCATTCTATACACTCTAGGTCCACTGAAAATGTGGGCTGGAAGCTGATACGGGGCTGGAGGCCTCAGTGAGAAAGGTCACGTCAACCTGCACCTGGCGCTGGATTGCTTCCCACCAGACACGGAAGCCAGAACAGCCGCTCACATCCCGCTTCTTATGGCTGTAAGGATTCAGAGGCCTTAATTTTTCTCTGTCCTCTTTATTTCTGTTTTTCTTTTGCGAGTTAATTGTGGAAGGGTGAAGGACTTCTTTTTCAAAAGAACCAGTACTTAGGCAAATGCTTAGCCTAGTCATTAAGACACATGCAATCTACTTTTAAGTACCTGGGCTCAAGTCCCATTTCTGACTCCTGACTTTCCCTTAGTTCCAAAGTTTGCTTCTTTAGTGCAGCCCCTGAGAGACAGCGGTGCTTGGCTCAAGCGATACAGTCCTTGCCACTCACACCAGACATCTGGATTAGATTCCAGGCTCATGGCCAGCCCCAGAGCGTCCCTTTAGGAGAACAGCAGAAAGGGCTGCTCGCAGAGAAGCCCAGCACCCTTTCTGCTGATTCCCTCCCTTCTGACACCCCCAAGGGGGCGCTGGAGGTCTGTATCATGGCCAGCTTTCAGGAACTGTGTTGGTAAACACACCTCTGCATCTGCCCACCCACCAGTGGACAGGGCAAGGGAAGCAGAGAGACAGCAGGTGGACTCTCCAGCTGGCCCTCTGGATGAAGCACAGACCTAGGTACCACTGATGGCCCTGTGGACAGTGACTGTGAGCGGAGGAGTCTTACCCTCCACATTCATGCTCACACCAAGTTCTGCAAGAACCTGGCCACACAGACATCTGACTCCCACCAACAGGTTGCTGGCATGTTGCTAAGTCTTGGAAAAAGGTTAACTTTATCCAAGAAAGAACCTTATTCTTAACTACTATCAGTAAGACGTCACTCCACTGGGTGATTTTCATGGAGAAAAAAATATATATATTGATGCATTTTATTTTTCTGATCAAGGAAGTAGTGAAAAATCCATGTATCAACAGCTGGAAACTCAGAAATATTATTGGGAATAAAATTGCAACTGCTTGTAGGCTGACCTCTCATTCATTCCACGAACGTGTGGTGGAGCTCAGGCCCCCTCATGGCAAAACCTGCTCCAGGCTGATGCATCTGGAGGTGTTCCAAAAAACAGCAGGGTGAACATTGGGACAGTTTTTTATCCAACATGTTGACATAAGGCATTAAGATGCTATTATTGGTGGTACATCTACTCCAGGGAATATTACTCAGCCATTAAAAAGAATGAAACTGTACCATTTGCAACTAGATGATCCCAACTAGAGACCATTATACTCAATGAAATAAGTCAATCCTAAAAAGACAAATACCATATGTTCTCTCTAATATAAGGCATCATGCAAATTAGGATGTATAGTGATGGGGTAATAGAGACTGCCATATCCAGCTGTGAAAACACAATGCAACATGTTTTCTACTTCCAAATATAAGATGCACTTCCAATTAAACTGTTGGACATATCTAGACAATGGGATGATGGACTGTCTGACATTGTACCAGCAATGTCAGGGCACACTTAAATAACAGACTCAGAGGATTATAACTCCTTATGAACAACTATACTATTGTAACAGTACGGGGAAAATCAGTTGGGGGTGGTAACTGGAGGGAGGAAATCCCAGACTCTACAGAATTGTATCATAAAGTTAAAAATTTTAAAAAAAAAGTTCAACAAAGAGCATTTATCTCCCTTTCCATGCAAATCAAATCAGGGTTTCCTATTAACACAACTCCAGCAAGCAAATGCAGAAAATAGGATAAGATGAGAAAAGCAGCACCGAGCAACCCTCATGAGCAAATGATGGAAGCCAAAACCATCAGAGAAATATTGATGTGGGATTTTTGTAATGGATTTGTTATTTGAATGATCAAGTTTATTGCCAATAAAAATGGAACAATTTAAAAAAAAAAAAAAGATGCCATGATTGGGCCCGGCACAGTAACCTAGCAGCTAAAATTCTCACCTTGCACACACTGGGAAACTATATGAGCACTGATTCTAATCCCAGCGGCCTTGCTTCCCATCCAGCTCCCTGCTTGTGGCCTGGGAAAGCAGTAGAGGACGGCCCAAAGCCTTAGGACCCTGAACCCACACTGGAGATCTGGAGGAAGTTCCTGGCTCCTGGCTTCAGATCAACTGAGCTTCAGCCATTGTGGCTACTTGGGGAGTGAATCATTGGACAGAAGATCTTCCTCCCTGTCTCTCCTCCTTTCTGTGTATCTGAATTTCCAAAAATAAATAACAATAAATCTTTTTAAAAATATGTTATTATCAGTTATACATTTTCAGTCAAAACCGTATTTCTAAATAAGCTTGTATTTTAAGAAAATGAATATAAACCGGTGCAATGGCTCAATGACTAAATCCTCACCTTGCAAGCACCGGGATCCCATATGAAGTGGCTAATCCACTTCTGATCAAACTCCCTATTTATGGTCTGAGAAATCAGTAGAGGATGGCCCAAAGCCATGTGGAGACTTGGAAGAAGCTCTTGGCTCCTGGCTCCTGGCTCCTGCTTCAAATTGGCTACAGCCATTTGGGGAATGAACCAGCGGATGGAAGATCTTTGTCTCTCCTTCTCTCTGTAATCTAATCTGCCTTTCCAATTAAAATAAATAAGAAAAAAAAGAAAGAAGAAAGAAAGAAAGAGAGAAAGAAGAAAGAAAGAAAGAAAGAAAGAAAGAAAGAAAGAAAGAAAGAAAGAAAGAAAGAAAGAAAGAAAGAAAGAGTTGATTGCTATTCAAACAAACAAACAAAACAAGAAATTGTAGAAAATCCACAAAGGGGAAAATAGATCTCCGACAATGGTCCTACTACGTATGTTGGTACATTTCCCCATGGTTGACCTCATAGGGTGCTTCCACAATTGGATGCTGCTTTTTTCCTCTACCCCAGATGTACAGACCCCAGGCTGGTCAGAGTTAGGGGAAAGAAAGCACCAAAGCCTGCCATCACCCTCCTTCATGAGAAAAAGGCTGCTGGGAGGCCCTGGCTGGCGCTCAGCCTTGCTGTCTGGCTGCCAAGGTGTCACCCTGCCTGGGAAGGCCACTGGTAGGGCCTGAGGCAGGTATAAGCCCCACCAGAGCAGAGGTCAAGCCTTGGGCAGGCAGGTAATGTGGCAGCAGAGCCTCAGGGAGCCGCAGCTGTCCACAAAGGTGAGGGAGCACCCTGTCCATACAACACCCCAGCAAGCCTCGCAGGAGCCAGGAGCAGGCAGGCCTAGGCAGCAGATACGTCCAGCCCCAGAACTGGAGCTGACAGCCCCTCTGTTGGAGTCAGAAGCAGCCCCAGACTCCACCTGCCAAAATTCTTACGGAAGAGACAGGGACCATCTGCCCTGTCCCAGCATGCTGCCCTCCCACCCTCCCCAGCACTGCCACCCCTCCACCACTGGGCTCCACCCAGCTGCTTCTTGCCCTCATTAGAATGTAACTGGAACTATAACCACTTGTTCTCACTCCCAATCCTCCCTGGTCAAGTCATTGGAAAGTTTCCCAAGCCAGATTTCTTCAGAAATCTTTCATCATGGGGCCAACATTGTGGCAGAGCTGGTAAAGCTTCCTCCTGTAATGCCAGTATTCCATATGGAGACCATTTCTGGTTCCCAAATGCTCCATCTCCAGTGCAGCTCCCTACTGATGTACCTGGAAAAGCAAAGAGGATGGTTCATGAGCTTGGGTCTCTGCACCCATGTGGGGACTCAAAAGAAGCTTCAGTTTGGCCCAACTTCAGCCATCACAGCCATTTGGGGAGCAAACCAGTGGATGAAAGACTTCGCTCTGTATCTCTCATCTCTCTCTCTCTAATTCTGGCTTTTAAATAATAAATAAATATTTTTTTTACGAAAAGTAAAAGAAACGAAAGAAATATTCCAGCACATTATCAATACCTTACGAAGGCCTTGGTGGCTGTGAAAGTAGGTGCCACTGCCCAAAGGTGTCAGGCCTGCAGTGAGGCTGGCTTACATCTTGCATATTTGACTAAGATCCAGATGGCCTGGCACATTCAACAGTCTTTGCCCACGCACCTACTGGGTCTTGCTATTTTCTAGCTGGATGTCAATAAGCAAATTACTCATTCTTTCTAAACCCTGACTTTCTCATATGGAAAATAAAATTTTACAAAAGTGGGAAAAGCAACATGCACCTATTAGGGTATGCGGCTCAAGAGGCATGCTGCATGTAAAATACCCTGCACACAATCAGTGCTCAATAAATAACAGCCATTGTCCTGCAACTGAGAAAACTCTGGGTGAGAAACACAGGCAGCCAAGTTTTCAGCCCAAGACAGAGGTCAGGTCCTCAGAGGCTCTCAGGCCAGTCAGTGACAAACAAGCAGAAGTGTGGGAATCGGGCAAGCTGGAGCACATGGGTCCCCCACCCCATCTCTGGGCGGAATGCAGGGCTTGAATGCAGATCCTCTGCTTTTTCCTAAGGGAAATCATAAATCTGGAGATTTGAGTGGATTTTTTAAAGCCCCTTTTCTTAAGCCTCACCCAAACAAAGCTGTGTGAGAGCTTGGCAGGGCAGTAGTTGGTGTGCTGAAGACACTTGCTGACGCAATCGTATTTGAGTGGAGTTTAGTGAGGGCAAGACAGGGTGTAAGGTCACAGAAGGGCTCAATAGCATTTCCCACCGAATGTCCAAGTGTGGCCCCAGCACTGCAGGACCAAAATAATTCGATCACCTGAAGATTTGGGGCTTCAAGGAATGGGAACCAGGGACTACCCCTAACCCGGCATCCCCTCTCAGAGTACCAGTCCGAGCCCTGGCTGCTCCATCCCCAGCAAGCTCTTTGTTAATGTGCCTGGGAGGCAGCAGATGATGGCCCAAGTCCTTGGGCCCCTGCCAACCATGGTGTGTGTGTGAGGGTGTACCAGATGGAATTCCTTGATCCTGGCTTCAGCCTGGCCCAGCTCTGCCGGCTGTGTGCATTTATGGACTGAACCAGCAGGTAGCAGGTATTTCTCTATCTTGTTGTCTCTGTTATCCTGCCTCCAAATAAGTAAATAAATTTTCAAAAGTTTTCAGCCTGAGCCACCATTTTTCAGTAATTTTCCAAGATGCTGAACATGAAGTGAAAGGAGAAAGGTACTCACTACATGTGTTCTGGGGTGTCTAAAAGGCATGGTGCTGCCCCTTTGGCCACAGATGTGCACATCTGCAAGAAAGGTGGCCTTGTACACATCCAGAAAGAAATATCCCATAAGTATGACTGTGGCAAAGCTGGGAGAGTGTATAACATCAGTATTGCCATTGTTGTAAACAGACATGTTAAGAGTAACATTCTTACCAAGACAATCAATGGGCCTGTTGGGTCTATTAAGCATTCTAACAGCCAAAATAGCTTTCTGAAATCAGTGGCAGAAAGTGATAAGAAAAAGGAAGCCAGAGAGGTCCCTGGGCTCAACCCAGTGAACCTGCTACACCTGGAGAAGCCCACTTGGTCAGAGCCAATGAGCAGGAGTCTGAGCCACTGGAAGGCACTTCCTGTGAAGTCATGGGACCAGGGCCCAGCAATGACAGGCAAGAGAAGGACCCAAGGAAGCAGGGGGACCCTGGGAACATGCACCAAAGTCTCCAGTGGGCAAGGAATTGACCTGATGACACTCCAAGAAGGGCAGAGGGGTGGGAGACCCAGACAGCATGAGCTCAAGAGGTCAAATGCACAACACACCTTCCAAGAGAGGCTCTGCCATCTGCAAGGAACAATGGTGTCACACACTGAGCTGTTAGCTTGGGCATTTTGATTTTCCCAAGAAATACCTGCCAGGGCCCACAAGCTGTCAGAGAGCAGAGAGGGAAAAAGTCCTTCCACCTGAACAGCTGGGAGGCCTACGGAGGAGCCATGTAAGTCCCCCTGCATGTGCAGGGCAGCCCAGTAAGGATGGTGAGTGGGCAAGCCTGGGGGCCCAGCGAGGGAAAAGGAAGGATGATGAGATAGGAAGGAAAGTAGGCCATCGTCCTAGATGCAGGCTGGAGACCAGTGAGTGCCTAGCGCCATGGGAGAGCTGAAAGAATGCAGCAGAGAGGCCCTAAGCAGAGACAAGGTCACTTGGAGGACCCCAGGAACAGAGAGCTCTCCCCAGGCCCAGGGACCTTGGATTGTCTAAGTGTGGGCAAAGCTCCAAAGAGCTTCGAAAATCCACAGCCCATTTTAGACACTTTATATTTCCAGCAGCTTCCTGGGCCAGCTCTACAATCCCACATCTACCCACAGTTCCACAATTCAGAACTTTGCAAATCTAAGCAGTTTTTCAAGTTTTATTTATTTAGTGATTTATTCATTTATTCATAGAGAAGGAAGAGTGGTGGAGAGTTCTCTCCGCTGGTTCACTCTCTTCCCCAAGTGCTCCACAGAAGGCATCATAGAAGCTGGGCTTTGAGCAGTTTTGAAAGCATAGAGGTGGGCCTCAGAGAAACGCCTTCAGACCCTCACTTAGCTGCTTAATCTCTTGGTGCCCGCTGGCAATCTGACCACCTCAGGGCTGTGGTTTCTGCATCTAACAGCTGGAAGGGCAATGCCCATCTTCTCGGGCTTGTTGGAAGTGTTACAGATCCACACAGAGGGATCAGCATTCTCCCAGAATGGGCTTTAGTTATTAGTTGCATTCTGAACCATTATTACAGGTGTCTTAGTGCCCCAGGCAGCTGGGTGGAGAGTGTGTCTCAGCCATTAGTGAAGGCTTGGCAAGACATGTTACGTTCAGGAAACGGAGGCCTGGCTTTGGAGCTGAAGCCTGTGCAGAGTGGAACTCTGGAGGGTGTAGAAGATACGGCTGGGGACAATTCTGCCTCCTCATTCACATGTTCAGAAGTCCCCACCATCCACCTGGCTGCTCTTGGTGAAAAGGCCACACACCAGGGCACCAGCTTTCACATGCCACAGGTGCCAGCTGCCCCTCTCCTCGCCCCTCCCCTTCCCTGCTAAGAAGCCCAGCCTCTCATCACCACCTGCCCAGACAGGGCAGGCCTCCTAAACAGTCCTGCTGGGCCATCTTCCCTCCAGAGATGGGCCATCTCTGCAGAGCTTGCTCCCTGCTTGCATCCACTCCACCCTGCTCATCATCCCGGAACAGGGCATACTTCCAAAACTTCTAAAACCGCCACAAGCTTCCTGCTCCCCTATCTCACTCCCTCCCATCAGTAAACCCACGCAGTTCCGGACTCCGGATGAGCAAACCACCCGCCTTGACCCAAATACACCCCACACATGCTTGTGTCTGGACCTCTGCACATGCTGGTCCTCGTGGCCCAGGACGCTCTGCCTCTTCCCTTGCCCTCAGCTCCCGCCATCCACTCCCTTCTCAGTCCCTGCCAGCTCCAGGACATCCCCTGATGCGGGAAGTTCCACGTGGCTCACCATTTGCATCAAGGGCACCTCAGCGTCCCCTACTGCCCCGTTCACCTTCACAGGCAGCACCCACTGCAGAGCTGGCACCCACTGGACAGGTAGCAGCAGCGCGGGCAGTGACTACCGCTGGAAAGCAGGTGCAGAGCATACGGAGCATCCAAGGGGTTGAACTACACAGGAGTCACCGCAGAATTGAGGTAGGGGCACTCTGGGGAGAGGAACACCGAGATGGGAGGGCAGAGTAGAAGAGACCTGGGACAGCAGACTGCTGGGATGGGAGTAGACTTAAGTGTGGGCAGTGGGCTGAGATGGGGCAGTCTTACTGTTAAACTGGGAAGAGAAACATTGGACCCAGCTTCCCCAGGAGGAGCTACTGAGCAGACCCCAGTTCCTGGGGTTGTAGGGCAAACAGGCCTGCCCACTCTGTTCCCATCCAGAGCATGGCCTCTCTGGAACAGGGCATGCAGTGGTGACTTAACTTGTCTTCACTGCTGTGGTGGGAAGAAAACTGAGGGCAGGGTATGCCTGTACCCAGGGTGGTAGGTAGGGCCAGGGCGGGCAAAGTGACCCCATCATCTCCACCCTACCCTCACCACACCCTTCACCTCTGCGCCTGCTCCTGGCACCTGACGCTCTGCCGTCCCCCAGATCTCTTACTTTCCCCTGGTCAGGTCTGCCCCGTGACTCACCTCTGGCACCTTTCGGGAACAGGGGACTTCAACCTCTGGTGGCCAAAGTTAACATACATCACCTCAAGCAACAGGCAGGGCAGACACCCACATGTGGGATCTGGATCCGCAAGCTCCCACTCTGCTTTCCAACACCTTATAACATCAGAGGTGGAGCCTGCCACTACATCTTACCTAGAGCAATTAGAGAGAAAAAAGAGAAGGGGAGAGGGGCACCTGTGGTCCAGTATGGCACAGATCCTCCCAGCAGCCAGTGCAGGGCTCTTGCATCTCTGTCCTTCTATGTGCACCGTCCTGCCTCTCTGCACCTCCATTATGGTCAGATCATCAAACTCACCACCCACCTGGGAGACCTGGAAGAAGCTCCTAACTTCAGCCTGGCCCAGCCCCTGAGGCTGCTGCAGCCATTTAGGGAATGAACCAGTGGAAGAAAGATCTGTGTGTGTATGTGCGTGCGTGCGTGTGTGTGTGTGTGTTGTGTAACTCTGCCTGCCAAATAAATCTTTAAAAAACACAGTGCCCATTTATTGTTTGTATTGTATAAGGCCCCCAATTATTTTTTAAAGGTTTGTTTTATTTTTATTGGAAAGGCAGATTTGTGAGGGGTGGGGGGGGAGGAGGCCTGGCATGATAGCTCAATGACTGAAGCCTTGCCTTGCAAGTGTTGGGATTCCATACGGGAGCCAGTTTGTATCCTGACTGCTCCACTTCCCATCCAGCTCCCTGATTGTGACCTGGGAAAGCAGTAGAGCACGGCCCACAGCCTTGGGACCCTGCACCCATATGGGGTACCCAAAAGAGACTGTAGGCTCCTGGCTTTGGATCAGCTCAGCTCCAGCCATTGTGGCTACCAGCAGATGGAAGATCTTTCTCTCTGTAAATCTGCCTTTCAAATAAAAATAAACAAATCTTTAGAAAGAAAGATAAATACTGACAATTTAATTTTCATAGTATTTTACAAAATAAGAATACCTCAATTATAATAGAAAGCAGAGTAGGAAGGAAGAATTGCCAAAGGCCCAAGGAGATACTGGGGAGGTGATGCATACATTAACTGTTTTTTTAGTGCGGTGGTACAGACTGACATTGAACTTACCCATCAAGCACTTTGTTACATATCAACTCTTCCTCAATCAGACTGCTTAGAACAAAGAATCCCAAATATTTCCTCTATTACTCTGTCCTTCCTTTTGGAACCCTGTGTTTAGTGCCTTGCTTGAAATTTCCCCATTTCTCATCCTGGGTGTCTCGCTTACGACTTCACAACTCACCTACATGAGGCCTGATTCTCTCTGGGGGCATGGCGGTGTCGTTTTTTCATTGCCATAGGATAGGAGTATCAGGATGTGAGAAGCCGGTACAAAAACCCAGGATTAGCAAGCTCCTTGAGTCTTCTCACAGTGCCTAGCCCCACAGCCTTCCTTACCAAAGCAGGAGCTCTCAGTTGTGCATCCAGAACTAGGGTGACTTTCCTATTGACAGAGTGAAACAGGATGCAGCCGAGTGCTGAGCCCAGCACAGCTTCCTCGGGTGAATCATGACACCTTCCTGCACACTGCATCGCTCAGTGACCCAGTGGGTAAATATTCCTTATCCATGAGATGAAAGCAGAACAGCAAGCTGCAATGACTCCTCAACTGAGACGGTGCTACTACATATTTCCAAACACAACTCTGTTGTATTAATTACAAATATGGGGGTGGGCATTTTAGCACGATAGTTTGAATTGTTACTTAGGACACTCACGTCCCATGTTGAAGAGCTGGTTTGAATCCCAGCTGTTGTGTTTGTGATCCAGCCACCTGCTTATGCATTGTGAGAGGCAGAAGATGATGAGACAGGTACTTGGTCTCCTGGCACCTGAATGGGAGACCTAAATGGAGTTTCTGGCTCCTGGCTTCCGCCTGACCAAGACCTGACTGTTGTAAGCATTTGGAGAGTGTATCGTTGGATGGAAGATCTTTCTCTCTCTCTCTCTCTCTCTCTCTCTCTCTCTCTCTCTCTCAGTCAGTAGTCCACGTGCATGATTGTCAGCTCCATGCACTGAGTCCATTATGGCCAGACAGCAAACAGTGAGACAGATTTTACAGAAAGAAGGACAGAAGAGAAAGGTTTTTCTCCTGCTGGTTCACTCTCCAAATGGCCACCACGGCCAGAGATGAGCTGATCCAAAGCCAGGAGCTGGGTGTTTCTTCTGAATGTCCTACATGGATGCAGGGTCCCAAGGACTTGGGCCATCCTCTGCTGCTTTCCCAGACCATCAGCACGAAACTAGATTAGAAGTGAAGTAGACAGGACATGAATTGGCTCCTACATGGGATAGCGGTGCCGTGCCCCAGTGCAGGCCCCTATAACTTCTCTTCTTTAGTCTGTGTATACAATGATATCCATGGATAGTTTCTGATTGTTGAGCCAGCCTTGCGTTCCCATGATAAATCCTGACTGATAACAGCATCCTTTACTTTTAGTATGTCATTGTGTTTAACTTGCTAATGTTTTGTGTTTGTGATGAAAGCTCTTTTATATTTTTGTAGTTTCTATATGGTTTCAAGTTTTTAATAATTCCTTATAAACAGAGTCTGAAAGTATTTTTACTTATGTTTCCTGGAACAGGTTATGTAAAATTGATATTATTTTCAGGCTCGGCAGCGTGGCCTAGTGGCTAAGATCCTCACCTTGATCCCATATGGCCGCTGGTTCTAATCTCGGCAGCTCCACTTCCTCTCTATCTCTCCTCCTCTCAGTATATCTGACTTTGTAATAAAAATAAAAATAAATCTTTAAAAAAATTGATATTATTCTCTAATTACCAGTTTCTCAAAATATGTGTATTTTGACAGTTTTTTTCATTGATATTTATGGTAAGATTTTTTAACTAGAAATATACTTTTTAAAATTGAAATAAGACTTCAAGGTTACCTATTTTGGGTAAACATTTTGGTAGTTTGTATTTTCAAATGGATTTGTCAGTTTTGAGAATGAAGATAGTTATATTATTCTGATATCATTCTCTGTCTATTATAGTTGTACTAATGTCCTCCTGTTCATCGCTGATATTGATAATTTGTGTTTGCTTTCTGTTATGCTTGTTACTTCTGGCTTGAGATTTATCAGTTGCATTGATTTCTTTTTTCATAAAACAAGAATCTGGTACTTATTTAATCATTTCTTTCTCATTTCTTTCTCATTTCTTTCTCATTTTTATTGATTTCTGTTTCATTCTTCAATTTCTTTAATTGGTTTTGCATTTAGCTTTGCTATACATTTCCCTTTGATCACTGCATTATCATTCACTGCATTATCACTGCATTTTCATTCAATTAAAAAGTACTTTGTATATCCCCTAGGACTTCCTCTTTGGCCCATGTGTTGTTTATGCCTAGCTGCAGTGTATCATTTCTATATATTTGGCAGAATTCTTGATATCTTCTAGTTTATGTCTAATTGAGATATGCGTGATTACATAACATACCTAATATGATTTAAGTTATGATAATCGTGTCTAGTTTGACTGTGCGGACATGTTCTGTTTCAGTGGTTGTCTTTGAACCTGTGTGTACCTCTGCTATGATCTCATAAGAGGCTTTATTATAGCAATCAGTCAGCCTAAGCTGGCTCATAGTGCTGGTCACATCTGTACCTGGACTGACTTTCTCGATTACTGAATGGAATGATGAACTCTCCACCTGTAGTTTTACTGTTGTCCACTTTCCCTTTCAGTTTGGTCAGTTTTCTCAGTGTGTTTTGAAGTGCTGTTGTTAAGTACCTATGCATTTAAAATTCCTCTGTTTTCAGCAAATGATCTCTTCATAATTGTGTAATCTGTCTCTATTTCTGGCAACAAATTCTTTGTTTTACATGGTGGGAAAAGAAAGAAAAGAAGCAAGTGGATATTTCCAATACATAAAAACACAATGCAAATATAAATAACAATCATGTTTGCTGATTCCATCGTCTTGTAAAAAGAGAATGTTCCTTCTGTATGGGTTCCAAGAGATCTTGAATCTGTAAAGGAACTTTTCCTAGGGTCTTCTGGAAAGCCCTCTTCTGGCTGGTTTCGCACCTTTCAATTTGCCCTCTGCCTCACCTCTCCCTCCCACTACTCACCCCTGAACGTGTGTCCACATGAGTTTGGCATCATCCCTCCCTGAGGTTGTTCCCAGTGGCCCCCAGCAGCCTTGGGAGCAGCCCCTGTGGCCTCTGTTGAAGGCTGATCATCCACTTTCCTGCAGCCTGGGAGTAGTTACTCCTGCTCCTAGCTCCTCACCATCCCCCAACCTCTTCAAACAGGTGAAGTCCTAAGTTCTACCTTTGGCTAGATTTTCCTCTCTCTGAATCTAGACTCTGAATATCTTTTCTCCTCCCACACTACCAGTTTCATTTATTATTCAAATGACTCCCAAATCTGCGTGTCTAGCCCTAAACTCCCTCTGCAAGTTTTGGATTCACAGATGGTGGGTTATAAATAAGATACATCTTCTTCTAAAGCTGCAACTCAAAATCAAGGGTCCTTGAGTCAACCAGAAACTATGGAGATGGGGGATGGTGTTGTGGGGTAGGCAGCTAGTTCAGGGTCACACACTTGGAAGCCACTCCCCCCCCACCACCTAGGTGTTCCCATCTGCCCACTGTGACGCCTATCACCACTTGGAACCTGAGAGGGAGCAATAGTGTATTGTTGCATAACCACTCCCCCTACAAGACCCCATAAAAGCCCATGATAGGGAGGGGTTCGCTCTCTTGGTCATGTGCTTCCATCACTATGGCACTCCAACTCTCGGCCTCCCCAGTACCTGCTTGTTCTCTGACTTTCCAAGGGCAGACTAAGGACTAGTAGCCCCTGTGCATGGCCCCTCTATGTCTGATTCCTCACCCTCTGCTCACTGCTTGGGCAGGACAGTAAAGATAGCACGTTAAGATGCTTTGTATTTCTAACTTGTGTACTTTCAAGAGTTCCAGGAGAGGTGAGGCCTAACAGTAATGGAATGTGGACGAAGAAGCCAGGAAAAGGTGATTGTTTGCCGCTCTATAAATGTGTCCAGGTTGTTCACTGCATGTCTTTTAGGATAACTTATTTTACTGAAGAACTGGGACATAGGTCTTCAGTTTAATGAATGGAATTCAGGGTAATGACCATTTGGAATGCAGACTTGGGTTGGAGACACAAACCCCTTACCCATACATAGCAACCCAAGAAGCAACGAGAGTGTGTTGTGATGAGATTTGAGAATTTTAGAAATACATTTATGAAAGTAAAAAATCTCAGTCGAAGAGCTGGTAACAAGCTAACACCAGCTTGGAAGACTGCCTGAGCTGGGAGCAGGTAAGTCCTTCCTTGGGATGCCTACCGCCTGTATCGGCAAGCCTGGGCCCCAGTCCTAGCTTCTCAGCTTCCCACTACTGCACATCCTGGGAGGCAGCAGGTGATGGCTCAAGCACCTGTGTCAATGCTGTCCATGTAGACAATCCAGATGGAGTCCTGGGCTCTTGGACTTCAACCTGACCCAACCCTCTTCTTACTGTCTGAATGAACCAGCTCATGGAAAATGTCTCTCCATTCATTCTCTGCCCACCCCCTTCTCTTCCTCTTCTTCCTCCTCTTGTTCCTCTTTCTTTCACATAAGAGAAAGTAAATAAATACATTTTAAATAATTTACATAATTTTGAAAGAATATTTTATGTAAGCTCCAAGATAATCATACACACACACACATGCAACTATAAAAAATTACACAAAGTAAAAGGAGAAAGGAATCAAAGCATATCATAAAAAAATCAATAAAACACAAAAAGAAGAAGACAAGAAAGGAAAAGAGTTAAAATAACCAAACGACTAACAGCAACAACTACTCCAGTGAGAGGCCATGTTGTGGTACCACTTACGGCCATCAGACTGCCTACTCAAGCCTCAGGTGCTCTGCCTCCCATCCACTGTCCTGTTAATGCACCTTGGAGGTGCTTCGGTCCCTGCCACCCATCGGGGTGCCTTGGCTCTTGGCTATTGGGACCATTGGTGAAGTGAACCAACAGATAAAGATCTCTATGTCTCTTCCTTTCTCCAGCTCTCTCTTTCAAGTAAATAAATCTTTTTTTTAAATAAACAGAATTAAAATAGTGAATCTTTTTTATCAATAATTACTTTGTGGCTTAAACTCTCAATACCAGAGGCATACCGGAAATAGGGGAAAACAGGGAGAAGACAGGCAGTAGATTGTCTGGGGACGTATCAGAATGGAGTTGCTGGAACATGCTTGATTAAATCCTTGCCTTGCATAAGTCAGGATCCTATTTGGGCACTGGATCATATCCCAGCTGCTCCACTTCCCACCCAGTTCCTTGTCTGTGGCCTGGGAAACAGTCGAGACAGCCAAAACCTTGGGACCCTGCACCCTCGTCGGAGATCTAGAGGAAGTTCCTGACTCCTGGCTTCAGCTCAGCTCAGCTCTGGCTGTTGCGGCCACTTAAAGAAGTGAATCAATGAACGGAAGATCTTCCTTTCTGTATCTCCTTTTCTATTTATATCTGCCTTTCCAACAAAAATTTTTTAAAAAGAAGAAAAATAAGAATAGAGGCATCTGAGGGAGTGCCTGACAGATGTGGTGTGACTTCCACGGACCAAGCCACTAACTCACAGGTAAGCGAGGGAGCGGAGACAGGGCAGTTCAGGAAGGGGAATCTGGAGGGCATGTCTGGGTTGGGCCAAGGCACCTGCCCACATAAGAGAACTGGACTGGGCTACGTGGGATCACACAGATCCTTCTGCAGGATGGATCATGTGTTAGGTCACAAGTCTCAAGAAATTTAATAAGATTGAAACTATACCAAGTATCTTTTCTTGTTACAGCAGAATAAAACTGGAAATCAGGAGCTGGCAACATGGTAAGTCAGAAAGTAAAATATGGTCCAAATGCTTGGGACCCTGCACCCACATCGGAGACATAGGAAAAAAAAACTCCTGGCTCTTATCTTCAGATTAGCTAAGCCCTGGCCATTGCAACCATTTGGGCAATGAACTGGTGGATGGAAGATCTTTCTAGCTCTCCCATCTGTCTACGTAACTCTGCCTTTCAAATGAAAATAGCTAAATATTTTTTTAAAAGTCACAACAAATAATATCCCAGAACCACATGGCTTCAGTAGCAAATTCTGGCAAATATTGAAAGAATTTATTCCAATCCTTCTTAAATAAACAATTGACTATGCATATACCTGAAGAAGTAACACTTGCTAACTCAGATTATGAAGCCTGTATTACTTTGATAATCAAAACGAATGAAGACCCTGCAAGAAAAGAAAACTACAAGGGGCCGTCAGGGTGACATAGCAGGCTATTCCTCTGCTGGGAAGCGCCAGCATCCCATACCGACACCGGTTCATGTCCCAGTTGCTCCACTTCCCATCCAGCTCCCTGCTTGTGGCCTGGGAAAGCAGTGGGGGGTGGCCAAAAGCCTTGGGACTCTGCACCCGTGTGGAAGACCCAGAGGAATAGTATATGGAAGATCTCTCTGTCTCTCCTTCTCTCTCCCTAAATCTTTGAAATAAAAATAAAATAAATAGAGACTGGCACAGTTGCCAAGTGGCTAAAATCCTTACCTTGCACACTCCAGGATCCCATATCGGCACCAGTTCTAATCCTGGCAGCCCCATTTCCCATCCAGCTCTCTGTTTGTGGCCTGGGAAAGCAGTAGACGGTGCAAAGCCTTGGGACCCTGCACCTGTGTGGGAGACCCAGAAGAAGTTCCTGGCTCCTGGCTTTGGATCAGCGCAGCTCCGGCCATTGCGACCAGTTGGGGAGTGAATCAGCGGCTAGAAGATGTTCCTCACTGTCTCTCCTCCTCTCTGTATATCTGACTTTCCAACAAAAATAAATAAATCTTTAAAAAAAAAAAGAAGAAATCTTAAAAAAAAACCTACAAACCAATATTCTTTGTGAACCCTAATGCAAAAGCCTTCAACGAAATTATAGTAAATCAAAACCACAGCTTATTGAAGGAAACATATACCACAACAAAGAGGAATTAATTCCTGGAATGAAAGGATGGTTCATCAAATGAGCATTAATCTACATGATCCATACATTCACAGAATGAAAGGGGCACACAGGATTTCAATTGATGGCAAAAGAGCATTTGGTTAGTTTCAATATTCTTTTGTTTAGAAAAGTAATCACCCAGGAATAAAGGAAGTACCTTGGCATAATAAAAGCCACACATGGGCGCAATGGCACAGTGGCCTAGCGGCTAAAGTCCTCGCCTTGAACACCCCGGGATCCCATATGGGCGCCGGTTCTAATCCCAGCAGCTCCACTTCCCATCCAGCTCCCTGCTTGTGGCCTGGGAAAGCAGTCGAGGACGGCCCAATGCATTGGGACCCTGCACCCGCGTGGGAGACCCGGAAGAGGTTCCTGGTTCCTGGCTTCGGAGTGGCGCAGCACCGGCCATTGCGGCTGCTTAGGGAGTGAATCATTGGACAGAAGATCTTCCTCTCTGTCTCTCCTCCTCTGTGTATATCTGACTTTGTAATAAAAATAAATAAATCTTAAAAAGAAAAGCCACACATACAGGGCTATGCTTCCTCATTGAAGTCAGCATCCCTTGCATAACGGGATGTAGTGGAGATCCAAGTTAGTACTCTGGAATAGCCTCCTCTGCTGCCTGCACAATGGCATAATGGATGGTAATGGGGGATGGCACGGTCCCTTGGCAGGTAGAGGCACAAGCAGCTTGTAGTCCATGCCGACTTCCAACTACGGAGGTCCTGTGTCTTAGTGATCTGAAAAAATGATTTGCTACTCACTTGACCCAGAAAACAACACAAAATCACACAAACCAAGAGGCTTAAATCTTTGCATTCACTTTAAGAACACTTGAGAAGGCGCAGCGCAGTAGCCTAGTGGCTAAAGTCCTCACCTTTGTACATGCCAGGATCCCATATGGACACCAGTTCCAATCCTGGCAGCCCCACTTCCCATCCAGCTCCCTGCCTGTGGCCTGGGAAAGTAGTCAAGGACAGCCCAAAGTCTTGGGATTCTGCACCTGTGCAGGAGACCTGGAAAGAAGTTTCAGATAGGTGCAGCTCCAGCCATTGTGGTCATTTAGGGAGTGAATCACTGGACAGAAGACCTTCCTCTTTGTCTCTCTTCCTCTCTGTACATCTGACTTTGCAATTAACAAAAAAATAAATCTTTAAAAAAAAAAAAAAGCACACTTGAGAAACCACCCAGGCCATAAAGGGTATGCATATCCAGAAAGCCACCAAGTATGTAAGAGAGTCCTATGAAGAAGTACTGTGTGCCATTGTGTCATTCCAGTGGTGGAGTGGGTCAGCCTGCCCAGGCCAAGCAGTGGGTGGGTAGCACAAAGAGTGCTGAATTGCTGTTACATGTGCTTCGATTGCAGAAAGTAATGCTGAACTGAAGGGTCATTGATCACATCCAGGTGGACAAAGCCCCTATGACATAACAGGGCACTTGCAGAGCCTATGGTAGGATTAACCCAGACATGAGCTCCATCACTCACTGAGAGGGAGAAAAATGTTCTAAAACTAGAAGAGGAAGTGGCACAGAATAAAAAAGATGCCCCAGAAGAATCCCAAGAAGCAAAAACGTATGGCCAGAGAAAACATTCACCACAAAATAAATGCAGATTATAAAGGGGAAAAGCCATATATTTAAAAATCCACAGTGAACCACACATCAGTGATGGAAGACGGAAAAGATTTACCCAAGATTAGAACAAGCCAAGGATGCCACTTCTGTCACTTCTATTCAACTATGGCAACTAGGCAATAAAAAGAAATGACATACACCCAAAAGGGAAAGGAAGAAATAAAATATACCCATTTCTAGTCAACAACACACTCTTAGACACAGGAAAATGATAAGTTTTTTATGTATACCATCTGTAAATAAGCTTGGTTAATCATTCCATAACATATACATAAAGCAAGGCTTTGTATTATAGCCCATTCATTGTGTAAAATCATTCATGAATTTTTTTAAATATGTTAATAGAGAATCCTGGACACTTCATTAAAATAGTAGAATGAATAAATTAATTCATTATAAAACAGAATACAAAATTATACAAAAATCAGCATATTTTTATATATCAATAATGACATGACAATTCATATGCATGGATTGAAAGACCTGATATTATTAAAACATCCACACGACTTAGACTGACCTACAAATTTTTCAATACAATCCTTATCAAAATCCTAATGGCATTTTGAAAGAACAGAAGAAATAGTTCACATTCATGTGAAGCCACAAAGACCATGAATAACCAGATAAATCAAGAAAGCAAAAGAGATGGCAGTAATATCTTTCCTGATTTCAAAATATGTTACGTGGCTAAAATGATCAAAACAGTATGGTGCTTCTAAAGACATGCACACCGATGAAACAGAATAGAGATCATAGAAAGAAACCCATGTAAAGATCATTGATCAATCAATCTTTGACAAAAATGCCAATATGCGGGCCTGGCACAGTGGCCTAGCGGCTAAAGTCCTCGCCTTGAACACCCAGGATCCCATATGGACGCCAGTTCTAATCCCGGCAGCTCCACTTCCCATCCAGCTCCCTGCTTGTGGCCTGGGAAAGCAGTCGAGGACGGCCCAATGCACTGGGACATTGCACCCGCGTGGGAGACCTGGAAGAGGTTCCTGGCTCCTGGCTTCGGATCGGAACAGCACCGGCCCGTTGCGGCTCACTTGGGGAGTGAATCATCCTCCTCTCTGTATAGCTGACTTTGTAATAAAAATAAATCTTTTTTTAAAAAAATGCCAATATGCATTATGGGGAAAGAGTAAATCTCTTCAACGAATGATTTTTGGGAGAACTCGATAATCACATGCCAAAGAATGAAACTGGACTCTTACACCATACATTAAATTAACTCAAAATGAAGACAGATTTGAGACTGTAAAATTCCTGTAGAAAAAATGTTGGGGGAAAAAAAACCCTTCATGGTATTGGCCTTGGCAATGATTTCATGATTATGACACCAAAAGCACAAACAGTAAGAGCAAAAATAAGCAAGTGAAACTATATTGGATTAAAAAACTTTTACATAGAGACTAGCTAAGTGACACTGTTGCTAAGCTCCTGCTTGAGATACAAGCATCCCCTAGTGGAGGGCTGGCTCAAATCCCAGCTTCTCCTCACTTCCCACCAAGCTTCTCCCAGGCCAGCAGCGGAAGATGGCCCCTGACACCCATTTCGGAGACCAGAGTAGAGTTCCTGACTCGTGGCTTTGACCCAGACTCAGCTGTTGTAACCATTTGGGGAGTGAGCCAGTGGACAGAAGCTCTCTTTATCTTTCCCCTTCTGTCTCCAATGCTCTCACTTGCTAACAAATCGGTAAGTCCTTTTTAAAAATGGTTCTGCACAGTGAAAAAAAAAAAAAACTAGCAAGGATAAAATGGGAGAAAATGTAAGTCACAGATCTGATAAAGGATTTATTTAGTTAACTCCTACTACTCAATAGTAAGAAAAAATTAATAGCCAGATCAAAAATGAGTTAAGGATTTAAATAGATATTTTTCCAAGGAGACAAACAAATGGTCAAAAGTGTTCAACACCACTAATCATCAGGAAAGCACAAACCAAAACCACAGTGAGCTATCACCTCACATCTGCCAGAATGCATGTTATTAGAAAAAAAAGAGAGAAGTATGACAGGTGCGTGGAGAAACTTGAAACTTTGCACACAGCTGGTGGAGATGCAAAATAAGGCAGCTGCTAGGAAGAGCAGCATGAAAGCATCCCACAAATTTAGAAATAGGACTGCTGTGTGATCCAGCAATCCCGCTGCTGAGTGTGCGTCCAAAAAGACTGCAATCAGAATCTAAAAGAGGTACTAATATTTCTGTAGTCATTGCAGTACTATTTGTACTAACCAAGATATGGAAACAATCTAAATGTCTATCAGCAAAAGAATGGATAAACAAACTATGTGAATGCAGAGTCGAACACCATCCAACCAGTGAGAGAAAGGAAATCATGCATGAAGTAGCAACACGGATCAACCTTCAGAACATTATGCTGAATATACTTAGGCAAGCTATCAAAAACAGTCAAACCGTAGACTGGTGTTGTGCCTGCTATGGACACCAGTTCACGTCCCAGCTGCTCCATTCCTGATCTGGCACTTGGAAAAAGCATCAGAAGATGGTCCTAATGTTTGGGCCCCTGCACCCACGTGAAGGAAATTCCTGGCACCTAGCTTCAGCCTGGTCCAGCCCTGGCTATTTGCAGCCAACTAGAGAATGAACCAACAGGTTCTCTCTCTCTCAACTCTGGTTTTCATAATAAATAAACACATATTTTAGATAAAATTAATAGAATGCAAGAATGGATTGATTGTGGAGAATCAGTAATCAGTGGGCATGAAGTTTCAATCAAGCAAAGGAAACAATGCTGGAATTCTGCTGGGCACCTGGTCAACAGCTATGTACAGTTCACAGGCTAGATCTCATGTGAAATATTGCCACAGCTAACAAAATCTTATTTTTTACTTTTTAAAGATGTATTTATTTGAAAGTTACAGAAAATGAGAAGGAGAGAAACAGAGAGAGAGAATCTTTCATCTGCTATTTCACTCCCCAAATGGCTACGGTGGCCAGGGTGGGCGAGGACAAATCGAGGAGCCAGGAGCTTAATTTGAGTCTCCCATGTGGGTTCACGGACCCGAAAACTTGGACCATCTTCCTACTGCTTTCCCAGGTGTATTAGCAGAGAACTAGATTGGAAGTGAACCAGTCAGGACTTGAACCCCCGTCCATATGGGATGCTGCATTGCAGGTTACAGCTTAATGCACTATGCCACAAACAATGCCAGCCCCAGCTAAACAATTTTCTAAAGAACTACTGAACTGGACATTTGAGCTGAGGCATTTTTCTGGAATGCTGCACAAGAGAAGGAAAATATGAATTCATGTGCTTGAGAAATATGGAAATAAAGTTCTGACATTCCAACATTCCCTCCAATAGTTGTTTCAGAAAAAACAATCAGGATAGAGGGGGGAAAAAAACATTTCTTTAAAATGTTACAAGTACGAAATAGGAGCCAGCATGTGGTACAACAGATTAACCCACTGCCTGTGACGCTGGCATCCCATATGACACAAATTCAAGTCATGGATGCTCACTCCTGATCCAACTCCCTAACAATCTACTTGGGAAAGCAGCAGAAGGTGGCCCAAGTACTTAGGATCCCTGCCACCTGGAGGGGAGATCAGGATGGAGTTCCAGGCTCCTGCCTTTGGCCTGGCCCAGCTCTGGCTATTGCAGTCATGTGGAGAGCGGATCAGCTGATGGAAGATCTCTCTCTCTGTAGCTTCTTTGAACTAAATCTCTTTGAACTAAATCTCTTTTTTTATTACAAATTAATCAAATCTTACTGATTCAATCTCCTCCCTTGTCCTTAAGGAAGGAAACACAGGGGCCCGGCACAGTGGCCTGGTGGCTAAAGTCCTCGCCTTGCACACACCGGGATCCCATATGGGCTCCAGTTCTAATCCCGGCAGCTCCACTTCCCATCCAGCTCCCTGCCTGTGGCCTGGGAAGGCAGTTGAGGATAACCCAAAGCCTTGGGACCCTGCACCCGTGCGGGAGACCCGGAAGAGGTTCCTGGCTCCTGGCTTCGGATCGGAATAGCACCGGCCGTTGCACTCACTTGGGGAATGAACCATTGGACGGAAGATCTTCCACTCTGTCTTTCCTCCTCTCTGTATAACTGACTTTGAAAATAAAATAAATCTTAAAAAAAAAAAAAAAAGGAAGGAATCACAGGCACAGGTTTCTGTGTGTGTTTCTCCAGTACAACACACAATACAATAATGGGTAATCTGCAGTATATGACATGTGTGATGCTTTTGAATGTGGCTTTAAATTACATTTAAGTAATCGCATACTGCACATAAGGTTTTGCCACTGTCTCTTTTCACTCAACAGTTAACATTTTAACTCACCACATTTACAGATCGAGAGCCAATTACACCAGGCTTCTGTGGAACATTTTACTGCATTACTAACTATACCACATTTTTGTATAATATTTTATTTATAGGTAGTTTTAGCTTTTTACTACCCTGAACCCATGTAACAATAGTACACATTGCCTTCGGCATGTGGGTGATGGCTTCTGGAAGGAGGATGGCAGCATACACACATTTCCATTTTCACTTGATTCTGCAAAAGTTGTTCCCTTTACACTCCAGCAGTAGTGACTTTCCCCCTTCTCCTTTATTCTCACCAATACTTGATATTTTTAGACTTTTCTAACTTTAGCAATCTGATGGGCAGGAAACTCTACCGTATAATTTTAACTTGCATCTCATGGGCATTTCAAGAGTGAACCAGAAGGTGGACATTCTCTCTCTCTCTCTCTCTCTCTCTCTCTCTCTCTCTCTCTCTCTCTCTCTCCTATCCCTAAAGAAATATAGAAAACTTTTGAAAGCAAAGTTTCCTTTGGAAAATCTGAAATCCATGCATGTTTTCCATAGCACACATTCTCCATGAACTTTCCAAATATCCCTCAGATGCATGGATTTCAAAGTTTTTTTCTGTACTAAAACAAACATTTCTTTCAACTCCTGTTTTTTCCCCACAGCTTTTCTGAAATGTCCTGGCAGGCAAAACCCAACATATTCTCTCCCCAAGCCAGACAGTACCTGTTACAGAGGTCATCTGATTTCTAAGTACACCACACAATCAATGGCAAGCTATGATTTTTGCTAAGAGAATTGACCTTGACTTTCAGACAGACAGCACGCTTGAAGTGTAACAAGTGAGCTGGCGAAAACATGTCATGGTAGGAGCAACACAAACCTGATACTGTTGGGTGTGTGGAGGGAAACAGACATGGCTGTGCCGGTGCCAGCTGCTGTTCACCATCCCCAGGCCTCAAGCCCCTAGGGACCCATCTTCCTGCACTGTGAGCATTCTGCGAGAAAAACCCTGCCCAGCCTGGGTAACAACTCCAGCAGGCCTAGGAGTTTTCTGCTCATGCTGAGACTAGTCCATGATCACTTTTAATCACAAACAGTTTCTGCTCAGAAATGGAAACACCAGGCCTGCCACAATAGCCTAGTGGCTGAAATCCTTGCCCTGCATGTGCTGAAAACCCCTATGGGCACCAGTTCGTGTCCCAGCTACTCCACTTCCCTTCCAGCTCCGTGCTTGTGGACTGAGAAAGCAGTCAAGGACGGCCCAAAGCCTTGGGACCCTGCACCCATGTGGGAGACCCAGAAAAAGCTCCTGGCTCCTAGCTTCGGATTGGCTCGGCTCCAGCCACTGCAGCTACTTGGCGAGTGAACCAGCAGACGGATGATCTTTCTCTCTGTCTCTCCTTTTCTGTAAACCTGATGTCCCAATAAAAACAAATAACTCTTTTTAAACCAAAAAGTAAATATTGATGCAAGATATTAATTCATCGAAACTCAGAACTTATTTATCCTATCTTATTTATCCTCCTCTCTTCCCAGCTGGGAGCCTCAGGTCGGACAGTGTAGCAGGGTTGGCCTGTCCTCCTGTTTTCCACGCTGCCTCCTCTCCTCTGGGCAATTAACATCAGGCTGATCAAGTTGAGGAAGGGGTAGCCACAGCTTTCACAGCTGTAAGTTGACTTTCCTGCTGGGAGGGTGGTAAGCTCACGCGCTCTCTCTCTCTCTCTCTCTCTCTCTCTCTGTGTGTGTGTATGCATGTGTGTGTACATGTGCTTTGTGTGTATGTTGCTTTTCTGCCTTCTACAAGGGTCCCACTCAGCCTGTTACTCTTGAAGCTCCCTCCAACCTGGGGATTTATCTCAAGTCCAGCCTCACTCCAGATGATCACAGGAGATCTGTCCTAAGCCCCTACCTTTCTCAAAATTCAGCCATTGCATCCCAACAAACCCAAAACTCTTAGATCATGCTCAAATCTCCTCCAAAGTCAGAATTTCTTCTGACACTCAAGGCAAACTCCTTCCTGCTGTGAACTGGTGAACACAAAAATGAGTTACCTACTTCCATAGCACAATGGCAGAACAGGCCTAGGAGGAACATTCCCATTCTGGAAGACAGCAGTGGGCAAAAAGGAAGAAGTAACAGGCTCCATGTAAGTTCAAACCCCAGCAGGCCAGTCCTTCATTCCATGTGTGGTCACACTGGAGGCAAGACAGGGGCAGGTGGTAGGAGGTGGGGAATGATTATGACTGGCTGCTCCCAGGCCCAGTACTGCTCTCACAGGTGAGAGTTGGGGACCTGGGGCTCTCCTAGGCTGGAGTCACATGATGTGGGCACTACAGGTCTGGGGTCTCCACCCTTACAGCACCACTAGGCATTGCCCCAAAAGGGATTCTCTGCAGCAACTCCAACCTCTCATTCCTACCAGGCTTTGTCTTATGGCTCCACCATGCAACAAGCCTCTGCCTTGGTCCCAATACTGATCAAGACATTCTTCAACATCAAGATGTGGGTCAGATATCTGGGCCCAGTGTTTAAGATGCCCACATGCAACATTAGAGTGCCCAAGTCCATTAGTCATCTCTGCCTCGGACTCCTGCTTCCTGTTAATGCAATTCCTGGGAGGTAGCAGTGATGGCTCAAGCAATAGATGCCCACCACCCATATGGAAGACCTATTTGAGTCTCTGATTTGTAATGTTAGCCTGACTCGGTGCTGGTCTTGTGGACATTTGAAAATGACCCAGAGAATGGCAGCTTGCTCATTCATCTCTACCTCTCAGGCTTATGAATTTTTAAAACAAATTCATTTAAACATGAAGGTAAGGGCCCAGTATCATGGTTCAGTTGGCTAATTCTCCATCTCCAAGTGCCAGAACCCCATATGGGCTCCAGTTCATATGCCTGCTCCATTTCCCTTCCACCTCCCTGCTTGTGGCCTGGAAAAGCAGTGGAGGATGGCCTAAAACCTTGAGACCCTGCACCTGTGTGGGAGACTTAGAAGAAGTTCCTGGTTTTGGATTGACTCAACTCTGCCCATTACAGACATTTGGGGAGTGAACCAGTGGATGGAAGATCTTTCTCTCTGTCTCTCCATCTCTCCAAAAATCTTCCTTTCCAATAACAATAAATAAATCTTTTTAAAAAAAAATAAAGGTGGATGCTTGGCTTGAGACATACTTTCCCATAACAGAGCTTTGCAGAGGCTGGGAGGCAACCGGTGATGGCTCAGGTGCTTGAGTCCTGCTACCTACCTTGATGTCCTTGCTGTCCGATTCATAAAGGTCCAATCCTGGCTTTTATAGGCAAGTGTGGAGTGAACAAGCAGATGAAAGATCTCTCTTTCTGTATATCTCTGTCTTTCTGCCTTCCAAAAACACATTTGTACTTAATGGAATTGAGATGGTGGACTCCACACTTCCACAGGTCATGCACACTGGGGATAACACCTTGTGGATACTGCCAAGACCCATAGCTAGCAGCCTTGAAGGGCACCCAGACCTGTCTTCCAGAACCATCTTCCCCCGACAGAGCTTGGGCCTGCAACGGGAGCCACAGGATGGAAGCTCACTGAGCTACCTTCCAGTTCTATCTCCCTTTGTTCTGTGATCTTGCTCGTACCAGGAGTTGTCTCCTCAGCAAAGGGCTGCTCAGTCACAGCCCCAGCTTCACTTCTCAAAATTCTTTTTCATTCTCTTGCATGCCAAGAGTTTCCCAAATCTTTCCACTTTGTTTCCTTAGGATGAGAAACTCTGCCTTTAAGTAGTTTTTGCCCTCTCCCAGCTTACATAAGCAGCTAAAATTTGCTGTGCAGCAGGCTGTATGCTTTGCTGCCGGAATAGCTGTTCTACCAGCTGTCCTGAGTCATAACCAAGCTTTCACTGCTAGAGTCTTCCTTCACAGCACCCAAGACGTGGAAGCCTTGGGGACTCTGTATCCTCCGGCCCCACATGTGTCCAGGACACATACTCATCCTTTCCACTGTCTAAAATGTCTCTGGCAATGCAGGCTATGCGATTGTTCCTGATGGGTCTCCCACATAGGTGCAGGAACCCACACACTTGGACCCCTAATGTAATTGCAGCAGATGCCCCTACCCCCAGAGCAACCAGTAAACCCTGTTCTCACCTCCCAGATGCCCCAGTGAATGCAGACCCCAGACCACCATGCCCCAGCCACAGGATGGAAGCAGACCACCACGCTCCAGCCATAGGGTTACATAGACTCTTGAGGAGCCACTATCAGGACACTTACAAAGTTCCAGGTACAGGAACAGCAGCTCAGCCTACTTCAAGGGCATCCCTTTCACTGAATCCTCCAGCCTCCTCTCTGCCTACTTTCGCAAGTCAGTAAGTGGGCAAGTGGTTGTGAAAGCCTTAGAACAGATCTTTACTATTTCCATAGAAACATTTCCATAAGGTGACTCAGCAGCTCACTACATGCATATGTTCCCAGCACACACTGTTGCCTGCTGGAAAGCTTAGTTGGAAGGCCTTGTGGCACTTGCATGCATTGACCTTTTTTTTCTTTAATCTTCATGAATATAATGAGTACAGCTGAAATTTTCCATTTTCAAGTCAGAAAAACACTCCTCTGAGGGCTTAGAAGGTAAGGCTGTTTTTCACCCAACCTGGAACCAAACTGCATTTCCAACCAAGTCTATACGATATCTGTGGACAGGTGCTTGCTGGTCCAGAGACCAAGAGCACATAAGGAGACCAGAGCACATAATGAGCCGTATCCTTCCATTAGCATCCAGGTCATAGGTTGCCACAAAGCCTGAGTTACTTTGGAGCTGATCAGTCCAGCTGCCAGGGCTTGCTTCTGCCCACATCTCCTCAGAGAGCTTGTGGGAGAAACTGGTAAATCCACTGGTCTGGCAGCAGCTGCAATTGTATGTGACTTTTAGCTTGAGAGAGGGTACCAGGAGAACTGACTCACCTGGCCTCACATCCAAGCCAAACACCAAAAGCACCGCAGCCGGGGCTCTGTTCAGCCAAGACAGAAACCATGGGAGGACAAGGTCCCTGTGGTGGACTCCCAGTCACAACCATGCGTTCAGATCCCCTTTTCCTCACAGCTTCTCTGAGCATGCCAAGGCTTCAGCAGGTGGTCCAGAGCCATGCAGGGAGATGGAAGCCAGAGGCAGCTGACTTAGCCGTGGTCCTAAGAGGAAGCAGATAGCACTGGCCAACACACATCTAGGCCAAATGTGGTCTCCACAAGGGTCCAGTCCAACATAAGGGGCCAATAGGCCAGCCACGCCCATCTGCATTTCATAGAACACTTACGGTTACAGAAACAGTCACCAATGACAGTAATCCAATCGATGCTTTCAACTTGCGATGCTGGAAAAGCAATGCTCAACCCATAGATGCCATCCGTTGCACTTTGAGCTCTTCCCAGTCTACAGATCTGCTCTAGGAAGCTTCCACAGTGTTGTACAGGGGAAGGAGCTGCAGCCCCGGAGTAGCCCTCTGAGATGGCCAGAGGACACCCCGCCACTCCTTGGCATCCTGTATCGCTCAGCCGTGAAGCACAGGAGATAGATCCAGCACAGCTGGGGTAGAAGGTGTGTATAAAATGCTGCAACACTGAGAAGTAGCAGAATCTCCAACACATTTTAAGGGAAGACTTTGCATGACAGGAGTATGTTTTATAAAAGCCATGTCCTGGCTTGCATATGCCTTTGAACAACAGGCTTGGAAGGCGAAAAACAGTGCAAAAGAGTTAGGATCCCTGCACCTGCATGAGAGACCCAGAAAAAGCTCCTGGCTCCTGGCTTCGGATAGGCCCAACTCTGGCCACTGCAGCCACTGGAAAAGTGAACCAACAGATGAAAGATCTTTCTCTCTGTGTGTCTCCTTGTGTTTCCGTAAATCTGCCTTTCAAAAAATAAATATAATAAATCTTTAAAAAGGAAAAAGAAGGCCCAACATGGTAGCCCAGTGGTTAAAGTCCTCACCTTGCATGCACCATTTGGGCTCCGGTTCGTATCCTGACTGCTCCACTTCCCTTACAGCTCCCTGTTTGTGGCCTGGGAAAGTAGAGGACGGCCCAAAGCCTTGGGATTCTGCACCCATGTGGAACATCCGGAAGAAGCTCCTGGCTTCAAATCAGCTCAGCTCTGGCTGTTACAGTCACTTGTGGAGTAAACCAGCAAATGGAAGATCTTTCTTTCTGTATCTCCTTTGCTCTGTAAATCTGCCTTTCCAATACAAATAAATAAATCTTTGAAAGAAAAAAAAAAGAAAGAAGAGAAGGTAACTAAAAAACCTACTTCATGGGATTTTCATAGGCATTAAATGTATGTTACACACTGAAAAGAGTGTCTGGAACACAGCTGGTACTCTTGGAGTGCCAACAGTAGCCATCCTAACTAGAACTGTTCCTGTTGGCATAGTTTTCTGTTTCTCTAAAATTCTGACTAATCAGTTACTTCCCCTCCCACATACTAAGCCTCTCTCTCTGCAGATTCCTCCTCTCAGCTACTAAGTAAACTCCCTCATCCCACTACTCCTCCCCACCAGCCAGCACCATGATCCTCACGGCCTCTCACACACATGGAAACAAGTGGGCTTTGGACTCCACTCATCACATTTACCCCTGCAGCTTGTCCTCATCCATGCACAGTGCCCTCTGCTTTCCCCACTCACCTCCAAGTGCAATTCTTCCAACAGAAACCACCCATGATCCTCTTATGCCAAATTCAAGTTTTTATTTCTCTGGACCCTTCCCGCCTCTCTGGCCCCACTGAATTCACATGCCCTTTCCTTTCCTGTTCTATTTCTGTTTCTCCTTTCAGCCTCCTTAGCTGAATTCTTTCCTTGGGCTGATCCCACCTGGAGTCAATTTGCCTCCTGTCTGCTCATGCTGCCCACTCTGTGGGAACTGTAGGAACGATCCCACTGCTTAGCTGGTCCTCTACTCACAGCACAGCTCATGGAGCCTGAGTCTCCCTCCTGGGCTCCCCACACCTGTTTACTTTGTGTGGGACTTCGTGTGGCACTTCACAGCGCTGCCTACTGTGCTGGTCTCCTGCACCCACCTGGTCTTTAGGGGTCCTTACCTCTAGAGGTGACCCCACCATCTCCATTCCTCCATTTGGGAAGTTCACGCTTTCCTCAGTCTAGCTAAGCCTCAGGTCCAGCAGGGCTAAGGTTTACAAGGTTTGCAGCTTCCGTCTGCAGGAACCCACATCAGATACACTCAAACACTCTCTCTCTCCCCACTCCCTATTCTTTCTGTGTGTGTGTGTGTGTGTGTGTGTGTGTGTGTGTGTGTGTGTGTGTGTGTGTGTTGGCTGTGTGTGGATGAGTCAGGAGGAATTCCCGCCTTTCCCTCCCAGGAAAATGGTTGGAATGGACTGTTACACGTCCCTCCCAGTGTGCCCGCAAGGCTTTCTCTGAAATGTAGTCGTGGTGTTGAAGGACTCACTCAACTCCAGTTTTTCCAATGTAGCCACATGGCTCTTGAAAGCAGCTGTGCCCCATTGCTTCTTGGCCTTTTGGCTAAGATCAAGTGAAAGCAACTGTGCCCTGCAGACTGCCCGCAGAGGCCTGGGAGAGGGTTGTGTAACCTGCAAGCCTTGGTGGTATCCCCTTCTAGGAGTTCCCTGCCTGAACGGTAGCAGCTGGCTTCTCCTCTAGCTGATATGTTTATTTCCTTAGAAAATAAATAGCTTGCCCATTCACCTCTCCTTTTCTCTGAATTTTCTCATATCTCTCTATTGTACAGTGTGTGCCCCCCCCCGCTTTTTTAAGATATATTTTTATTAGGAAGGCAGATTTTACAAGAGAAGGAGAAACAGAGAGGAAAATCTTCCATCTACTGGTTCATTCCCCAAATGACCACAACAACTGAAGCTGAATTGAGCTGATCCAAAGTCAGGAGCCAGGAGCTTCTTCCAGGTCTTCCATGTGGATGTAGGGACCTAGGACTTTGGATCTTCCTCTGCCATTTCCCCAGGTTATAAAGCAGGGCGTTGGATGGGAAGTGGAGCAACCAAGACACAAACCAGTGTTTTCTGTGATGCTGGCACCTGCAGTTGGAGGATTAGTCTGATGAACCATGGCATCATCCCTTTCTTCTTTAACTTTCAGAATTTCTTTTCAAATTGAAGATGTAAACCTTTCATCAGTGCCCTGTGTCATCTACCCTCCCCTAGCCGGAGTCCGGTCTTTGGTTTTATTTAACACATTTTTAGTCACCAGAAGTTAGTCTCTTTTTTTTTTTTCTTAAATTTATTTATTATTTTTAATTCATTAATTACATTGTATTATGTGACACAGTTTCATAGGTACTTGGATTCTCCCCACCCCTCCCCAAACCCTCCCACCATGGTGGATTCCTCCACCTTGTTGCATAACCACAGTTCAAGTTCAGTTGAGATTCCCCCATTGCAAGTATATACCAAACATAGAGTCCAGCATCTTATTGTCCAGTCAAGTTCAACGCAGAAGCTAGTCTCTTAAGGCAGTTCAACTGCCATCATTCCTTTCACAATTAGCTTTTTTGTCCGGTTTTAAAAAGTCATTACCTCCCCCCAAACCTCATAAAGATCTCTCACTTTCTGTCTTCCGCAAATTGATTTGCTGGGAAAGCAGAGAGAGAGAGTGAGGAGACAGAGACCAACACACAAAGCGCCCCAACTCTGAGTCACTCTCCAACTGCCCACAGCAGCCAAGACCCGGATGTCCCAGCCTGTCTTACCCACATGCCCAAATGCCTGTTTCTTCCAAAAAGTGTCAAAGATCAGCCGTTTACTTGTGTGCCTTAAGGTATGGAAGTGGGAAACTCATTTTATGCTTTTCCAGTTTTCCAAGCATCACTTATTTTAAAAAGTCCTATCTCGCTCCCACTGATCTGAATGCCCAGCTGCCGCATACCTCTGCCATCTGTGCGTGGGTCCCTTCCTGGGCACCGCGTTCAGCACCGCCACCCCACTCGCTAATTACTATTCCTTGATAATACCACTCCGTCTTCTCGAGTAGATGAAGTCTACTTTCCACCCCACTGCCTGGTGTTCTTTTCCAAAATTATCTCACTCTTGATCCTCCGTATGAATTTTAAGATCAGCTTGTCCAAATAAAAATCCTTGACTGGGATTTTAATTTGAATTTAATGAAATGTGTAGATTATTTGGGAGAAATTAGCATTTTTAGAATATTGAGCTCTCTGATCCATGAGCATATGTGCCTTTACTTTTCTCAGCTTTTCTTTTTATTTGCGGAACATTGCTTTATCATTTTAATCAGAGTGCTGTGGTGCAGTGTGTTAAGCTGCTGTTTGGTAGAACTGCATCACCCATCAGAGTGCCTGGTCTTGAGTCCCACCTCTGCTTCCTGCCCGTGTGCCTGGGGAGCAACAGACAATGGGAGGCCTGGTTGGAGTTCCTGACTCCTGCCCTTATCCAATTTCTACACACTTTCAAATGCTTCCTTATATTACTTACATTACTGCAGATGGTAGATTCTCCACACTGTGCAGTCCTTGCTTGACTCCTGAGTTTGGAAAAAACACTTCTGAAATTATGCTATGTGACTGTTTTGATTATCAGTGGATAAACTTTATCAGGTTCAAAGTGTCTTTCTGTCCCAAATTTGGTAGTTTTCATTATAAATGGAAGGTAAAGCTTCATCAAATAGTTTTTCCATGTCAATTATGATGATATATTTTCCTTTAATTTAATGATGTGATGAATGCCACTCCAGCAGCAGCCTGCTTAGTTTGTTTACCAGCATTGTATTGATGACTTTTGCTTCTATGTATCATCTTAATTGCTACACAATAATTCCCCCAAGTTACAGCAGCTGAGATGCCACCTGGAGTGCCCAGCTGGCATGCTGGAGTGTCTTGGTTCACGTCTTGACTCCCTCTTCTATTCTGGCTGTCTGTTAATGCACACCCTGGGAAGAAGCAGGTAAGAGACCAAGTGCTGGGGTCCCTGCCACCTGTGTGGGAAACTCTGATTGAGATCTGAGCTTCTGCCTGTCACATCCCAGCCTGCTGCAAATAATTGGAGAGTGAACCAAGGGGTGGAAGTGCTCTCACGCTCTCTCTCGCTCTCTCTCCTGTATTTTAAATAAAATGAAAAAGAAATAGATCATCTTAAAAGAAATATGGTAGGGTCTGGCACAATGGCATAATAATCAAACCCTCACCTTGCATGCAGCGGTATCCCATATGGGCACTAGTTTGTGTCCCAGCTACTCCACTTCCCATCCAGCTCCTTGCTTGTGGCCTGGGAAAGCAGCAAAGGATGTCCCAAAGCCTTGGGACCTTGCACCCATGTGGGAGACCCAGAAGAAGCTCCTGATTCCTGGCTCCTAGCTTCAGATCAGCTCAGCTCCAGTTATTGCAGTTACTTGGGGAGCGAACTAGCAAACAGAAGATCTTTCTCTCTGTGTCTCCTTGACTCTATAAATCTGCCTTTCAGGAGGCTTTTATCCCAATCCTGAAGACTCCCAGATCCTCACCAAGGAGCACCGAGGACTACATCCCTACTGCCAAGGAGACCACGGGGAAATGGAGTGCCTTCGGAGACCAAGAACTCTGAGGTCAACCACCCCCATTTGGATCTACCACATGGGATGAAAGAAGCCCAAATCCTGCCTTGCAGGATCCAAGGTCAGCGGAACAACAACCAGGATCCCTGAGCGGTCCGCAGAAACAGAAGAACAGTAAACTTCCTTCGGGACTAGGGAGAGGAGCTTTCTCTGGTCCTTGCCTGCTTCCAACTTTGGGTCTCCACCCCCCTCTCGTAATAACCATCAGGAGTGCTCCAGAAACCCCTCAAAACAAACAAAACTAGAATAGATAGACAGAGAACAACTAGGAAAGCTTAGAACCAGACAGGAAACAGCCAGCGGGGATGCACTTATACCTCACTGGGTGGGACACAAAGATTAGTTACTCCTAACAGGGGTATGGAAGATTTCTCTGCACACCCCTCCTAAACATGCTCACCTAAACTGTTGACATATATCCTGTTAGAATTATAGAGTTAGACCACCCGAAAAACAACCAGGTTCAGCAAAATCATGCTTCAATGCTATAAACTGCTTAAGACTAAAATTAAAATAGGCATGAGACAGCTGAATAGCAATCTAAGCCATTTTAAGGTGTATAGAATATGATTAAATGTAAACCAAAATTGAAATGTCTATGAAGAAGTCACAGGTTGTGGTTGAGAACCTGCATTTTCCTATTAACATATTGGTTAATCAATACCATGTCAATTAATGCCATAATGTTGTAAATGGTTGGAAATATTATGTTGGGACTTTTAATTGATTGGAATGATACTCTGCCAGCTCTACCTTCAGACCAGAGATGGTCTCACCAAGAAACCATTGAACTTACCAGGACAATAAGATGCTGAACTTTATGCTTGGTAAATACCTCCAGTGAAAGAATGTCAACTGAATTTGAACTATGGAAATGCAACAAGGTGGAGCAATCCACCGGTGGGGGGGGGGGAGGGTTTTGGGAGGGGCGGGGGGAATCCCAGTGCATAAAAAAATGTGACATATAATGCAATGTGATTAGTTTTTTTAAAAAGGAAATGCAATAAAAATATATGTTAAAAAAATCTGCCTTTCCAACAAAAATAAATAAATCTGAAAAAAAAAAAGACCCAACACTAGTGTCGAAAGTCTTCACCTTGCACACTCCACAACCCCATATGGGCGCCAGTTCTTGTCCCGGATGCTCACTTCCCATCCATCTCCCTGCTTGTATCCTGAAAAAGCAGTGGAGGATGGCCCAAAATCTTGGGACCCTGTACCCATGTGTGGGAGACCTGGAAGAAGCTCCTGGTTCCTGGCTTCGGATCAGCTCAGTTCCAGCCATTGCAGCCATTTGGGGAGTGAATCAGTGAATGAAAGAATTTCCTCTCTGTCTCTCCTTCTCCCTGTAAATCTGACTTTCAGAAAGAAAGAAAGAAAGAAAGAAAGAAAGAAAGAAAGAAAGAAAGAAAGAAAGAAAGAAAGAAAGAAAGAAAGAAAGAAAGAAAGAAAGAAAGAAAGAGAAAGAAAGAAAAAGAAAAGAAACAAAAAGAAAGATGTTAGTGACATTGCTGATGGTTGTGCCTTGGAGTTTCTCCTGAGGCCTCAGTTCAGTAGCCAAGCAGTACTGCGTTCAACAGAAGATTTGACAGTGGCTGGCACCTCTACTTCCAACGTGACTCCCTCACATGACTGGCAAATCACAGAGGCAGAGTTTGTTCATGGCCAGTTAGCAGACTTCCTCCTGAGCAAGATTTCCCAACAGATAAGGCAGAAACTGCACTGCCTCTGTGAACTCACCTCCCACACCACACACTATTGGACACACAGACATGCTAGCACCTCGGAGAAGAAGGCCTCATGCCCCAAAGATCTCTCGACCCCAAACTACAGAACAGCAGTGTTTATAAAGGCAAAAACACAAACTGGGAGAGGTTCAGAGGTGCTGAGCTACTGTGGAACCACCTTATGAATACAACAATTACTAAATTTGAACCTTTTGTTACTGAACCAAGTGAAACTCATTTTTCTCCTAATCGTGCTTGAATAGCTTAGCCAAGGGTTCCAGCATTCTTGCCAAGCAGGACATGGTTTTCTCAATTGGACAACATTCTCACCGGTTGAAGAGGTACCCCAGCTAAGATGCAGCCCAACCCAAAATGGAGTTCCTCATGTCAGGCCTGTTATTTCACCACCATTTATTTAAAAGTGATTTCTGGGGAGGTCGAAGCCATAGCATAGTATACTAAGCCTCTGCCAGTGGCAAAGGCATTCTGTACTGGTGTTCACTCGAGTCTCAGCTGTTTCACTTCCAAACCAACTCCATGCTAATGCACCTGGGAGACAGTGGAGGATGGCTCAAATCCTTGGGTTCCTGCATCCATGTGGGAAAACTGGAAGAAATGGCTGGCTCCTGCGTTTGGACTATTTGGGAAGTGAACAAGCAGATGCATGATCTCTCCCTCCTCAGTCTCTCTCTCTCTCTCTCTCTCTCTCTCTCTCTCTCTCTCTCTCTCTCTCTCTCTGATTGTCTCTTCTTCTCAGTCTGTAAATCTGCCTTTGAAATAAAAATAAATAGGTACCGGTATGCTGGCATAGCCAGATAAGCCTCTGTCTGCAGTGCCGGCATCCCATATGGGTACCAGTTCTAGTCCCAGTTGTTCATTTCCAGGCCTTGCTAATGGCCTGGAAAAACAGTGAAGGATGCCCCAAATGCTTGGGCCCCTGCACTCGCTTGGCTCCTGGCTTCAAACCAACCCAGTTCTGGCCATTGGAGAGTGAACAAGAAGGTGGAAGATATCTCTCTCTCTCTCTCTCTCTCTCTCTCTCTCTCTCTCTCTCTCTCTTCTCTGTAACTCTTTCAAGTAAAATAAAATAAATCATTTTCAAAATAAATAAATAATAGGTTGTAAAATTGTTGAGCATACTATACTAGGCTTCATAATATTATGGGGAAATCATCTAATATTTGCTATGTTTTGTCTAATAAATGTATTCTTGGCAGAGAGAGATGTTAAAATCCCCAGTTACAGGATTTGTGCATTCCCTTGGTAACTTTCTGAGTGTTTCTGTTTGGTAGGGACCTAGGCTCCTAGGCTGACAGCGTCCCCTTGGAGGGTTATTCCTCCCACAATTGCATAACTCCATTTTTATTCCCTCCCATTACTGCTGCTCAAGGTGACTTTGTCTGTTGTTATCATCATTGCACCAGCTTTTTGCTGAGTCATGTTTTCATAGGATGTGTTTGTTCCTTGCACATTTTTCTTTTTTTAGATTTATAGTTCTATTACTACAGCAAAGAGTTGTTGCCATGAGATCTGTACACATATATGAAATTATGATATTTAAATTCATATAGAATAACATTTATATTTTATAAGTGACAGTTTTGGGATTTGGAGGAACACATCACATCAAAGAGAATAAAAATATGTAAGACAAAAACAGAGTTAACAGTAAAAACTCAACTATTCATTCTCAGTGTAACATACGGAAACTTGTCAGAGAGATACGTCTTAGTTTGACTGTCTACAACATGGAAATGCGGATGATTTAGCTCCACTTTGCGTCAGATTCATTTGGCAGAATTATGGACATACGTTTCTGAGAGCAATTCCAAGCTATTTTCATGGACACTGTTGACAAGGGACGCTAAGCTTTCCCACTTAGATGCGTTGTTAGAACCCTGTAACAATTCTGGCCACACTTCACCATTAGCAGAACCCAAGGCTCTGAGAACCCTGAAGAGCTGATTTGATTTCTGAGTCTCCATGGAAAAACACTTTCCTAGTTGCTAATTCTGCAAATGTGGTGCCTGTGCTCCAACAACACTCCCAGCAAACTGTATCCTAATGCTACTACCCCACGTGTATGTGCTCTAATATAGGATCCCCAAAAGCTCCGACAAGGCCTAAATCGGCCAGCTTAATTGTTCCTTTGTCATCCATCAATAGATCTTGAGATTTTAGTCTCCAAGAACTCTTCTAAAGTGACAAAACACAACCCCTCTGTGGGACCTAATACAAATAATTCTTAACAAGTGAAGGAGCCATGAACTGACAGGGAGGGATTAAAGCCACACTTTTTTTTGGGGGGGGGTATCCATGAGAAGGAATTAAAAAATGAAATACATGGGCCCGGCGGCGTGGCCTAGTGGCTAAAGTCCTCGCCTTGAATGCGCCAGGATCCCATATAGTCGCTGGTTTTAATTCCGGCAGCTCCACTTCCCATCCAGCTCCCTGCTTGTGGCCTGGGAAGGCAGTTAAGGATGGCCCAAGGCCTTGGGACCCTGCACCCGCGTGGGAGACCTGGGAAGAGCTCCTGGCTCCTGACTTCGGGTCAGCACAGCACTGACCATTGCGGTCACTTGGGGAGTGAATCATCGGACGGAAGATCTTCCTCTCTTTCTCTCCTCCTCTCTGTATATCTGACTTTGTAATGAATATAAAAATAAAAATCTAAAGAAAAAATGAGATACAGCCTGAAATCCTACATAAAGCACATCTTGAAGACTGACTATATTCAGATGGCAAAGTTTGTCTACAGAGAAATCTTGCAAATTGCTGAACTGGAACCACTTCTTCTTCATGTTCCAGTCTGATTGTCTTGATGGCTGCAACTTGACCTGTTGCTCTGTGTCTCCATACAGGGGAGGCCCCTTCTCCAATTATCTGCACCGTGATATAGCTCGCTCACGCCAGAGTTCATTACTGAGTCTGGTAGATCCCAGCTTAATTTCTCCACCATGGCCTGCCACCAGATGCCACACCCACAGTGTTCTTCCATCAACTCCCCAGAGCTGGCTTTGAAAGCAAGTGTCTCACTGTATGCTTTTCAACCTTTTGGTTCCGCACTGTTCCCAATGGGCAGCTTATACAGCAGTATGTTCAGTTCATCTTTTCATCCATTCTGATCATCCTTAAATTTAATTGTTTGTTTGTGTGTGTGTGTGTGTGTGTGTGTGTGTGTGTGTGTGAATCGCTTAAATCCTTGCAGTTAATTAGATCATTTTTCTGTTTAAGAACTTTTTCTCTTTAAAAAACCTTTGCTATAGTCTGCTGGACTTACAGCCTTCGATTTCCTTTTGCGTTATTCCCTTGATTTGCAAGTTAATATGGACTGTATTTTCATTCTTCAGCATCTCTATAATTCTTAACTCCACACATAATTTTGATTTAGTCTAAAAAACCTAGAGCTGGTCTGACATTGTCTGTACCAGTATTGTCGGGGTATACTTAAGCAGCAGACTGATAGAATTGTAACTCCTTATGAAGAGTGTGACATTATGGGAAAAATCAATCAGGGGCGGAAATTGGGGGGAGGGGAATCCCAGACTATACAAAATTGTATAATAAATTTTTAAAAAAACTGTTCCATTTTTTGCTTCTTTATACACCAAAGACATTATCGCACTTGATCTGATTATTAAACAAATCTTCAGCTTTCTGCCATCTAGAGTGTACCAGCCTATAGAAATAAGCAGGACGCAGCACAGTGTGACCTAGCAGCTAAAGTCCTCACCTTGAACACACCAGGATCCCGTAACAGCGCCGGTTCTGGTCCCAGTGGCTCCGCTTCCCATCCAGCTCCCTGCTTGTGGCCTAGGAAAGCAGTCGAGGATGGCCCACAGTCTTGGGACCCTGCGCCTGCCTGGGAGACCCTGAGGAGCTCCTGGCTCCTGGCTTCAGATTGGCACAGCACCTGCTGTTGCAGTCACTTGGGGAGTGAATCATCAGACAAAAGATCTTCCTCTCTGTCTCTCCTTCTCTCTGTATATCTAACTTTTAAATAAAAATAAATAGATCTTTAAAAAAAGAAATAAGCAACACCCTACACATGTAATTTTATATTATCTAATATCACATTTTAAAGAGTCTTTAGCAAGTAGACTATGCTTTATTTAAATCTAAATTATTGTCATTTCAATATGCAATCAGTGTTTTAAGGCACTCATGAGATATTTTACCTTTGTTTCTCCACACTGAGTCTCAAACATCCAATGTGTACTTTACTGTCCATGCAATAGACACACTCTCTTAAGGGCTGCATTTCAATGGCTCAGCACATCTTTAACTAGAAGCTCCCATATTGAACAGAGAAGGCAATAGAGATGCATGGATAATACAAACAAGAGAAGAAATTCATAATTAAAAAGAAGGTTTGAAGGAAAGACAATGGATATTCCTGAAAGTCAAACAAAAAGACAGAATGATAACAGGAGAGAGAAGGTAGAATGTGTGGATGATCAACTTAAAAAGTCCAACCAAAACATCTGAATAGAGAGAAAATGGAGCAGAGAAAAGTATCAAGGAACACGTGCTGAGATGCACCTTTGAGCCAGCCGTGATGAGGCCGCTTGGGGTGCCCGCATCTTCAGTCCCAGTGCCCGGGGTCAGTCCCACCCTAGACAGGCTTGGGGCAGAGTGTTCTTCAGATGTCCCCAGGACAAGGTCAATGTACAGGATGGATCGAGCAAGGAGACAAATTACTCACTGGATTAAAAAATCCAAGCCAATAAACACACAGCAGTCCTACAGCATTATCACCAGGAAAAACAAGAAGTTGTACAAGCAAGGAAATACGATCATATTACAGCAGAGGATTAGCAGTGAGTAATATCCATGTGGCAATACTCATGTAAGCACAGAATCACTCCTTGAAAGGGAAGGGGTGAAACTGTGAAAAAGAAAAATCAAGCAATAAGAAAAATGCACAAGACAAAACAAAAAAAAGAAAAAGTACAAATAAGGCATAGAGAAACCTACAGGCCAATCCCAAAACAACAGAGATACTTGCTAAAGGACTTCAGGCATTGGATGGAGTGTGGCAAGGTAGAAGAAACAGCTGCCATTTGTTCATTCCAAGCCATGGTATCTATTGCTGTGTAACAAACCACCACCAAAACCGATTAGGCTAAAGCTGCGATAAGCACTTGTTATCTCACATAGTTTCAGTGTGTAAGGAATTCAGGTGCAGCTCAGCTGGGTAGTTCTGGCACGGAGCTTTCATGAGTCCAGGTTCCAGCAAGGGCTGGGAGCAGCTGAGGTCTCAAATGAGACTGGAGCATCCACCTGCAGAGCAGCTCATTCCCACGCTGCCCACTCATGCTGAGTATAGCAAGATGCCTCTTGCCACATGGACCACTCCTTAGGGATGCTGGAGCCCCTTCCAGGGACAGTGAGTGAATGGTGCCAGAGGAAATCAGCTGCAGTGCCTTTCACAACCTAACCAGGAGCCACACCCCACTGTTTTACTGGTCATGCCAGTCAGCCCTTCTCAGCACTGAAGGGACTTGTCACAAGGACGAAGACAAGGACAACTAGGAGGACAGGACAGGACAGGAGTGGGGAGGCCCTACGAGAAGCCGCCACTACAGAAGCCTGGAGAGTGTTTGACCTTACAAAACACATATCTCGATCAAAATGAGAATTTTAAGAAGAGCTTTTGCTTATATTCAATCCTTATGTGGATTTGTCAATATGCTTTAAGCTTGACGTTTCTTCTTTGACATGCATCCTACCATAAGGCCTTCAATGAGAGTCTGTACCTTGTATCTTTAGGATTACCCAGGAAACTTGGCTCAACTCCATGTCAAAAATGTGTTTTTGTTTTGGGGGGATATGGGATTTTTGTTTTTGCCTTGAATTTTAGCCGCAAGTTGGCTGGGTATACAAATTCTTAGAAGCTATTACTCTGTTGCTCCTGCCTTTGCTGAGGTCATTTAAGCAGTATGCCTTTTCTATTTGTCTACTGAAGGTGTTTTGGTTTTGGGGGTTTGAGTTTTTTTTTTTCTTTACCTCTGAAATTTCCCCGTGGGATTTCCTGACTAGCATTTCTTCATGCAGGTTTCTTTCTTGCCATTCCCTTCCTCTGACACCCTCGTGGACCATGTATCCAAGCCAGCCCCCACGTCCCATAACTGCAGTCATACTTCTGAACGTTGTCCCTATGCATCGTATCAGTATGAATTCCTACAGAGCCTCTTTCAACTTGCTAAACCTCTCTCTGTGTCTAGTTTATCTACCATGACTTTTCATTTTCAACAAACTCTTCTAAGATTTCTAATTGGTTGTTTCCATATCTTCTTGTTCTCATTTCATCTCTTACTCATTTCCAGTAGACTCTGAACCTTTGCCTGTAAGTATCCTGAACATTATTCTTAAGTAACTTTACCTTACATAGGCAAATTTAATTCAGAATGAATTCACATTCTGGGCTTCAAGTGTTTTGGCTTCCAACCTCAGTGAGTTTGGGGATTTGGGCTTTGTTCTGTTTTTATATCTGTTCTCCTCTCTTTCTCTCTTTCTCTAATTATGCTGAGTTGGGACTCCAGGCCCAGCTGAATGCCTTTCAGAGCTCCCACTCTGTTATCCACTGGGAGATATCACAAACACCTCAACCCCGGCCCAGAGCTTGTCTCCCTTCATCTTCCTCCATCTTGAGCTCCAGCCTACAGGCACACAACTGCCTGTTTCTTGTCCTACCTCCCTTCTTGAACCTCCCGTGTCCACTGGATTCCTGGAGCCTGGCTCTTGTCCCCTGCCTTGCACAGTACACTGTGGGTGCAGGCAGCCACAGCTTGGCCCAGCAGCCACTGCTGTGCCCTGCATCCTATACCGGCAGGCCCCAGCCCCCTCCTCCCCACTCTGCATTCCTAAGGTGCTTCTGGTACACAGAGATCCCCATTTTGGTTTGGGGTGTAACTCTATTCTGAAGATGCTGTATTGGCTGTTTTTTCGATTATTATTGTGCACAGCATGAACTCCTTGTGACACCCAGACTGGAAGTTAAGGACTGAGTCATGTGGTTGCCACACTCATAGAGAAGTCACTGGTTGATTAGATGTAAAGGAGGAGAGAGTCTTTTGTCAACATCCAACAGGCTCTGCTATGGACAAGGCCTGGGGCCAGGGGCTGGGCAAGGGTGGACCGGCTTCCTCTGGGTAGAGCACAAGTGCAGGGTGAATCTCTCTCTTACACACACACACACACACACACACAGAGCCCACCAGGAGATGTCACAGAATGTACGCAGCTTCTCACTGGAGACCCCTCCTCATTCCCAGGGCAGAGCAGAATGGAAAGAAACGGCAGGAAGCAGCACTGGAACCTCAGGAGCCATGCTAGGGCACTGGGAGCCGGAGGCACCTGGGCATGCGGTTCCCAGGGGAGTACCTCCCCCTGGTGGCCACAAGAAGCAGCTGCAGTGCCCTCCACCTAGGAACAGGCCACCAAGAGCTGTTTCCACATCTACCTCCAACCTGGGACCTGGGTACATGGCAGCCTCTGGCTGCCCTGCGGATGCTTCCTGTCTGCCCTTCTCAGTTCTAGAACACTGGTTCCAGGGGCCACTTTGTTCCGAGAGTTCTTCGGGCTCTTAACTCAAACACCCAGTATCCCTCAAGGCCACATAGAGGACTGTCAATGTGGGGGCCAAGACTGGAGCCGACCTCCATCACTCCGATGCTGTGTGTCCCTGGGCAGGTTATTTAACCTCTCTCTGCCTCTGCTTCTTCATCGGCAAAGTGGCAGGAAAGAATAAATGGGTTGCTGCAAGAATAGAGCCAGTCTGAGGAGGTCTCCCATCTCTCCACGACACAGTCCCCATTCTGGAGCTGTTTAGCCCTTCTTGCCTCTTCCTCCGGCCATCCCAGGAACCCACAGTCCTCTTTGGAGCCTTGGGCAGCAGGTTTGGGGGATTTTTTGAGGAACAGCCAGCCTGTATGGAGTTCTCATCTCACCAAAGAGGCCCTGCATGGGGGCAGATGAAGTCATTGGACCTGAAATTTGTCCCTGGAAATCCCAGACTCACAAACACACCCTCTGGCTGCTGTGCCTGGCCTTCCTCTGCTTAACTCTTTCCCACCCTGCAGTTCCCCAGACCACAGACTCCCCAGAGGTGCCAGCCAAGCCTGGCTGAGCCTTCACTGGTCTGGCAGTCATGCCAACATGTGAGACACCTGCATGGTACTTGGCACTGGGGAGTCTTGCCCTGGAACTCCATTCAAGTTTCCACGTGAATGGCAGGGGCTCAGGCACTTGAGCCTCAGTAGGAAGCTGGATCAGAAACAGAAATATGGAGACTCAAGCCTGTGCACCACAGCCCATCACTCTGCACTGGAGAGTCTTGAAGCAAGGACCACGGCCATGCTCCCAGGAGCTCACGGCACAGTGGGGAAGTCACCTGCTTTAGTGAGAGGCTGTAGGCACAGGAGGGGCAAAGATGGGAGCCACCTGGGACAATCAGCTCCCCAGAGGAGGCACTTCGGCCAGGGCTCTTGGATGTGCAGTAAGAACGTTCCATGGAAGACCAGCTTCGCCAATTCATTTGTACCCAACATCATCCTTTCCCTTCCCCCTCCAGCTCCAGCACCAGGACTTGGTAATGAGAAGGGGGCAGGGCGGGAGGGAGCAGCTGCTGCCATCAGAGCCTGGCCTGGCCCTCAGTGCCACTGCAAGGCCACAGAACATCAATAGCAGAAAAGTCCAAGCTGTGGCTGTGTGGAGCCTGGGATGCCCACGGAGCCCCGTGATGTGTCCTCACTTTCACTGCAACAGGCAGTTAACCCCAAGGACTCCATGACTGACTGCTCTCTGGAGGGTGACTCTGGGTGGATGGCATGGACAGTGAGAATCAGAAGAAGATTGGGGTGGAGCCCAGTGGGAGAGAGAGACAAGGTGTGTGGAAGGGCAGAACAGGGCCCTCCAGGCAGAAAGCGTGACCCATCACGGGTTGTGCAGAAAGGAAGCAGCCAGGAGGGTGGAGCAGAGCAGGCAGAGCAGGTGTTCTGGGCGGAGGGAGCAGACCCTGCAGACGTCACAGAGAAGGTAGTGGCTCTCAGCTGGCCGGGGTAGGTAGCTCCGTGATTGCAGAAGGAAGACGATGGGATTTGTTCGGGGGAAGAAGGACAAGCACACAGGAATCAAGACCTTCCCTGCCTGGATCAGCGAGTCCTCACCGCCTCCCCCCACACCACCTCCCACGAGGCCCAGCGCTCTCCAGAGTAGGGCCGACCTTCTCTGATCATTGCATTCTCCTCTTAGTCAAGGCCTGTGGACCAGAACAATCCACAGCTCACCGGTCATCACTAAGACAAGATGCTGTTGGCTCCCACAGAGAGACGTCTACCTGTACAGCTGAGAGCAGTGTGTCCCTTTAGTTTTAGGTGCAATTGGACTGCTTTGGCCAAGGACTTTTAAGGTCCCATGTAATTTAGTGCTGAATGCAACTGAATGAATTTCATCTCTTGCTGCAAGTTATGCCTCTGAAAGAATTTTTAAAAATCAGTCCCAGGTCACTGGTAATATACATTGGACAGTGCCTGCAATGGTTCAAGATGGTGAGCTGCTGGTATAAAGACACACACCCGGGCCCGGCACAATAGCGTAGTGGTTTAAGTCCTCACCTTGCACATACCAGGATCCCACATGGTCACCAGTTCTAATCCCAGCAGCCCCGCTTCCCATCCAGCTCCCTGCCTGTGGCCTGGGAAAGCAGTCGAGGATGGCCCAAAGCCTTGGGACCCTGCACCCGCGTGTAAGACCCAGAAGAGCTCCTGGCTCCTGGCTTCGGATTGGCTCAACACCAGCCGTTGCGGTCACTTGGGAAGTGAACCATCGGACGGAAGATCTTCCTCTCTGTCTCTCCTCCTCTCTGTATATCCGCCTTTCAATAAAAATAAATAAATCTTTTTAAAATAAGACACACACATGCACACACCATGACTGAACCCCAAACCCTAACCCTAGTCAATGCAGGGCTCCTAACTGCTTCGCAAGTCAAATTACCTTGTGAGAAGCTAAAAGTCACACTGGTGACAGCTCAGTGGTGTTGCAGTTTTAGCATTTTACAGAGAACAAAAGGGAACTTTTGACTATTCCTATCTCTAGGTGTCTTGAACTTTGTTTCATAAAAACTAATGGAATCAGGACTGGTGCTATGGCATAGCTGGCTAATCCTCTACCTACAGTGCTGGTATCCTATATGGGCTCCAATTCAAGTCCCAGCTGTTCCATTTTCAATCCAGCTCCATGCTAGTGGCCTGGGAAGGCAGCAAAGAATGGTCCAAGACCTTGGGCCCCTGCACTCACATGGGAGACCAAGAAGAAACACCTGGACCCCAGCTTTGAACCAGCCCAGCTCTGGCTATTGCAGTCATTTGGGGAATAAATTAGCGGAATGGGAGCTTTCTCTGTCTCTCCTTTTCTCTCTGTAACTCTTTCAAATAAAAAAAATAAATAAATCTTTACAAAAAGTAACAGCATCAAGTACAGTCTGTTCCATGAGGGAGGTAAACTCTGACAGAATTTCCCTTTTTCTCCTGTGCCAATAGGAGCCACAGAAGGTTTGAAATAGGAGAGACAGGCCCCAGTGTAAATGCTGGCTACAGGTGGGTACTCCCTAATGCCAGCTCTGTCTTTTGAACTCCAGCCAAGGGAGAGAGAGGGAGCAAGGTCATCCCAATACCACAGTTGGTACAAAGCACACTGCCTGCACTTCCATCAGGTGAAACATCCAGGAAACCACTGGCTGTAAGACCCCTCATGGTAGTGGGTTAAGTCACCACACGCGACGCTGTCATCCCTTATGGGTACCAATTCAAGACCCAGCTGCTCCATTCCTATCCAGTTCCCTGGTTACTTACGCCCTGGGAAGGCAGAGAACAATGGCCCAAGTGTTTGAATCCTTGCAGCCATGGGGTGGGGGGCGGGGAAAGGGGGACGGGACAGAAGGAAAAGCACCTGGCTCCTGGATTCAGCCTGTCCCAAACCCAGCTATTGTTGGGGAGTGAACCAGGGGATGGAAAATCGCTGTCCTTCTGGCTGCCTTTGAAAGAAAGAAAAAGAAAAAGAAGGGTTCACTCTACAAGAGAAAAACCACTCCCAAGGGTGCGCCCTCTACTGGCAGAATGAAAAAGTCCATCGTTACAGCCCAGTACTGTAAGATAAGCCCATAGCCTTCTGAGACGTTCTCTGCAACCCGTGTCAGATCGCTTAGGTTCTAGTCCCAGCTCTATAGACAGACACCATGAAGTAGCAGGTTATGGTTCAAGCCCCTGGGTCCCTGCCACCCAAGTGAAAGATCGGAATCAAGTTCTCTTCTCCTGGCCTTGGCACCAGGTACCTGAGCCATCCTCCCCCTGCTGTGTCCCAGGGTGCACCTGAGCAGCTGGATCAGGAGCATGGCTGGAACTTGAACTCAGGCACTCTGATACGTGATGTGATGTCCCAACCCAGTCCCAACCGCTAAGCCAAATGCTTGCCCCAACAGTTCAGTGTGTGTGTGTGCGTGCAAGAGAGAGAGAGAGAGAAGAGAGAGACAACATGCCAGGGCCGGTGGAACACTGCTTCTGAGTGTGTCTCACAGGGGTTTCCAGAGGACACTAGCATGTGAATCAGGGGACTGAGAAAGAGGACCAACCGCCCTCAACAAAAAGGGTGGGCGCTGGCCAATCCCTTGAATTCCCAAACAGAACACGAAGGAGGAGAAGAGGGTGTTTCCTTTCTCTTCCTGGGCCAGGACATCTCCACCCCTTCAGGCATCCCAGTGCCTAGTTCTGGGGTTCTTAGGCTCAGACTGAAACACAGCCAGAGAGGGGCTGCTTGACGGGGTCTCAAGATTGCAGGTGGCACACAGTGGGGCTCCTAGACCTCCATAATTCCCGCAATCCATCATACATTGGGAGGGAGATAGCGGGGTAGACAGGTGATCCACTGTTGAGTATGTTAGACTGGAGAAATGGGGCTAATAGCTCTATGGAAGGCAGAGTTGGCAGAACATGGCTGAGGGACTGGAGGCAGTGAGGAACAAGAGCCCAGGGCAACACCCTGATTCAAGATTCAGGTGTCTGTTTTTTAAAAGATTTTTTTTTTTTGAAAGGCAGATTTTAGATAGAGAGAAAGATCTTCCATCCACTGGTTCACTTCCCAAGTGGCTGCAACAGCTGGTGCTGAGCCAATCCGAAGCCAAGAGTCAGGAATTTCTTCCAAGTCTCTCATGCAAGCACAGAGTCCCAAGACTCTGAGCCATCCTCTACTTCTTTCCCAGGCCACAAGCAGGGAGCTGGATGGGAAGCAGAGCAGCCAGGACATGAACCAGCACCCATATGAGATTGCCAGTACATGCAAAGCAAGGATTTAGTCTCTGAGCCATCACACCAGGCCCAAGACTTAGGTGTCTGACGAGGGCTGTTCACCTGGTGTCAAGAGATACCAGCCAAGACACCTTTCCCCCACCAATCTTTTCTTTCTGCTGCTGAGGTCTCTCCTCCCCTACCCCACATCTCTTGTCTTCCTTGTCCACCTAGTCCCAAGGTTGGCTAGACACCCAGACACAGGAAGCAAAGCTCTGGGTCCCAAGGGAGGCACTGACTAACTCTTCCAGGCCAGCTCCCCTAGGGAGACCCTGTGTCCTCCCAATTCCATCCCAAGGTCAATCTACCCCAGTATCTGCGGATCTGGAGCAAATTCATCTTGACAAGCCCTGCTCAATGTGAACAACTTAACTTTGTAACATATTAAAAGAGTCCTGGGACCTGCCTGAAAAATACGAATCAATTAAAAGGGCGTTCACATGTTTATTTATTGTCTGGCCAGTACGCAAAAAGGATCTCAGGGTAGGTAGCCATTACCTCTTCCCGTTTAGTCCAGAAACCATCTCTTCATGATCTTCAGGGTCCAGTGTGTTATTCCTGGCTAGTTTCACAAACCGAGGCTGTTAGGACTCACAGTGCTGCGGCTCTTGGGAACCCTTGTGTGCAGCAACAATCGAGACCCTTCCCGCCTCCACAATCCCCATCCATCCAATGCTGGGCCCATCCTTGCTCATGATACCGCTTCACCCATGGTGCAGTCCTCAAGTCCCAGCAGTCAGGGACTCCCTTGAAGGTTTCCAGGGTGCCTCCTCAACACCCAACACAGGTGAATTGGAACCTAGGAACGGGTATTTCTTCTCAGCATGCAGTGTATCATGGGAATTTTGTAGGGTAAACACTGAACAGCACATCTGCCAACCGAGACTCCTCTAGAGGTACTCACTATGCCCCAACCTTGCACACACCCCTGATGAGAAGGATTGGCCAGGGGGCCCGATGCCACAGCTGTCAAAGTGAGCGAGGCAGCTTGTGGGACTGAAACCCTGAGGTCATAGAGCGGATGCTGAGAGACCTTGAAAGAGGCGGCTGGGCCAGTCTGCCTGACACATGGCATAGAAACCACAAGAAGGCCAGATGGAGGACCCTGGTACGTGCACAGAGTCCCCTTGCTGCCACCCCACAGCTTCTGCATGACAGACCCAAGGCAGCTCCATGGTTGGAGCACAGATGGATAAGAGCTGACACGTGGACACAGCACCACACAGCCCAAGAGCTGGCTGTGGACCATCCATAGCCAGGAACTTTGATCTCTTTCTGTGACTGACAAATTGGGATGATTCTAAATCGTGCGCTCCCACCAATGAACTTACTGTGCTGAACCAGTGAGAACAGTCTCTTCACCAGGCTGCCCCTCCTCAGTTCACACAGAGACTGCAGGCATGAGGCCCAGAACCCCACCACCACCAGCAGCCCGACTCTCCAGGGTAACTGCTTCCCTACAGGGCAGACAGTCAGAGAACAGGACAAAGGAAGCCAACAGGGGCTGATGTGTCCTTGGAACCCGGGCCTGCCTGTGGGATCTGCTGGGAAAGCCAGTTACTAATCTTGAACAACAGAGAAAAACATTTTTAAAGATTTACTTACTTGGTGCCAGGGTTGTGGTGAAGCATGTTAAGTAGCCACCTGCACCACCAGCATCCCATATGAGCACTGGTTCCAAATCCTGATCACTCCACTTCAAATCCAGCTCCCTACTAATGTCTCATCTAGGAAAGTAGAAGAATATGAGCTGCCTGCTTGCGCCCCTGTCACCAGATGGAGTTTCAGGCTCCTGACTTCACCCTGGCTCAGCCCTGGCCATTATGAATATTTGGGAAGTGAATCAGCAGATGGAAAAGTGTGTGTGTGTGTGTGTGTGTGTGTTTCTCTGTAACTCTGACTTTGCAATAATTTGAGGAGGGAGCAGGCCAGGGGTCCCTAGTGAAAGGCAGGTCCTGATAACTCTGTGGCAAACAAGAGCTCCATGGCATTTGATCCATTCCTGCCCACACAAAAATGTAGAGTTGCAACTGTGCACTTTGACCTTGCCGGCTCACAGCCGTCCATCCACGCCCTCTCTCTGTGACTGCTTCCTCCATCTGCATCTCCACTGAAGGGGGTCTCTGGGGCCCTCCTTTACTCATGTGACTCTCTGATCAAATTGCCTCTCCAGGAATGTGAGGTTCCAACATTGCTGGTGAGTCCCTGAGTGTGGCGGGGACTGAGTTTCTATAAATCACCACGCTGTGGGCACAGCATCCTACACTAAAGAAAGCACCCAAGGGCTGTGGCCACAAAGAGTCCTGCAGCAGATGAGTCAAGATGAGTGGCATAGGTCAAGTCTTTTTTTTTTTTTTTTTTTTTTTTTTTGTATGTTTGTTTGAAAGACAGAGTTATACAGCTTGGCATTGTAGCCTAGTGGCTAAGTCCTCACCTTGCACATGCTGGCACTCCCATATGGATGCTGGTTCTAGTCCCGGCAGCCCTGCTTCCCATCCAGCTCCCTGCTTGTGGTCTGGGAAAGTAATCGAGGACAGCCCAAAGCCTTGGGACCCTGCACCCACATGGGAGACCTGGAAGAATCTCCAGGCTCCTGGCTTTGGATCAGCTCAGCGGTCACTTGGGGAGTGAATCAGCAGATGAAAGATCTTCCTTGTTGTCTCTCCTCATCTCTGTAAATCTGACTTTCCAATAAAAAATAAATAAATCTCTTTAGGAAGGAAGGAAGGAAGGAAGGAAGGAAGGAAGGAAGGAAGGAAGGAAGGAAGGAAGGAAGGGCTATAAAGAGAGTCGAGGAGAGGAGAGACATAGCGCGTGTGCCCAAGAGAGATCATCTATCTACTGATTCACTCCCCAGATGGCCACAAGCCCAAGCCAGTAGCCAGAAGCAGCTTCTGGTCTCCGCTATGAATGCAAGGGCGCAAGGACTTAGGCCATCTTCCACTGCTTTCCCAGGCACATTAGCAGGTAACTAAATTGGAAGTGGAGCATCCAGGTCTCAAATCAGAGTTCATATAGAAGGCTACCACTGTAGGCAGCAGCTTTACCTACTTCACCACAGTGCCAGGGCCCTTGTCAGAAAAGCACACTGGTGGCTCCCCAATGCTAAGTGAGAGAACTGTCCTTGGCCATGGAGCTTGGTGCTTCTGTCTTCCTCCTAACTCAGATCCAGTTCTTTCCCCCGTCATAAGTGCAGAGGCTTTTGGAATGCCAGCTCCCTGCTCCTGTAGAAAAGGATGACCCAGGGACACGCAGTTCCCTCCTTACCTGCCTGTCCATGGCGGGGTCTGTCCAGGGTAGATTTCCGGCACCACACTCCAGCCCTGAGTCCACAGGGGACCAAAGAAGGCCAAAGACATGCCCCGCCCTGCATGTCTGTGTGGGTCTGAAACTGGGGATGGAAACTCTGAGAGCAGCCTGCGGAGGGGAGTCCCAAAAGGCATAGGAGGCTGGGCCAGGGCTGCAGTAGCCTGAGGAGTAGTCTGCCTTGCCTGGATGCTGTTCAGGGCAGAGACGGGGAGGCCTGACTCCAGATAGCATTCCTCCTGCCGCTGCTTCAGAACGCCTAAACCTCACTGTCCAAACAATTCTCTCCACCCTCCAAATGCCATTCCCGTTAGTTAGTTACTTACTTACTTACTCACTCACCTATTAAAAAGGCAGAGTTATGAGACAGAGAGAGATCTTTGATCCATTGATTTGACTCCCTAAATGGCCACAGTGGACAGGACTGTGCCAGGCGGAAGCCAGGAACCAGGAGCTACTAGAGTACAGGAGCCCAACCACTTAGACCATCCTCCACTGCTTTCCCTGGCATATTAGCAGGAAAATGGGTCAGAAGTAGAACAGAGGACATTTGAGCCAACACTCATATGGAATGCTGGTGTTGTAGGCAGCAGCTTCACCTGCTATGCCACAACACCAGGCCTATCTTTTCTTTTTTGGTTAATCTTCCTAGTGATGACTTCTGTTACATGTGACCAAAATAGCCAGGCAACCCCAATCACAAATATTGTGTTTTCTAAAACATAGAAAAGAGTCTAGATAGTTAATAAATATTTCCAAGAGTTGTTTCCAAGTATTAATACAACAATTTGGAGGCTGGCATCATGGCATAGCAGGGTAAGTTGCCATCTGCACACAATGGCATCCCATGTGAATCCTGGCTGCTCCATGGTTTAGCTTCCGGCTAATGTACCTGGGAAGGCAGCAGATGATGGTCCAGGTACTTGGGACCCTGCCACCTTTGTGGGAGATCCTAACAGAGTTTCAGGTTCCTGGCTTTGGTCTGGCCCAGCCCCACCTTTACAGCCATAGAGGAATGAAAAATCTCTCTCTCTCTTGCTCTATAATTGTGTCTCCCAAATAAATTAAGGTGGGCCCGGCACAGTAGCCTAATGGCTGTAGTCCTAGCCTTGCATGTGCCAGGATCCCAACAGGCACCGGTTCTAATCCCAGAAGCCTTGCTTCCCATCCAGCTCCCTGTTTGTGGCCTGGGAAAGCAGTGGAGGACGGCCCAAAGCCTTGGGACCCTGTACCCATGTGGGAGACCTAGAAGAGGCTCCTGGCTCCTGGCTTCAGATCAGCTCAGTTCTGGCCATTGCAGCCACTTAGGTAGTAAATCAGCACACGAAAGATCTTCCTCTGTCTCTCTCTCTATGTATCTGACTTTCCAATTTAAAAAAATCTTTAAAAAAAGAAAAAGAAGAAGAAATGGGCAAAAGAAAAAATGAGCAGGCATTTTTTAAATAAATAAATAAATCTCTAAAAAAAAACAAACAAATGTAACTTTTAAAAAATATAAATTATTTTAACTTTCTTCTTAGAATTTTATATTTCCAAGATTACATCTATGTCATTTTTACTGTGAAAGTATTATGTATTTGATGTAGCAAAAACTGAAAAGCAAAACAGCAGAAGTTTTCGACATGAACCCCAACACAGGGAACGTGGGTTATTGGTTTGTGTTCTTACCTTGGCAATGAACCTGGTGCTCCTGTGCAACTGAGCAGCGCCACTCTGTGTTAAAGATGTACAATGATGTGTTCTGTACCCCCCACAGAAAGTAAGCTGACCCCCAGTCTGAGATGAACATAGTGTGTGAAGGCTGTAACCTCAGCAGCACCTGGAAGTCACCAGGAAGTAGCCTGGACTCAACAGCAACAGGGTGAAGGCAAGGGCAGCTGTGAGTTCAAGGTGCCCCGTCAGGCACCATCCTCCTGGAAAGCTAGGGCCTGAGGTCCAAGGGAGGCAAGGGGAGGAGAGAAGAGGGGAATAGAGGAGAGTAGGGGAGGAGAGGAGGTCTCAGGAATCTACCCAGCTTCGAGACCTGGAAAAAGCAATCCTGTGGGCCTCGTTTTCCTGATCTGCACAGGAGGAATGAAGCGGCCATGCTGGCATCTGCCGGGCGCCCTGGTGAGGACCCCAGTACATTCAGCTCTTAAAGTGTCCGGCTCAGGATCAATGGTTAATACGGAGAGGCTCATGATGAGGGTGATGATGATGGAGAAGGAGGCATGCCTCATTCTTGGGGTTGAGCTGAGGGATCCCTTCATCCCATATCGGGGTGCCTACATTCCAGTTCCAGCTCTGACCCCCAGTGCGAGCTTCCTGCTGACGCATGCCCTCCAAGGGAGAAGCTCAATTACCTGAGTCCTTGCCACCTATGCGGAGACCAGCATGGAGTTCCAGGCTCTGACCTCAGCTGTTGCAGGCGTTTAGAAACAAATCAACCCCACCTTTCCAACAAATTTTTTAAATGTCATTTTTTTAAAAATGCCCATTATTTATTCAGCTCTTGAATAATCTCCAGAGAAATCCATCGCCTCACCCCAGCAGCATGCTGCATTCCTTACCCACACAGCCACTGGCTCGCACCTCACATGTGCTCCTGCACACACCCCACACACCACCCCCACCTCCAGCCCCAGAGCCCTCACCCCTGTACCCTGCCTGTTGGCATTTGAGAGGCAGGTTGACTTAGTCTCACTCCCAGCAGGCAAGAGAGCTTCCTGTCGGGGTGGGAGTGGGGTGGGAGATGGGCTGACAGAAACAAGTTCCCCTAAACAGGCCACCAAGGGTGGAGGGGCTATGGCCATGCCCTCGGTTTCTATCTCATCCCATCACGAAAGCCAGAGCCCTGAGCTCTCTGCATCGTGGAACACCCTTGCCTTTCTTGGCAGTGCAGAGCTCGTCACACCTCCCTCATGACATTACTGAGTGCCATCTATATAAAATGACTTCAAAAAGTCCGCGGAAAATTGAATTAATTGTAACTTTTTAGCTTTTGGCAGATTAAGCTGCTCTGTGCAACAGCAGCATCCTATATGGGAGTGCTGGTCAGAGTCCTGACTGGCTCCAATTTGCATCCAGCTTTCTGAAAATGTGCCTGGGAAAGAGTGGCGGATGGCCTATGTGCTTGGGCCCCTGCACCCATGTGGGAGGACTGGAAAAAGTTCTAAGCTCCTGACTGGTCTGGCCCAACCCTGACTGTTGCAACCATTTGGGGAGTGAACCAACAGATGGAATATCTATCTACCTAGCTCTCTCTCAACCTCTCCCTCTCGCTCCTATTCAGCTTTCCGAATCAACAACTCTTTAACGGATAGAAAAAAAAGCTTCCAGGACCTTCCCTCTTGTTATGTAACTTTTCATCAAGTCAAACGGTGATGTCACATTTGTTTCTATTCTCATTGGCGTTTGAAAATTGGGAAACATAAAAAGCAAATACGATTATTTTGATGCAAAAAAAAATCTTTGAAATCCACGCATAATGTTGTCACAATATACGTTTCCCACCAGTTTTGTGAAAACCAACACAGGCCAAGCAGTTACACACACTTTCCACGGTCTTCGCCATCATCAGGTCACTGACCATTGTCATCACCCTTTTGCAGGAAACTGAGCTTGGATCTGCTGGACAACCTGGCCCAGATCACACAGCTCACAACGCCGAGCTGTTGGATCCAAGCCCCTCTGTTTACGCTGCTGCCCCGTCCCAGACATACACGTGTCTGCGATGTTTCCCGGAATCAGTGAACAGAGGTGAGTCAGGTCAAAGCACCAGCCAGGGTCCCTGGCAGGGCTCGCCCTCCCCCAAAGCCTCTCCTCCCTGCCCAGATGTCTGTCTGTTAAGTCTTCTTGGCAACCAAAATAAATACCCACATTGCACACTCCGAGGGTAACCACAGCTATGCGGGGAGAGCGCCCAGCCCCCGGAGCGGTTCTGACTGGTGTCAGGGCGGCCCTCCTAGGACGCGCATCCACGCCCCCGCCCCGGCTGCAGCAACCTCCTCAAAAAACAAACCCTTCCCAGCTCCCCGGTGGCTCCCTGCTCGCGCTGCTTGCTGCTTCAGAGCGCGGCTGGCTCTGACCTGCCGAAGTATTTCTTTTCTTCTTCCGCGGCGCGGTGGCCAAGTCTGGCTGGGCTTTCACCCCGCTGGACCGAAGGTTAGGTCTCTCCCTCCCAGCCTGCCCTCTGCCTCGGGATCCGGCTGCATCCAGATGCTCTCAGCTCCGACAAGCGGCAGCAAAAACTTGGAACCTCCCCAAGCACGACAATGGCCAGGCAGAGAGAAGGACCACAGCGACTTATGAACCAGGGAAAGTCCGCAAATCACGCAGGAGGCAGAACGCGCGCTGAGGAACCTTGTGGTCGCGGGCGAACCGCTGCTGATTCTTTTTAACATGTTTTGCCCAATTTTTGACTGCAGTCAGCCTCTTAGTGATTTTAAAAAATTCATTAAAAATAGCACCTACATCTTTTGGAATAAATCATGGTAGATTCAAAATCAAAGAAAAAGATTGGGAGCCAGCGTGATGGCTCAACTAGCTAATCCTCTGTCTTGCAGCATGGCTTCCCATATAGGCTCCGGTTCATGTCCCAGATGCTCCACTTCCCATCCAGCTCCCTGCTTATCGCCTGGAAAAGCAATAGAGGATGGTCCAAAGCCTTGGGACCCTGCACCCATGTGGGAGACCTGTAAGAGGCTCCTGACTTAGGATCAACTCAGCTTTTTTGGGGAGTGAACCAGCAAACAGAAGCTCTTTCTCTGTCTCTCCTTCTGTCCAAAAATCTACCTTTCCAATTATAAATAAATAAATAAGTCTTTTTAAGAAGGAAGGGAGGGAGGGAGAGAGAGGAAGAAAAGAAGGAAGGAAGGACGGAAGGAAGGAAGGAAGGACGGAAGAAAGAAAAGAAAGAAAGAAAGAAAGAAAGAAAGAAAGAAAGAAAGAAAGAAAGAAAGAAAGAAAGAAAGAAAGAAAGAAAGAAACTAAGAAAGAAAGAAAAAGAAAGAAAGAAAAAGAAAGGGAAGGAAGGAAGATTGGAGAGTATAAGCAAAGGGAAAAGTGAATCATATTATTCCAAGTTTTTTATTATTATTAATTTTTATTGGAAAGGCGGACTTCACAGAGAGAAGGGGAGGCAGAACAAAAAAGGTTTTCCATTTGCTAGTTCACTCCCCAAATGGCCACAATGACTAGAGCTGAGCCAATCCAAAGCCAGGAGCCAGGAGTTTTCCCCTGGGTCTCCCGCATGGGTACAGAGTCCTCAAGGCTTTGGGCCAACCCCATTGCTTTCCCAGGCCACAAGCAGGGAGCTGGATGGGAAGTGGAGCATCTGGGACACAAATCAGTGCCCACGTGGGATATCAGTGCCACAGGGTGGAGGATTAGCCTGTTGAGCCATGATGCCACCTCCACCTAACCTGCCCAGTTGAGGTTTTAATTTCTGAAATAATTAGCTTTAAATCAGCTTCATGTTACACTTTTGTTTTTTCAATGAAGAAGCGTGACACTTCTTACCAAAGAGGGGGGAACAGAACACAATTTCATATACCCTCTCACCCACTGACCTCCAGAAGGTCTCTCCAGCGCCCACAGCAGTGGTACCTTCACTGGAACCTAGGAGGAAAAAAAGTTCCTTCTTAATGATGTCAGCGTTGCTTTAAAAAAAAAAAAATAGTCTACAGCTCCTGAAAAACACAGTTGATGTGAATCATATGCCTGAGTGGCGGAGTTCCCGCTAAGCCGGCGAGCACACAGATGTGCAAGGCAGGAACTGCTGCCTGCTCGCCGGCTGCTCCCCTCCGAGCCCAGCTGCTGCAAGGGCCCCTACCCGGCCACTGGCTATCAAGACCCCCTTTGTCTCCAGCCCCATCCCCTTGCAGCAGCCCTTTGCTCTCACCCTCCTGCTTGTCGGAAGGCAACAGATCCCACAGTAGTCACTGAGTTCGCCATATTCCCCTCCAGCAGCTGGCTGAGAGCTCAATCAGTCATTAGCGTTTTTGGAACTCTAGTCTTCCGGCTGCAGAAAGAACCTCTGCCACAGGAATGCCAGGCATCAGCCGGCAGGTGCAACAATGTTTTTGCCAAGCGGAGCAGGAATGAGTCCTGAAAGTAAATCTGATTCAGACTTTCTGGGCCCTGGGCAGCAAAGCCGAGGGGGCCAGGAGGAGGGGCACTCCCGAGAGGGGACAAACTGGAACTGGTGTAGCTCCTGGTGTAACTGTCCTTTATCCTTTGTGGAGTCTATGCTTCCAGGGCAGGTCTATCCAGTGCTTCCCTCCACCACCTTGTCCCTATTCCTTCATGAACCCCTCTCCTTGGAGTTTGCAGGGGCTTCTTTCTGGCCTGGTGCCACTCTCTAGGTGGTATTAGGTGGGATGGACAAAGCACAGCCTGCCCTTGCTGTCAATCTGGAAAGCCCTGGCTGCTCCAAACAACCCTGTGTCCTCTAACACTTCTCTCCGCAAAGTATGTGCTGAAATTGAAACTCTCGGGCAGGCATTCAGCATAGCAGCCAAGACACCACTTGGGATGCCCGCATCCTGTACTGGAATGCCTGGGTGGGAGTCCTGCTTCTGATTCCAGCATACCACTCCTGTGCACCCTAGGAGGCAGCAGATGACAGCTAAAGTAACTGTGTCCCTGTCACTCATGTGGGAGATCTGAAAGGATCGTGTGGGAGATCTTAAGCCTGGCCCTGCCCCAGCTGTTGTGGACATTTAGGGAATGAACCAATGGATGGAAGATCTCTTTCCATCTCTCTATATCCCTTTCCATCTCTGTTTCTCTGCCTTTTAAATTATTAAACAAATTTTTCAGAGGCCGACATCATAGCACAGAAGGCTAATTCTCCTCCTTGCAGCACAGACATCCCATATAGGCACTGATCCGTGTCTCAGCTGCTCCAGTTCCCATCCCTGCTATAGCCTGGGAGTGCAGCAGAGGATAGCTCAAGTTCTTGAGCTCCTGCACCCGTGTGGGAGACCTGGAAGAGGCTCCTGGCTCCTGGCTTTGGACAGCTCCGCTCTAGCCGTTGCAGCCACTTGGGAGTGAATCAGCCAATGGGAAGACTTCCCTGTCCCCATCTCTCCTTCTGTCTCAATAAAATCTACCTTCTAATTAAAAATAAATAAGTCTTTTTGTAAAGAGTAATAAAATTTTTTTAAATTTTCTTGAATATTTATTTTTATTGCGAAGTCAGATATACAGAGAGAACGAGAGACAGAGAGGAAGATCTTCCATCTGATTATTCATTCCCCAAGTGAGCCGCAACAGCCAGTGTTGTGCCGATCCGAAGCCAGGAGCCTGAAGCTCTTCCAGGTCTCCCATGTGGGTGCAGGGTACCAAGGCTTTGGGCCATCCTCAACTGCTTTCCCAGGCCACAAGCAGGGAGCTGGATGGAAAGTGGGGCTGCCGGAATTAGAACCAGCGACTATATGGGATCCTGGCACGTTCAAGGCGAGGACTTTAGCTGCTAAGCCACTGCACCGGGCCCAAATTTTTTTTTTAATTATAAACGAATAGATATATTGCAGTTCTTCCTTAGCTGAGGGGATTTTTAAAAGATTTTTCTTTTTTATTTTAAAGTCAGATATACAGAGAAGAAGCTTTTCCATCCACTGGTTCACTCCCCAGGTGGCCACAATGGCTGGAACTAAGCTGATCTGAAGCCAGGAGCCAGGAGCTTCTTCTGGGTCTCCCACATGGGTATAGTGTCCCAAGGGTTTGGGTCGTCCTCAACTACTTTCTCAGGCCACAGGCAGGGAGCTGGATGAGAAGTGGAGTAGTCAGGATTTGAACTGGCGCCCATATGGGATCCTGTGGATGCAAGGCAAGGATTTAGTCACTAGGCTATTGTGCCAAGCCCCCTTAGTGAGGCTTTGTGACTGGATCCTGTCTTCTTCAAAGTGGGTGATATCTAGTAAGAAAACTCAAGGGGGAGTATCAGACATGTTAATGTGTGTGACCCCATTGTACCAGATAACTGCTGCTTACTCTCCATCTCACTCTGGTTGTGTGTCATCTTGATTTAACATATAATCTAGGGCCCGGCGGCGTGGCCTAGCGGCTAAAGTCCTCACCTTGAACACCCCAGGATCCCATATGGGCACCAGTTCTAATCCCGGCAGCTCCACTTCCCATCCAGCTCCCTGCTTGTAGCCTGGGAAAGCAGTTGAGGACGGCCCAGTGCATTGGGACCATGCACCCGCATGGGAGACCCGGAGGAGGTTCCAGGTTCCCGGCTTCGGATCGGCGCGCATCGGCCTGTTGCACTCACTTGGGGAGTGAATCATCGGACGGAAGATCTTCCTCTCTGTCTCTCCTCCTCTGTGTATATCTGACTTTGTAATAAAATGAATAAATCTTTTTAAAAAATAGAGAAAAAACAAAACATATAATCTAGACATAGTATGAGCCACCATGGCTTCTGAGCTTTCCACACAAGCTAATCAAGACTATCCTCCAAGGGCCAGCACTGTGGCGCAGTGAGTTAAGCCACTGTTTATAGCACCAGCTTTGCATGTGGACACCAGTTGCACCAGTTGGAGTCCCAGATGTTCCACTTCCAATCCAGCTGCCTGCTAATGTGCCTGAGAAAGCAGCAAAAGGGGCTCAAGTGCTTGGACCATGTACACCTACATGGGAGATCTGAACAAAGCTCCTAGCTCCTGGCTATTGCAATAATTTGGGAAAATGAACCAATGAATGGAAGATGTATCTCTCTCTCTGTGTGTATAACTCTGACTTTCAATAAATAAATAAACCTAAAAAAAAAATCACTGGTGTCATCCTCTGTTCTTGTCACAGCCTGTCCTCTCCCTGATACTCTGAGATTTCTCTCACTTAGCAGTCAATGTGCACCAGCATGTATCTTATAGTTACGCCGGTCTCTTCCCTTCTTTTCTCCTGACAAGGAACAAAGCAGCTTTCATAATTTTTTTAAAGAATCATTAGAGGGGCATGCTTTGTAGCACAGCAGTCTAAGCTACCCCTCAGGACATTCACATCCCATGTCAGAGTAGATACCATGCTAATTCAAGTCCCAGCTGTTTGATAGCTAGGTTCCTGCTAATGTACCTGGAAAAGCAATAGATGATGGTTTTGTACTTGAGTTCCTGCCACCCACACAGGAACCCCGATGGAGTTCCTGGCTCCTGCCTTCAACCTGGCCCACCTAGGGAGTAAACTAGTAGATGGAAAATTAATCTCTTTCTGTATCTCTCTTCTCTCTCTCTCTCTCTCTCTCTCTTTTTCTCTCTCTCTCAATCTCTCATCCCCCCTTTCAAATAAACAGATTCTGTTTTCTAAGTATATTTATTTATTCCATTTGAAAAAGCACTGGGGAATAGGTAGAGAGAAAAAAGATCTTCCATCTGTTGGCTTCCACCCCAAATGGCTACATTGACCAGAGGTGACCCAATCTGAAGCCAGGAACCAGGAGCTTCCTCCACGTCTCCCATGTAGGTTCAGGGTCTCAATGCTTTTTGCCCCACTTCACTACTTTCCCAGGCCACTAACAGGAAGCTGGATCAGAAGTGGAGCAGCTGGAGCATGAACCAGCACCAATATGGAATGCTGGGCTTGAAGGTGGGGGATTATTAAATTGAGCCACAATACCATCCCCCAGGTACCCTGTTCTCAAAAGGCTTTTCTTATAGGGGCTGGTAAAATGGCAGATAAAGCTGTCGCCTGTGCCACTGGTGCCTCAAAAGAGCACTGGTTTCTTTCCTGACAGCTCCACTTCCTGTGTAGCTCCCTGCTAACACACCTGGGAAAGCAGTGGAGGATGACCCAAGTACTTGGGCTCCTGAACCTACATGAGAGACCTGGATGAAGCTCCTGGCTTCTGGCTTAGTCTGGCTCAGTCCTAGCCATTTTTGCTACCATCTGTGGAATAACCAGCAGGTGGAAGATCTCACTCTTGCTCACTCTCTCTCTCTCTCTTTTTTGTTTCTCTCTCTCTCCCTCTCCCTGTAACTCTGCATTTCAAATAAATAAGTGAATTTTAAAACAACAACAAAAATATTTTCTTATATGCACGAAACTGATCACAGTGAGTGTCTCTGGGGAGTGGGCCTTGATGCCTGTGAGATTGGCCGAGAGGAATAAACCACACCCTAGATCTCACTGTGTACCTTTGTATTCAGTTGCTGACCATTTGAAGGTACTTAAATTGATTCCTTATAAGACAGATAGTGTGTAATAAAGGCCTCCCACTCCTCTCCATGGACATAGCTCCACGATCTCTGCTCTCTGTAGCCTTGCATCTTATTACTTACCACAACACCTGCTTCCCTCCCCAACCAGCATTAAGAGTGCCTTTATTGTTAACCCATGTGCGAAGCAGCAGCACAGCGGAAGCTTTACACGTTGGAGAACAAGCTCTTTCCTTCCTTCTTGTTCACACAGAAGAAAATGCCCAGAGCTCCCTCTCACCCTCCCTCCCCTGCCACCAGATTGAGGGAGACTGTGCCAGGGCCGCCAGCAACATCAGCAGAGACAGCCAGCTATCCACGCCATCTCCCAGGGGGATTCCAGCTGCCAGCACAGTCACAGCCTTGGCCACCTGCTGCTGTCTCATGAGCTGCTTCACCAGCTGTGTTGCAGGCATGAGGTTCCCCAGCTGCTGAGCTGGAAGAACATGCACTTGGCAGAGCTGCCTCCTCAGCCTTTGTCCCCCAACATGGGGAAGGACAGTACTCTATCGACCAGTGCCTCTTCCAACAGGCACCTGCTGGGGTCACCGCACAGATGAGAGGATGAGAACCTCTGTCCCTGTTGCAGACTAGGAATCTCTCAGAAGAATGTGACACACGTGTTCCCAAGAGGGGAAGCCTCAGAGCATCCCAGGAGGCTGTGGCCCAGCCAGTAAGCCAGCCCAGCCAAGGCAGGTAGACAAGAAGAAACCAAATGCACTGGCGCCCCAGGACACAGCCCTAATGGCTGACTCTTGCCATTCCCGTGAGGCCTGGGAACCCCTCAGGCCCACCCACCACCTGCCAGCCAAGGAAATGAGACCCCCATAGGTAGACGTAGACAGGCCAGCTTCGCTGCAAGGTTGAGGACTTCTTTTCTGAATTTCTGTTTTTGTGCTTCCCAGCCACTTCCAAGGAGAAAGGTCTGATTTCCCTCAGGAGTAGAGGTAGGGGAGCACCAACTCCAGAGACCATCACTCAAAGCCCTGAGACTGAGACAGCCCAGCTGCTTCATGGCAGGGGGCGCAGGTGCTGTAGGAGTAGGACCAAGTAAGTGTCAAGGCCAGGACTGAAGTCAGGCAACTGCACATTGTAGCTCATTCAAGCTTAGAAGCTTATTCTGTAATTTTTTCTTTCTTTTTTTTTTTTTTTTTTTTTTTTTGAATAGCTGTGCAGGGATTAGAGGAACAGATTTCTCTTTCTTTTTTATATGTGTGTATTGCCATGAATATTCACAATCATTTACTTTTTTAGCATTTTACAATTTATTTTTATTTGGGCCTGGCATGGTGGCCTAGCAGCTAAAGTCCTCACCTTGAACGTGCCGGGATACCATATGGGCACTGGTTCTAATTCCGGCAGCTCCACTCCCCATCCAGCTCCCTGCTTGTGGCCTGGGAAAGTTGAGGACGGTCCAAAACCTTGGTACCCTGCACCTGCGTGGGAGACCTGGAGGAGGTTCCTGGCTCCTGGCTTCAGATCGGCTCAGCTCCAGCCGTTGCGGTCACTTGGGGAATGAATCATCGGACAGAAGATCTTCCTCTCTGTATATCTGACTTTCCAATAAAATAAATATGTCAGAAAAAATTATTTTTATTTGAAAGGCAGATTTGCAGATAAAGGAGAGACCTACAGAAAGAGATCATGCACCTGCTGACTCATTCCTCACACTCCCTAAATATCCAAAACTTTCAGGGCTGGACTAGACAGAAGGCCTAGGCTCCCTTGTATCTAGACAAGTGACACTGCTGGGAGAAAAACAGCCAATAGCTGGTGGGTATTTGGATCTGATTAATGCCAAATCTGTGTTATCCATACCAGTGTGCCAGCATAGTTGCCTACTGTACTCTTTTTAATTTATTTTATTTAAAGATATGTGGGGAATTCTGTGCATTGGAAGGTGGGGGAGCAGGGGTCAGGACATACCACCCTGACCCTCAAACATGCCACATACATTGTGGGGTGGGGGAGTTGTAGCGTACTTGGAAAAGGGGTGTAGGGATGTGTTGGAGTGGGGGCTGCTGAGAGCATGTTTGACAGGGCAGGAATGACTTCTGGGACTTCCATGGATTGGGCCACTGCCCTCACAGGTAGGTGAGGGAGCTGAAACCTGGTGGTTTAGAGGGGGAAATTGGAGGGCATGTCTGGCCCAGGTCAAGTCAGCTACCCACATGGGAAATCTGGGCTGAACTAAGCTTTGCCTGCTGCCCACTGAAGCACAAGATGGGGCTGGGGACATGCCTGGCCAAGCTAGGCCTCATTACTCACCCACAAGTGTCAGAGCCAAGGTTGAGCCATATCAGGTAATGCCACAGCACCTATCAGAACATAAGAGAAGCAAATCCAGTGACAGATTCTGTCACTGTGGGACTTGTAGGCTCACCTCTCAGGAACTGCAACGCCTGCCAGTTTGCACAAAGAACTTGAAGTGCTGATGAGCCAAGCCATCTGGACCACGGAACCCTCCCTCACTTGTGGGAACCAGGGCTGGGAGGAGGCCAGGGTGGGCCAAGCAGGCCTACACAAGGGCCAGAAGGGAGCATCCACTGACATGAGTGAAAGCTGGGGCTGGGAGCAGACCTAATAGGGGAACTTGAGGGACTCTCCTATTAGGCTGTGGTTCCAATTGGGAAGCACGAGAGCCAGGGCTAAGGTAGGTCAAGCTGGGCCAGGCCATAGCACCAGTTGGCATGTGTGAAAGCCAGGATGGGCTAAGGGTTACACTGGGGTATATTAGGCAATAATACCTGCCAGCAAAAACTCAGGTTGGAGTGGGCCATGCCAGGCTGGGTCAAAGCACCCCCTTGCATGTGCAAGATCCAGGGCTGGCAACAGGTCGGTAGGGAAACTTAGAGGACTCCCTGCTAGACACAGCTCCCACTGGTGAGTGCGAGAGCCAGGGCTGGGGATGGACCAGGCTGGGCAAGGCTGAAGTACCCATAAGCATGTGTGTGGCCTGGGTTTGAGAGCATGCCACACTGAGCTAGGCAGCAGCACTTGCTGGCACTTATGGGTACAGGACAAGCTAGCCTAGACCATGGCACACACCAATTCACATGAGAGCAGTTCTGGGGTTGGCCAGGCTAGGACACACTGGCAAGAGCTGGGCCTGACAAAGACCAGACTGAGCCAGGCTCTAATACCTGCTTTAAAATGCAGAGACTAGAAGAAGACCATGCCAGTGGGCATGGTAAAGAAATCTGTGGACTTCATTGCTAGGCTGCTGCTTCCACTGGTGAGCATGACAGCTGGGACTGGGGACAGACCAGTTCAGGCAGGCCTATAGCACTTCTTGACCAGCATGTGGGCTGGATCTGAGGGCAAGCCAGGCTGGGCTAGGCTTCTGCACCCACTGGCAGGCACGAGAGTCAAAATGAATGAAAGCTGGCCAAGCTAGGCCATAGCACTCACTGGCAAGTGCCACAACTGGGTACAAGTCATACCAGGCTGGATTCAAATATTCCCAGGCAAGGGCAAGATCCATGGCTGGGAATGGGCATAGTAGGGGAACTGTAGACACTCCCCTTCTAGGCTGCACTTCCCACTGGTAAGCACAAGTGCAAGGGCTAGGGATGGACCACACTGGACAAAACAACAGCATCTTTTGCCATATGTGTGCACCAGTTCTTAGGGCTGGTTGCTCTGAACTAGGCCACAGCACCCATGGATGTGCATGACAGCCAGGTGGGATGCAGGACAAGCCACAACACCATGGCAGCATGTGTGGAGACCAGGACTGGGGGCAGGTTGCTGGGAGTCTCCCCAACTAGGCCACTGCACCCATTGGTGTGCTTGAGCACCAGGCCTGTGGAGGGCTAGGCTGGGTTAGGCTGCATCACCATCAGTTTATGTGAGAGATGGGGCTGGGAACAGAACTGACCAGCAGTTGCATCCACCAGTATGCGCATTAGCTGGTGCAGATGCTGGACTAAAACTGACTCTGAACTAGCTCGCACACATGAGAGTCAAGTCTGAGGCCCCCTACTCCAGGCAAGGTTTCCTAGAGAACTCCCCAACTAGATGGCTAGACTCAAACCTTCCAGCCACAGGGAAATTCACAAAGTATGTGGTCAAAAGACCTTGGGGAGCATGTATCAGGACTGGACCTCCTCAGTTGCTGATGCAACTGGACATCAGCTGTGGACAGCAAGCCCAGATTCACACAGGGGACATTATAGCCAGCTCATCTAGGCCAGCAGAGGTCATCACATGCCTTGTCAGAGGAAAGCAGAACAGATTGGACAACTCTCCTGGCCAAGCTTTGCAGCAAGTATCTGGGTCTATAGATGCACTACAGTGGACTTGGTCAGTCAATAGGAGTTGGAAAGATTTTCTCAACCCTGATTCAGCAAAGCTGATAACATCTCTCAACTGTCTGGACATTCAAGTAGCACCCCAGAGCATTTTTCCCCACATCAGAAGGCATCATTGAAGGGTAGTCCCCAATTCCTAGGCCCCTGCCCCTGCCCCTTCCCCTACACCAGACACAAAAGATAAAAAAGAAAAGAAGTGAAACATTTGTCTCACTCACTTTCCTCCATACCTCAACCCTCCCCACCCTAGTCAGGGGCCCACATGGGCATGCATCCCTTTCAACTATATAACTAATATTTTTTAAAAAATTATTTTTTAAAAAGAAGAAGCAGAGAGCCTAGGACTTCTTCCAGGTCCTGCACATGGGTGCAAGGATTCAAGGTCTTGGCTGTTCTCTGCTGCTTTCCAAGGCTGTAAGCAGGGAGTTGGATTAAAATTGGAGAAGCTGGGACATGAACCTGGTGCCCATAAGGGATTCCAATACTTCAGGTGGAGACCTAACCTATTACACTACAACACATTATTAAGATGAGCAAGACACCTGGTGCAATGGCTCCAATTGGCTACTCCTCTACCTCTAAGCACCAGCATCCCATATCAGCGCTGGGATCCCATCTAGGTGCCTGGAACCTCTTCCCGGTCTCCCACATGGGTACTGGGGCCCAAGCACTTGGCATCTTCCTCTGTTTTCCAGGAAGCGTTAGCAGGGAGCTGGATCAGAAGTAGAATAGTCAAAATTCAAGAATTGGTGCTTAGATAAGATGCCATTAGGCAAGCAGTGGCTTAACTCACTGAGCCACAACTTGGGCTGAGAGGGAATCATTGTTATTAAAGACTTAAGGGTGAGATGCAATCACCTGGCTGTTCTGAAGCTTTGCTAAAAGCAATCAAGTTTTTGGAATACAGCTGAACAGCTGGCAGGGAAGTAGAGTGTGGACCTGGTTTCCTGCTACCAGTAGGTCCCCAGAGCACTCTCCATCTCTCCCTCTGACCAGTGATCCTTTAGCACATCCAAGGCCAAGGTTTAAAAATGACCATTCTTAAGTCACTGCTACAGATCACTCATATTCATAAGCCTAAACAGTCACTGTCCTAGTGACTCAGCCCAAAGTAAACTGATGGCTGCTGGCAATACCACCACACCATAGCCCTGAGCAGGTGGCAGTTCATCACTTGGCAGACCAAACCTGGGCCTGGTATATGAAAAAGTGAGAAACAGCATCCTGGGAATGCAGACAAAACAGTCCCATGAGTGGCATGTGGCCAAGAAGAGGGCCTCAAGTGTGTCTGCTCCTGGAAAAGCAGGTGTGTCTGGACCTGCCCATCAAGCCAGCAGATGCTCTGTCTGCGACCTCCTGGCCCTTTCTGCTGGAGAGCCCCAGAGAGCCAGTCTCCACAAAGTAGAGAAGTCTCCCTAAGTCGGGATAGAGGTCAAGTTTTCAATCCTGCTAGGAACTGCTTTAAGATACTGAAATCCTCTCCTTGGGTTCTGCTGAAACCGTTTCAGGTTTTTTTCTTTCGGTTTTGATTTGGGAGTTTTGGTTCTATTTGTTTGTTTTTAGTTTGTTTATTTGTTTGCCTCACTTTGGTCCGGCTGGAAAGGGAGAGGGTCATGCACTTGCCCATAGGAGAATGGATGGGGTGCCCTCTGGAGGTGCCTATGTGCCAGGATTCCCACGAAATCAGACAGCCTGTCCAGACTAGCCTTCCTGGATCTCCTCCCCACCTGCCCTGGGATGCAGGCAGAGCCTGTGGGGAACTGGCCAGCTTCAGTGGGAAAGCAGCTGGCACAGGAAAGGAGTCTCAAGAATGGTGTTCCCACTTGGCTCCATTTACTGCTTATTCACTCGCTCAGCCACGAAAGGCTACCCTGAACTCTTCTGGGTGACTGCAATCCAAGATCCAGGGCAGGAGCTGCTGCCTTGCAGAGGGAGATGGGGATGGCACCACCAAGCCATCTTGTAGGGTACTCCTCTTGGGAGTATGAATAACAAGCACGGTCAGGTCTAAGAATCTAACTTCCCACCACACCCTATACTACGGAGGACAAGACTGCCAGTGCTCCCATCTCAGAGCCAAATCGCCCATCACCTCACACCTGTTGCTGATGCTTGTTGCTTGTTTATCCCTACCTGACCAACCTGACCTCACCAGCCTTCTACTCACAGCCAGAGCCTGGGCTCAGCAGTCATCCCCATTCATGAAGGCCCTTCACCTTCAGCCTGGTTACTCAATCCTCGCTGTGGTCCAGGAGATCAGGCAGGGCAGCCCACTGTCACTCCCTCCTCCGGCATTGCTCCCTGCCCTTCTCTCCACCTCAGCCCCAGAAATCACACCTCAGGGCCATGTGTTCAACCTGGCAGTCAAGGTGCCCACATCCCACATCAGAAGACCTTGATCTGAGTCCCAGCCCCAGCTCCTGACTCCAGTTTTCTACCAGCACAGATGCTGAGGGGCAGCCAGGGATGGCTCAGAGGGCTCGGGTCCCTGCCACCCACTTGACAGACCTAGATTGAATTCCTAGCCCTTGGTCCAGTCCAGTCCCATCCATTACAGGAATGAAGGAAGTGAGCCAGCAGGTGAAATTTCTGTCTCTATCTCTCAAATAATTTTTTAAAATTTGTGGAAAGTGGGGCCCGGCACAATAGCATAGTGGTTAAAGTCCTCGCCTTGAACACGCCCAGGATCCCATATGGGTGCCGGTTATAATCCTGGCAGCTCCACTTCCCATCCAACTCCATGCTTGTGGCCTGGGAAAGCAGTGGAGGATGGCCCAAAGCCTTGGGACCCTGCACCCGTGTGGGAGACCTGGAAGAGCTCCTGGCTCCCAGCTTCGGATCGGCGCAGTACCAGCCATTGCAGTCACTTGGAGAGTGAATCATTGGACGGAAGATCTTCCTCTCTGTCTCTCCTCCTCTCTGTATATCCGCCTTTCCAATAAATAAATAAATAAATATATATAAATCTTTTTAAAAAATTTGTGGAAAGTGGAATTAAAAAAAACCCGAGTTACAGCAACTCATCCAAGTAACACATGGCAGGCTGTGTAATGCACAGGCTCCGACTAAATCCCCACGAGGGAGCAAACATCTGTTTTATACAGGGCATGCAGGTTCATGGAAATAAGTGAGTGGCTAGGTAGTGGATGGGGCTCCATGGGCTGACACAGTAACTCCTTGCCCGCACACAGCTTGCTTCCCCCAGCCCACCCAGCCCCAGACCCCAAGGTCATCCCTGGGTACCACACATGGTATACAAGCAATAGATCTACAGGTACAAGCAATGCACTTGCATCTTTCCACTTCCTAGCGGCCTGTGGAGGCCACGGGAGTTCCTGGCTCCTGATGGCAGGCATGGGAGTGAAGGAAAAGAGGATGAAAGGACCAGGAAAGGTAAGTCTCGTCTCAATCAAGACAAACAGCCAACAGTTGGACCAGAGCTGACCCCAGCCCCATCAGACCCTGCCTGACCCAATTTGCCCATGAATGGATGCCGAATGCAATCTGTTTCCATGGGGAGGCAGGCACTCTCTCTGGAACAACCTCAACCATGGAGTCAGCCAGAATGCTAGCCATGCGGGAAGCCATGCTGGCAAGTGTATCTTGCCTCAGGTGGCCCGAGTCCCAGAGGCAATAGCTGTCTCCAGGACAGTCCTGAGCCCATGTGCAGAACGCAGGAGAGGCAGCCAGCTCTCCAGAACCCCATTCTCCAGAACCCTGGTCCCCACAAGACAATCTCTCAAGTCCTGGCCACAAACAGCCAACCTCAAGCACAAAGGCTGAAAAACAGAATATTTTAATAAATACATAACTCTCCAGCGATGACTCTGCTCAGCTCAGGGGCAGCAGGAGTGGAGTAGGGGAAAAGAAGGAGGAAGGAGGACCCTTGGTGCTGAGTGAGGATAAATTAAAACTCCCAACAAGCCAGTGACAGTATGTACAAAAGGAAAGGGCACAGGCCAGGGGGTGGCAGGCCAGAAGTCCGAGTGGAGATGGCCTAGGTGTGGCCTGGCTGTTGTCCCCACCCCCCATGGAGGTGGTGCCCAGAGGTAGTGGGGTGGGGAGAAGAGGCAGTTGGAGGATCCCAAGGCACTGGGTGTCCCCAAAGGAGAATGCGGGGTCCACGGCGCTGCCCCTTTCCCCAACTCAGGCCCAGTCCTCTTGGTCATGCAGCTTCCAGCCATTACTAGGAGCCCTCAGCTGCATTCTCAAGTTGTGGAACAGTCCTTGTCTCTGGGGCTGCTGGAGACAGAAAGGAGTGCATGTTGGAGGAAGAGAGAACAGGCTGGCATGCAGGGCACAGCACTGCATCTGTACCCACCTGACCCCACGGCAGTCAGAAGTTTCTAAGCTGAGTGATCCAGCTTATCTTCTGAGCTTCAGAAACCTCCCTGGGGTGCCAACAGTGGCACTTCCGAAACAGACTGCACTGTCCCTGGGTGTCATGTTGCTTTCTGCCCTCCCCAGCCTGCAGCTGCCACACCCACCCAACCCTGTCCCTGGCAGCCACTCCCTCACTTACAGCCCCGGGGTGTGCAGTGAGAGCAGCAGCGACGCTCTTTCCCGGAGCCGCAGGCCAGCGGCACTGAACAATCATCCCGTTCGCAATGAGGCACTCCTGCCTGGAGTAGGACAGAGCACTTGAGGGTGGCCTGCAGCCTCTGCAGTGAAGCCTGCCTGGCAAGGTGTCCTGACTCCAGGACAGAGCCCCAGGGCCCATTTCATTAGAGCCCCTGTCACCACTTACTCCACATCTGCAGGTGATACAGCTCATCTCTCCAAAGGGGGGTACTGATGGGTGCCAGCTCTGGCTCTCTGGAAACCACTGCCCTGCAAAACGGCAGCCCCGGGGCCCATCGGCCTGCATGGGGTCCCCCAACTGGGGGCGGGCTCCTGATCCCACTGTAGGGAGGTAAACAAGAAGGGGTCAGCCCAAGAGGGACAGATCAGGTTTTCTTTCTCTTCGAATCCTCAGTGCCTAGCAGCTTCTGGTACTGAGTAGGCATTATATGAGGCTGGAAGGAAGGTATGTAAATGGATTGATAAATGGATGGATTGATGGATGGATGGATGGATGGATGGATGGATGGATGGATGGATGGAGGATTAGTTGGACAGATGGAGAGATGGATAGGTAGGTGGGTGGGTGGGTGGCTGGCTGGTTGGCTGGCTGACTGGTTAGGTGGACGGGTAGGTGGAGGGTTGATATGGGGATGAAAGAGTGAATAAATGGGTGGATTGATGGAAAGATGGATGGGGCAGGTATTGGAACCCCTCATAGCCCACTACTCCTGACACTTTCATAGAGCCCTGGCTCCAGGCTAGGCATAAAGCAGTGCTCAGCACAAGCTGACCTGGCTGTGAAGCCCCTTCCCACCACCTTCCCCATGCCTCCCCTCAGCCAGGACAAGGCCCGTGCCAACTCCAAAGATCAGACTTCCTTGTCCACCCTCTCACCTGGACACTGTTTACAGCAGTCTGTAGGGTTGACACGGACAGGCTGGGCACAGGTCAGCCGGGGACACTGCACCTTTTCACAGTGCACCTCTCCGGTGCCTCCCTGTAGAGATGTCAGCAAGGAGGGAGGTCAGGAAGGAGAGGCCCTAGAGCCTCCTTAAAGCCTAAGGGGGTCCTTAGGGCCTTGCCTCTCTCCTTTCCCCACCTCAGGTGTAGGGTATCTGTTGGCCTTTGCCCTAGAAGACTGGCCTGGCTTTATATACCTCACTCAACTCATCCCTCACAGTTGCCCTGCCAGGCAGGTGCTACCATGTCTACCCTGGGGTAGGCGGTGAGGCTCTGGAGGTACAGAAAGCACCTGGGATCACGTGGAGCTGGGCCATCAGCCAAGCAGGACTCACCCCCAGTTCGGCCCTCTTCCTGGCCTGACAGAAAGCTGACTCTCAGAGCCTAGAATACTTTGCCCACATTGTTTTTCCTCTCCTGGCAGCCCCCTCCCCATCTCTGCAGACCCGGCTGGGTTATGGCACCAGAAAAGCTTGGGCAGTGGGTGGCCATACCTTGCAGGTGCAGACGGCACACTTAATTAAGCCAAAGGGGGGTACGACGGGGTGCCACCGGGTACCTGCTGCCCGCCAGCTCCGGTCACCATCAAAATAGCAACCTGGGAGAGGATGGGGGGGACAGTACCCAACTGCCATTAGTACTGAGCCCAGCAGCTAGGCCCATAAGCAAGACTTGAGCCACAGGCACCCAGCCACACTAGCCTAATCCAAGAGCCTAAGGGTCAGTAACATGAATGAGGCTCATCAGGGGTCACTTGGAAACCACAGCACTAAGGCCCACCCCCTCCTGTCCCCACTCTGCTCCAACCCAACAGTTTCTCTGGATCCTCCCACTCCAGCACGCACCCTTCCGGCTCACCCTCTCCTGGGTCCCGGCTCCTAGGCAGCCCTGGCAGCTCTCTGACATCTTGCTTCTCTGTGGAGCCACAGAAATGGTGAAGACAGAGAGCAATCTTACCCCTCCCTCAGGCAGGTATCCATCTCCCACCAGGCAGGCCCCTTCATCCCTACCCTCTCCTTTCCTGCAGGGTACTCACCAGGGCACACAGGGCAGCACTGGTCCAGCACCTGCACTGGGTGGGGGCACCTGGGTGCTGGGCACACTACAGGGTCACAGATCACGGTTCGTCTCTGCATGGAGAGGCAGGGGCTTGAAAGGGTCCCTTGCCCCAGAGCCTGGGACTCAGTACACCCTTTGAGGCCTCCTACCTGGCAGGTGCAGAGTGAGCAGAGCGGGTCATAGTTGGGCGCCCAGTGCGCCCCATGAGGACGCTGCTGCCCCTCAAAGAAGCACATATTGGGGTCTCTGGGCCGCCCTGGACCACCAGGTTTGACAGGCACTGGGACCTCGGGAGCAGGCACCGGTGGAGGTGCTGGCAATGCAGCAGGTGCTATATTCAGAGCCCCAGGCATCCGTGTCCCCTCTGCCCCAGCTGCAGCCAGACGTAGGCCGCCCACCTCGCACTGGTTGGCAATGTGCACCTGGGAGGAGAAACTGGTCAGCTGAGGCAGCAAAGTCTCCATCAGACAGCTCAAACAGTCCCCAGGCAACATCTCTATCCCTAGAACCCTGTGGGCACTCTGGAAGGGTGCTCCTAGCAGCAACCATCAACCCAGCCACGAGGGACAGGGTTGTGGGCTGTAGGCTGCCCATGGGCAGCCTGGTATGACCCTTTTGCATCCAGGCAAACTGATACCCACCGCCACCCCCAGGGTTCAGAGACAGCAAAAGGTGATGAACACAGGGGTCCCACCTTGGCCCTTCCCCACAACCCATGCTGCCCACCTACCTGTCCCCGCAGCTCCCCTCGCGGACTACCCTTGGTGGAGATGAGGAGGGAGGCAGTGCCCTGGGCCAGGTGCCTCAGCAGCTCCGGCTCCAGGTCCTTTACCACGCCCTGAGCCTACCCGGGAGTAGGGATCACACCTTAGGAAAAGGCCCCACCTCCTGGGGCCCCTGATTAGCAAATGAAGAAAGATTCCCAGGGAGATTAAACAAACTCTCTCCCTCAGAGTAACCTAGCCCCTTTCTCAAGGGGGTTTGGGGCTGGAAATCAAGTCTCACAATTCAAGTTCATAGTCATGCCCCTCTACCCCATGGGTGGGTGCCCAGGCCACCCACCCCTCTGCAGGTACAGAATATCATACACCACCCAAGGGAGCCAGCAGGGGAGGACATAGAAAGCAAGGTGAATAAGCAGAGGCAGAACCCTACCCAGGTCTGTGTTGCAACATCACGCTGCCCATTCTCTGCTTCCCCCACCACAGGCCCTTCAAGCCTCATGGTGCCATCACATCCTCACCTCTGGGCCATAGAATCCCTTAAGCAGCCGCCGGGGGCCTGGCATCCCAGGAGGCCCGAGGAGGTGGGCAGTGACGGTGCCCTGCTCTGAGCCACCAAGACCAGCCAGCAGAACTTCATAGTGCAGGTGACAGTGGGCATCCAGGGAGAGCCAGGCATGCCCCGCTGCCTGGCTCTGCACAGGAGGCAATACCAGAGCTCCTGCCAGGGGCACAGGTAGCACTGGGTCCAGACAGAGAAGCAACAGATGAGAAGATGGCCCAGAGGAACCCCTTAGTCCCAGCACACCCCACCTCTCCTAACACAGACTCCATGAGCTGGAAGGCACTGCGCACGGGCCAGAGGTCCAGAGAGCCAGCACCAAGCACCACAGAGTCCAGCTGGCCACCCCTGCCTTCCCCAGATGCTCAAGCACAAAGACAGGCCCCTGCCATTGCCCCTGACATGCTTGAGTCACAGATTGGAGGGCACCAACAAGCAGGCAGAGCCCCAGGTCACTCACTCTCCTGGCGAGCACTGTGCCCACTATAGGGCAGGGTGGCCACGTGCCCCCGCAGTTCTCCATCTGGGAAGTCTTTGGTGCCCACGTTCAGGAACAGCTCATTCTGCAGCAGCATGTGAGCCCCTCTGGCACCCAGCTCTGGACAGATGCCCACAGCCTGCAGGGGTAACAAAGTGGGGACAGGAAAGTATAAGTGACCCCCCTCAGCTTTTCCACTGCCCAAGATTATGAAGCTGTCACATGCCCTGCACTCCCTCTACTGCCACTCATGCTTTCACACTCCAGGAACACTGGATCAGAACCTGGGAGACCCAGTTTTCAGCTCTTTCTGCCACCTCCTAGCTTTGTGACAACCCTAATGATTACAACCTCTCTGAGCTTTCCCTCTCTCATCTATCAAATGGGTACTACGAAAGCCACAACATCAGGAAAGGCAACCTGTGCAGTCACACATGGAAAGGCCCAGTAACCAGGGCCAGCACCATGGAATAACATGTTAACTCCCTATGGGCCCGGCGGCGTGGCCTAGCGGCTAAAGTCCTCGCCTTAAACCCCCCGGGATCCCATATGGGCGCAGGTTCGAATCCTGGCAGCTCCACTTCCCATCCAGCTCCCTGCTTGTGGCCTGGGAAAGCAGTCAAGGGTGGCCCAAGGCTTTGGGACCCTGCACCCGCATGGGAAACCCAGAATCCAGGTTCCCGGCTTTGGATCGGCACAGCACCGGCCGTTGCGGCCACTTGGGGGGGGGGTGAATCATAGGACGGAAGATCTTCCTCTCTGTCTTTCCTCCTCTCTGTATATCTGATTGTCTAATAAAAATAAATAAATCTTTTTAAAAATTAAAAAAAAAAACATGTTAACCCCCTACCTGCAGCACCAGCATCCCATTTGGGTGCTGGTTCGAGTCCTGGCTGCTGCACTTTCTATCCAGCTCCCTGCTAATACACCAGGGAAAGCAGCATAGGATGGCCAAAGTACTTGGGCCCCTGCACCCACTTGGGAAGTCCAAAAGAAGCTCCTGACTCCTCTACCATCCCAGCCCCAGCCATCTGGGGAGTGAATCAGTGGATAGAAGATTCTTAATCTCTCTCTCTCTCTCACTCACTCACTTTCAAATACAATTTTTTAAAAGTTTTAAATTAACTTTTAACTTTCAACCATGAAAGTTAAGAAAAAAACAAAGTTTAGAAAAAAACAAAAAGCATGAAGGAGTGAACAAAAAAAAATGCATGAAAGAGTGAATGAGGGGCACCATTCCTGCTCATGCAACCCGGCCTCCCCAGCCCACATGTGATACCCCTGCACATGACCTTATGGAACAGTTTTGCCAGGGGCCCTCACCATCTGTCCTCCGGTGCGGAGTGCAGCCATGTGGCACAGCACAGTGCGCTGGTTCCTCCGCTGGGGCTTGGTCTCCAGTGTCATGGACACCACTTCACTGGCAGTGCCCACCACTTGTACCTGATAAGCAAGGTTGGAGGAGGATGGATTAGTTGGTATGGCACTGAAAGCCTAGGGCCTGACCTGTGGCAGCCCCAGACCCTGCCCTACAACTCCTGAGTCTTACCTGGTAAATCAGAGAGCCATTCCTTAGCAGCGTGAGGCTGGCTGAACCGGCAGCCCCAGTCTGGACAGGGGTCAGCGCATCAGCCCCGCAAAGGACACTCTGCAGGACTGCCAAGACAGGTGGTGGTGGCAGGTTTGCACCATGGTCACTCACACCCCTAGCTCCCCTAATCTCCCCCAAATCCATCCTGGCCCTTTTCCTGACACGTGTGTGCCTCCTGGCTATGGACCCCAGAGTGCCAGCCCCATCCTGCCTCACCATCGCAGCTCTGCCTGGCAGCTATATGTCCACTGATGTGCAGCTCTGGCCCAGCTGTCCTCTCCAGGGCCACTTGCAGCTCGCCCTGCACCAGCCAGTCCATTTCCTGGCGCGTCAGGTTGGGCAGTACCTCGGCGAAGCCTGGCTCCTGGGGACAGAGCAGAGGACAGTGGGTGACACAGCAAGAGGCCAGAGCCGGTGGCAGCAGAGTCGCAGCCTCACGTACCTGGGCTGAGCCATTGGCCTGGAGCTCTCGCAGCAGCTGTCCCTGGTGCAGAATCTGGAGCCTTAAGGGAGCCTGTGCTGGCCCTGCAACAGCTACACCTGTGGACCTTGCTGAGGCAGTGAGGGATAGCTGCTCTTCCTTCCATTGCCCCACCACCCCCTGCCCTGCCGTCTTCTCCTCCCCACCCAGGAAGACTCACCTCCATTCCTGGGTTCCAGCAGCCCCCTGAAGAGCAGCAGAAAGTGCAAAGAGTCTTCAGTGTCACTGAGAGTGAGCAGGGTAACACCCCCTACACCCTGCTGCTGTGAGCCCTCCACAGTCAAGATGGCGCTGAAAGTTTCTGCAGAAGCAAGCATCATAAGAAGAAGCCACAAGAAACACACTGGCCTCTGCCTGCCCGCTCATCTCCACCACCACTCGCTCAGTGCCACCCAGGCAAAGGACTTGCACATACAGGGGCCATATGCATCCCGTACCTGCAGCCAGGGCCCGGTGCCGCAGAAGAGGCCCCCACACCTCCCCTGAAGGGTGAGCGGCTGTCACAAGGGCCACATACAACTGCTCTGCCCGGAGGAGTCGCAGAGACAAGCGAGGCACGGCCCGCCACACCCCACAGACCTGGAACAGCAAGATCAGAGGGCAGAGGCTCAGAATGCAGGCACGCAGACCAGGTGGGCCAACTGAGGAGCACAGGAGAGGGGCCTGCCTGCTCCCCAAGAGGCTCACGTAGGGGCCCAGGGTCCTCGCTCCACCCCTCCCTAGCTGTGTGGCCTGGAGCAAACCCTGCAGGTGCAAAATGGGCATAGGAGTGTCAGCACCTTGCTTGCTTGCTCAGGCTGTCAGCCCCACACACACACTGGACAAGCACTCAGGAGCAGTATCCTCTCACCAGGCCGTCTTGGGTGGGGGCTGCAGGGTGTTCAAACAGCACGCTGCCAGCTGCGTCTGAGAAACGCACCCTGGTAGGTCGATCCAATCTGCAAGGGTGAGAAAGGTGTGAGCACGACTGGGCCCAGATCAACCTGCTCCCAGCTGGTGTCCTCTCCTCCCCCCAACCCCGTTCTCCTTCCTCCTGGCCTGGCCCCTCTTCCCTCCTCACCGCCGGTAGGAGATGGAAAAGCGCAGGCTGGAGCGCACCAGCGAGACCCGAGAACGTGCCACCGCCTGCGACCTCGGCCCTGTCAGCAGCGCCACGAAGTCTGCACGGGGAGGAAGGATGGTCCGAGCAGCGCCGTCAGCTGCCTCTACAGGAGATACGGCCTCCGGGCGACCCTACCCCTGGCTCCGCCTACCCGTGTGGCCTTCACCGCGCGCCCGGTCCTCCGCGCCCGGGTCCCCACGGTCGCTGTAACTGCGGTGCTCCGGGTCCCGTGGATACTCAAAGGATAGGCCCGGTAGTGGCCGCTCAGGACTGCTGCGTTCTGTGCCAAAGGGTGTAAGGAGTATTGCCTTCAGCAAACCATAGAGAGAGCTGCCCCCGACCCAGCGCTCCCAGGACCTTGGCGGGCACAGCAGGCCTTACCCTGCGGGCAGGTCTGGCAACAGTGTCCTGGCAGCTGCCGTGGCTGCCCGCAGGCCAGGGCCGGGCACTCGGGCTTTATGTTCTTGCAGCTGACTCTGCCAGGCCCCCTGGCACGGCGAGCCCATTGGGGCTGCTCCGGGAGAGAAATGGCAAAAAAAAAAAAAAAAAGCCAAGTGAGTGTCAGGTGACAAGTAAGCGCGACCCTAGACCCGCAGCTTTGCCGCATCTTCAGGCTGTGTGGTCTTAGACAAGTGACCTCTCTGGGCCTTGCCCATCCCCACTCGGGAAAAGAACAGCCTCTGTCTAGCAGAGTCGTTAAGAGAAGGGAAGGGAAGTGAGCAGAGACACGGGGGAGACGGAGTCGGCACCGGCACCGAGCAGGCAGCACAGAGGGTGCTCAACCAAGCCAACACCTGAAGTTAGGCGCGGGCGGGCAATAGAACAACCTCCCTAGCCACCGCCCCCCAAGCGCTCCCGTCTGCCCAGCAGCTCGGAGTACACGCCGCTGGCTCGTCAGCCCAGCGCTTTGCCCCGCCGCGAGGGCCCGGGCGGCGGCCAACGCCACCGCGTCCAACTCACCGCCTCGCAGGCGCACAGCACGCAGCGCATCACCCCGAAGGGCTCCCCCAGGTCCGGGTGCCACGTTTCGTCCAAAGCATAGACCTTCCCGCCGAACGAGCAGCCTGCGGGGACGGGCTTGGCTAGCGGCCGCTGCCCGGCTCGTGCCGGGTACCCCGCCCCGGGGCGCTGCCCGCCTGACGCCGGCGAGGAGGACACCCCCTGGGCTGGCGCGCGCCAACCACCTGCGCCCCGCGGCCCCCTCCAGGCTGGCGCGCTCTGGCCCCGGAGCCGACTTCCCTGCCCGCGCCTCTCCCCACCCCCGCCCCGCCACCCAGCCCCGGGCGCCCACCTACCTGCTGCTCCCCGAACGGGCAACGGCTCCTTCTCGGGACGGATGGGCAGCGCAGGGGGATCAGGGCCGGCGCCGCGGGCCGGCTCGGGGCCGAGCGGCAGCAGCAGCAGCCCGAAGAGCAGCAGCGGGGCCGGCGGGGCCGGGAGGCTCGGCATGACGCGAACGGGACAGCTGGGGAGGCGGGAGGGAGGAGGGCGCGGGAGCGGGAGGAGGGAGGAGGGACGAGGGCCGGGCCGGGGGCGGTGCGGCGGGAGGGGGCCGGGGCCAGGGCCGGGGCAGTGCGGCGGCGAGGGGCTCGTCGGGCGGGCGGCCGCGGAGTCGGCGCCGGGCCGGGCCGGGCCAGGCGGGGGCGGGCGGAGAGCGGCCGGGAGGAGCGCAGCCGGCCGGGCGCTGACCCGGGCCGTACGCGGCTTCTAGTGCCCGGGGCGCCGGCTCCGGCCCGTTTTTATGCCCTGCGCCCGACGCCCCGGCCGGGGGCCTCCTCCTCTGCAAACGGGGGCGGCGGCGGCTCGGCGAGGGGCCGGGCTGAACCCGGGGGGTCCGGCCCAGCAGCCGCGGCCCGAATCGCGAATGGGGGGAGGAGAGGGAGGGGCTGGGACCGGGCAGGGGAGGAGGGAGGGGCTGCCGGAGAAGGGGGAACGAAGAGGGGGAGGGGGAGAGGGGAGACCAGGGGGCGCTAAGAGGGGAAGGAGAGGCGGGCCTGGAGCCCCCCACCCCCAACCCCTGCCACGCTGCTGGCAGCCACAGAGCGACTGAACCCCGAGGTGTCCTGAGTCCGGCCCGGGTCAGGAGCTCCAGGCCAGGGAAGGGCAGAGGCTGGGGCCTGAGGTCTGGAGCCAGTCCCTGGGTGAGGACCTGGCTCCTGCCCCAAGGATGGAGACTACCCTTTCAGGGTATCTGTGGGCAGAAAAAGTCCATCAAACCATGGGCCCTGGAGCCTGGACCCACAGCACCCTCCATGCCCACTGGGACCCTCTCTCACTGCCTAGTTTGTGTCCGTACCTCCCTCTCCTGTCCCCTACCCCCCCCACACACACACATCTGTCCCCTTTCCTGTGTGCCCCAGGACAAGGGACCTGGCCAGAAACAGGCACCATTCCCCTTCTGTCCTATAAGGGAATCTCCCTCCCTGCTGTAACCTGTCCTCAGACCTAGTCAACCATCAATCACTCCCTTGCTCTCACCCCCAGGGGCCCTCTGTCTCTCCAGCCCACCCCCACCCCAACCTATTTTACTCTTGCTGCCTCCCCATGCCCCCCCCCCCAATCCTCCAGGCCGTCTGAGCACCCTCCTTCCTAATCTCGGGAAGCATCTCGTCTGGCTGAACGGGAGCATTCCGGGATCTAGGCCATCCTCCTTCCCTCCCAGGCAGCCCCATCCTCGGGAGGAACTAGTGGGGGTGGTGGGAGGGGAGTGTGTGTGTATGTGTGCTGGAGGCCCATGAGGACAGAGACTGTGGGGAGACCAGGACTGGGGTTGGGGGAAGCAAAGGAACAGAGCCAGGACCAGAGAAAGAGAGGGGGGGCAGCAGGGAGGGACTGGCAAGAGAGGCTCGGCAGCAGTCTTTCTAACACAGGGACACATGGGCCTGGTTATTCCCCTTGTCACATGGGGGACAGCAAGAGATGGAAGAAGGGAGCAAGGCAGGGTGAGCAAAGGAGGACATGGGCACCAAGATCAGTGGACTTTGGTCGGGCTCCACCCAGCCTCCATCTTTCCAGTGCCATCCCCCCACCAACTGTCCAAAGCCTTCCCTTATATCGTGACCCCCTAAGTAGATTGTTCTCTAGCATAGGGCATACCCAGAACCCCACCTGGGAAAGGAATCCTAGGAGAACAAAGTAAGAAAACAAGAGTCTATGAGGGGTCTAGCAGCTAAAGTCCTCGCCTTGAACACCCCGGGATCCCATATGGACACCGGTTCTAATCCCGGCAGCTCCACTTCCCATCCAGCTCCCTGCTTGTGGCCTGGGAAAGCAGTCAAGGACGGCCCAAAGCTTTGGGACCCTGCACCCAGGTGGGAGACCCAGAAGAAGCTCCTGGCTCCTGGCTTTGGATTGGCTCAGCTCCGGCTATTGCAGTCACTTGGAGAGTGAATCAACGGACGGAAAATCTTCCTCTCTGTCTCTCCTCCTTTCTGTATATCTGACTTTCCAATACAAATAAATAAATCTTCCAAAAATATTAAAATAAAAGGAAGTCCATGAGGTAGCAGCAGGTGTGCTGTCCAGGGAGAAATGGAGATAGCCAGGAGCTGCAAACACAGCAACCTAAGACAAGACCTCTAGGACAGAAATGTCCTGCCAGATTCCTCTTTGAGGTTGAGGGGTTGAGGAAGGATCCTGTGTTCTTTCCCATCTCCTCCTGCGGCAGGTCCCAGACTTCCCATCTCCTAAGAGAGGACGGGTTCTTCCCAACAGTGTGCGTGTGGGGGCGGAGGAGCTGGGTTCCATTAGTGGACCATGGTCCAGACAGGCAGGGGCTCCAGGTCCAGCGCGGGTGGAAGAAGAAGGCGTCACTTCCGGGGGCCTTTGCCAGTGTCTGCTGGCCCTCTGCTCCCTGATTGGGCAGCAGTGTCCAGGGGCAGGCGTGTGACCCCACTGCCGTGGAGGGGCCGTACCCCAGCGCCGCATGTCTTCCCACCCATCGACTCCCGCAAGCACTGCCTGCTGTGTGCCTGGGTCCTTGAACCCTACTCCAGCTGGTGAGTGAGGAGCAGGGTTTGCGGTTGGGTGAAGGTGGGAAGGACAGAAAAGAGGACTTGGGCTTTCAGCTGGGGGGGAGGGGCAGGCAAACTGGAACCTACAGGCAACTGACCTTTGTCGAGAAGAGTGGAGCCTTCCCAGAATGGGAGGAGCAGTACAGAGCAGGGGTAGGGGGTGGGGTGCTGGGGGACTAGTCCCACACAGCACAGTCCTGGCTGATTCCGGACAACAGGGACATGGCACAGGGAGGATGTAAGAAACGAAGGCTATTTAGATCATAGGGAACATGTACCAAGGTGGACACAGCCTCAGTCTCTCTCCTTTCCCGACGTTGCTTACTGGCTTAAGGTTCTGATTCTGGAGCGGGGGAAACCGGGTTGGGCCAGCTTGGGCACCAGGAGAGAGGAGTGGGAGGAGGAGGACTGGTGCATGTTGACAGACCTACAGGAAATCCCAATATTGAATCAGGTGCTGGCCTCTTTGCACAACTTGTGAAAGGAGGAGAAAGCCTTGTGGGGGGTCCTGTAGCAGCACCGGAAGGGGCTTGTGGAGGGGGTGGGGAGGCAGGTGCAGGCTATGAGACAGACATGTTGGCGGGTGTGTAAGGTGAGGCTAGCCGTGGAAGGTTGGCATCGCCTTGCTTGGCAGGTGCCCATTTCTTGGCTACTTGCCTCAGGAAGTCCCAGGACCACTGGCCCATCTTTTGGTCACAGAGAATGGAGTTGTTTTAGAATTTGAGGTGCAAACGAGAAAATCCTTCAGGAGCTTTTTATGTGGAGGATAAGTAGACCCCTAGTATTCTCAGTTTCATTTTCACCTCCACAGCGCCAAAGCCGTGTTCAAAACTTGCCTGGGGTTACGAGCCCTCATCCCATCCCTGTAGCCCACTCCCACTGTTGGCTCAGGGTTGAAGTCATAGTACTTGCAGTCTCTTTCCCTGCCCCACATTTTCTCTCACCTGACAACCAGAGTTGCTTAGAATTTAAGGTCCATTAAGGTGTGTGTGTGTGTGTGTGTACACATCCCATCCTGCTGTGGTCAGCTTGGGGAGAGGGGTGCAGATTCACTGGAGAATCTAACAAAGGGGAAACTGCAGCCATGGTGGGAGCAGTCAGAGCATCCACATTCTAGGCTGAAATTCTGGAGTGTTCAGGGTTCACTCTGCCAGCACCTGTTGCCCCGCCTGACCAACTTTCCCCTGTCACTTTCAAGATAGAATCCAGACCCTCCTCACTGGCCTAGCTGTGCCCCACCCAACTCTGCCCATAAGTGCGAGAGCTCCAGCCGCCTCCATGGCCTCAGGAAGGAGTCAGGGGACTGGCCCCATTCAGGGAGCCACTCCAGCCAGACACGCTGGCCAGAATGGTGCTGACTGGTAAGAAGCCACGAGGCTAGGTGGGAAGGGGTAGGGCTGGGACCAGATCAGAGCCTGGCGGAGGAATGGGAGAGAAACTTGCTGCAGAGCAGGTGGGGGTGAGGGGCTGGGGTAACCCAGGGTCCTGGGAATAAGTTGCCTGTCTCTCTGGTTTCTGGGTTTCAAAGAGGAATTCCTGGGCCACCACCCGACAATGATTTCTTCCTTATCCTCCCCCAACCCCCACCTTCCAACCTCACCTCTGGTCATCTAAGAGCTGCTCCTCATGGTCATGCTCCTTCTAACTGCGAGACTAACTCTGTCCAGCCCAGCTCCTCCCGCCTGTGACCCCCGACTCCTAAATAAACTGCTCCGTGATGCTCATGTCCTCCACGGCAGACTGGTGAGAATCCCCCAGCACTAGTCCCTCTAGCTACTCAGCTGGTAAGATGCCTCCCTCCCACTCTTTCACCTTATGACTGTGCCTCTGGTATTGTGTTGGTGAGACTACTGCCTACTGACTACCACCCCCTGATGAGGACCATGATTTGCCATAGAGCCTTCTGAAAAAATTCTAGTCTGGACATAATTGGGACTATTTGAAGACTATCTAGTCACTTGCTCATTGGGCCATTGTACCGCCCCCCAGTATCAGCTTCCCCCCTCTACCCCACCAATCTTTCTCAACAGAGCCAGTGCCCAGACGTTAACCCTTTGTCCACACCTGTCCTGCTGCCAGCTGTAGACTTCAGCTTGGGAGAATGGAAGACTCAGACGGTAAGAATTAAGGCATCCCTTACTTTGGTCCCCCAAGTCCTATCTACTTCCGCTCCTTCCCAAGGAGGGTCTTCAAAATTCTTTCTTGTCTATTTGTTTAGATTGATTGGCTTATTTAAAAGGCAGAGTTAGAAAGAGGGAGAGACAGAAATCTTCCATCCATAAATTCACTCCTCAAAATAGCTGGTCCAGGGCTGGTCCGGGTTGAAGCCAGGAGCCAGGAGCTTTCATCTGCATCTCTACTTGGGTCATCTTCTGCTGCTTTCCCAGGCACATTAGCAGGGAATTGGATTGGAAGTGGAGCAGCTGGGACTCAAATGGGCACACATGTGGGATGTTGATGCTACAGGCAACAGTTTAACCAGCTATGCCACAGTACCACATCCCAAATCTTCAAAATTCTTGAGCTCCCCCAAAATATCTCATCTTCAGCTCAGCCACCCTAATCCCATCTACATGGATTCAGCCATGATGATATTCCATGGACAGGATGATAGCTATAGATTCAATATGTTAAAGAGATTCAACGCTGAATACCACTTAAAGCCAATAGAAGTCTGTCATGGCCACACTTTTGATATATTCCCAGTTAACCTTCGTAAGTTTGCATTAATAAGAACAAAGAGCTGTTGTGTAGTATAGCAGGTAAGCCTCTGCCTGTGATACCAGCATCCCATATGGGCATCAACTCAAGTCCCAGGTGCTCTACTTTTGATCCAGCCTCGTGCTGTGCCTGGGAAAGCAAAAGAGGATGGCCCAAGTGTTTGGGATCCTGCACTCATGTAGGAGACCCAGAAGAAACTTGTGGCTCCTGGCTTCAGATGTGGCCCAGACCTCTACCTGTTGTGGCCATTTGGGGAGTGAACCAGCAGATGGAAGATCTCTCTCTCCCTCAGAAGAGTGATCTGTCATCTACAGATGATATAAGGCTAAAAAACACCACTAAAATAAAACAAAAAAATGGAATAAAAATTCAAATGGCTGAAAGGAAAACCAAGCTGAAGGGACTGGTATTTTGCCTAGCCTATGAGACCCATGTTCCTGTCTGGTTTCAATTCACTCCTCCAACTCCTGAATGCAGCTTCCTACTAGTGATTGCCCCAGTGGCTGGGATTGAGTTCGCAGTTCCCAGCTTCTGTCCTTACCTACCTCCTTTTGGCTATTGTAGTTGAAGAGCAAACCAGATAATGGGCATCATCTCCATGTATTTGGCTGTCTCTCAAGTAAGTTTCTATAAATATAAGAGACTAAGCATACCAATTTTTAAAAGATAATGATTTTTTTAAAAATCAAAGTGAAATTAAAACGTAACCCCCCCCAAAAAAAGTAAACCCCATTCAGCTTTCAGGTCAGGATTCCCTGCTTCCTTCATTTAATATTCTAGCCCTAAGCACTTCCTTTGAAAAAGATTTAGGAGTGTTAAATTGGTCCAGAACTTAGCATGTCACATTATCATTTTTTCTTCTATTAAGTTTTTTTAAAAGATTTATTTTAGTTTTTTTATTGGAAAGGTGGATATACAGAGAGGAGAGTCAGAGAGGAAGATCCTCCGTCTGATGATTCACCACCCCCCCAAGTGGCCACAACGGCCCAGAGCTGAGCCAATCCGAAGCCAGGAACCTGCTCTGGGTCTCCCACGCGAGTGCAGGGTCCCAAAGCCCCGGGCCATCCTCCACTGCTTTCCCAGGCCACAGGCAGGGAGCCAGATGGGAAGAGGGGCCGCCGGGACCAGAACCGATGCCCATATGGGACCTTGGCGCATGCAAGTCAAGGACCCTAACCACTACGCCGTCTCACCGGGCCCTATCATTTTTTTCTTTTTCCTTTTATTTTATTTTTAAGATTGTTTACGTAGTTGAGAGGGATTCATGTTCATGTGAGTGGAGAGGGTTGAGGTATGGAGAAGATGGGTGAGATAAAAGTTTCAACTTCTTTTTCTCCTGTGTTCCACAATGGGTGGAAGGGAAGGAGGCAACTCCTTGCTGTCAAACCAAATCAGTCATGATAAATCAGGATGAGGGACAGTCATTTGATGATGCCTTTAGAGACCCCAATGTGGGCAGAGTGTTCCAAGTGTGTTACTTGAATGGTTTTGAAAGTTCTTAGACATTGTTGGGATTATTGCACCAGGGTTGAAAATCATTCTAACGTCTATTAGCTGACCAAGTTTACCTTAGTGCATCCACAGGCCTAGGAACATGTTGCAAAGCTTGTTCAGGAAAGTTGTCCAACTTGTTCTACTTTCCATTCTCTGACGAAGCACTCTGCTAAGCTAGAAGAGCTGGCAGTCATGTCCCCCGTATGCATCTAGCCATGTTGGCCACGGCTCAGGCATCAGCAACTGAAGCCCAGTCCTGATACATGCACTCCAAGGTCAGACCACATACTTTGTGATTTTCCCTGTAGCTGGGATTTGAGTCCAGCCATCTAGTTGGGGGAATCCCCCAAGAGTCTCACCTAAGGTGACCTCAGACTTGATTCTCATGTGCACCAGCTAGCACAGGTTCAGGTTCAGTCTGTCACCTGTAACATCAATGCATACTGGTAGATACAGCTGCTTGATCAGTTCTGCCCCAGCAGAAACTGATGGGGCCTGTGGCTCAGCCCAGCCCAGCCAAACCCAGGTCCAGTCTTCACAAAAACACAATAGCATTGAGGCAACTCCCAATAACCCTCACCAGGCCCACCCCTGGCCCTGGTTTTGCATGTAGCAGAATGTGCTATGGCCTAGCCTAGTCCATCCTGCATCCCATTTATCTCTCATGCACACCCATGGGTGCTGCAGCTTAATTCAGCCCAACCTGCCCCCAAGACCTGCCCACACATATGCTCATAAGTGCTGCTGCCTTGACCAGACTGGCCCACTCCCCTAGCCCTGGCTGTCATGCTCACCAACAGCAGCTGCAGTCCAGGAGGGGAGTACTCATAATTCCGCTACCAGGGGGTACTTGCTGTCCAGCTTGACATGACTTACACCCAGTGTCAGCACTTGCTAATGGGTGTAATAGCCCAGCTCAGCTCATGCCCAGTCCCAGCTCTCACTCTCACCAGTGGAAGCAGCAGCCTAGCAAAGGCATCCATGAAGTTCCCCTACCAGCATATTCCCAGCCCCAGGTCTTGTGCATGCCAGCGACTGTGTGGACCAGTTTGAGATGACCTATCCCAGTCTTAGCATTCACTGGCTGTTGCTTCAGCCTGGCTTAGCCTGGCCACCCCCAGTCCTAGCTCTCACTGGGTGGATGCAGCAAGCCCAACCTTGCCCATTCCCAGTCCTTGTGTGAACTGGCAGGTGTTGTGATCCAACCTAGCCTGGGCTGCACCCCAACCTGGCTCTGGCTTGTGCAGTGTGTGCTATGGACTGGTCCAGACCAGTCTACCCAGACACAGCCCATGCATATGCTGACAAGGGCTGCAACCCAGCCTGGCCTGCTTCCAGCCCCAGTTCTCATGCTCACCAGTGGGAGTTGCAGCCTAGCAGAAGTTCCCTTAGAAGGCCTGCTCCCAGCCCTAGATCTTGCACATGCTGTCAGGAACTGCAGCCTAGCCTGACTGTCCTGCACATATTCTGGCTCTTACTGGTGAGTGCCACAGCTTAGCCTACCCCCAGACTTGGCTCATATGTGAACCAGTGGGTATCGTAGCCTAGCCTGGTCTATGTTACATCAATTCTGGCTCTTGTGAGCACTAGTGGGTGCTGGAGTCTAGCCCAATATGTCCTGCCCCCAAGCCCAGGCCACATGCATGCCTGTGGGTGCGGCAGCCTTGTCCAGCCTGATACACCCTCAACTCCAGCCCCCACAAGTGTCAGGTGAGTTCTATGGTTCAGTCTGGCTCTGCTCATTACCATCCCACCTTCTCTATGCAAACCAGCAGGTGCTGTAGTCCCACTGAAGTGAGCCCACAAGTCTCCTACAGAATCGGCCCCCATAATTGATACTCTTGTGTTCTGGTGTGTGCTGTGGCCCAGCCTGACATAGCTCACCCTCTTCTCTGACTCCTGTGGGCGGGTACTGAGACCTAGCTCAGCAAGGCACACCCCTAGCCCTAGCTTTTGCATGACAGACAGAAGCAGGTGATGTTATTTAACCCAACCCAGCACAGCTCTCCCATGTGGGCTGCTGCCTTGACCTGATACAGACATGCCCTCTGTTTTCCCCTCCTCTAAACCACTGTTCTCAGCTCCTTCACCTACCTACAAGTGCAGTGGCTCGGTCCATGGAAGTCACCTGAAGTCATTCCTGCCCTGTCAATGGCACCTTCAGTGGCACCCACTCCAATGCATCCCCAGACACCCCTCCAGAGGCAATCTGCACCTACCCCTCAACCCTGGCCTGGGAGCCAGGGTGGTGGCATGCCCTGGCCCTACATTCCCTGTCTTCTCCACATAACTTTAAGAAAAAAAAAAAAGGGCTCGGCAGCGTGGCCTGGTGGCTAAGGTCCTCGCCTTGATCCCATATGGCCGCTGGTTCTAATCCCGGCAGCTCCACTTCCTCTCTATCTCTCCTCCTCTCAGTATGACTTTGTAATAAAAATAAAACAAATCTTAAAAAATAAAAAAAAGGGCCCCGGTGGCGTGGCCTAGCGGCTAAAATCCTCGCCCTGAACGTGCCAGGATCCCATATGAGCACCAGTTCTAATCCCGGCAGCTCCACTTCCCATCCAGCTCCCTGCTTGTGGCCTGGGAAAGCAGTTGAGGACGGCTCAAAGCCTTGGGTTCCTGCACCTGTGTGGGAGACCTGGAGGAGGTTCCAGGTTCCTGGCTTCAGATCGGTGCAGCACCGGCCGTTGCACTCACTTGGGGAGTAAATCATTGGATGGAAGATCTTCCTCTCTGTCTCTCCTCCTCTATGTATATCCGCTTTTCCAATAAAAATAAATAAATCTTTTTTTTAAAAAAATTAAAACAAAAAAGAAAAAAATAGAATAGGCAACAATACTGGTATAATGGTATAGTTAACACAGATTTAGCATTAACCAGGCCCAGAATGTCTGCCAGCTATTGGCTGCTTTTCTCCCAGCAGTGTTAACACTTCTCTAAGTACAAAGCAACCAAGGCAGTTGCCTACAGCTGGGGAGCATGTCACATTTTTAAAGCAGCTGTTTTGAAAGCTAGTAATGCTGGAGGCCCGCACTTATTACAGGGATTAAGCTGCTGTTTGAGGGACTGCATCCCCTATCAGGTATCTGGGTTCAAGTCCCATCTCCATTTGCAATTCCAGCTTCCTGCGGATATACACCTTGGGAGGAAGCAAATAATGGTTCAAGTACTAGAGTACCTGCTATCCACAGGGTAGACCCAGATTGAGTTTAGGACTCCTGGAATGCCTGGCCCTACCCTCACTATTATGGACAGTTGAGGAGTAATCTAGTGGATGAAGAATTTCTCTGTCTCTGCCTTCCAAATAAACAAACTTAAAAAAAAATTACTTTTTTTAAAGATTTATTTATTATTTTTATTACAGAGTCAGATACACAGAGAGGAGGAGAGACAGAGAAGATCTTCCATCCAATGATTCACTCCCCAAGTGAGTGCAATGGCCGGTGCTGCACCGATCCGAAGCCAGGAACCAGGAACCTCTTCCGGGTCTCCCATGCAGGTGCAGGGACCCAAGGCTTTGGTCCGTCCTCGACTGCCTTCCCAGGCCACAAGCAGGGAATTGGATGGGAAGCAGGGCTGCCGGGATTAGAACCAGCACCCATATGGGATCCTGGCATGTTAAAGAGAGGATTTTAGTCGTTAGCGCACGGCGCCAGGCCCAAATAAACAAACTTTTAAAAAATAATTAAAAACAACTAAAAATCTTGATCGCTATTCTTTATTTATTTATTTATTTGAAAGGCAGAGTTACACAAAAAGACAGAGAAAAATCTTGCACCATCTGGTTCACTTCCCAAAAGGTGAAATGGCTGGAACTGAGCTAGTCCAAAGCCAGCAGCTTCATTCAGGTTTCCCATGTAGGTAGCGGGGGGCCAAGCTCTTGGGCCATCTTCCATTGCTTTCCCAGCTGTGTTAGGAGGAAGATGGCTGGATCTGAATCAGAAAGTTAAGCAGCTAGGACTCAAACCAGAGTAGCTACATAGGTAGCGTCATTATTAGCTATGCCACAGCACCAGCCCTTATTTGTATTGTTTAAAATAATTATTAGTTATTTAAAAGGCAGAGTTACCAAGGGAAAGGAACAAAGACAAATTTTCCATATGCTGGTTTACTTCCCAAAAGCCTGCAGATACCAGAACTGGGCCAAGCCAAAGCCAGGAGCTTAATAGAGGTCTCCTCTGTGGATGCCAGGGGCCCAGGTACTCAGGCTACCCTCTGCTGCCTTCCCAGTGGCATTAGCAGGGAGCTGAATCAGATGGAAAGCAGCTGGGACACTCATATATGGGTGAGAGATTGGAGAAATATTCTGAGGAATGGTTAAGGAAAAAAAACAAACCTGTCTGATTAGCTTGAAGAAAAGTGGCCGTCTCGGGCCTGGCGGCGTGGCCTAGCGGCTATAGTCCTCGCCTTGAACACCCCGGGATCCCATATGGGTTCTAATCCCGGCAGCTCCACTTCCCATCCAGCTCCCTGCTTGTGGCCTGGGAAAGCAGTCGAGGACGGCCCAAAGCTTTGGGACCCTGCACCCGCGTGGGAGACCCGGAAGAGGTTCCTGGTTCCCGGCTTCGGATCGGCGCATCACCGGCCGTTGCGGCTCACTTGGGGAGTGAAACAACGTATGGAAGATCTTCCTCTCTGTCTCTCCTCCTCTCTGTATATCCGGCTTTCCAATAATAATAAAATCTTTAAAAAAAAAAGAAAAGTGGCCGTCTCATGGTTGAGCAGGCAACGCTCCAGCCTGGCGCTCAGGACACCTCTGAATAGGAGCCCTTGTTGGTAAGTCAACCCTCCCACCCTCCAGAGGCCCAGAAGCTGCTGTTTGCTTAGCTATTCCAGGGCCCCTGGGCCAGAGAAAAGGGCAGACCCTATGGGCCTTTGTGGTTCCAGCTCTCCCATCCATTCCTAAGTCGCTTCTCTTTGTCTTAATGGTCATTGTGAGGGGTCCCATCCCCACCTTTACATTACAAATCTTATGAGCCTAAGATTTTGCAGAAAGATTAGATTTGCAGCACTAGAACCCAAAGGTGAAAGCCATCCTAGGGCAGACTTAAGTGAGAATGAGAGAACTTTTTTCCGTAGGTTGTAAGACAAGGCTGGGTTAGTGGACACTGGAGTTCCTGAAGCCAAGGCAGATGACCAATTGTCGGGAGACTGTGAGGCATTCCTGCACTGGGTGGGACCGTGGTCCTGTCCGGTTCTTAGCTCCTATGATTCATCCTGCTGGCTACTCCTACAGGCTCCCCACCCACTCTTAGACTGCCCTTTGAAGCAGTCCACGCTTCTTTTCCATCGCTTTCCCAGGAGCAGACCAAAGCCCAGGACCTTCTGGGAGCAGTGACTCTTCTGTTGGAGGCAGTGATGACGGCAAGAGGACAGTTGGGACCCACCTGCCTCTCAGCCCTGCTGGGACAGCTTTCTGGACAGGTCCGCCTCCTCCTTGGAGCCCTGCAAGGCCTGCTGGGAACCCAGGTAAGCCTACAGTCAATCAACAGAGCCTGTTCCTGGTTGACTCGGTCCGTGTGGAGGATCTGAAGGAGCCCACGGTGCTCCCAAGATCTCAAGGAGCCAAGAGTTGGTCCACTCGGGACTGTTCCTCCTAGACAGAAGGCCAGGAGGTGCTGGCAGCCTCTTTCCCAGGTAGACGAGGGAGTCCCTGGTCTCTGGCCTCAGGCCCACCCTCTGCCCTCAGCTTCCTCCACAGAGCAGGACCACCGCTCACAAGGATCCCAACGCCATCTTCCTGAACTTCCAACAACTGCTCCAAGGCAAGGTGCGTTTCCTGTTGCTTGTGGCGGGCCCCACCCTGTGCACCAGGCGGTTCCCACCCACCTCCACTGCGCCAGGCCACAGCAGCACCCCTTGGGTCCTCACACCAAACAAGCTGCCAAACAGGACTTCTGGGCTGTCAGAGAGCACCTCCAGGGTCACAGCCAGAACTGCTGGCTCTGGACTTCTGGACAGGCTGCGGGCATTTGGGGCCCAGATACCTGGCCTGCTCAACCAAACCCTGGACCACGTGCCTGCACACTTGAACAGGACCCACGGACCCTGGAATGGAACTTGGGGACTCTTTCTTGGACTCTCTCCCAGGACTCTAGGAGCCTCCATCAGCACCACAGAGACTTGGGACACCGGTTCCCTGCCACCAGGCTTCCAGTCCAGATATTCTCCAACCCAGAATCCTCCTGGACAGTACCCACCCTCCCCCCAATCCCTAACCTTGCCCAGCCCCACGGTCCAGCTGCACCAACGGTCAACTGTACCAACGGTCCTTCCTGCTCCAACAGCCAAGCCTACCAGTCCTCTTCCAGTTGCAATCCACCCTCACTCCCAGAATCTGTCCCAGGGAGGCTAAGGGACTTGGGCACTGCCAACACGGGCTATTGTCTCTTACCTGCCACTCCCTCCCAGGGAGAGACATCCTGGGCAATGGCCAACTGAGGTTAGACCACATGTCCTGCTCCCACCTAAAACCCAAAGCCTTGGCAACAAGGACACAGGGTGGACAAGGGGACAGTTTTTTTCACTGTACATTATAAACCTAAAGAAGCTACTATTTTTTTAAGCTATCAATGATGTTCGTGAGAGCAGCTGATCATCTCTTTTGGTCTGTTTTCTGCACACAACTTTGCATCTCATGAATGTACTATACACTTTTCCATACAGTTCTGGAAAGGTCTGAACCGGTCCTGCCTTTGAACAGAGGTCCAGGTTAATCTATTAGAAGATACAGAGAGGCAGCCTCCTCTGCCTCCTGGGGAAGGCCCTCCAGTGGCCCAGCCTCTTTCATTGTGGTTCCCAGGGGAGGAGCCTTTGTCCTTGAGTTCCTTACTCTTTAGTGATCTACTGGTTGATTCAGAAAGGCTCTGGAGGCTGTACGCAGCAGAGCTGAGCCTGTCAATGGGGGCACCCAGCAGCCAACCCAAAGGCAAGGGAAAGGTGCTGCTCCTGAGAGCAGACACACACCAAGAAAACCAATAGGAAGTCCCCCTAGAGCTTCGCCCCCACACTCCACCACCACCACCACCACCACCCAGCCCCCAAGGTAAGGCTGTGCCCAGGTTTCCTTACAGCGCAGAACTGACTGGGGCAGCTGAGCAAACAGCTGCTGCTTCAGCAGCCTGGCGGGAGGCCCAGCCTGGCAAGCGGGCTCCTGCCTCCCTCCTGTGGAGGTCAGGGGGAAATGCAGGAAGTGGCAAGAGGCTCCTGGTGCTCACACAGCAGGAGGACAAGTGCAAGGACAAGTTTCCCAGTTCCTGCAAGTGAATCTCAAAGGCAACCCTGTGGGAGCACCATCCACTGGGCCCTGCAGATGGCTAGAAACTAAGAAGGCCAGGTGGCTTGCTTGGCCTTCATGAGGAAGTGGTACCTTGGTGCTTGGCGAGAAGGCCTCCAGGTTAGAAGTCCACGTGCTGTCTTGGGTGGCAGGCAGCCTGTTCCCTTTAGTCACCCCAAAGGAAAGGCTTCCCTGTAGAGGGCAGAGGGCAGGAAGCCAGGGTTCCAAATAATCCCCCCAGGATCACCAAAAGCAGTAAAACTGTGCACAGAAAACCAATGTGCCAGGAGCCTTAAGCCCTTTACCTCTTTCATGGCCCCACAACTCTGTGGTGGGTAGTATTGTCTCAGGAGGCCAGGTGAGTTCCCCCTAGCCGCACAGCCTACAAGCAACAGAAGAAACACCCTAGTCTCACTCTGCAGAGTCCACTCTGCTCAGCGTGGTAGTGTCCAATATATCACACAGTACTTCCAAGTACTGGGAGAGAGTTCCTGGCCCTTAGTGGGTCAGAACATCAGCAACTGAAAGCTTCTGAGTAGAGAACCTAAGCTCTTGGAGAGGGAGACCAACTTAGATGTCTCCACATGTCCTCTCCCCTCGTGGACAGAATGGGTTGCCATGGGGAAGGAATCAACACATGCACAAAGCTCAAAAAGGTGCCCAAATCTCAGAGGCTGTCGGCTTCAGCCTGGGAGAGAATGAGCTCATCCACACCACCCAATTCCAGCAGGCAGTCAAGGGAAGAGGGAAAACTGAAGTTTACGGCAACACTGAAGCAGGTTCATCCTAATGATCCAATTAGATACTTTCTACTTTCTAGCATGTGAGAAGTTGGAACCCAGGTCAACACAGGCCAAAGGAACCTAAAGGATTCTACATTTCCAGCACAGTCTAATGATAGGGAGGGCGAAAACTGCACCTGTAACAAGTTCTGGGTATCTGATACTGGTGTTTGACTTAGTCCAGTTCAAGGCAAATGCCAGCTTCTGCATGGCAAGCTCATCTAGTCTGCCCCGTTCACACTCTAACCCACCCGCAAATCCTAGTTTTGATGGGTTCTATCCCTTCTTCCTTTCACACACACACACACAAAGCACTTTCACAACCACACAATTATTCAACTTACCCTACTTCCCCCTTTTGCCCAGGCCAGTTACAACTGCAATATTTTATTCAGTTTTCCCACCCCTAACCTAAAGCCATCCTTTTCCTTTTCGCTGCAGAAAAACCTGGCAGTTGTAGAGAGGTTCTAGAATTCCATCCAGACACATCCAACCCCCATACATCTCTGACTCCAACTCCACTCCCACCTACCACCCCCAACCCACTGTGAAGTCAAACAAGCACACCTTGTCCCCCTCCCTGCTGAGGCCAACCATTTTCAACCCATTTCCCTAAAGATCATTTCTAACACCTCACATAAAGACCTGAAAATGATGGCAAAAGGGACTGTCCCAGGTGTCCCAGCAGGAGACAAGCTCAGGCGGCAAAACCAGCAGACTGAGAGACAAACTGACTGCTTAGAACACAGACAATCCTTCTGGGATTGCTACCCTGAATCTCCAAGGGGGAAACCACAGTTGCATATAATGTGCTTTCTTGGGGAACCTCTAATACCAAAATAAAGAGCTGCCTCTTGTGCTGGAATCCTGTAATTACCACCACTTCCTTAACTCCTTCTTCCCCAACTTGTAAGGCAGTGACTGCCATCCAGCTACTGCACTGCCGCAGTGCAGGCCGGCCAACCTCATTGGTACGGCTGCTCTGTCCATCTCGCTGGTATGTGGGCAGCAGGGACCACTGGTCAGAATCGTTACCATTTACCCTCCTCCCATGTTACCAATGGAACAAGGAGCAGGGAGCCAGCTCCTCCACCTGCTTCCATACCCATGTCCTCTCTTCCTGCTGTGTCACAGTCGCTGTGTTCATGCCCTGTGTCTAAAAGCCTCTGATAGGCACTCCCAGGCTATGCAAACGATTCCTTCATATCAACATAAGCTGACTTCCTAAGAGACTGCAAGTGCTGGAAGACAGGGCACTTCACCAATTCAAAACCTATGTCAAATGGGCGGTGTCTTCTGGGCCCGGGGTGTTCCCTTCGGAGCCAAAGCACAACACTCTCCCCCCTCCTGTAACAAGTTCTGGGTATATGATACTGGTGTTCCCCAGACAGAAAACCACACTGGAAGATAGAAGCAGGAACAAGTCAGTCCAAAAACAAAAAACCCTGCATTCAGACACCAAAAAATATTTCGTTCAAAGTTCCACAAGGTTCTGGGATTCTTACATTGATAATACTTGATCACCTGGATGGGAGCCAGAAATAAGACAAACTGACAGACAGGACAAGATGATTGTAAAGTAAATGGAAGCTTAAAAAAAAGAAAAGGGAGGTGAGAGTCTGAAAAAGTTGTTTAATTAAAAAAAAAGTCACACACACAAAACAATTTGTGATGCATTTCACACTTTCCCCCTGAGTGATTCACAGGCAAGTCCGTGTCTCAGGGAATGCAGACCACCAGCTAAGGACGCAGCCACGTTAGACTGAGAGCTGGCCCCTCCTTTACAGGTGAACAGCAGCACCTGCCACTGGGGCTTGGACATGGTCCACGACCTTGAGGAGTGAGCAGCAAGCCTGGCCTCCCGCAAGCTTTAGAAGGCCAGCTTCTTCATCAGCAGATACACTCTGGAGTCCACTTCAAATCCGTGCAGGTTGTTGGCATCGCCCTGCAGTCTCATGAGCAGACCCCCATAGGACACGTAGGCAGAGCTGAAACAGAAGGTCCCAGTCCCATGAGTCTGCGGCCTGGAGCGGCCTGGAGCAGCCGCTGCTCAGCAGCTCTCCATCCTGGCCTGAGACAGAGAAGGGGCAGCTGTTTGCTGCTTTGTTGTTAGGAACCAGAGTGCAGACACGGGTGCACAGATGTATACAAGGCCATGTTCTTTACTTCGGTGAAGGTGGAAAGCACCTACATGCCTCAAACTAGAGGAAAGGTCAAGTGAATTAAGATGGATTCATTTCCTGGAATGTCATGCAGCTATCAAAATGCTCAGGAAAAGTTTTAAACTGCCATGGGGAAACATATCTTACGCAACACGAAGCAAAAAGAGCAGAACATTGTAATAAACAAAATGATCTTAAAAAAAAAAATAACTTGAGCTAGACTATCCAAAAATGTTTACATGAAAAGATTCTCTCTGACTAGAGAATTATAGGTGACTTTTTTCCTTCTTCATATTACATCTCCGCTTTTCAAATTTCTTAAAAGGAACACATATTGTTTTAATAAGATTTTAAAGAAGAGAGAAAATACTTCGGCAGGGAAACCAAAGAATCAGAGATTGGGTTACAGAGCAGGGAAACACACACACACAAAGCCCACAACAGGCTGTCTGTGTAGTCACCTACTGCTGCCTTTACTTGGTCCCAACAGAGGCCGAGCTCTGCCTCAGGTCTGAACTGCTTCGGGGTGGGGGGGAGGGCTGGAGGCGGGAGGGGGGCTGCAGAGGGGTAGGGAGATGAAGCACAGAAAGCAGGAATGTGGCCCAAACTCTCAGAACAGCAAGGTGGGAAAACGGTCCACATATGTGACCGTGGACTTACAGGCGTGTTGCTGCTTCTGTAGACGTTTCGTCTCCCTCAATCCTGTACACTTTCCCGTACATAACATACTCAAACTGGTCAGCCCTGTGGAACACAAGTGGCAAAGTTATCTTCTTTGTTTTTTAAGATTTTTTTTAATTGGAAAAATCAGATATACAGACAGGAGGAGAGACAAAGGCCTTCTGTCCACTCATTTACTCCCTAAGTGACCACAATGGCTGGTGCTGAGCCGATCCGAAGCCAGGGGACCGGAGCTTCTTCCGGGTCCCCTACACAGGGGCAGGGTCCCAGGGCTTTGGGATCCTCGACTGCTTTCCCAGGACACAAGCAGGGAGCTGGACGGGAAGCAGGCCCACCAGGACATGAGCCGGCATTCATAGAATTCTGGGGCATGCAAGGCAAGGACTTTAACCACTAGGCTACCACACCAGGCCCAGCAGTTAAGAATAACTCACAATACAATAGGGGCTGGTGCTCTGGTGCATCGGCTTAAACAACAGCCAGCAACACTGCCCATCCCATACGAGTGCTGGTTCTAGTCCCAGGTGCTCTACTTCTGATCTAGCTCCCTGCTAATGTGCCTGGCGACTTGGGTACAGAAGAGATCTGACTGGAGTTCTAGGCTTCTGGCTTCAGCCTGACTCAACCCCAGCTGTTGTCAAGGAGGATGTGAACCAGTAAATGGAACACCCCTTTTGTCCCTCTTTTTCTAATTCTGCCTTTCAAATAAATAGTAATCTCGGGGACAGTGCTGTGGCATGCAAGGTTAAGCCACCACCTGCCAATGTCAGCATCCCACATGAGCACTGGTTCAACCCTTGGCTGCTCCACTTTTAATCCTGCTCCCTATTAATGTGCCTGAAAAAGTAGAAAAGGATGTCCCAAGTACTTGGAGCTCTGATACTCATGTGGGAAAGCCAGATGGAGCTCCAGGCCCCAGACTCACCCAGCCCTGGCTATTATGGTCATTCAGGGAGTGAACTAGTAAATGAAGATCTCTCTGCCTCTCCTTCTCTCTGTAACTTTGCCTTTCAGTATATGTGCTGCTGAAGCGAGCACTGCTTTGCCTTTCAAATAAATACATATTAAAAAAAAAATCTTAAACAAACAAACACAGGAGCTAGCACCGTGGTATAGTAAGTAAAGCAGGCGCCTGTGATGCCAACATCCCATGTGGGCACCATTCTTCCAATTCTTTTCTTTTTTTTTTTCAAAGATTTATTTATTTTTATTAGAAAGTCAGATATACAGAGAGTAGGAGAGACAGAGAGGAGGAGAGACAGAGAGGAAGATCTTCTGTCCGATGATTCACTCCCCAAGTGAGCTGCAATGGCCGGTGCTATACCAATCTGAAGCTGGTAACCTGGAACCTCTTCCAGGTCTCCCACACGGGTGCAGGGTCCCAATGCATTGGGTCGTCCTCCACTGCCTTCCCAGGCCACAAGCAGGGAGCTGGATGGGAAGTGGAGCTGCCGGGATTAGAACTGGCGCCCATATGGGATCCCGGCACATTCAAGGCGAGGGCTTTAGCCGCTAGGCCACGCCGCTGGGCCCCATTCTTCCAATTCTAATCCAGCTCTCTGCTACTGGCCTGGAAAAAAAAAACAGCCCAAGTTTTTGGGCTCCTGTCACCCACATGAGAGACCCAGTTGAGGTTCCTGCCATCTGACTTCAGCCTAGTCCAGCACTGGCCATTGTGGCCATCTGGTGAGTGAGTCAATGGATGGAAGATAGATCTCTCTCACTCTCTCTCCACTCTAAGTTTCAAAGTAAACAAAATGTGTGTATATATATGTGTGTGTGTGTGTGCGCGCGCACATGCATGTATAAAACACACCCGTTGGAAACGGAACAGGTGGCAGCTGGTGTGGTGATGTAACAAGCTAATCTCCGCCTGCAGCCTCAACATTCCATATGGGCGCCAGTTCGTGTCCTGGCTGCTCCACTTCTCATCCAGTTTCCTCCTAAAGGTCTGGGAAAGCAGCAGAGAATGATCCAAGTGCTTGAGCCTCTGCACTCTCATGAGAGAGCCAGAATATCTTAGATTCCTACTTCAGATCAGCTCAGCTCTGGCAGTTGCAGCCATTTGGGGAATAAACCAGCAAATGGACAACCTCTCTCTGTCTCTTTCTGTAAATCTGCCTTTCCAATAAAAAATAAAAAAGACTGCTATTCTCAAGTCCATAATCGTTACATTATTGACAGTTTTTTATGTTTTGTTTTCATTTAATTTATCTATTTATTTGAAAAACAGAGCAACAGAGAGATTGTCTATTCACTGCTCCACTCTTCTAACGACCCAAACAGCCAGGTCTATGCCAGGCCAAAGTCAGGTTTCTGGACCTCCATTCAAGTATCCTACACAGGTGGCAGGAGACACAAGCACTTGGGTCATCCTCCACTGCCTTTCCAGGTGCATTACTGGGAAGCTGGATGGCATACAGAGAAACCAGGAATGAATCAACACTGACATAGGCAGCTTAACCTGCTACATCACTATACCAACTCCATCAGTTATTTAAACTTTTTTTTTTTAATGATTCTTTTCTTGGGCCTAGTAGCTAAAGTCCTCGCCTTGAACACACCAGGATACCATATGGACACCGGTTCTAATCCCGGCAGCTCCACTTCCCATCCAGCTCCCTGCTTGTGGCCTGGGAAAGCAGTCAAGGACAGCCCAAAGCCTTGGGTTGCTGCACCTTTGTGGGAGACCCACAGGGTGCTCCTGGCTTCCGATTGACTCAGCTCCAGCCGATGAGACCATCTGGGGAGTGTACCAACCATGGAAGAGCTATCTTTCTCTATCTCTCCTTCTCTCTGTAAATCAGCCTTTCCAATAAAAAAGAAATGAATTATCTTTTTAAGATTTATTTGTTTTTATTGCAAAGTCAGATATATATATAGAGAGGAGGAGAGACAGAAAGGAAGCTCTTCCGTCCGATGATTCGCTTCCCAAGTAACTGCAACGGCTGGTGATGCGCTGATCTGAAGCCAGGAACTTCCTCCAGGTCTCCCATGCGGGTGCAGGAACCCAAGGCTTTGGGCTGTCCTTGACTGCTTTCCCAGGCCCTAAACAGGGAGCTGGGTGTTTAGTGGAACAGCTGTTACATGAACTGGCACCCACAGGGGATGCTGGTGCTGCAGGCTAAGGATTAGCCAATTGAGCCACTGCATAGGCTCCTGTTTGAACTCTTAAGTGCAGCTATTTCCTTAAGGTTACTCAAATTCTGCTGGTATTTAGCCCAAGATATAAATAGTCTTTCTCTACCACTTATCATGAGGGTGCAGTGCGGCTACTCCCATCTCCACTCCTCACCTGGAAGGCCGGTCATCTGTAGGGTTGTATTCACCATCATCAAGGGTACCATCTTCATACAAGGTACTAGCTATGACCAACCGGAACTTGTCCCCTGAAAATAACAGCAATATCTGAAGGTAAAGAAGAGGAGCAGTAGGAAAAAGCCTTTTTTAATTCTCTGTGTCCCACACTTACCCAGGTCTACAGGGTAAATCTGAATGTTTACATCGAGGATGAGGTCCATCTTGAAAGATTCACTCTCACAGTGCAGTCGAGATACTGGGGAAGAAGAGGAAGACTGACAGGTGAAATACGAAGTCCAGGCTAACCCTAACAGCCCCAATCTGGGGATTCCAGGCAATACAATATTTCAGCTAATCTGGTCTGCACTCATAGAACTGGGGACTGGTGCTATGGTGTAATGGGTAAAGGTTCCGCCTGTGGCACCTGCATCCCACTTGACTGCCAGCTTACGCCTCAACTGCTCCACTTTCATTTTTTTTTAAAGATTTATTTATTTTTACTGTAAAGTCAGATATACAGAGAGGAGGAGAGACAGAGAGGAAGATCTTCCATCTGCTGGCTCATTCCCCAAGTGGCCACAACAACCAGAGCTGGGCTGATCCAAAGTCAAGAGCCAGGAACAACTTTTGGGTCTCCCACACGAGTGCAGGGTCCCAAGACATTGGGCTGTCCTCAACTGCTTTCCCAGGCCACAAACAGGGAAATGGAAGGAAACTGGAGCAGCCGGGATACGAACTGACACCTATGAGATTCCGGAATGTGCAAGGCAAGGACTTTAGCTGCTAAGCTACCACACCAGACCCTCTTTTTCTTTAGATTTACTTATTTTTATTGGCAATTCAGATACACAGAGAAGGAAAGACAGGGAGGAAGATCTTCCTTTCGCTGATTCAGTTCCCAAGTGGCGGTAATGGCCAGAGCTAAGCCAATCCAAAGCTAGGAGCCAGGAGCTTCTTCCAGATCTCCCACGCAGGTGCAGGGTCTCAAGGTTTTGGGCTGTCCTCCACTGCTTTTCCAGGTCACAAGCAGAGAGGGAGCAGGATGGGAAGAAGGGCTGCCAGGACATGAACCAGCACCCATATGGGATCCCAGGGCATGTAAAGTGAGGACTTTAGCCACTAGGCTACCACACCAGGCCACTGATTACTGTACTTCTTCTTTTTTTAAAGATTTATTTTACTTTTATTGGAAAGTCAGATATACAGAGAGCAGGAGAAACAGAGAAGAAAATGTTTTTTTTTTCTGCTGATTCATTTCCCAAGCAGCTGCAACAGCCAGAGCTGTGTCAATCTGAAGCCAGGAACCAGGAGTTTCTTCTGCGTCTCCCACATGGATGCAGGGTCCCAAGGCACTGGGCCGTCCTCTACTGTTTTCCCAGGCCACAAGGAGGGAGCTAGATGGGAAGTGGAGCCGCTGGGATTAGAACCAACGCCCATATGGGATGGATGTCAGTGGCGTTTGCAAGGCAAGGACTTTAGCTGCTAGGCTACTGCACCAGGTCCAACTGCTCCATTTTCAATCCCACTCCCTCTCGTGCTCCTGGTAACGCAGCAGAGGCTAACCCAAGGACTTGGCCTTAATTGCACCCACATAGGAGATACAGAAGCTCCTGGCTCCAGATCAGCTCAACTCTGAGGGTTGTGGCCACTTAGGGAGAAACCCAGCAGCAGACAGAAGATCTTTCTGTGTCTCCTTCTCTCCGCAAATCTGATTTTCCATTGAAAATGGACAAATTAAAAAAAACAATAATAAAGTTGCTGTTTATAACGCAGGCATCTTGTTTCAGGGTGGCAGCTGCAGCATGGCTGCTTGGTTTCGGACCTGGGTCCACTTGGGCATTGCCTTTCAAATCATCAACAAAATGTAGGCTCAAGCAGAACTAGCTATGCAAGAAGAACGAAAAACGTGGCTCCAAGTGAAATCCCCCGCCAGTGAATAACAGAGCTCTAGGCACCGCCTGGGTGATGGAGAAGCCGGCTCTGGGCAAGCTGGCTTCGTCCCCTGTGCCAAGACTGGCTGGCGTCCGTTTTGAAAAACACCAGGCACCAGGGAGGACCCAGACCCGATCAGCGCCCGCACAAGAAGCCTACACCTCACTCAGCCGGAGGCCACACCGGAACACAGCCGCAGAAGCCAGCTCTGCGGGCAACATTGAGCCTCCCAGGGGACCCTGCCCCCTGAGAGGACTAGACAAGGCACGATGCGCGTGTGAGGCGTTTGCTGCCACGGCCCGGGCGGCCACGGCCCGGGCGGCCTCGGAGGGCTCGGGCTCTCGGCCTCCCCACCCAGCACAGGCTTCCCGGGAGAGGTCCCCACTTCAGCGCAAGCCACGTGCGCTGGCGCCCAGGGGTGTGTCCCCGAGGAAGGCACCTCTTCCTCCAGAAACCCCCTCCATACACACACCTTACCTCGGTCAAACTTCTTGCCTTCTGGGTCAATGTCTTTAACATCGAAAATATCCTCGAACAGGATGCCCGCCATCGTGAGCGGGCCACGAGAGCCGCAGGAACGCGGAACACGAGACCACGACTAGGAATCAGCCCTCTCTCCTGCGCGGAAAAACGAGTCGCACCGATTGAAGAAAAAAAAAAAAAAAAGCAGCGACTGAGGAGCGCCGGCAAAGCAGCAGCAGCAGCAAGAGCAGCAGCAGCAACTGGGCGCATGCGCCTCAGCTCCCAGTACAACGACCACTTCCGCCGCCTGCTTTCTCGGGGCTTCTGAACTTCCGCCCCGAGAGAGCGCCGGCGAGAGGCTGGATCCCGAGGGCGTGTCTCAGGGCCCGGTGACTCCGCCCTGGGCGGGAAAGCACGCTAGGCTCCTCCTCCGTCGCAGGTGGCGCGGGCTATCGCGATCCGCCTGCAGCAGCCGCTGGGGTTCCGCTACGCCCTCCCCAGAATCCGGGTCCTGACGACTGGAATGCGTGGGGACCTACCCCAGGCCAAGACCTTGATCTTTGCCCCAGCGAAGCCCGGCCCTAGCCCTACCCTCCCGGTCCGCGTGTCATCGGAGGGCACAGTCCGCGCCGGGGACGGGTGGAACGGGACACCGCCCCCTCTGGAGCGCTGGCCTCGGCAGGGCGTCGTGCCCAGTCCCTCAGCTGGCACCGAGGGCCCCCGACCGGCCCGGGCCGGCTCTGCCCTGCTGGACGTCACCTGAGCCGGGGGCCGTCCAATTTGGGCATGTGCCACGGTATCACGATAGGGGAAGAGGCCAGCCAGCTCCCACGGTCCGTCCTGTGGGACTGCGCCCTCCCCACCTCTGCCTTGCCCTCCCCACTCCAACTCCCCCACAGACATCGATCCTTTGGCTTGGCATGAACTCCCTTCAGTTTATACTTCATGTCCCGTCCCCCACTGCCACCACCACCACTGGGTACCCCCTCGTCTCTCTCCCGGGGCCCCGCCTCCCCGGTGCGGCTTCATCCTCCTACCGCCCCCCTCCTGCAGCCTGCGCCCAACGACACTATCTCTAAGCTGCCGGGGCACCCCGTGCTCACCCCACCCTCCGTTCTGTCCTTCCCCGGACCGTGATAGAGAAAGCCAGACCTCAGTAGGCCAAGGCGGAGAGAGAGACGTCAGCAGCTACTCGGGTTTCTCCTTGGGCCCTGCCAGGGAGAAGCGACCTCTGTTCTCACCCATGCCTTCCTCCTAGGAGGCCTCCCCGGCACCTAGAACTCCCTATCTTCCACAAGCAGCACACGCCGGCAGGTCCGGTGGCTCCAGGTGCACCTCAGGAGCGGCAGGATGTGAGAATGAGGGAGACGGCTCCAGACTCGCCCTCCGGTTTCCCCCTTTGGCCCCGTTTGGCGCCTCACCCAGACCCCCCGAAACGGGCCCTTCCCCAGCGCGCTTGAGCAGAGAACGGGGGCTATTGCTGGCGGTTTAGGTAGCCCCATGGCCGGTGCGGCCGGTGGCTCCCGTCCCCTCAGCCCTGCGCCGGCAGCGGCCGAGCCGTCCCTGCCGCTCCACGTGCCTGTGGTCCCGCCCGGCAGGGTCGCCCGCACCCCGGCGCCGAGGCCCGGCCTGGGCGGGCAGGGGGCGCACACTCGGGCGTCCCCAGCGCCCCCTGCTGCCTAGCTCCGGAGCCTGGAAGGCGGCCCCAACGCAGACCCTAGCGGGGCTAGGCCGGCCCCTCCGGATGGGCCGGCGGGCGGAGCAGCGGCAGAGGGCACCGCCCTCGGCCCGCCCGCCGAGGAGGGGACGACAGCGGGAGGCCGTGCTAGCGGCGCCCGCGCGGGGCCCGCTGCACTCTGCTCTGGCCGCCCCGGGCTGCGGGGACCGGGCGGGCACCGGCGCCGGCTTTGCGGGCGGACAGCCGCCGAGTCGAGGCCGGAGGAGCCAGAGCCGCAGTGGGAAGCGCGAGGGGCAGTACGGCCGAGATGGCGGCCCCGGCGGCCGCGGCGGCGGAGGAAGGGATGGAACCGCGGGCGCTGCAGTATGAGCAGACCCTGGTGAGTGAAGCCGAGCCGAGCCGTGAGAGACCGCTGCTTCTGGAAGCGTGCAGGCCAGGGGCCTATCCCTTACCCTCACCCTGCGCCGGCCTTGTGAGCGGGAGAAATTGAGTCTGGGAAGCTGCAGGGCCAAAGGGTGGCCAAGCTGCATGCTGCTGGTTCCTGGCAGGGGGACAAGGACACCAGGAGTCTGTCCCCAGGTATCCTTCCCTTCACCCTCCCACAGGCCTCTTCCCTGCTCCTCCCGCACCTCCACCTGTATCCCCAAGCCTCAGCACACCTTCTTCCCTCTCCCCTGCGCCACCCACACCCTTGAACTTTCTCAGCACCCACGACACCCATCACCCAGGTCCCAGCAAGTGCATGGTGCTAGGCAAAGAATCAAGTGCAAAAAAAGATAGAGTAACCCTAACGCGGCCTTTTAGTTGAGTGCGGACAGGTGCTCCCACCACCACCACCCACCTACCACACACACACACACACCCTGGGGAACAGCAGCATTAAGGGCAGATAGAACCAGCAGGTGTGGTTGTGGGAATTGGGGACCTTTGTCCATGCTAACTCCTGGTGTCCCTTGACCTCATTAGAAGAAGCAGGGGTCCCAGGCTCCACGCTGACTCACAGTCACTGCGGTTACTCAGTGTTTTGAGAAGTCATTTGGCCCCTTTTCCTATCAGTGGGGTGGGGAACCCAAGCCCTAGGAAAAGAGTAGGCTCCAAGACTTCTTTTGACCAGCCCCAGCTGGAATTTGCCCAGGAAGGTGGCTGGGAGGGGACCTCCCAAGGAAGAGAGGGCCTGGGCTGTAACTTTAGTCTGGCAATTGCCCAGTTTTGTAATGGGACGGGAATGGCAGGGAGAGGTGGCAGGGTGGGGGCAGTGAGGGTAAAAGGACAAGGCCTTGGGGGAAGAGCCTGTGCAGGGCACACAGTGTGGAAGGTGGCCTGGACACCCGGCAGAGAGGGTGGCCCCATACACCAGCTGTCCGTCGTCTCTGGATCACGCTCCGCTCTGGCCTCTGCCTCTTCTGCTTCCTATCCCTTTGTCTCTCGCTCCCTCCCAGCCCTCCTTCTAGGTCTGCCTCTGTATACTCTATTCTCTCTCCTGCCCACTTCTTCCCTCTCCTCTCTCCCCAAACCCTGTCTCCGCTTTCTCCTTCCCTCTATTCCTCCCTTTGCTCACTCTATTGCTCACCCTCCTTTCCTGTCTCTATCTTTCCCTCCCTCAACACTCTCCCCAGTCCCAACAGGAGCCCTTTGTGTCTTGAGGCTCTGCGGGTGGCAGCCGGAATCTACTCCTCCCCACCCCCCAACACGCCCAGCTTGGCAGGTCCTGCCATCCGGCCCATCACCCCAGCATCCACAGTCACAGCCCAGCCATCCACAGCCTCTGCTCAATGGGCCGCTGGCTTCAGAGGATAGCTCCCCAGTGGAGCTGAGGCCATCGAACTCTTCTCCACCCACCCAGAGAAGCTTTTCACTCTGGACTGAGCTGGCAAGACTAGTGGGGGTGGAGTGGAAAATGGGGACAAGGGGATTAGGGTGGGTGGGTTGGAGGGAGGGGTGCAGCTGAGTTGGTCCCAGGCCAGAGGCCCAGGGGGAACGTGATAAGGATTGGGGCCGTGCCTGCTCCCAGGCCCAACTCAGCTGCCCCCAGCTCCATGAGCCTTGTGTGCCCTTGACCATCCGTTATTCTCTGACCTTCCCTCCTCCCACTTTGTCTGCTGCGCCTTGGGCTTCTCTGTCTTCTCCTCCTCTGGAGCCTGCCCTCCCACTCCTCCTCCTCAGGGTCTCTATGCCCCAAGCCTGGGAGAAGAAGCCTGGATTATTCTGCCACCCCCAGAACTGTGTCCCTGTACCTTGGCTGTCCTCATCACCCCTGCCAGGACAACCCCCACTGGCTGCAGTGTGCATTGTTCCCACACCCTGAGCCAGAATGGGAACTAGGGGTTTCAGTGGGGCAGGAGGAGGCAGGAGAGATGGAGGGAAGGGGGTATGCAATACAATGCAAGCCCAGGAGAAAGGGCACCACTGACAACTTCTCCCTCCTCCCCACCCCCCACTTTCCCGGATGTTCCAGATGTATGGCCGCTATACCCAGGACCTTGGGGCTTTTGCCAAAGAGGAAGCCGCCCGCATTCGCCTGGGAGGGCCGGAGCCCTGGAGGAGCCCGCCTTCCCCGCGGACACCCCCAGAACTCTTGGAATATGGACAGAGTCGTTGTGCCCCCTGCCGCAGTGAGCGCTGAGTTGGGGTGGGGGCCTAAGGGGGCCGGAGGCCATCAGAGACCCCCAGGAGAGGGGAGAGGGGGCACACCTTAGGCCGCCTTCTTATTGCTCCTTCCTTGGCTGCCACCAGTGTGTTCTGTGCGATGCCACAAGTTCCTGGTGTCCAGGGTTGGTGAAGATTGGATTTTCCTGGTCCTGCTAGGGCTCCTCATGGCGCTGGTCAGCTGGGCCATGGACTACGCCATCGCTGCTTGTCTGCAGGGTGAGGGCAGGGGCTGGGTAGAATGCACCTGCTCCCTCCACACAGTCCCACCCTGCTGACTGCCCATCGTTAGGCACAATCACAACCCCCCACCCTCACCTCCACCATCTCCCATCCCACGCCCAGGCCATAACCTCCTGCTTCCCCTCTCCCACAGACTGTCCTCTCTAGAGTGGGCTTTGTCCCTATGAATGCCTTGTCCCTCCCTGCCCAATATTGCCCAGGCTTCGCTGTCACTAGCTGTTCCCTAAGTGTGTCCCCACAGCCACGGACCAGCAGACCCCAGCAGCATGTTCTCCGCCCACAGCTCAACAGTGGATGTCCCGAGGCCTCAACACCAACCTCATGCTGCAGTACCTTGCCTGGGTCACCTACCCTGTTGTCCTCATCACTTTCTCTGCTGGATTCACACAGATCCTGGCCCCTCAGGCTGTCGGTAGGACAGGAGGGACCAGGGCAGAGGTGTGGTGGCTTCCTGGGACTTCAGGCCACCGCAGATGACTCCAGGGACTGTGGCCCCTCCCCCATACCCCGCCAGGGTCCGGCATCCCCGAGATGAAAACCATCTTGCGGGGAGTGGTGCTGAAAGAATACCTCACCCTGAAGACCTTTGTTGCCAAGGTCATCGGGCTGACCTGTGCCTTGGGCAGTGGCATGCCCCTGGGCAAAGAGGTACTTGCCAGGTGGGGAAGGAAGGAGGAAGTGGCCACGGTCAAGGTCAAGGCAGACTCCTTCCCCACTCAGCACTGGCCCCACTCCCCAGGGCCCTTTTGTGCATATCGCCAGCATGTGTGCCGCCCTTCTCAGCAAGTTCCTCTCCCTCTTTGGAGGTATCTACGAGGTAAGGGGGCAGTCCCAGAGGCAGTATGTGGGACGGGGAGAGGCAGGCTACTGGGCCCGGGTCTGACTCCCACTTGCCACTCTTGCCAGAATGAATCCCGGAACACAGAGATGCTGGCTGCCGCCTGTGCCGTGGGCGTGGGCTGCTGCTTCGCTGCCCCCATCGGAGGTAGGCAAGGCTCCCAGCAAACCAGCTCCCACACCCTGGGTCCCCGTCTTCCCTGGCCCCGAGTCTCCAGCAGCAGCAGTAGCATTGTTTCCTGCCCCCTCGCAGGCGTCCTGTTCAGCATCGAGGTCACCTCCACCTTCTTCGCCGTGCGCAACTATTGGCGTGGCTTCTTCGCCGCCACCTTCAGCGCCTTCATCTTCAGAGTCTTGGCTGTCTGGAACCGGGATGAAGGTGGGGACTCCCTGAGACGGCCCAGCTGGGTGAGAGGCCCATGGGGCTAGGCCCCAAGCCCCACTGCTTCTCTCCCGCTGCAGAGACCATCACTGCCCTCTTCAAAACCCGATTCCGGCTCGACTTCCCCTTTGACCTGCAGGAGCTGCCAGCCTTTGCCGTCATTGGGTGAGGGCTCCTGAGGGATTGGGATGTCACAGGGGGAAGGGTGGTTTCCACAATAAGACCACCCCTTTTGCCCTGGTGTTTCTTCCTCCTGCAGTATCGCTAGTGGCTTTGGGGGTGCCCTCTTTGTCTACCTCAACCGCAAGATCGTGCAGGTGATGAGGAAGCAGAAAACCATTAACCGCTTCTTGATGCGAAAGTGAGTTGGTCCCAGGCTCCTCTGAAGCAGCTCATGCTGGGTGAGGACTACGGTAGACCCTCCAGCGGATCAGTGATGGCTTAGAGCCAACAGTCCCGGTCTGAGAAGGGATACAGCAGTGGCATCTCCCCAACTGACCCCTGTTCAGATGTCCAGATGAACCACTGAAGGCCATCAATGGCAGGGGACACTGCAGACTAAAATCTTGGCTTCCTTGGTCCCCTGGCCTGGCCCAGGTGGTGGTATCCCTGAGTAGAACGTGTTTGAACCTGCACTGCCCAGCTGGGCCATGTGGGGCCTGTGAGGTAGCATCTCTGGGACACAGTTCTCATGGCCATCACCCTGAGGACATGGAGCAGGGAAGGCCTGAGACATGACTTCCAGGGAAACTGATGTCCTTCAGGGAGAGGACAGCCAACCTATGCCCTGTGAAAGACCCCAGGTGGTACCCCTATATTCTACCTGCTATAGAATCCTGGCTCACAGCTGCCTGGTAGAGAGCTCCCTCTGTAGTAGCTATCTGCTGACGAGATCAGGGGCCACAGAAAAGCCTGTGGATGGGAAGGCCCAGCTGAGCCCATCGCTCTGTCACCCACTGCCCTTGGGGCTGTCACATCATGAATCACAGACCCTGCTCTGGGCCAGCCCTGAGGTTCTCGAGGACTCCTAGTCTGTCTCCAGGAGGCACAGCGCCTGTGACAATGTGACGCCTGCTTCTCTAGGCGCCTGCTCTTCCCGGCCCTGGTGACCCTACTCATCTCCACCCTGACCTTTCCCCCTGGCTTTGGACAGTTCATGGCCGGACAGGTAACCCAAACGGGCCTTGGCAAGTATGTTGGGCTTGGCCCTCTTTCAGCGCCCCCAGCCTGTGTGTGGGCTTCTGTGTCCCCTGTGGATTCCTCTGGGTCTCTTCCCTTCCTTGTACCCTGTCTGGTGCGCCAGCCTGAGGGACCCTGCTCATCTTAGCTCTCACAGAAGGAGACACTGGTCACCCTGTTTGACAACCGGACCTGGGTCCGCCAGGGCCTGGTGGAGGAACTAGAACCACCCAGCACCTCGCAGGCCTGGAGCCCACCCCGTGCCAACGTCTTCCTCACCCTGGTCATCTTCATTCTCATGAAGGTAAGGCCCTCGTGCACATGGCTTGTGCTCACAGATGCAGGCGGCACTGTTCCAAGCACCTGCCATGTGTCTCTTCCTCCCTCCAGACCCCCAGGCAATGCTGTGAGCCAGGTGCTGCTGTTACCTCTGTTTCAAAACTGGGATGTGGGAGCCAGAGAGTTATGTCACTGGCCCAGAGTCACACTCATCAAGGACAGGCATTCAGCCTAGCTGGTCAGGATGCCCACAGCCCCCGTCCGGGGTGCCCACATGCCAGACCTGCCCCTGGCCTCTGCTAGCGCACAGCCTGAGAAGCAGTGCTGACAGCTGTCACATGGGAAGCCTGCTGGGAGTTCCCAATTAGTGGCTTTGGCCCTGCCAGGGGCCCTGATGGGCATTTGGCAAGTGGCCCAGTGGATGGGCACTCTTTAGCCTTTGTCAATCAATGACATTTTTAAAGTTCTGTCTCTCTCCTCCCTGCTTCTTTAACCTGTCAACTCAATATTTTTATAATACTATCTTTAAAAAGACCTGCAATTTTACAATTTCTTAAAAAAAAAAAAAGTCACCGCACAGCCAGACGGCAGAGTGAGGCTTTGAACCTATGCCTTGTGAGAGTGCTGTCTCCCCAAGAGGGGCAGGCATGGTGCTGACCCTGTAATGCCCTGCAGTTCTGGATGTCTGCGCTGGCCACCACCATCCCAGTGCCCTGTGGGGCCTTCATGCCAGTGTTTGTCATTGGTGAGTTTCTAGCCACCTGTTCTGCCAGCCTGTACTCTCCTCACCCTCTGGCCACTGCCACCCATCCCCCTGCTTCACCCCAACCCTGCCCCCACGGTCCCTCCTCTGCCCAGAGCGGGTTGTGGACCAGCCCTAGCCCTATCCCTTCTCCCCCTAGGGCTGTCCCCTGCATTGAATGATCCACCGGCCCCTCCCCCACCCTCTACTCCTCTCTCTTCCTAGTGCCCCTGCCCTCCCCCTCCACCACCTCTTTCTCTTCCCAACCCCCCTCCGTGAAGGAGCGGCATTCGGGCGCCTGGTGGGAGAAAGCATGGCAGCCTGGTTCCCCGATGGGATTCACACAGACAGCAGCACTTACCGTATTGTGCCAGGAGGCTATGCAGTCGTGGGTGAGTACCCAGGGCCTCTGGGGCCTTGGAAGACCTGGCTGGGCCCCTAGGGGCTGAGCCTCTGGTGCCCCCTGCTGGCAGCAGCCTGGCTTTGCATCAGATGCTACAGCAAGATTCCCGGGAAAGGTACTGGTGGCCCTCAGGGACACCCCTTCCCCTCCCCCCAGGATTGTTTCTGGTGGGGAGGGTCTTCTGGGGCCCAGACACCCAGACTGAATATGACTGTCCCCAGGAGCGGCTGCATTGGCGGGAGCGGTGACGCACACTGTGTCCACGGCTGTGATCGTGTTCGAGCTCACTGGCCAGATCGCTCACATCCTGCCTGTCATGATTGCCGTCATCCTGGCCAATGCCGTGGCACAGAGTCTGCAGCCCTCACTCTATGACAGCATCATCCGGATCAAGAAGCTCCCCTATCTGCCCGAGTTGGGCTGGGGCCGCCACCAGTACGGAGAGCAGGGGCTGGGGGTGATGGGTGCTGGGCCAAAGGCCAGCTGAGGTTCCCTTCCAACATTCACCACCAGTGAAGCTGTGAGCCAGGGCAGCTGGCCTGTTAAGAAGGATGGGTGCACCCCTGGACACTGGCCCTTAGTTCCCATCGTCTCCCTGGGCTCTGGGACCTTCCATGGAATTAATGGGCTCCTCTGCTTTTGCTAACCACAAACTGGGTGCTTCCCTCTGCCCCCAGGCAGTACCGGGTGCGAGTGGAAGACATTATGGTGCGGGACGTTCCCCATGTGGCGCTCAGCTGCACCTTCCGGGACCTGCGGCTGGTACTGCACAGGACCAAGGGCCGCACTCTGGCCCTGGTGGAGTCTCCTGGTGAGACCAAGAGGGGACCCAGGTGGCTGGGGGCACTTCCCAGAGTGAGGATGCTCAGGAAGGGGCCAGGGAGCTCAGAGCCCTGGGCTGGAGGGAATGGGCCAGCCCTGGCCAGGCAGAGGTTTCCCTCTGCAGGGACATGGCAGGGTGCAGGAATCTCTCCCAGCCCCTGAGTACTCGCACCTTCTCCATGCAGAGTCCATGATCCTGCTGGGCTCCATCGAGCGTGCACAGGTGGTAGCACTGCTGGCAGCCCAGCTGAGCCCAGCCCGCCGGCGGCAATCCAGACAGAAGCGCAGGGCTGCACAGACCTCACCGCCGTCTGAGCAGGCAAGTCCCCCCAGCCCTGAGCCTTCTGTGTGCTTGCAGGTGAAGGAGAAGTCCCCACCTTCTGGCCCCGGCCACACAGACTTCCTGAGGGTCACTGCCGTGCAGGCTGTGTGGGAAAGGCGGGCAGCCTTACCAGTCCCCCAACTTACCGCACCCATACAGGTGAAGGCAGAGGACTCCGGCTTCCCTGGAGCCCAAGGGGAAATTCACAAACCCCTAAAGCCTGCTCTCAAAAGGGGGTCCAGCAACCCCATGAACCTTGGTGACAGTCCCACAGGTGAGCCCCCCTCTCCCCTCCTTCCTAGACACAGCCTGGGCTGAGCCACTTTTACCCTACCCAGGGGAGGGAGGCTGGGGTAGGAGCGTCTCACCCTGTCTTTCTCCTCTCTGCCTGGGGCCTTGTGTTCGGGAACACAGGGCACGTGGAGTCCGCTGGCATCGCTCTCAGGAGCCTCTTCTGTGGCAGTCCCCCTCCGGAGGCCAAAGCGGAAGTGAGTGAGCTTCCCCTCCCAGCCTGCTCACCGTCAGAGCCCCCCAGCCCTGCAGGTGCCCTTCCTCCTAGCACTGGCACCCACCACCTCTCTCCCCATAACCTCACCTCCTCTCTCTGGTATGCCTCTCACCAAGCCGGAGAAGTCAGAATCCAGCGAAAAACGCAAATCCAAGCGAGTCCGCATCTCCCTGGCAGTAAGTACACCCCTTCTGACTTCTCAAAAATACTGGACAGGAAGGGTGGTCGGTCTATGCTGGGGATACCTCCAGAGCTGGGGGCACACTCAGCCTTCCCCTTCCCCACCCCTCTGTCCTAGAGTGACTCAGACCTGGAAGGTGACATGAGCCCTGAGGAGGTAAGGTGCACCTGAACTTTGGACCCTGTTTCTTCCTGGGTGTTGTTCAATCATCACCTTGGCTGTTGTCCCCATGGGAGGAACTGTGGATAGGAAAAAGGGAGGAGAGAGCAGCCACGGCCTCTATCACCCTCCCTGTCTCTGCCCCCAGATTCTGGAGTGGGAGGAACAGCAACTGGATGAGCCTGTCAATTTCAGTGACTGTAAGATTGACCCTGCCCCCTTCCAGCTGGTGGAGCGGACCTCTCTGCACAAGGTAGGGTTGTTGGCAGCCTGGTTTGGGGTCCTCAAGAGATGAGGGCCAAGATCTGGGTCCCCCTACAAACTGGACCAGTAGGGAAGTAAGGTGGGAGGAGCAGAGAGTGGCCCTTTGCAGGGAGATGGTCTTCAGAAGAGCCTCTACTTGGAAGGCAGGGAGCCAGGTCCCCTGAGCTTCATCCTGTTGGGTGGTGGAGCCACAAGCATCCTTTCTCCCCCTCTGCTTGGTCAGGAGAACTCTTGACCAAAGCAGCACTGAAGACAGGGCTGGAGCTGGGTGGGAGCCAGGAGGCCGGGCTAGGGTCTAGAACAAGGCAGGAGGCTGCCAGAGAGCCCAGCAAAGCCAAGACACCCACACTGAAAGAAATGGGTGAGAAATGGGCAGGATCAGGAAATGGAATAAACAAACTCCCCAGCATCCAGGCAGGGGTGGAGAAGAAATCAACAAAGATGAGAAACACCCAGTGGGGCGTCTGGAATGTTAGACCCCAGAAAGTTTTCACTTCATGTGGGCCAAAGGACAACTGATAGGAACAAAGGGAGACAGCTCAGCAGAAGGGCAAGGAGGCCTCCAGAGAGAGAAAGAAAAAAAGGAGCTCAGCCTAAATAAGTCAGTGGTGGGTGAGGCAGACCCCACGGGAGGATGGGGCTCTTCCTTAGCTCTGAGGCTGCTGAGCACTTGTAGGCTTCCAGGAAAAGGCATTGAATACAGGATGGCTGAGCAGGCCTGTAGGATGGATCCTGGGACTAGCAAAAGCCAAGAGATGTGTGAGCTAAACTCTGGACAATCTTGGGACTCTAAGGCTGTGCTGGGAAAGTAAGGGGCAGGCGGCAGGGAAGCTCGGGGTTTATACACGAAGCTGTGCCAGAGAGACGGCAGAGCGTGGTCAAGTAGAGCTGTGGGCAAGAAGATAAGGAACGAGATAAAAGTGAAGCAAAAAATGCAAGATGTGACCAAGAACTCTGTCTTTGGATGAAGACCTTAAGTCCAGATGAGTGGGGGACCTGCATGCAGGTGCAGGAAAAGTGGAGACAGGCCTGAGGAGTCCACACTGGGCTTTCTTTTAAAATCTGTCTTCCCCAAGATAGCTCACACATTTCCACAGTGACCCAGCATCTCCCTGCGTCCTCCTGCGTCTGCAGTAGTGACGAGGATGACGGCCAAGCTGACGGTTGCATATTGCCTATGATATGCCCAAGTGCTTTGCCAATCACTTCACAGGTTTGAACCCTCACCAACACACAATAAGGTGGGCACTGGTCTTACAGTTCTTAATGATGAGGAAGTAGACAAAGAGGTTGAAAAGTTGCTCCAGATCACTCCACTTAGTGACTCCCAAGATGATCTGCCTCAACAGACTATGATCTTAACCACTGAAACACATAGGGAAACTGAGGCACGCGGAGAGGAGGTCATTTGTCCAAACCAGAATAGTAGCCAGGCCCAGAGCCCCAGTGTTCCTGGCCCCGCTCCCAGGATTTATTTAGAAAGCCACACTGTCCCTTTCCCAATCAGTTCATTCTTAACTCCAGGTCCTGGCCATCCAGTGGGCAGTCTGGTACCTAATTAAATTAAGATGAAACAGAACAAAGTAGGTGTTTGTTACAAACTTGAAAATCAGAGGACATGAAGAAGCCTTTGAGAATCCAGCTGAGGAAAGCACAAAGAACTGGAAGTGATAAGAACATGAGATGAGGATCCAGTAGGTAGGGGCAAGCCTGAGCCCAAGGCAGTGTAAGAGGGGGAGCATTCAGGGAGAAGCCAGGAGACACCGGTGCCATTCAGAAACCTGTGCACCTGGATGTCTTGTCCTGAGTGCCTCGTCCATTCTGGAAGGTTTCAGTGCTAATGCCATGGCCAGAGCCACCAAACCCTGGCTATGCCATGTGCCAACTGGCTAAGTAACTGTGACACCTGGCTTAGCTTCCGCACGTCTCATTCCTCATCTTAACAATGGGGACCATCCCTTGGGATTTTCTGAGGATTAATGAACCTGAAACACGCGAGGCACTTAGAACGGAGCCTGTCACGCATGCAGTGTGCCTGCAGCCTGTGTCAAGAAGTGCGGCCATTCACCTTGCGAGGGCTGCACGCAGGATGCCTTCAGAGCTGCACGATGAAGGGCAGGCCCATGTGTGCAATGACAGGACGCTTTTCAGAATGAGATGAGTGATGGAGATGGGAGGTCAGGACTGGGTACTTACTTAGTGGAGCCAATCTGGAAAGACTGAGAGGTGTCAGCCTAGGAAAGGGCTCTGGGCTGTTCCCGGGCAAGCCTGGAAACTACTCAGGTGTGAGAAAATAGAAGGCCTGGACTGGAGAGCAGGAGGAGGGAGCAGAAGTCCTGGGCCTGTGGAGAATGGGCCAGGGCATTCTGAAAGGATACCAGTAAGGCTTGATGACAGCTAGCGACAAGTGGTTTACTACTTCAAAGGCAAAAAACCTACCAGAAGCCCACTAGATTAAAGATGATGGAGAAAAATAATTTCCAAGGAACTGTTTAGTAGGTTCCTTGGGAGAAGATGAAAGGGATTAATTGTTAAGAAGACAACGCTTAAAAAAAAGAAAAAAGAAAAGCTCAGGATAAAGACATTTCTCCCTGAAGTTAACATTAATTTGTAGTGAGTAGGATTCCAGCTGGATATGAAGAGCAACTTGCTAACCACCTGCTAATTCTGTTGCAGATATTAAAGGAACACAGCTTATTCTAAAACTGAACTTCTTGTTCCTTTTATAAGTACTTTCATGCCTTGGATGCAAAACATTAGGAACATTCTAGAATTCTCTTCCTAAAGAATTCCAGAGTGTTAAAAAGTGAGTTTTGGGTAACTGGTCCTCAAAACTAGCAATATTACTGCCCATTTTTATTCAGATATTAAACCAAAAGGCTTACAAGGGAATTCAAAACAGAGTGATAATGATAGGCCAGAAATTCCAGGAACTGCTGAGTCAGGAGAGTGGTTTTTAAGACATCTGGCCCAGGAAAATCCACTTGGAGCACAGGGGGAGCTGACCTACAACTTCTGAACTCTTGGGGATTAGGCTGAAAAGCTTTAGGGCCCAAAGCAGAAAAACATGGGGGAGGGGGATGACTACAGGCTGCCTCTCCCCAGGCCCTGGGATGACTGGGGTGACACTAGCACTCCAGAAAAAGTCAGTTGAGAGGGGTAATGCACTTCAAGCCAATACCAGGGCATTAAGTTAAGCCAGGAGGAGGAAAGAGCTGGCAGGCCAGCTAGCTAGAGGGCAAATGGGGAGCATGATTGGAGGTGGGGCTTTCTCCTGGGACTACCCTATAACTAGGGGAGCAATAGCATGAGAGGCCTGGGGTAGGGCACTGCTGTCAACCCCACCCAGAACATTTTACCACTGAGCCTCATGCTACCGCTCCTGCAGAATGGCAACGCTGCTTCTCAGGACAGTACTGAAATGGCTTGGTGTGAGCTCTGGCATGGAGCTCATGGGACTCGTGTCCGAACAAGCTCTCAACCATGTCTTGTCCAAGAAGCCACTTCCCCATCAGTGGAAGCAATGGGATTCCAATTCAAGCATCCAAGGCATGGGGACACAAACACTGCTGTCATCATCATTTCCCCTCCCATAATCCTGTCCCCTCTGGCCCACCCTCCCACCTAAGCCTGAAGTAACTACCTGGGCATACCAAGTCCAGTGTGCTTTCTCCCCACCCCACAGACCCACACCATCTTCTCACTGCTGGGAGTGGACCACGCTTATGTCACCAGCATCGGCCGACTCATTGGAATTGTTACCCTAAAGGAGGTAAGGCACTAGCCATCAAAGAGAGTTTGAAGAGAGGCAGGGAAGCTCATGTCCGGCCCACCTGTGGAGCTGGTGAGGCCGTATGACCAGGAGCTCTGATCCCATATGTGTCCCTCTCACCTGTCCAGCTCCGCAAGGCCATTGAGGGCTCCGTCACGGCACAGGGCGTGAAGGTCCGGCCACCCCTCGCCAGCTTCAGAGACAGTGCCACCAGCAGCAGCGACACAGAGACCACTGAGGTGCACGCACTCTGGGGGCCCCGCTCTCGCCACGGCCTCCCCCGGGAGGGCAGTCCTTCCGACAGCGATGACAAGTGCCAGTGAAACTCCTCCAGAGGCAGCTCTCCTGCTGCTCCTGCCCGTGGGAAGGCAGGAGTCAGCCATCCACTGCCCTAGCCACACTCCCAGACCTACTGGTCTCTCTCTCAGTTTTTCCTCTGTGGAAGTGGACCCAGCATCTCCTGCCCCCTCTCTGAACTGGGGGAAAAGGCTAGAACTAAGATGGGTTTATACTGGAACCTCCAATGACAAGATGTATATAGAGATTTACAAAGATTTTTATATTAATTTAATAAAACAAATTCTTAAATAGAACAAAATAAACACCTAATGAGCCACTTATGTATAGAATGTTTGTGCCCACCGGCTCTTGTTCTTACCTTGGGCCCTCTTATCTGCTAACGTAATTCTCCAGCCGTACCACCCCTCCCCTCAGCCATAAAAACCAGGAGTCTGGTGTCCTTGAACACTGGGTCTGCCCCTGCTTGGTCATTAACACCCTGGCTTGGGAGCGGGCTCCCAGCACCATAGCTTTGGCCACTCAGCCAAAGAAGGCACTACCCTCTCCCATCCCCAGGGAGAGTCATCTCCAGCTCCACGGAGGGCATCCAACTATGGCCTGGCTAACCTGGAGTCCCCCTCGTGGCCATCCTTGGAATAACACAGAAGCTACAGCCCAGTGGCCACCAGAGCCATCCCTGGCTCCACCTTATGGAAAATGCTGGTTGCACCACATTCCCACATCCCAGCAACTGAACCCAGGCTGACCGGGGCAGCCAGGGAAAAGGTGGTGGACACATGGCATTCATACAGCGTCCCGATGCCTCCCCAAGAAGACTCCCCCTCCCCCACACTGAAAGAACAGACCCACAGCCCTGGCTTCACGGGGGAAAAAGAAGATTTAGAGCTGATGGGGAAAGGAAGCACGGCATGGGGACAGGGCAGAGGGAGCCCCAGCTGAGCAGGGGGTCCCGGGGGACATTTCCCCCTCCCCTGAAGTGGGGGTGAGTCTATCAAGCACTGCACATGGACTTGGAGGTGAGAAGCAGAAAAGAGAGGCACAGGGCGCGTGGAGGCGGTAGCCAGGCTCCCTCCCACGCCACCCCCACACAGCACAGTCACAGTAAGTCCCTTAGGGGTTCACATCATTCAAGGAGGAAATGTGTGTGTGTGGCGCTGTTGATTTAAGAACATGAACATCACTGCCTGCCATAGCTGTAGCTATGCTCCAGGGGTCCCGGGCAACCCCCGGCAAACCCCCCCAAATAGGGAGCAGGACATGCGCCCCCCAAAAGCCTGGCCCTTGCCTCCTCTCCAAACACTTTCATGCAAAACACACAACGACAACAGAGAAGTAAGTGCTCCCGCTGTGGAGCCAGCTGCTGCTGAGAGCCCCAGGCCCACGCTGGGACGTAGAGGCTCTGCCCCCTCGGCAGCGGCCGGGGGACCAGGGCCACCATCCAGCATGCCATCTGGGTCACTGTTCCTCCGGCTCCACCTCATCCTCCTCTAAGGACACTCCCCCAGAGGAGGCCACCTCGGAGGCTTGCCGCTGCCGTTCCCAGCTGCCCATGGCCGGCGGGCAGTGCGGCTGGCAGTCCTTGCAGGGGTCTGGCTCCTCCTCGGTGGCTGCAGAAAGGCAGGACTCCGTGAGGGGCGAGTTGTAGGGTGAGTCCTGGGCCTCCAAGGGGCCCAGGCTGCGGAAGGCACTTTCCTGGCTGGGGGGCAGTTGGGCAAGGAACAGCTCATCACCCAGCAGCTGGGAAGCCAGCCGGGCTGGGGATCCCAGCAGCCCATCCTCCAGGCTGCAGAGACTAGAGCACAGGGTGTCTGGGGACACGGTCTGCGAGCAGTCGCTCTCGGGCTCCACGGAACCCTGACGCACAGGCCGGGAGAATCGGCGGCCAGAGAACAGGTCCTGGAGGTGGGGCCCAAAGGGCAGCTGCCCAGCCATGTCTGTGAAAAGAGAGACAAGAAGATAGCCCTGCTGGTACCTCTTATTGAATGAAGCCCACCCCACCCCATTCTCTGCCATAGTGCTGGAGGCAACAAAACAGGAGCAAGGAAACCTCGGGCAAGTCCCAACTGTCCCATGTCTGGGTTTCCTGAACTGGGCAATCAAATGAATTGCTATCTTGCGAGGTTGTTGGGAGAACAAGCCTGTCATGTGATGCGGCAAGCAATGAGTAAAGGCAGAGCCACTGCATTACCCTCCCTGGAAGGGGCCTGTCCAAGGCAAGATGCAAAAGGATTGAAATCCAACCCTGCTCTGCTCATCGAGTGGCACACCCTGACATGGGGCTGTGCCTGCCAGGAAAAGTGATGCCTTCTGGAAATGTGCACAGAGATTCCACATGCGCTAGGGGCGGTCTTGAACAAACATCAGTTATTATCATTATCCCAGGGGTCAGAACAGGCCTGGAACTGCATCAAACAAAAATGCTTGTGGTGTATGGTTCCTTCTTGGCCTGTTCTAGCATAGTCTCCACCTTGCAGCATTTTAGTGAGAGGAATGGGAGCGGCTGAAGTAGACGGGGAGAGGTGGAGGTGGTGGGACGCCTGAGCCCACAAGTGCCAAAGACAACCCTCAGGTCCAGGAACTGAAAAATGAAGGGAAGGCAGCCCAGCTACACTGCCCTGTGGGGCCCCCTGTGCAAATGGTGGCCCAGGGGACAGCACACTGCTGGAATGCAAGGAGGCTGAACTGGAGGCAGCCCAGCCCTGTGGGTGTTTCAGGCCCAGCTTGCCTTCCTTTCTGCCTGGGGCTGTAGCCCTGCAAGGTGCCAGTGGCCAGCTCAGAGGAAAGTGGTGGGCAGACCCTCCCACCACTGCCCAGGACGTGTTGCTAAGATCTTAAGTTTTTTTTGTTTTTGTTTTTGTTTTTGTTTTTAAACCTGAGGACTGCAAAGTCCACTCATTCAGACAGGTAGAGAAAACTGAGCACTAGAGCTCCCCCTCTGCCAAGTGTTCAGCTCTTGGCCATGAGCTCTCAGCCAGCACTTCTGCCTCTCTAGCCCAAGGAAAGCCCAAATGGCCTGGACACGGACTTGCAAAAGCTGAGGATGTTCCAAGCATGGCTCTGCAGGATTTACAAGGTCCCATCAGGAAGGCCCACCTGGCAGCGAGAGCATGCACCATCCCTCCTTACCTGTGTCAGTTCCCCCAGCAAAATCCTCATCATAGGAGTCATCAGTGGAGTCCTCACCATCCACTGAAGACCATGCCCGGAGCTTGGCTTCTGCAATGGCAAACTGCTCAGCTACTCCTGTTGGGGTAGGGGAGAGAGGGCATGGATTCCTTAGCAAAGTTAGGGGGCAGTTAGCAAGTGAAGGGTGTGTTAAGCTCCAGACCCCGTACCAGACCCAAGGGGAAGAGAACAAGCAGCCCCATGACTGCTGAATGCATGTTTGTAAGTACATAGGTATTTATGTGTGGTCAGTCAATTGGTCTCCTTTCCTGCTCCCTACCTGCTGCAAAGCGAGCCTCTTGTTCACCCTCACTGAGGTCCGAGTAAGAGGAAAAGGCAGATTCTAGGGCAGCAGGTGAATCGCTTGGCTTGCTCCAGCCCTTCCACTCAATGAGGTGAGCCACTCGGCCTTGGGCCATTGCAGTAGGCTTTGTCACATGATCCTTTACCACCTGGGAGATGCCTGAAAGTACAATTAGAAAATTCTGGTAAGGACAATGGGTCAGGAAGTACCTGGGCAGGGAAGCAAAAGTGTGGCAGTCATGAGGGAGGACCCATGAGGTGCTTTTGAATAGACTGAGGGGCTATGGGGAGGAGGGAGTCCCAGCTAGCGCTCCCAGTTCCAAGGGGTACATGCCAAAAGGAGGAGTCGGCACAGAGTGGGCAGTAGTTCAGGCGGCAGGTGCATACCATGCAGGGAGGATCTGGCCAGCGCAGCAATCTCCTGGATAGTGAGGGCTCTCCGGGACTTGGGCAGCATCGCGACTGTGTCTCCAACATTCACCTTGTGTGACGCCAGGAGAGAAGGTCGGCGCTCCTCCTGGGGCACCCCCACCCCATGCCCATCATCCACCCGGGGCTTCAGGGAGACCATTATACCAGGGCTTCCCAGGGTCAGAATGGCAGTTGACCCCTCATCAGCATGCCCACCACCCCTCCAGCAGGTGGGGAGGAGGGAGGAGAGAAGTAAGCAAGTCAGGAAGTGAAGACCATGGAGGTGGAAGTGGGCCTCCAAGGTCAGGGCAGAGAGGGAAGGGAGAAGTGGATGCCATCAAGGACGTCTTAAGGTCCCTTCCATCTGCCTTGCTCCTCCTCTCATGCTTCAGTTCCGGGTTCTAGCTGTTCTTAGACCACCCACGGCAGCCACACACTGAACATAGCCCAGCTCAAACCCAGCCCCTCCCCACACCTGCTTAGTGCCTCCTGACTTGGCATCACCCACCATTCTCCCATGCAGCTCAGCTCCCAACGCCAGCACTGCCATGCACACACTCTCTGCTGAGCTTTCCTTGCCCCATCTATGGCTATCTGCCTGGTAAATTCCACACTACCTCTGCTGCCTCTGCCACTGCCAGTCTCCAGCCCTTTGGGTCCCCCACCAGAGCAGTGAAGGGGTGGGCCCTTAACCTCCCCCGGAACCCACACTGTTTCCTCTCTTCCAACAACTGGCTGGCTCTTTCATACTTCTCTGGGTGGGCCGTCTTCCCATCAGAGGGGACTCCTGGACTATTCCATCAGAGCTCTGTTCTCCCTCCATCATCTCCAACAAACCACTAATCTCTCCAATTGTGCCCTGCTCGAGCCCTGAAACACAGTGTGCAATTATGGTCCCTCTGGTATGTTTCCTGTTTCTCTTCCATCTCCCGCACTGGTTGGGAGCTCTTTGAGGAATCTGGCCTATTGTGGTCATGGCTGCACCCTAGCGTTTAGTGAAGGGCCTCATCTGGAGGACTCCCCTCCAAAGTACAACCTGAATGAGGTGAGGCAGCAATGTAAACAAACAGTTCTCCCAAAGCACAGTGAATCACAGCATGGTCCCTTTCTAAAAGTCTTTTCCTGGGCCTCCTTCCCACTCCCCACTGGCCTGCAAAGTTTGGACAGGCCTCCGACCCAGGTCTGAAAGGACCTTACTTGGGGCCTCCCTAGGACCCACCCCTGATCTCTGTCCAACACGACCTCACCTCTCCACCTTTCCTCCTCCAGGAAAAGAAACTCAGCTTTCCTCTGGGCAATGGACACCACCCTTGCCCCAGGCCTGCCCCAAGTGCAGCTGATTTCCCCAGGATCCTGGCTCTCAGCTCACAGCTGCCTCTCTCTCCCGACAGGCCCCTCCCAGCGCATCATTGCCTTGCTGCTTTGCCTTCTTCAGGATGCCAGGACCCAGTTCCATCTTTGGAAGCTCTTCCCTGCACCTGGCTCGGCGACCCCAACCTCCGCTCCTCCCCCGCGCGTGCTCCCACACACCCCTTCCCAGGAACTACCTAGCTCTTTTCTGTCTCGGCCCCACCCCTCAAAAGCCGGCCTCCACCTGCCCTGGAGCCCAGGCCCGCCCTCAGCCCCGCCCCTTCGGTACCTGGCCGCCAAGGCCCCCCGGGTAGCTGCCAGCCAGGCCCGGGGTGGGGTAAGGGGGCGGGAGGAGCCCCAACTGGGTGTTTCCTGACTCGCCCTGCCTCCCTCCTCTCAACTCCCCCCAGGCGCAGCCATCCGTGCCCGCACAGCTCCGTGCGCAGCTGTGGCTCCGGCCCAGAGAAAAAGTGTATGTCTCCCTGGCAACCCATCACCATGCAACAGGGTCTCCCGGGATACGGCCCGGGATGCGCTGACGTCAGCGCCGAAGGCGTGAGCGAGCCCGCCCAGTTGGCACAGCGCCGAGCGGAGCAGACCGGCGCGGGGGCGGCCTCCCGGCCCCACCGGCCGGATAGCGCCTCCGCTCGCAGGAACAGGGAGCCAGCCAACAGCAGGCTGGCGAGGCGGGGGCGGGGGACACAGGCTCCCTTCGTGTAGATGCGGCTTTCCTACCCCCACCCCGCCAACGCGAGTGGGGTGGGGGGACGCCCAGCACCTCTGGCAAGTCCTGGCTGTCCACGGAGGAAGGGCGCGAGGACCGGCTCCAGCCTCGGAGGGTCCGAGAAGATCCCAAGGAGGACAGAGAGAGGCCCCGCGGCAGTTCAATCCACTCCACAGCCCACGCGGGGTCCGAGGCCACTGAGGGGTGGGGAAGAGACGCTTCAGCTGAGCACCCTCCCCTCTCCCCGCCCCCTTGTTAACATCCGGCATTGGCAGTTACTCCTCCCATCTCCCAGGACACAAGGACCACCTGGTGGGTTCAACTTGGAAAGCCCCTCTGCCACAGGCCGACCCTGGGGCTGGCCACTCCAGGGGACCATTTTTCAGCAGTCCACTCCACTGGCCATCTTTCTCCTCTACAAATAATTTTGCCGTCTGAACTGTAGGTGAAAACCCAAATGTTGATTCAATTCTTTTTCCACTTTTCCCAGCCTATCCGGTCCTCCAGAGAAAACCTTGTGTTCTACCAGCGTCCCTGACCCCTCTCCACAGCCCCCCTGACCCTTGGTCAAAACTTGCCAAGCCTCCACTCCCCTGCTATGCATGGTTTCTCCCCAGCCAGGTTCCCCTACCCCTGTTGCCACTGCTATCTGAGCCTGAGTGATTTTCCTCCTTCCACCTGAGCACCCTAAATTTCTCAGCTGCCCATCACCTCCCAGGTCCCTGGTCTCACCTCTGCGACTGGTCTGACAAGTCCATCGGCCTCCAGGCCCTTCACGCTGCCACAGAAACATTTTGCCCAGCACAGAAATCATGGGCATGCTGGCTGTGTTGACGCGGAGAACCAAAAGCCCAGAACTGCTCCAGGCTCTGCTCCCAGTTCTATTCCTGTTTTGGCTCCGGATGCTGAGCCAGTCCCCTCCCCACTTGGAGCTTGTGCCTAGTCACATAAGGAGAACACTCCTGCCTCATGGCTTTGAGGAGGTGGGTGTTGCCAGGGGCCTAGCGCAGCTCTCTGGGGCTCCAGGAGCTGAGGCCCATCCCCTAGACAGTGCCAAGAGGCAACAGGAAAATCACAACTGACCTTTAGCTGGAGCAGCCGTCTCTGTCCCTGAGCCTCAGCCAGCTGGTGGTCCCCAGAAATGCTACCAACCAGAAGGAAGACAGATTACAGGCCATCCAAATCAGAGCTTATGAGACTGGTCCTGAGGGTCAGCCAAACCCTTACTCCTGACTTCCTGAACTTCAAGCCTTGGCTGGCTAGAGGGATCAAAACAGCCTGCTGCTTCTCAACTTCAAAAGCCATGAGGTTAGTTTAGGACTACAAATCCCAGAATTCCACCTCATGGGAAGTACACAAATCTCAAAGCTGCAATCTTATAGCTCCAAAAGAACCTCCAGTAGCAACCAGGTCTGAGACTGACCACCTGCCCCAAAGGCCCAGGACCCATTCCAAACCCCACCTTCAATGTCACAAGCCCCCGCCAGGCCTTAGGCTGGGAGAAACCTGACAAAGAAGGTGGGTCTCTAACCTCGGATGCATGGGACTGAGTCCAGGCCCCAGCAAAACACCGCCATGCACGGGCACCAAGGTCCAAGCAGGGGTCAGCAGGTTGGGAAAGCAGCCTTCCCTGGCCTGCCTCTGACTCCTCCTCTCCTCCTCAAGGTTGGGGAAGTGGTTATCAGGCGCTCACAGGTGCCCTGCTCGGAGGCTCAGTACCCTTCATTAACCAGCTGGAGCTTGAGGAGGAAGCAAGTGTTGGGAGGAAACTGTAAAAGGGTGCTTTGCCCAGTGTCTGCAGGCCACCACCTTATAAGAGGGCAGACACACAGCTGGGGAGAGGTAGGTTCCCAGCACAGGGTCACTCCCAGGCCGGCAGATGAGGTGTTTAGGGCAATAGGGCAGTTAGTGTTCGGGCATCCAAAGCTCTTCGCCATCGTTTGTATACCTGGGCTTGACTAGCCCCTCCCGACACCCTCGGATGAAGGAATACGGTGGCGAGACCACGCGACCACGGTGCAAAGCAGAGGCAGGTAGGCCACAGGAACAAACTGGAGTTGGCTTGGCCCCTTCCCCACTCATTCCCACTCCCTCTTGTTGCCTGGCCCGCCTCCCCAGTGCAGGCTCCTCCCTCTCGCGACACCGGCCCCTTCCCCAAGGCCCCCACCCACCCGAGGCCCGCGCAGCGGGCGACAGCAGCGTCTTCTCTACTGTGCCCGGCCTCCGCCTCTTACCCTGACCCGCCGGGCTCCGAGAGCCGATACAGCCCATGGCCGGGCACCCAGGCACGCTAACCCGCGCTCGGGGACCGGGCCATCGCCTTGCAGAAGGTCGGGCCGCGGCCGACACCGGGGAGGGGCGAGCCCGCGAGAGGGGAGGGGGTGGGAGCCGGGCGTCCGCCGCCGCTCCCGAGAGGGAACCGGGCCGGTGACGTAAGAGCGGGGGCGTGGCCGTAGGCGTCACCACCCAGAGCAGGCGGGGCAAGGACAACGTCACAGCCACGCAGCAGCAGCCTGTGGCTGAGTTCGGAAAACGCCCAGTCTTCTGCTCCCAGACCAGAGGGAGTCACAGGGAAGGCAGGTCAGGAGGAAACTCAAACTTGTGCCCAGGTACTCTACACAGGGGCTGAAAACCTCACCGCATTCAGCCCCCCTCATTTCAGATGCCATCTTGAGGTCGTAAGGGACGTCTCCGTTAATACAGACTGCAATCTAGAGTTTCCACCCCACTTAAGGTCCTCCACCTTCTGGCAGCAAGCACTCCAGAATGCCAGTTACTTCACAGCTGTCCCCCAGCACTTCTCCATTCCAAAGGGGGCAGCCCTACCGTGCCCACCACAAACTTCCCACCCTCCAGGAAAGTGGGAACAAATCCCCGCAATCATGGACAGGGGAAGAGGAAGGAGGGGTGCCAGGTTACAGGGAATAATGCTACTGTGCCAGCTCTGGAAAGGGGGCTGCCCATATTCACACCCCTTCTCCAGAGACAGCAGGCCATAACACAGAGAGGCAGGGAACTTAATTGAATTCATGTTTAATAATTACAGGCACCGTGCCCCCCCTCCCCCTGCCCAGGCAGCAGCAGGGGTGGTGCAGGGGCTGGGGCATATGCCCCCAGCAGCGAGGACGGCAGTCCCAAAGAGTGATTTTCAGAAAATAAAAAAGGACCCCAGGGGCAGGCGGTGGTGTCCCCCCCAAGACACACCAAATTTCAAGACTTTATATATAATATAGCTCTGTGCCCCACAGGGAGGAGAGGGCCACCCCCTGGCAGCATCCTGGAGGGGGCCCCAGGCAGCCCCAAGCCATCCTGCCTCTTCAGCCACTTTATTAGCCAGACACATCGCACTACAGGCACCCACTGCCACCGCCGCCACTGCTGCCGTCCCCCCTGCAGTCCAGGCAGCTGGCAGAGCCATCCGTGTGTCCATGGGGCTCCAAGTCCCCAGCCCCACCAGCCCTCAGTTGTGGTCAGATTCCTCCTCCTCCTCCTCCTCCGCCTCACGAAGCCACTTGAAGAAGGCTGTGACTGACTTAAGGGCCACACCCTTGCCCCGCTGCTCAGCAGGATCCTTGCTGCTCTCCCAGCTGTAGAAAGCTTCCTCCTTCACCACGTCCTCGTCATACAGGGCATCAAAGAACATCCGAAGCAGGTCTGAAAGCAAGCAGGACAGCAGTTAGAGCCACATAGCCATAGCCATGCCGGCCTGTCCCCCAGGGTTCCCTCCCAAGTTCCAGAAGTTCAAAGACCCTGACCCACCAGCCTGCCGCCTTTGTCTGATCACCCCCACACATAGAATCAGCGACTGGTGTGCAGGAACGAGCCATTCCGCCATCAGAAAAAACTTACAAACTTGCCTAGCTTCACCTTGGCAGCTTCTAACCTCTCCACTCATGGTAACTTTAGTGAGGGAAAATTACAGGCAGAATTGGTGCTCCTGCATTTGGAGTTACCCAATGATCACAAATACTGAAGGTGTAATCTAGAACACTCACTGGCCCCAAACAGTCCAAGTCCAACAAGCTCCTGGTCCAAGTTGTTTCTCCCCATGTCTTCCCTGGTCCTGGACACATCAGCTGGTGCCACATCCCCTGCCAGTAACATCCTTTATCTCCACTGTGGAATTCTGCCAAGACTCAAGCCCCACCTCCTTTTTCCCTCCACCATCCCTGACTGCTGGGTATCCTCTCCCAAGCACTTGACCTATAATCCCTGAACACAACTCACTCTATTCCACACATTTACTATTACTCTTCCCAAACCAAATTTTCACACTAAATATTTATACCCAAAATCAGAGGGCGGTAAATTAAATTTTAAAAAGCACAGAACTAAATTTCAGACATGAGAAGTTCCTGACAGAGCCAGGACTTTCAGCAGGAGCATTCTTAGCCTCAAATTCACACATCTGGGCCTCCTCAATGCCAGCCATTCCCCAATCCTATCCCAGAGTCATGGTCCATCTGTCTCTTAACCCACACTCGCTCTCCTAATCCCATACACACCACATCCTGAGGATTCCATACAATCAAACGTCCATTCTGCCACCTAAGCAGAGGGTTCCCATTCCAATTACAACCCAGTAAGACCCCAGTAAGACTTTGTCCATACTTGCTCTTAGTGAAGTACTTCCCAGCCTTTTCCAATCTGTAGTCTGCCTCCCCAGCTCCCCGCCAAAAAGTTTCTATCAGGGTGGTCACCATGATTTTGGATTCCAGAAGCCCTTAACTGTCCACCTCTTTGTACCCCATCTCAGTATTCCCCCTTGCCCTCCTCACTGCCTCAGGCAACCCCCCTTTCTTCCATTTGCACTTTGCACACATGATTCAGTATCAGCAACTCAAAGCTGCCTCTAACCTCCTCTCTTCCTCTTTCCAATTGGACCCAGTCGGGATGCCTGGCTGACATCTTTGCCCCTCCCATGCAGGGACTGCTGCCCACTTGTTTCAGTGTTCTCTATCCCAGCCAATGTCACCACACTATCATCTCACCTGCTGAAACTATCCTGAGTCTCACCCTGACTCCTAGTCTCATAGTCCCTCACCAGACTGGTGTGACCAACAGCTATCAATTCCACTTCCAAAATGTTTAGCTCTGCCCACTTGCCTCCACCACCCCCACCGTCACCAACAAAGCTGAGTCACTAGCACCAATCCTATTGTAGTTAGTCACCATATTCCACCATCCTTATCACGGTGGCAGGATGAAGACAGCGGCCCTGCACAACCTGGTCGCTGTTAACTCACTCCACCTCATCTTGCCTCTCATTCACCACAGGTAGCTGCACTCTTCCACAGCTCTCTTCCATTGTGTTAAATTCTCCTGACCTCATGGCCTTCCTTCCTTATACACACAGCCTTTGCTTAAAAGTTCCCTCGCATTTCCCACTTTTCATGCACCCCATTTCCCAGTCACCATCCCTCAAAGTGGTGTGCTAGCAGAGAGCAACCCCCTCACCCCAGCTCATTACTCCACGTCAGCAAGAGAACTGCATCTGACCCTAGTGCCTGAGAACACTCCATGCCCTGACAAAACACAGCAGGTATCTGTTCAGTATGTAACCCCAGACTCAACCTCTCAATATGGAAAACAGCAGGTTAACACCACCTGCCCTAAACAATGGTGGCAACTGAAAAAAGGTAAGGCATTCCAGCCCTGTACCAGAGGGGGCACATGACATGGTGATCCCTGTAAGATACTGTGTAACAGATAAATGCAGGTCCTTCAGTTACTTTTTCCATTGGCAAGCAGAGCAGCAACCTCTGCGATAGGAAATCAAAACAGCAAGGCACCGCACCAGTGACTATCCCCTTCCATGACTACTTTCTGCTATCCAGCAGTCCCTCCCTACCCTACCCAACCCTGAGGCCTGGCTCTTACTGGCAGGCTGTTCTAAGGTTACTACAAGGGCCTGGAGGGCATAGAGCGCCTGCAGCTCCTTCTGCTCATCACACAGATATTTCTGTAGCAGTTTTGCTCGCGCTTTCAGCACCGGAACATCCACTCGGAGAGGAGTTTCAACTATAGGAAAGAAGGCAGGAATTAGTGAAATGAGAGTCATAATCTGTTTCAGACCTAGGAGGTAAAGACTGAACTCCCTCCCATCTGTCTGTCGGGTCTACCCTTGTCCCCAGTCATCTCCCCCGACCCCTCTTACAGATAATTGCAGAATAGCAGACAGCTGTCATGAGAGCTCGAACTAATGTGTTGGATGCTAGCTGCTGCTCACTCAGGTTGGCCTATATAGAAGACACAATGGTCCACAGGTTCAAAATTATGCCCTAGGTCCACTCTTGCACAGCCTCCCCCAAGGCCACCCCAAGAAGAGGTGCCCTTCTGACCACAATCAGGAGATACACACCTCTATCCAATCGAGAATCCGCTGGTTACTGCTCCCCTCCTTCAGCAGTTTCTCCAGCTGCCTGCTCAGCTCCTCACAGGACAGTGCCTTCTGGCCAGGAGCTTCTAACTCCTCTCCCAGGGTATACTCCACCTTCTGCAACCAAAAGACCCAGTCAAGTGATAGACATACCAATCAACACATGAGGCAACTAGGTGAAGACTGGATAGAACCAAATGCTAAAATTAACCCAACTCCAGCCCCAAACCTGTTCAGTGACGAATACTCCAACATCCTGGCCTTCAGGCAGAAATTCTTTCCAGCTGAGACCAGCCTCACGCCACAATATCCCCACTTTTTTTGGACCCTGGAAAACACAAGACCAACTCAGCCACCACCCTCTCCTAGGACTCAATGGCGCAACCAAAATCCAGCAGGTTATTTGCTGAAAATCCACTAAGTACCTATTAGAAGCTAGGATGACAGATACCCCAGACACAATGTTTCCATGCCTATAAGTCCAATGGAGGGAAGGCATCCAACAAGCAGGAATTTTTTTGTCCACTATAGTCCTGACATTAGGATGAGGGAAAGGACTACAAATAACCAGGTTATATATATTCCCTCTTGTTCTTCCAATGTCACCTCCATCTAAAAAGCCTGGCTTCTCATAACTCCATAAAACAGGTGTTTGCTTATGGGAAGGAATGAATCTTAAACAACAATCTGGGCCCGGAGCAATAGCTTAGCAGCTAAAGTCTTTGCCCTGAACACACCAGGATCCCATAAGGGCACCGGTTTGTAACCCAGCAGCCCCGCTTCCCATCCAACTCCCCCGCCTGTGCCCTGGGAAAGCAGTCAAGAATGGTGCAGGCCTTGAGACCCTGCACCGCGTGGGAGACCCAGAAGAAGCTCCTGGCTTCGGATTGGCTCAGCTCCAGTCATTGTGGCAACTTGGGGAGTGAACCATCGGATGGAAGATCTTCCTCTCTGTCTCTCCCCCTCTCTGTATATCTGGCCTTGCAATAACAATAAATAAATAAACAAAACAAAAAAGTAACAATCTGAACTCATTTTCTCTAGGGAACAAGAGACCCCACAGGACTCTTTGTAAGAGTGATGACACCATCCAGTAACAAGGCCATAATTCATTTATCTTAATGCATTTTTTCATATTTTTAAAAACATTATTATAGTTATATTGCACTTTAGAAATAGAAGGTCTTTTGTTAGTAATGAGTAAATAAAAAATCTTTCAATCCATGGCACCTTAGAATTTATGAATAATAGATGCTCCTTGACTTATGACGGGTACATTTTAAAAAAATCCACCCTAAGTCGAAAACACCCCAATCTGAAAAAACAACACCTTGAAAAAAATCCTATCATAAAACTGAAAAATCCTAAATTGAAACCACTGTTAAGTCAAGGATTGTATGTACATAAATAGTGTACATATGCCAATTATTAATTCTAAACAGAAAATGCCTTGGAATATATGTTTATCATCAGATCATGATGCTGAAAAATCAAGTTCTTTTAGCTTCTTTTCTCCAGATACCAGATAGCCAGACTCTTGAAACTACACATTCTGGTTTTTCACTACCATACTGTCTTTCCCCATCCTGCCACCTTTATACTCACTCATCACTATAAATTTCATTGTACAGTCTCCAGTGACCTTCAAAGAAAGCCTGCTGGCATGAACACTGCAAATGCTTGTGTGCAACCTTCTCAAAACACTTTTTCAACAATTTTCAATTATTTTATTTCACACTTTACTTACTTAACACTGGCGCTTTTTAAAAGAAGAATTTACTGGAGAAACAGACACAGAGAAACCTCTCATCTGCTGGTTCACTTTCCAAATGCCCCATACAGCTGGGGCTGGGCTGCTGGAGACTCAGGAGGTGGGATCACAAGCTAGATTTCCCACGTGGATGACCTGAACCCCATGCATTCAACATGGGACATGAGCATTTTGACCACTAAGCCAAATGTTCACCCTATTAATTTGTTTCCCATCCTCTGCTGTATCCCAGTATTTAGTACATCATAAGCAAAAAAGTGCTAGTTGAACATGTGAATAATGAATAAGTCAATCACCAACCTAGGGTTCTAGACTGCCTTTCTTGCCCAGCATGGCCAGAAAAGACTACTCCCTACATGACAGGAAGCAGTCTGAAGGATACTGCCTGCTTCACTTTTCCTCCTCCTCTGAGTACCAGCACAGTCCTGCTATCATCATGACTCCATCCCATCAAAGAACCATGAAGGCTTCAGAGCCAACACAAGCAGCCACACCACGCAGGAGGAGGAATCCCAAACACATCTTCACTCACCATGCTTTTGCACAGGAGTCGCAGGATCTCCAGCAACAGGGAAGCAGCTTTGCCCAGGGGTCTCAGATTCTTTGTAATTTCCCTAGAAGAGAAGGAAAAAACAAAAAACAAAACAAAACAAACACTGCTGCCAGCTTCCACAACTCAGGCATCCAATCTCCCACACCTTCTTCCTTTAATCCCTTTCCACCAGTCTTTACCCTCCCCCAAATTCCAAGAGGGACTTACCGGAACAGCTCCCCCATGGGCACACCACCTTCCTGCAGAATGGGTGTTACCAGTTCCGCCAGGTAAAGCCACACATGGGGTATGTCAATTTCCATGTCCTCAGCCAATTCTAGGATTTCATATAGCCTGCAAAGGGAATTCTAAGTAGGCACTCCGGAGAGGCAAGTCAGACCCCTAGCCTCTTCTGGAACAACATGGCAAGGATCTACGACAGAGTTCCCCAAGGATACTTTTTAAGATCTGGGGTAACTGGGCCTGGTGTTGTGGTCTAGCGACTAAGGTCCTTGCCTTGAGCGCGCTGGGATCCCATATTGGCGCTGGTTCTAATCCTGGCAGCCCCGCCTTCCATCCGGCTCCCAGTTTATGGCTTGGGAGGGCAGTCGAGAATGGCCTAAAGCCTTGGGACCCTGTACTCGCACAGGAGACCTGCAGGAGGTTCCGGGCTACTGGCCTCAGACTGGCTCAGCTCCGGCCGTTGCGGCTGCTTGGGGAGTCAATCAGCAGTCAAAAAAAATCTGTCTCTCCTCCTCTCTGTACATATGACTTTCCAATAAAAATAATAATAAAATAAATCTTTAAAAAAGATATGAGGTAACTCCTCAAGTTAAGACCACCTTCTTCTAGTCTTAGATGGTTGAGGATGATTGCCCTTCCCCTCCTCCCAAAATAACATTTACAGATTACAGAGATGGTGGAGGCTACACTCTGATGTGAAGTTCCATGGATCCAACACAGAAGACAGGAACTGTGGATATGTCCAGAGCAATCAATCATACCCTTTGTAGTACTGAGCAGTGGAGAGGTGTCCAGCGCAGAGCAGCTGGTGCAACAGCTGCCCCATATGCTCACGAGCAATGGCACTGCGCTCCAGAGTGGACTCGATGCCATGCCGCACAAAGATGAAGAGCAGGGAGGGTGAGGCTAGCTCCTGGACACACTGTACTGCCTCCTGAGGGGCAAAGGGCATGGGGAAAAAGGGGTCACCGTCTGAACAAGAGGCTGCCACCTCCAAGTATCTCGATGTGCAACTCATCAGGCATCCCCTCCCCTGCAACCCTGTGCCACCTACCTTCATGTCATTGAGATGGAGGTATTCTTCAATGATGGCCTTGGACTTCTTCTCCAGCTCCTCCTCAGAGAGTGCAGCCTTCGGGGGGTTCACAGGGGGCAGGGTGGCTTCCCGCTTCACTGCAGTAAGAAAACAGACAGACCAACTCTTCAGATCCACTCTTCCCTAGTAAACAATCTGGAACTACCAAGACAACTGCAGACCAGTTGATCCCAAGCCAGACAGCACCCTCCTCACACCCTTCTTTTCCAGTCTCACCAGCATCCCGGCCTCGGTCCCGATCCTCAGTAAGACTAGCTGCCTTGCGCAGTCCCTCAGGCTGGGAGGGCCGTTCTCTACTTCGTTCTTCTACCTCCTTGCTGAAGCTCCGTTTGGTGGCTGGCGTTCGTGCACGATCTAGCCGGTCCCCTCGGTCACCTCCCCGTTCACTTCGCTCTAGGCGGTCTCCACGGTCCCCAGCTTTCTCGCCTCGCTCTCGACTCAAGCTACTCCTGTAAGAAAAATGGACAACAGGCCACTTCTCACCTGTACTGCCCAGACAACTTGCTGATAATGATCCTACATGCCGAGTATGCTGGGTGGCATTCCTGGCATTAGGAATATGCCCAGTCTGAGCCTCTCAGCCAGGGGTTCTAGGCTTAAGGAATCCCTAATCCTATAGCAACAAGTGAAACCCAGCTGCCGTACTCAGTGTGCAGACGACAAGCATGAGCTCTCACCTCTGCACCACACGCCTGTTATCTGTGCTTTCTGTGGGCACTGCCTGCTGAAGGGCTGAGAAGCGATTCAAGGTACTAGTTGCTGGACGTGAAGTTTCTGATGCTAGGAAGGAAAATAAAGAAAGCTCTAATTAAGACTTCTGGTTGCTTCCATTCTCTTCCCTGCTTGCCATCAACGATAGTTTGTCTCAGGGCCGAAATAAAGGAGTTCCACCTTTGAATCACATATGCATCTCTTGGATAACCTTTGAACTAAAAGCCTCCCCTGTAACACTGCCTCCAGGGGAGCCCAGACTGTAACCACACAGCTCCACAGAGCAGCCTCCATACCTGCATCTGAAGGTTTGGCTCCTGAGCCTCCGCTGCTGCCTTTGCCCCAGCTGAGGCGCCCTCCAGGTGCAAAGAGTTGATTGTTAGAATCAATAGAGCCAGGCTGAGGAAAGAGAGGGGGTACAGTTACAGGCCTGGCTTGGCCAAAGCTCTTACCCAGCATCACCACACAGTCACACAGATAGTGAGGCCCAGACCGGGGATCATGCAAATCGTTTTTTGTGAAAAGGTCAGACAGTAACATTTAGCCTTGCCAAGTCTCTACTGCAGCCACTGTAGCATGCTTGTAGCTGCAGGTGATACTTCAGGGAATGAACGCAACTGCATTCCAATACAGGGTCTATGGACAGTCAAATTTTAAGTTTCATTACTTGTACATAGTAAAACACTCTACTTCTGATTTTTCTCCATCATTTACAATGTAAAAGCCATTCTTGGCTCACAGAATACACGAAAGCAGGCAAAAGGCTAGAACTGGTATGCGTGTCACTTTGCTGGCCATTTTCAGACCAATGTGAATATATTCCTTAGAGCCGGTAGTCCCAGTTCCAACATCCTAACCAGTTAGCCTAAGGGAGAGGATTCAGCAATCACTTCCCCAATCTTAGGAAAGCAAGGTGACCAAGAGCCAAAGTGAGCTTCATGCCTGCTTGACCATACAGCATACCCTATTACCTTCGTGATCTTGGTGAGTCGTGAGGTGTCAATAGGACGGCTGCCTTTGCTGATTGGGACTGTATTCCAGCCACCATCATCCACAAGTGGAAGGCCACGGCCTGAGACAAAGAATGTCATACTGCTGTAACAAGTAAATTCTAACAGCCCCATCCCCTTGGGAATCCCCACCTTCTCTTCCTCAGATCCTCAGTTCCATCATGAGGATTCAGTGGCCCAGACACGTGGCACTAACAGAATGTCATCAGTGGAAGCATACCCTTAGATTCCTTCACTGCCCACTCCTTGATCCCAGCCTCAGACTCACTGATGGGTGGGCCAGGAGGGCCACCCCGGCGCTTGTCACTGCCCTTGGCCATGAGCTGCTGCACTTTGATGTGCTCCCTATGCTCCTCCATTTCAGCCTCCTTATGGATCTGGTCAATGGTCTTGGGACCCTGATCCCCTCGCCGAGGCACCCAATTGCTCTGTGGGGATAGGAGGCCAGGCACAATTGTCAGGGGCAACCAGACAAGGCAGTGTCCGTGAATACAGGAAACCTCTAAGGAGACACACACCTGTCGTAGATCTAGCACATCCTGCAGCATGAAGCGGATGCGGGATGAAGTCTTCTTTTCTTTAATGATTTTTTCCATCTGGTTGAAGTACTGATCCATTCGGGGCTAGCGAGAAGCCAAAATAAATAAACAAATCAAAAAAGTTTCAGCACCTCATGACCAACTACAGGCCCTCAGCAGCCCCCTAATGACAGCCAAACAGGACCTCATCAGGGAACGACGGGCGGGTGGAGGGGGGTGCGGCTCAGGCCCTACCCATCAACAGTCAAGATTCCCTACCTTGGCTTTTTCAAAATCCAAATCTTTGCCAATGGTAGTGAGTAGTCGACAAAGGCATTCTAGGGACTCTTCATCATGGTTTTTAAGTAGTTTGACAACACAGTCATGCATTATGGCCTCCGTCAACATCTTCAGCTTGAACAACTCCCCGATAAACTTGATATTCCCTAAAGAGCGCCGCCGTGCAATGTCCCGAGCTTCTTCCAGCTCCTCCTTCAGGCGTCCCCGTTCCTCTGCCTGCCAGTCAAGAGACAGGGATGATTAAACACATCCAAAGACTCAACTAAAACCCTTCTCCTCTATTGTCTACACAGCCAAATCTAACCGCAAGTACTCATGTCCTGAGGAAGACAAACCTATTCAAGATACAACAATCCCCACCCCACCCAGGCTTATCCCAAACTCCAAACATGAACATAACTGGGTGGTGGAGGAAGGCAGTGATTAGACCACAAACTTGAGGTAAATTTTCTCACCGTAGCAGCTTCATCCATCTCCTTTTGTTTTTTTTCAAAAACCTCATCATCATCCTTATCTTTCTCAAATTCCTTCTGACACCGATTCAACAATAATTTTCGGAAGTTCACAGTCACTGTTGGTTTTTCTGTAGTGGGCACTTTCAGCTGCCAGTAAGAAGAATGTCACATTTAGACTAGCTCGAGGAAAGGGCAGTAATCCAAGTCTGCCCTTGGCCATGAGCTGCTACGCTTTGGTGTGCTCCCTATGCTGCCTGCAGACCTCTGGCCTCAGCTCTCGCATCCTCCCTCCGACCCCTCAGTGTCTTGGGAACCAAAACGGGAAGCCGGACCATGAAACCAAGAAAACCAGAAAACTAACCGCCATGAGGCAGCGGCACATGTTGGCATAGGCCACTGAAAAGTTGGGTTCGGAGATAGCCTTCTCAAAGATAAGGTCAATGACCCCTTTGAGGCGTTCCTCAGTGTCAATGGCCAGCTGTGTCACCTGCTTCATCAGCTGCTGGAACATCTGGGGTGTCAGCTTATTCAAGATAGAGCGCACCCTGCGGAACAGGTCCTGGCGAGGAGAGTGGACAAAGATCCAGTGAGGCAGGACAGTGTAGGGGCTTTGGCAGGTGCTAAGTGGTAAGGTCAGACGGAGCAGGCAAAGAAAGGCAGCTTTGCAGGCAACTCGGAGGAGCAGGAACAGCAACCAGAAGCAAGACTTGCCAGTACCTGGGTTTTGCTGCCATCAGCATCCTCCTCCCCTCGATCCTTATCAGCTGCTGTACGCTTGCTGCTGGGTTTCCAGGCTTTCTCAGCTTTGTTCAGTTTTATATCTTCTGTCATTATCACTGAGGCAATGATCTTGCGGGGCTCTTTTCGGGGGCCCTGTTGAGAGCGCCGGGGTCCCAGGCCAGCCTGCTAAACATAAGATAAAGACACAACTACTCAGCACACGAGACATCATGGCTGACTTGTTCCCACTCCACGCACCTCCCATGCCCAGCTGGGCCTCCAGCCAGCCCCACTCACCGGCCCTCGGGGCAGCTCCCCACCTGGCCCACCCCTGGGGGGACCACGGCCACTAGGGGCTGGTCGACCAAGGTTGGCAAAGGATGGAGTGAAGTCTGGGCCGCAATTTATGCCTGATAGTCTAGAGGGATCCAGTGGCCGTAGTGGCGTTTTATTGGCCTGTGGAGAGAAGATGGAAAGCCTCACAAGGGGGCTGGGGTTCCTGGTTACCCTCTGTGGACCTCAGGCTCCTCCCTAATCCACCCAACGCCCCATCCTCCTCTAACCACCAACCTTGTCCAACACCACATCACTTATATGGGGCAATCCCTCCGGCTTCTGCATACTGGCAAAGATGAATTGAAAGCCAAGCAGGAACTCACGGTCATAACGCTTTTTCTCCTCAAGGTTTAGAGGCCTCCACTGATCTGCAAGATGAAGAGGATGAAGTACTGATATATTCTCAGCTTCTGACACTCTATGAGGAATCACCAGCCCTTCTTCACCCTCCTTTCCAGCATACCTGACTTATACTCATACTTCTGTTCCCCCTCAGGCTGGATGTTTTCCGCATTGTTAATTTTGTCTTCTTTCGCATCCCAGGTCTCATCTGCTTCTTCAGCCCGGGAGGGCGCGCTGCTGCCCTCAGTCTCTGAGCCTGGATTGCTGCCTGCAGGGGGCTGATTTTCCACCTCTGGCACTGCCGGGTTAACCTGGAACCATGGCACAATCCAGTTTTGATTGCAGAATGAAATGACCAGTTTTACACCTCTCTCCTACTTTGTTCTTCCTTACCTCTTTGAAGGCATCTAGAAGGTCTCCCACAGCCTCCTTCTTATTTAGCTCCTTAATTTTCCGTCTTCTCTTTGGCACAGATACTGCCACTAATTGAGAAAGAAGCAAATCAGGGACGGGAATAATTTCAAGGAGTACAGCTAATGCCAGGAAAAACTAAAAGGCAATCCAGGATGCAATTTCCTCTTCACATCACCCTGTCTGGGCTTTAAAGTCCTTCCTGTAGCTCTCAGGTGCCATCACAGGCTTCTGTGACCCAGACACATGATGTACACAGGTCAGCCAAACATAAGACCTATTCTCCCTGCCCAGCACCACCTCCACCATCCAGCCACTTTACCTTGGGTGGCAGTGACTGCCTCCACACTCTGGGGTAAGGGGGCAGGGACAGGGGTGCTCTCTGGGGCGTGTAATTCTTCTCCTCCTTTCTCACTCTCCGCTTCTCCCGTTTCTCCTTCCTCCTCTTCTTCCTCTTCTTCCATCTCCTCCTCCTGAGCAGGGGAAGTAACTGGGGAAGCTGTGGCTGGAGTGGCAGAGGGACCGACAGAGGGAGCTGGAGACACTGTATCCTCCTTGGTCTGCTCCTCAGGCTCACTGACTGGGCTTAAGTCCACAGCTGGTGGTGAGGGGGCTCCATTGAGCAGTTCCTCGGATTGGGCAGTTGGAGCAACAGGCACGGGGGATTCGGAGGGGCAAGCTGCAGAGGGGAGAGGGGCGAGCTCTGTGTTTGACTCCACCTCTGGTTCCAGATCCTCAGAGGGGACCACGCCATTAGGCTCATGAATTTCCATCTTGTGAGATGCCGGTGGGGTGAGAACCTGGAGAGGACTGGAAGAGAACTCAGATACTGAAATTGGTTTGCTCAGCGTCACTTCAACTTCCAGTATGGGTTCAGCAAGAGGAGCAGGTTCTGGAGAGAGGCAATATGGCTCCCCAGTTTCATGGGAGATGGGGGTTGATTCTTCCACAGGCATCTGTATCATCCCCGTTGTCATAGTGTCCCCAGGAATAGAGAGGACCGCAAGATTAGGCTCAGAGCCCGGTTCTAAGATTGGGGGTGGAGACGGGGTCGGGGAAGGTGACGAAGGCTGGGACTCTGAAGGGCTGTGCTCTGGGCCAGGCAGTACTGTCCGGCCTCCCATGATTGCTCCTTGCGACCGGTCATCTGTGCCATAGGAAGGAAGAGTGAGTAACTAAAGGCAAGTCCTTCTGTGCTGGTGCTCCTCCCCTCAGCCAAAGCATCTCCCACCCAAACATTTTCCCCCTTCTCATCCAAAATATAACTGGCCCCTACAATCCCATCACCTGAAGCCCATGTCACTATCCAGCACCATTTAATTCAGCCCTGCCACCTCAGCAGTTTTAAACTGTCACATTCCTTTTCCCAGGAAGGCTCCACCTCCCTCCACTTACTTACCTGGCCGGACTATGACAGCAACCTGGGGCGACTCCCCATTAGCCTGGGGCTCCAAAACGCCTCCCGTCTGCAGGACACAAAGGGTTACCAAGTTTGCACTGAAGAGTCCCACAACCCTTCTTTACTAGAGCCATTTCTACTTTAGCTCAGCCTAGAAATCCAGGAAAGCAGGGAAATAAATCCCTTAGTTGAAGGAAAAGATTGAGGGAGTTGGGAATCCAGGCAAGCATAGCCAATCCCAGGCAAGGTGCCACTCAAACAGACAATACCTGGGGAGGGGTGGGTGTAGAGGCAGTGTGGGCCCCTGACATTATCTCCTCCGTGATATCCTTCCCTCCTTGGTTTGGATCTCGAATTCGGATCTGAGAAAAGAAAGCTATGGGATGAGAGGGCAGCAGGAGGAATCCCTCTCCACCCTGCCCCACTGCTGGGACTCTAGGTCAACCCCCCACCCCCCCCCACTGGGCAGCAGGTGGGTGGGTGCCAGAAACCCCATGAGTTCTACTGTCAACCCATCTAGCTGCTCTTGTAGTCCCTGCCCAAGCCCCCACCCACAAGAGACTTTTGACCTCACAGAGCAGCCTGTACATCACAATGCCCCTCCCTCCCTCACCCCTGCCCTACTAGCAATCCCCACGTCAGTGCCTGCACACCCTGGGCTGCAGGACCCCCATCAAGCTCCTAGCCAGGCTCACTTGTGGCTAGTCGGCCTGATCTCTGGGGGCAGGGCCCAGATCCAGTGGGTGGAGCCAGGGTGACTCAGCGGCTTCCCCAGCACTGGCACCCTATTCTGGGCACCACGCCCAGGGCTTGAGGACTGAGCAGAGGCGGAGGCCTGAGAGCTTCCAGGACTGAGAGTGGGGGGTGGGGCCACAGAAAACAAACTACTTTCAAGTCAAGCCACCAGAAACCCACAGTCCAGCAGAGTTCTGATGGGCCTCCAGAGCCCACGGGTCCCAGAGAACTGACTCCAGTTAAATCAATCTTTCTATGAGCTATGCCCAAATCCAGTGTCTTTCAAAGAGACCTGAGCATTCCAGACATACCCCACGCTGTCTCCGCCTACTCCCAGCTAAAGATCTCCTTCCTACCAATGCCCCAAGGTACCTGACCTCCACTCACCATTTCCTAGACCCTCCCCAGAGCTTCTGCTGTCACTCACCGTTTTTCGCTCCCTCTTTGGAGCAATCTGGGGTGGCTGGTTTACCAAAACCGGAGCAGGGGCCACTCCAGCAGGAAACTGCTGCACACCTTGAGCTGGGTAGTAGGCGCCAGCTTGGGGGAGGGGACAAAAAGAAGAATGGTGGCAGCGTCCGGGTTCAACCATATACTAATGCTCAAACACCTCCCACCCTCAGAACCTCTCATCACTCACAGCCGGCCCACTGCCCTGCCCTGTCCTCCTCCCCCAGGGAATTAGGTGTCTGTCAAAGCTGGGGAACCAGTCTAAACTGCGTTTACAAGAATTCCTGACACTGACTGACACAGACACACACATGCTGTAAGCAGGAACTCCTTCCCATGACATGCTAGCTGCTGACCAGGAGAGCTAAGGTCCTCTCTACCTTCCAAGGAACTCTTGTGTATGTATCCCACCCACAGCAACACATACTACTCTGAACCTGAAACAAACAGCCTGGCTAGGAAACAGCTGATTTGCTAAGCCTGTTCAACTCAACCTTAGCCTAGTTTCAGTATCTGGCCCTTAGCAAAGCGGCAAAGAAACAAAAGGTAACATTATGAACTGAGCCCCCCCCCAAAAAGTAATTCCTTAAAGCAATGGTCTCCAAAGTGCGATCAATTCTTTAATCTCATTCATGATTTACACTTGGTTTCCCCAAGTGTCATACACATTATGTTGAAATTATGCATAGATATACATACAGAAACATACATGCATTAAAAGTACATACTCAAACTTTTTCCTGATAGGTGATCAAAAACATTTTGGAAACCACTGCCATAAAGAACAGACTAATCCTCTTCTGGAATACAAATGAAAAATAGCCACAAATCCATGTTGCATGCCAATCCCCCCTCCCACCGCCACCATGGAAAGACCACCACAGAAAGTCTAACAGGCTGTTCTAAACCTCTGCACCTTGGGCCTACGTTCCTCAACACAAGGACTCCCAACCCCCTTGGCAACAGAGTCAAGCCTTGATCCCCACCAACACCAGTTAACCATTAAGCATTAATCCACCAATCCCTACTACTAACCCTATTATTTTTAGTCCCCAAGCCAAGTCTGACAATGACCAGGGTCTTGGGCTTTAAGAAGCAGTGGGTGTCTTCCGGTTCCCTGAGATGCACTCTCACCTCTCACTCCCTCTCTTGCTTACCATAGGTCCCAAATTCTGTAGGGCTTGCACCTGTATAGAAGCCTGGGGCTCCTGGCTGTACAGGGTACTGCTGTGTCGGGACAACATATGTGGAACGCCCCTGGGTGGGGAAGAGAGAAGAGGGAAGAGAAGGAGTTGAGGAAGCTGCCATACCAGACAACAGACAGAACACAGGGCAAGACAGGACAAGCCAATTCTGGGCATTGAGCAGAAGTCCCATCTCTAACGAAAAGACAGGTCAAGGGAATTGGGGCAAGGGAAGGCGAGAGTTAGAACACACGGTGCCACAGCTCCCAAGCCTCCAGCCTCACCTGTCCAGAGATGTAGTAGGCCCCCTGGGAGGCTGGGTATGAGATCTGGGAAGGGATCATCATTACTTGGGATCCAGCAGGGTAGACATGGGCAGCTGGGCCAGGGCGGGCAGGGGCTGCACTCTGCACTCGGGAGGCTGCACTGCTCGGGGGCTGGGCCCGGCTAGGGTAGAAGTGCTGTCAGGAGCGAGGAGAGAGGAAGTTGACACTGAGAAAGAAAGCATGCAGCAGCAAACTGGGTCCCTCCGCCATGCCTCTCTGGTCTGGAAAAGAAGTACTGTACTGTAGGGTTCTAAGGATGAACACCAACCCTTCCAAGATACACTTGACCATCTTGATGGGTAGCCTCCTGCACTTAATAAGCCCTCCAAACTCAGAGGAACAGCTGGTGTTGGGTGTGTGGTTTTATCCTCACTGCCATGCATCCTCACAGCACCTCCACCACACAACCCTCTGAGGGGCTTCCTGACCCCTAGATGCAGCATGCCCAGGAAGGGCCCTTTCAAGGACACCCTCCCTCCCCAGCATGCACTGCTCTGCCTGAGATCCTGAGGAGCTAAGAGCCAACATGCAGGTCTCCCAGTTCCCGCACACCCTCTTCAGGATTTAGCTTCTAACATGCATCACTCAAACTAGGGACTCAATCAGCATAAAGTATGACCCCAAAAACTCCCAACCCCTCTGTAGCCTGACTAGGTAGGGATGAGGGTGAAAATGAGACCAGGAGATGTTCCAGATTAGAAAAGGGGTTTTACCTGCAGAGACCTGAATCCTCCCTGAGAGCACATGGGGACAGGAAAGAAGAGAATTACCCCCAGGGTGATGAGGGGTTAGAAAACCCAAAGCAGTGGGATAAGAGTCCTCCCACTTAGTGAGAAAGAACTGGGGGAACAGAAAAAGGCAAAAAACCAGCTCGAGCATTTATCTTGCCCTAGCCCAAAAGAGAAGGCAGGGAAGGGAACAGGGCAATGACCACCTCCCAGGAAAAGAACCAGGAAAGAAAGGGTTGGCAGCAGGGGCCAAAGCACTACCCCAATTTCCACAGGCGCCAGGCCCCCAGTGTGCCCCTCTCACCGACAACCTACTCCCCAAGGGGCCAGCCACCAAGTAACCAACAGTACTCAGTGGCAGAGCCTCAGGCCAGAAAACAGATCAACTGCCTGGAAACTGGCAGAGCACACAGTCTCCACAGTTCCCCTCCCAGCTGCTACCCAGGTCCCCTACTCCCCTCCCAGTGGCCCCTCACCTGGCGGGGCTGAGAAGGCGTGTTCATTTGTGTTGCTTGTGGCGTACTGAACACCACCGGTGCTGTCTGCCCCGGGGGAAACGCAGGCTGAAGGAGGTGGGGGGAGACCAGAGTTCAGCAAGAGGGGAAGCCAGGGTGGGGCTGGAACCCACGCGGGTGAAGTCAGGGGAGCAGACCTTCAGCAAGAACCTCAGCAATCCACATACCCCCTCCCCATGACAGCCCCTGGGGGACAGCCAAGGGGACCTGTCTCCATTTGGCAGCTGGCAGCTGCACTTTGCCCTGACAAGGATGGGGGTGGGAAAATCCCAAGGCTGGAACCTGTTTCTGACACACGAGGGCGGGAACCTGGTCTCCCCCACCCCCATCCCAGCTAATTCCTCTCTAATTACCTGTGGGAGTCCAGGGGATGGGGCGGGCGGGGGGCCTGTGGGCTGTGGAGCTTTGTTCATTTCATTTGGTGCCACATCAGGGTCCCCCCAGCACCTGTTGGGAAAGAATGAAGCTTGCAAAGGGGAAGAGACCCAAGCTATGGGAGTTGGAGGGGACGGGGAAGGGAGGAAGGGTTGAAGCAAGGGCCGGGTCCAACGCAAAGCGCTGCCGCTGGAGGTGGCAAGGGAGGAAGCAGCAGAAAAAACACTCCGGCCGTGCATGTCCCCACCCCACCAACACGTTGTCGAATCCACATTACCCCCAACCTCCCCACCCTGACCTGCTGCAAGGGCCCCCTCTCACTCACCCCTTCGGTTAAGAATAAGTCCACGGTGCGGCCTACAGGTTCTGAGCATCCGAGGGCCTGGGGTTGGGAGGTGAGGGGCATCAACCTGGCTCCACGGGGCCCAAGACCAACCAGACCGGAAATTCCAGGTCTCGCTGGCACCAGGCTCCCGGATCACACACGGAGCTAGCAGCTTCAGCCGTGGTGTCCCCACCCCAACCCCCACCCGGGGACACCGGGTTCGGGGCCTGGCCCAGGGGCGCAGAAAAATGACTCCTGCCTCAGGGGCACCCGGGCCGCGGGGCCAGAGGCGAGGCCTGCCGGGGCTGCAGCCCAGGAGTGTAGGCCAAGGCAGGGCGGGAGTCGGCCTTTATAAAAGACCAGGTGGGCGGCGGCGAGCCGGTTTCAAGCAACGCGAGGGTCTGCCCGGAGGGCGGGCGGGGCCGGGGGCTCCTCCCTGCCCGCCGCCTCCCTCCCCTGCGCCCTCCCTGCGCAGCGCCGGCCAGTGCCAAAGAACAACGTGTCACTTCCAGGCGGCCCGGCAGCGACGGGGGGGCGGCGGGCCTGGGGCCGCGGTGCCTGCGTCCGCGGGCAGCCGGGCCTCCTCGGGTTGGGCCCGAGTGGCATTTTGCGGCGGGCGAACCCGGAGCCCACCCAGCCCCGCGGGGCCCCACGCTCCCCACCCCCACCCAGCAGCCAGGCCCGGCCAGGCCGGACACACGTGGGCCGGGGATCGAGCCCTGGGCGGGCAGGGGCCCGAGCTCGGGCCGCGGGGCCAGGACGCCGGGGCGGCGGTGCAGGGTGGCCGGTCCCGGCCCGGATGGCGACGGATGCGGGGGGAGGGGGTGGGGGGGCCGGGTCGGGCCCGGACATGGCGGCTTTACCTTCAGTCTCCTTCAGTCCGCGCGGCCGAGCCCCACGCAGCCGCACAGACGTAGTCCACAACCATTTCCGGCTCCCCGCACAGATCCCGCTCGGCGGCCACCGCTTCTCCGCAGGCGCAGCCGGCACCCCCACGTGACCGGCGCAGGAGGCGGAGCCACGCCGGGCGCCGGCGCAGCGGAGCACATGGGGCTTACCCACCCCGTCACGTGACAGCTTCTGCCCGCCCCCTTGTCCCCTCCCGAACTTTGGAACTTCCAGTTCCACACCTCCCGGCGTCTCTGTTCGGCAGTTCTTTCGTTCATTCATACTTGGAGCATTTTATTGAGTGCATGCTAAGTGCCAGCGGCGGGGCGTGGGGGATACGGGAGGGGGACTGAGAATGTTGAAATTTAACTTAGGCCTAAGTAAACCGTGGTGAAGTGTGACTTGTGCAGCCTTCCAGTGCTCACAGGATTGCAGGGTGTTAACAAAAGAAACTGAATGTTACTGGAAAGGTTGAAACATTCTAACTAGAGAAGCACTTAAGGGTGGACTTGTTTACAAAAACCAGTCTTTCTCAGGGAGGAGCAAGTCACTCAGGGAAAAATACAGGATGATGGTAGAAGAAATAGCTCGAGAGTCCTCCTTTTATGCTGCTAAATCTTGGAGGCCAGAAGGATTATCGTAAACCGAATCTCACCAGCCGTTTCAACTTTTAATCCAAACTGATACTATCTGATGACTGCGTACTGCCTCCTTAGTTACCCATTATAAAATGTCAAGATTTTTAAATGCACCAGGGCTTTTAAACATCATTTTAAAAAAAAAGTTCTCTTTTTCATTTGCTTGAAAGGCAGATTGGCAGAGAGAGGAAGAGACAGAGTTCCATCTGCTGGAATGCTGGATTGGAAACCAAGTAGGGTGGAATCCACTAGCACTCCAGTGTGGGGCTACATGTGTCCCTGGGGCCAGCTTAGCCCACTCTGCCAGAACAGTCATCCCAACCACTACGCTTGCTCTCACCCTGACATCTAATTGGGCTGTGAGAATTAAGGATTTAAATGAAAATGTGTAAAAAAACACTGTTGAACACGTGGCACAGAAGCTGTTCCCCTCCCCGCTGCCTGCTCTTTCATACTGGTGTACTCCCAGAAGGTACTAAGATGTTTTCTCAGCACCACTGGTGAACTGGTCATCTATATGACCTGTGACTACTAACTCCTCTTCTGTTACTATTCCCCACTATAGTTAGGAACTGAAGCTCTGGGAAATCTACATGTAGAACTGGCACTTTGATCTTCTCTGAAACCCACTTTTTTCTGAGGTCACAGCCAGCCTCCTGGTACATGTGAGACCATAGAACTTGGTGTGGTAGGTGAAATGCTAACTAAGTAGTCATCATCCCAGTTAGGAAAGGATGATTACATGTGGGAAACTTAGGCACAAGTCCCCTCTCTGCAGAGGTAGAACAGTAACTCAAAGAAGGGAGAACAGAGCTGCTATTGGGACATAGTAGGCTAAATTTCTGCCTATGACGCTGGCATTCCATTTGGACACTGGTTCAGGACTTGGCTGTTCCAGTTCCCTTTTGGTTTCCCTGCTGATGGCTCCTGGGAAGGCAGCAGCAGATGGCTGAAGTCCCTGCACCCATGTGGGAGACAGGGGAGGAAGCTTTGGGATCCTGGCTTCAGCCTTGTCCAGCCATGGCCGCGAGGCTATTTAGGGACTAAATAGGCAGGTGCTAGATTCTGTATCTTCTCCTTTCTGTAACTGCCTTTCAAATATTAAAAACAAAGGTAGAACAAAAGATAGACTGGCAGTAGGAACCACAGTAAAAATGAAAATATAGAATATTTTTCTGACACTTTTCAATTATCTGTTGTTACACAGCACATCCTTCTACATTCTTTTCTCTACTTTTTCTTTCAGCCAGGCAATGAATCAAAATCAAATATTGCCTATCTGATAATGATTCAGTCCACTCCTAACTCAGAAACCTCTCATTTTCCAGCCAAAGCTGGTGTCATGCAAAAAAATCTTCACCTATACTCACACAACCAAAGAATTTTTAAAGCTCTCCTCCAGCTCACTCCCGAACATGCTGTCCGTTGGTCTTTTCTTGTTTTATTTTGTTTAAGATGTATTTGAAAGGCAGAGTGTCACAGAAAGAGAAACAGATCTTCCATCTGGAGATTTACTCTCCAGATACCTCCAACAGCCAGGGCTGACCCAAGCCAAAGCTCAAAATCCCATTTGGATCTACCACATGGGCACTTGGGCCAGCATCCACTGCCTTCCCAGTTGCATCAGCAGGAAGCTGGGTGTGAAGTGGCCACCCTGCTAGAGACACAGAACATCCAAATGATGGCTTGAGACTCTGTGCCCAAGCCCCTGTTTTCCTTTTCCAACCTCAGAGTCTAAAATTCATTCACATCCCTTCCCATCCATACCCTACATCTAATCAGACACCAGGTCCTACCAATGTTTATATCAAAACCAAATCCTATTAATCTATTAGTTTAAAAACATCTTTTCTACCCTTTCTTATCTCCTGACCTCTACTCTAATTCAAATATCCAGTTCCATTGCCTGGTCTCTAGTCCTCCAGGGTAAGGTGACCCCTTCCTTATTTAGTAGTCCCCAAGCAAAGATCCTGTCAAATTCTTAACGCAACAAAGCTCCCCTCAAGCTAGTCTGTGCCTGAATCTCCTCCCACATTTTTCCCTACTCCCTTTATATTTATCCATTGTTTCTGAAAACAAGCAGGTTTTTTCCTCCTTCCTGCCTTTGCTACTCCTTAGCTATAATATTATCTTCTTTTCCTCTGGACAAACTATGTTCAGCTTCCTTAAACAAGCCTTCCCAGACTCACCCAGGGCCTCAGGGATTCTGTGGCCCCAGGTAATCTTGTTCATACCAGGTTCAACAGGCCTGATTGCAACATAGCATCAACAGTTTGTATGTGATTTTCTTTTCCATTGTATTAAATTTTTTGAAAATGTAAGTTTTTCCCTTAATCTTTGTTTCCCTGCTGTATGTCTGAATATGAAAAATTGAGGACTAAGAAAATTTCTCACTCTAAAGCACAATCACAGGTTTGGGAGAATTTTCCCTTTTATTTTTCAATTTACCCACCCCCTTTTAAGATTTATTTTTGAGAGGCAGATTTAGAGAGAAGAAAAGAGATCTTCCATCCGCTAGTCTACTCCCCAAATGGCCGCAAAACCAGGGCTGAGCTGATCCAAAGCCAGGAGCCAGGAGTTTCCTCCAGGTCTGCCACGTTGGTGGAGGGACCCAAGAACTTGACCCATCTTCTGCTGCGTTCCCAAACTGTAAGCAGGGAGACTGGATGGGAAGGCAGCAGCCAGGACACAAACTGGCACCTATATGGGACGCTGGCATTAACAGGCAGAGGATTGGCCTGTTGAACCACAGCACCAGGCCCCAACTCTAAACTATCATCAGTACCACTGGATGTCAAGTAAGGTAGTTACTATGTCCTCACTACACAGTAACAGAGACTCATCAGTTGATTTGCCAGAGAACACATCAGTCATTACAAGGGCTGCCCAAGCTCAGTGTTTCCACGTTCTGTACAGCAGGCCAAGGAAGAGGGGGGGGGGGGGGGGGGGGGGGGGACACAATGGAAACATGTTATCCAAAGTTGCTGCTGTTTCCCAGGGAGAAAAGACTAAGCTAAAAAAAAAAAAAAAGACTGAGCTAGAAATAGGCTCTTAAATCTCCAAGGCTAAAGAGATAGATTAATACCAGAAGTAAAACCATAGGCTTGGTATCAGATGGACTTAAGAGTCTAACCCTAGGAGTAGGAATTGGCTTAGTGGTTAAGATGCAGGTTCAGACATCTGCATTCCACTTGGGGAGTGAGGTGGGCTGGGTTCCTGGCTCTGGCTCCTGACTTCAACTTCCACCTCAAGCAGATCCTGGGAGGCAGCAGTGAGGGCTGAAGTAGCTGGGACCCTACCATCTCATGGAGAGCAGATCGAGTTCTTGGCTCCCAGTTATTGCCATTGCAGGCATTTGGGAAATGAACCATCAGTGGATGCTCTTTCAATCACTTTAAAGGACAGAGAGATCAGACTGATGCTGCTTGGGACACCTGCATCTTACATCGGAGCACCTGGGTAAGAGACCTAGTTCTGCTTCCAATTCCAGCTTCCTGCTAATAATGCACATCCTGGGAGGCAGCAGTAGGTCCCTGTCACCCGCATGGGAGACAGACTGCATTCTGGGCTGCTGTCTTTGAGCTGGCCCAGGACAAGTTGTTGGCAGCACTGAGGAAGTAAACCAGAGGACACTCTGTCTCTTGTCTCCCTCTCTGCCTTGCAAAGCAAAGTAGGGGCTGCTGTTGTGGTATAGCAGGTTAAGCTGCAGATTGACACAAGCATGCCTCAGGGGCAATACTTAAAAGCCCGCTGCTCCACTTCTAACATAGCTGTTAATGTGCCTGGGGACGTAGCAGAAAATGGCTTAACTACTTTGGGCCCCTGTACCTTCATGGGAGATCCACATGAAGCTCCTAGACCCTGGCTTTGGACTGGCCATCCCTGCCATTGTAGCCATTTGGGGAGTGAACCAAAGGATGGAAGATTTCTGTTTCCCTTCTCTGTAATGCTGCCTTTTAAATAAGTTTTTAAAAAATGCCTCTTTAAAATAAATGAAGGGTTCCTGTCCTTGCTCCACTACTTACTATATTAATATTGAGCAACCTAGTGAACCCTTTCCAAATTTCACACTCCTAACCAAACATGGGATAATACCTACCTCTCAAAATTGTAGTGAAGTCTCAAAAGCATTCAACAGTTCTTCTTTATGTAATACCTATTTGGTGACAGCCACCACAATGTTAAGCTCACAGTGAGCGCTAGATGAATACTAGCCATGATTATCTAGGAGAACCATATGGCCTCCACCGCTGCACCCTGGCCCTAAGTGGGTAGTGCAGCTATATTCATACCAGCTCCACCAGGAAGGGGCACTGCAGATGGAGTGATTACATTCCAGGAAGGAGGCCACTCCTCTTTCCCACTGCCTCACTACAAGAAAGCGTCAAGCTTTCTCAAATCCAATTTGGACATGACCAGCCTAGCCCATGTTAATATCGGCAAATCCCTCTAACAGCCTCCTCCTATGAGGGACAGCAGGTCACAGGGGAATGATACCTCTTTCATTTAGCAGTACACACATGAATTAGAAAAGAGGGGCTGTCACTCTGGAGCATCCTTCACTCAAAGTCAAGAGACAGCAGGCTTCAAGGAGATGTATTCTTGAAGGGAGAGAGGACATACAGGAGCCACAAGCCCCTTAGAAAGTTAAGATCTACTACACTTACCAGCTTCTCAAGCATCCTAAAAAATGAAACAGAAGCTGATGAAGAAGTAGAGAAAGGGGCTCTGTTTCTTCTATTGAGGACAGCTTCCCTGCTACTCTAAACTCAGGGTGGCTCCAAACACATCTACTCCCCACTCCAATCTAGCCTCCAGCCATGGCACCTAGGAAAACAGAGAGAGACCTTGGGGATAAAGATCTTTATTCAGGAAAGTGATCTCACTTAGTAACAAAAGATGCAGAAGTCACAATTCCCCCAAAAGTCTAGAGAAGTATCCAGCCCTGGCAGCAGGGAGCCTGGCCCGCCAAATATACCAGGTATGGCTCAGGGCACCTGGTGGCCATTAGAGATCATAGTTGGGATTCTTGCGAAGGATAACAAAACCCTCCAGGATTGGAGTAACAGGAAGAAACTCTTCAGTGGCCAGTTCTGCCCGCTCCCCATGGGCCAGCAATACCGGGGTTGTATGTGTCTGGAACCCTGTGATGGTCTTAGGCTTGCCAGCCTGGCCCACCACATCCACTGCCTGCAGGATAAGAAAGTGGGCTGAAGGGACTCCAGATGGGGAGAAGAGCAATAACCCACTGCTCATACTACCAGCTTCAGAGAAGTTCTGGAGCACAAGCCTGAGCTCCCACCCCGCCATCTACCCCAACACTTTACCTGGCCCACACGGACAGACACTGGCAATGGCCGCAGCTCCTCATCAAACGTAACCAGCATTCGGGGCTGCATGGCAGCCACCAGTCCATACAGTACATAGTGTGATTTGCCTAGAATGACTGAGGGAAGTACACAGTACAGTAAGTATAACACTCAAAAGGCAGCAGAGCAGGCCTTGACCCTCTAACCCTCAGCCCTAAAACTGAACCCACACGCCTCCCCTCAAACTCCATTTTGACCTTTCTTCACCTACAACCACACTTCAAAGTCACTTTCTCTCCCTTTACTTAGAAGCAGTGACTGCATTCATTTTTCTTGAATCCCTCTGGGCCAGACCCCAAGTGTGGCCTACCCTAAGCCAAAGAACCTCAGGAACCCAAAATGGCACAGGGCTGAGTTGGAGATCTTGATTCTAAACTACCAAGGTGGCCTTGGCAGGAGAGGATAGGTCACTGTGTCCAGAGTGTAAGATTTCTGACAGCAACTCACTATTGCGAACATCCAGGAAAGAGACAAGCACAGTGAGCAGCCCTGCCACAGCCACTTGACTCATAAGTTGACGGTCACTGTGGTAGGGGCACAGGGTAAGGGTGCCCTTCCCTAAATGTGTCAGGCCCTGGAAGAAAAACAAACAATGGTAACGCATCACATCTGAGGAGACCCCACCTAACCCAGCCAAACAGAGAACCCATAGAAGGCTTACATCTTTCCTCCAAGGCCAAGACTTAATGTCCCCACTCCATCCCCACAGACAATCCCCTCCGCACACTCCAAAGAGAGAAATTCTGTCCTTTACCTGTGCCAAGCGCACCATGAAGAGGTTGTTGGGGTCCTTGGCATGATACTGGGCTAATTGGCGTAGCATTGCAGCCAGGCGGGCGTTGTTGGTCCCTGGAGATGTTAAATATTAGAGAGGAAAATAGACCTTGACTCTTCCCTCAGTCAGCTTTCCTCCAAATCCCCAATTGGTCTTTTTCTGCCCAATACTCACCACTGCCCACCATGCCCATGGCAAAGATGGAATTATAGGAAACTTCTGGATCAGCATCATGAGAGAATTTGCTTAGGGTATCCAGGATGTTGAGCCGTGGATTTGACACAGAGATGAGGGCTAACGCTAAAGGCACAGCCCGCCGCAGAGTAGGCTCCCCATACCTCAGCTGGATGTAGAAGAGTAGAAGAAAATAATGCAGGAAAGCAGTAAAGCTTTTTTAGTTCCAATTATCATCCATAGAAAAGACAAAAGACCACTTCTCCATTGAAAAATCCATCAGAGAGTTCTGTTCTGGGGCAGCCCAGGCCATCAAAAACAGCATTTTCCTATCTCTCCACACTATACTTACCAAGTGGCCAAAGGTTCGAAGCGCCATCTCTGCACCAATCTCCTCCCCCATGGCAATCAGGGCAATCCCCAGGACAGCCACTCCCTGCAGGGGAAGAGGTAGCAGCACCCCTTAAGCTTAAGGGACACAGATCAGCCACTGTTGAGTCAAATCTCATGTAAAAAGGAACAGACATCCCCCAGGGAGCACCCTTCCCCTTCCTGTGCAGAGCCTCAGCTCCTGCCCTTTCAGAACAGAACACTCAAAACAGCTCTAGAACAAAACCAAATCCAGCTGCCCTGTTCCTTGCCTATCTCTCCTCAGCTCCCCCTCCGAGAACACCCAGGACCTGATGTGCTCCCATGTCGGCAGGGGCTTCCTTCTTGTCCTTGTCCTTCTTGTCCTTCTTGTCCTTGTCCTCCTCCTTTTCCTTGGAGTCAAAGTGTTCACTGCAAATGTGAAGCAGCTGCTGCACCTTCAGCACATTGCCGGAGCCTGCAGCAGGGTAGAGGGTGAAGGGGCAACAGGAGGATGTACTACAGAGAAGCCCATTTTGGAAAGAACAGAACACCCCAACAATCCCTAAAGTATACTGAGATCAAAGAGAAATGAAGACCAGTTTCAGCAGGGGGCGGGGGGATGTGGGCTGAAAACAAGAGGAATCACTGGAAAAGCACAAAGGAGTGACAAAGACACCCACCTGCATAGGCACACACATCTACCAGCGTGTTGGCAAAACTGCGGAATGGCTCTGACACGACCTCCAGGGCAGCCAGGATGGCCTCGATAGCCTCCCCCTTCCCTACAAGACAGATTTGGAAGGTCTAAGGACACTTTCTTCTATCTAGCACAGCCTGAAACACAACCCCCCATCTAGTTTCCATCAGTATTTCGCCCAGAGAGAGGCATCCCCTCACCCAGGTGGTTTAGTCCTAGCCCAAGGGGAAGCCAACGGGCGTAGGTGTCCTTGAGCTCGGTCTCTGACTTCTCCATGATGGTCTGAAGGATAGTAGAGGTAACATCACCATTGCAGGAGCCCACTGCTATCATGCCACAGGCCAGGGCTGTCACACCTGCCACCTAGAAATAGGAAAGGCATATCACACATTGAGTAAGATTAAAATGCTTGTTAATTTCTCTTTATTCAAGAGATCTCTTTCTGATGGAAAGTCAAAGCAGAACTGGCAGCAATCACATGCTGAGCACTGACTATATGCCAGCCACTATGCTAACTGCTTCACACACTATTAACACTTCAACCTCCCAGCCACCCCAGGAGACGAGGCCTGCTGTTGTTCTCCTTTCACTAATGAGGGAAGCAGGGCCAGCACAGATTGTTACTTCTTTCAGATCACAATGCTCATCACAGATGTGGCAGAACTTAAACTCAGGTTTCTTGACTCTAAAACCTATGATTTTTAGCCACCATACTAATTTCAAACACCATTACAGTGACTCTGCACAAGTAAGAAGTTGGTCAATGGCTAAAATAACTGCATGCAAATCATCAACCCCAAGCTGTATTAATCTGCTTCTCATGCTGGTCCCAGGAGTTCCTCCAGGAACTCAAGGGCTGGCCTCAATACCAAAATATTAGCTCTTCGGCCTCCATACCAAGTCTAAGGGATTTCACACAGCTGATGTCCAGACCTTCTCTCTCACTCACCCTTCCATACTCCCTCACACACATCTTCTCCATTATTAATTGCAGAGGGTAGCAGGACTCCCACAACTTCCCTCCCTCCCTTCCCTCAGTGACCCACACTGTCTACTCACCTCCATGCTCGACTTGGAATCTCCCATGACAGGCAGCAGCAGTGTTAAAACATCTTCACGATTTGAACCAGCATAGGCCAAACCTAGTCTGCAAAAGTCAGGGGGAAGTAGCCCCCAATACATAACCAAGGACAGGGGCAAGAAAGACAAAAAAGGATGGTCACTCTCATCATTTCAAAATTCACCAAGAGCCACATAAAAGCTTCAGGAGGCAATCCTGAGTAATACAAAGGTGAGAACAGCCAAGTTCCTATTCCCCAGACAGGTGAGATAAGTGCTACCAGGAGAAGCAAGAAGCCTTACCCAAAGATGGAACCCAGCCTCATGGTGTTGCTGTTGTGGAGAACATAGTCCGAGAGCAGCGCCAGAGCAGGGTCACACTCATTCCGGACCCCTGAGTTCACAATGCCACAGGCAAGCAGAGCTCCTGACTACAAAGACCAAACAGAATGTATAAATAAGGGACCAGCACTATCGCACAGCAACCCAAGCTATCTTATGCAAAACTAGAACCTTGCATGAATGCTAGTTTTGAGCCTCAATTGCTCCACTTTATTTATTCCAAAATTTGTTTATTTTTATTGGAAAGTCAGATTTACAGAGAAGAAGAGACAAAGAGAAAGATCCACAACCTGCTGGTTGATTCCCCAAGTGGCTGCAAAAGCAGGAGCAACAGCTTCCTCTAGGTCTACAACGCAGGCACAGAGTTCCAAGACCCTGGGCCATCCTTGACTGCCTTCCCAGGCCACAAGCAGGGAACCAGAAGGGAAGTGGAGCAGCCAGGACATGAACCAACACCCACATGGGATCTCAGCACATGCAAGGTAAGGACTTCAGTAACCAAGTCATCAAGTCGGGCCCCTACTCCACTTTTAATGCAGTTCCATGCTGATGTGTGTGGGAAAGTGGACAGCTGCAGATGTCTGAGTGCTTGGTCCCTCACCACCCACTCAGGAGACCTGGATGGAATTCCAGGTCAAACCTTGCAGTTGCAGCCATTTGGGGAACGAACCAATGGATAAAAGATATCTCTCTCTGACTCTTCCTCTCTCAACTGTCTTCTAAATAAAAAAAAAAAAAAAAAAAAGGGCAAGCAGATCTTTCACTCAGCTACCCTGACTTCCTCAACATGAAGTATCCAACACAGATCCCATCACAGTGCCTACCTTAACTGAAGTTAAAAACTAGGTACTGGGGGACCTGGCATGGTGGCTAAAGTCCTCGCCTTGCATCTGCTGGATCCCATATGGGCGCCAGTTCTAATCCCAACTGCTCCACTTCCCATCCAGCTCCCTCCTTGTGGCCTGGGAAAGTAGTCAAGGATGGCCCAAAGTCTTGGGACCCTGTACCCACGTGGGAGACCTAGAAAAAGCTTCTGGTTCCTAGCTTTGGATTGGCTCAGCTCTGACTGTTGTAGCCACTGGGGAGTAAACCAGCAGACAGAGGATCTTTCTCTGTCTCTCCTCTATGTAAATCTGACTTTCCAATAAAACAACAAAAAAGAAGCTGGGTGCTGGGTATAGGAACATGGGAGTGGGACATAGCCCAAGGTTGGGTGAGGCCCAGACCAACCTTGATGTAGTCCTCAGAGGAGTACAGGTACTTGTCAATCTGGGTGAGGCCACCATCGACATCCCACAGCAGGATCATGCCCAAAGACGCAGCTGCACTCAACATTCCTGTACCAAGGAAGAATTTCATTGTTCTTAAAATGCCCTACTTCGAGGAAACTGTTTCAATGACCACCGTGAAGAATTCCCCTGTATATCCTTTAGTGGGTCACATGACTCTACAAGGACAAACACAGTGAGCAGAGCAACACAAGGATAAAGATGTTATACCATGGTCCTTGTTCTTGTACAGCCACTTGTTGCCATCATCAGTCAGCAGCTTGTCCTGGCCAAACGCTGCGTTCACAAAACCGTTCACGAAAGAGGAGGCCAGGTTCATGCGAGCCGAGTCCACTTGAGAGCCGCTGCCCCCAAACCCTAGAGAGAGGAAGAAAGCAGTTAGAGGAGAACAAGAAGGGAACACAACATGGTAGCTGGTCTCTGGGGGATCCGCTATCCATGAGCCTAAGCAACGACCTGGAGGAGAGGTTCAATAGAATGCTAAGCTCTGCAGGATAGCGCATTGATCAACCCACTGCTTCCAACATGAGATTTAATAAACAGACCTCCAATCTACCCCCCACCTAGAGAGAGGGCTACTCACTGTTGTTCTCTAGGTGGGTTTTATAGATGTCATCAGGTACCTTGGGCTCCATGATATCCAGCTGAAGAGAAGGCAGAGGGTTACCACTGCTGCCCAGCACTCCCTGAGCTGTCTCTCCTGCTAACCCACTCAATAACAATTCTAATCAAGAACAGCCTGCTCAGACACAGTCAGGGAGGTGAAATGGAAGGCAGAGTTATAATCAAAGAGCTGGGATGGAAAAGGGCAAAAGGGTCTCACCTCCCGAGCCAAGGCCAGGAAGTTGCTGTTTAGCTGCACATTGGACATGATCTCTGTCAGGTCCTCATACTCCTCTACATCTTCACTCAGCTCCAAGAACACCCCGTGCCGACCCAGCATGAATGCCATCTGCTTCTGTACTACCCTGTAGGAGAAAACCATCCCATCTGCTCAACTCCCCGCCCCAAGGGCACAGGGTCGCCTCTCAAGCCATAACCAGAACTGCCAGAGTCCCAGCTCTTCACACAAATGCTCCACGCACGAACTTCTCCACGCCTTTGCCAGTCTCTTCCCTACATACACATCTTTGCATGAGGTGAAGATGTCTTCTACCAGCTCCATGTCATTGAGCATCAGCGCCAATCTCAGAGCTTCGGGGAAGCGGCTAAACTTGCGGAAAACACCCAAGGCACAACGCAGCAGGGCAGAGTTCTCAGGCTCAGGCACATAATTCACACAACTAGGGGAGAAAAGGTAACAAAGAATTCAGAATTCAGCAAGTGTCAGACGCTCACCCCCTTTAATTCATTTACCCCAAGATCAAATATGGAATATCTATGATTTATCAGGTACTGTCCTAGATGCTGGGACTACTAAATATTCACATGGAGTCTCCGTCAGGAAACTCACAGCCATCAACAAATTAGTTACCGCCTGATGCTCTTCTGGAAGCAAATGCTTCAGGAGAATGGCCAGGGTCCACCAGCCACCCGTAGCGCACTCACTCACCTGGTGAGATAGAGGCAGACCTTTGCATATGCATTCTCATCGATGTCCTTTTCCAACATGTCCACCTGCTCGATCTCCATGAGTAGGTCACAGGCCTCATGTTCTGCGTTGTGAGCCATGTTGTAGGGCACAATCTCCTTCACCAGGGTGAGCAGTGGCTCTCGCTGGACCTTCTCTGCATCATCCAGCTCTTGCCACTCCTTGGCCACTTCTCCTGCCAGATGCCTGTGGGCAGACCCAGACTATGCAGAGGGCATGGCTTTGGGGGATGCCCATCCCTCGGCTGGGGAAATCCGGTGCTTGGGATAGTGGGTGCACTGGGACTCCCCAGGTCTTACCTGACATACTCATGACCCCATGAGGCCAGTTCCTCCTGGGAGCCCACCAGCCGATATTTGAGACACTCTCTCTCCCCACTCATGGTCATGGCCAAAACAGAGATGATGTCTGCAGCAAAACGCTACAAAGAAACCAGTCCTTTGGAGTCAAACCCCAACATTATGAGCTAAGGGTCCTGTTGTATTACCCAATCAGGATTACTTGCTCCTAAATTAACTATCAACTACATCCCAGCCTCTACTAAAATTCCACCTGTTTCCTAAGCTGAGTCTCACAACAACCCCAAGGTGGGCGTGCTCTCTCTTACACCAACACAACTGAAAATGCCAATACCCAAGAGAGGGGGCAAAGATAAAATCTCCAAATGTTATGCTAACTGCCAATAACAAACTATTGAAAGACCCACAATCTAGAAAAATCCCCGACTACTACAGGAAAGATGGTCTGTGTAGCAAGTCAAGGGCAAAGCCAATTTGGTTGAAAGGGTCCAAGTGAGAACTGAAGATATCCTGGATTGATGCTACATCGACAAGCAGAGAAGTGACTGAACTGGGGGTATATTTTAGAGATAAAAGAAACTAATAGGATAGAAAGAAAGAAAAAAAAAATGAGTGGAGTGCCATTTGGAAACAGACCATGAGAAAGAAACCCTGAGGTCCAACACAAAGGACAGACACAGCTGCTTCTTGAGGCGCAAAAATCCTCTGTGCAGCTCTTTGGTGGGCATTCTGACCACAAGGCACTTTGTCCGACTAGGTCAGGTCTTGGATCTATCCAACTCTGAGTGACCAGTGAGCCCTGGGAGGAAAGAACCCCCAACCAGAAGCTTGGAGGAACTTCACCTTATTCTCCCCAGGGGCCATGTTCTCGTAGATCTCCTTCAGTTTGCCATAATGGGGTCGCAGAAACTTGAGAGGTTTGGGCACTGATGTCATCGAAGTCGTAGAAGACCGAATCTGCCTTCGCAGTTCCTCCAGTGCTGGTCGGTATAGGGACGTGTCCTTCTCCTGATCAGGGGATACACACACACATCCCTCCACGTCAAGAAACAGACACCCAACACTAGTAACTCCTCCACTGGCCCAACTGTCATTCATCTCTGATCCCCCAACTCCCTGCAAACCAAGTTAACCTTGCAACTCTTCTCCCTTACTGCAGGGCCCCGAGCTGACCCTAAAACATGGTACCCCTCACCTGGGAGTCTGATGCCCAGGAAACAGAATCTAGCCAACAAGCCCCAAACCCCACGTGACTCACCCCCAGCCGTTCCACCAGCATCTCCAGTTCATCCTGAAGTTGTTTGTCCTCCTCGGACTGGGGGGTGGGGTGGAGAGAGAAGCTTATCAAAAGGAGGAACCCCCAGCACATGCTCTTCCCATTCACGCCAGAGCAGGTGACAGCGAGTCTGCCTCCTCACCAGCAGCCAGGTGGATAAGCAAGCAGGGTGGGGAATGAACGGGACTCCTTGGTGGGCTTCCCAGCCCAGCTCCGCTTGCACTAGGAAGCGGGAGTGACAATGACCCACCACGAGGCGGGGGTGAGGCTCCCTGGACACGCTGAGGTGACAGCTGGGGCACGGAAAACGAGGGGCAGACAGCCCGGGCACCGCGAACCCCACCGCCGCCCCCTGCACCCTCTCCCCAAATGCGGTGGGGCCGTTACGGGCCGGGCCCGAGGCCTGCGGGGCCGCCGTGACTCAGCCCCGCGGCCTTCTCTCCGCCGGTGCCCGGGACTGCGGCCTCACCAGCTCCTGCTCTTTGTCCTTGTCCCCGGCATCGCGCCGCTCTTTGTTGCCCGACTTCTCGTCCGTGCCTCCGGGTGCCGTTGCAGGGGACTGCTGCGGCTGCACAGGAGCCTTGTCGCGGCCACCCTCCTCCATCTCGGCCGCCACTGCCGGCCGCCTGCGCGCGCACCTGCTCGCACCGCCCCTTTTCCCAGACGGCCTCGCGCTGAGGCCGCGCGGCCCCGCCCTCGGCAGGCCGGGACGCGCCCCGGAAACGCCCGGGCGACCCAAGAGCTCCGCCGGCTCCCGGGATGGAACCTGCAGCGCGCTGGTCGTGGCGCCTGCCAGGCTCTCCCGAATCCCCTCTAGGAGATGAGCGGGCTGCCAGCCGAAATCCCAGAGGTTTTCCTTACTCATGTTCTGGGGTTTTCTCATGATAGTGTGAGTGCAACCCACAGTGGCGTTCCAGTTGGGTGCGACAAAGGAACAGAGATCCAGCACACTTGACTGCCATCCATGTCTAGACCCACACCACCATGAAACGTTTCCCCCGCATGGGGCGGGGTGCAGCGGCTTTACTGTGAGGATGTCCTTTTTTGGGAGCAGGGTGCAGATAGCAACCTAGCAACAAGGAAGTCCCATCCTTCGGGTGCCAGGGTGTGTAAGAAGGAGCGTGACTGACATGGTTCATGTCAGGACTGCCTTAGCACTATTATTAAGAAACGTGTTTGTGGGTCTGGCACGGTGGCCTAGCTGCTAAAGTTCTCGCCTTGAACTAGCCGGGATCCCACATGGGCGCTGGTTCTAATCCCGGCAGCTCCACTTCCCATCCAGCTCCCTGCTTGTAGCCTGGGAAAGCAGTGGAGGACGGCCCAAAGCTTTGGGTCCCTGCATCCGTGTGGAAGACCCAGAAGAGGTTCCTGGTTTCTAGCTTTGGATCGGCACAGCACCAACCATTGTGGCCACTTGGGGAGTGAATTATTGGACGGAAGATCTGTCTCTCCTTCTCTCTGTATATCTGACTTTGTAATAAAAAATAATTTTTTTAAAAAAAAAAGAAAATTACAGAGAGAAAGAGAGTGCAAGATCTTCTATCTGCTGGTTCATTCCCCAACAGCAATGGCTAGACCAATCCAAAGCCAGGAGCTAGGTGCTTCTTCCAGGTCTCCCATGTGGATATAGACACTCAAGGTTTTGGGTCATTGCTGCTTTCCCAGGCCATTAGCAGAGGGATGGATGCAAAGTGAAGCAGCCAAGACTCAAAACAACACCCATGTGAATGCCAGTGTCAGTAGCAGAGGATTAGTTTGGTGTACCACAATGACAATTCCTCTGATGCATTTAAGAATGCGGAGGGGCTGGCACAGTGGCTCACAGGTTAATCCTCCACCTGCAGCACTGGCATCCCAGGTGGGCACCGGTTTAAGTCCCAGCTGTTCCATTTCCAATGCAACTCCCTGCCTAGGACCTGGGAAAGCAGCAGCAGATGGCTCAGGTCCTTGGGGCCCTGTATCTATGTGGGAGACCTGGAAGAAGCTCCTGGCTTCCAATCAGCCCATCTCTCACTATTGCTGCCATTTTGGGAGTGAATCAGCAGGTGGAAGATCACTGTAAATCTGCCTCTCAAATAAAATGAACAAGTAATTTTTTTTGTTTAAATGTAGAAAAGCGCTGCGTTTTTTCTTAAGATTTATTTATTTACTTACTTATTTGAAAGAGTTACAGAGAGAGATGGAAAAAGCGATCAAGAGCTTCCATTCACTAGCTCACTCCCCAAATGGCCTCATTGTCTAGCTCTGTGTCAAGCCAACAGCCAGAGCTAGCTCAGTCTGAAGCAAAGAGCTCGTGTCTCCCATATGGGTACAGAGACTCAAGAACTTGAGCCATCTTCCATTGCCTTTCCAGGCACATTAGTAAGGAGATGGATCAAAAGTGGAACATTCTGAGGCCAGTGCTATAGCACCATAAGTTAAGGCCCCACCTGCAGTGCCAGAATCCCTATGGGTGCTGTTTCAAGTCCTGGCTGCTGCACTTCTGATTCAGCTCTGTACTAATGACCTGGGAAAATAACAGCTTTGGGATCCTGCACCCACATGGAAGACCTGGAAGAAACTCCTGGCTCCTGGCTTTGGACTGGCCCAGTTCTGGACATGGCAGCCATTTGGGAAGTGAACCAGCAGATGGAAGATCTGTGTCTCCTCTAAAGAAAAAAGAAGTAGTGGATCATTTGAGACTCAAACCAGCACCCACTCATATGGGATACTGGCATTGGAAATAGTAGTTTTACCCACTAAGTGTTTACTCCAGAAAGTGTTTAAAAATATTGTAATGCAATAGGTTACATCACCACTTGTGACAGGGGCCTCCCTTATCTGAGTGTCAGCTTGAGTCCCAGCTACTCAGCTTCTCCCATCCAAGTACTAACCAGGCCTGACCCTGCTTAGTTTCCGAGATCAGATGAGATCGGGCACATTCAGGATGGTATGGCCGTAGATGCTACTCAGCTTCTGATCCGGCTTCCTGCTACTGTGCTTCGGAAGGCAGCAGACGATGATCCAAGTTCTTGGTCCCCACCTCTCATATGGGAGCACAGAAAAGAGTTCTGGCTGCTAGCTTGGACCTAGTCCAGAAATGGTTGTTGCAGACCTCTGGGATGTAAACCAGCATATAGAAGATTTCTCTGTGTGTGTGTGTGTGGCATTCTGCCTTTGAAATAAATAAATCCTTATTTTAAGAATAATCTACACAGGGCCTGATGTGATGGCTCAGTGGCTAAATCCTTTCCTTGTAAGTGCCAAGATCCCAAATGGCACTAGTTCGTGTCTTGGCTTCTTCACTTCCCATCCAGCTCGTTGCTTGTGGCCTGGAAAAACAGTAGAGAATGCCTTGGGACCCTGCATCTATATGGGAGTCCTGGAAGAAGCTCATGGGTCCTAGCTGCAGATTGGCTCAGCTCTGGCAATTGCAGCCACTTGGGAAATGAACCGCGGATGGAAGTTCTTTCTTTCAATCTTTCCTTCTCTCTCTATATAGATATATATGTCTTTCCAACAAAAATAAATAAATCTTTGAAAAGAAAAATAAAAATAATCTTCATAATTAGCACTGAATGAGTTTAGCTAAATGTTTGTAGAGATGCAGATGTAAATGTCTTAAAGTTCATTTTAAAAATCTGTTGTTCTAGGGGCTGGCATCATGGCAGAGTAGGCCAAGCTTCCACCCATGGTGCTGACATCCTGTATGGGTGCTAGTTTGTGTGTAGCTGCTCCACTTCAGATCTACCTCCCTGCTTATGACCTGGGAAAGCAGCAGGGGATGGCTCAAGTCCTTGGGCCCCTGTACCCATGTGGGAGACCCGGGAGAAGCTCCTAGCTCCTGGCTTAGATCAGCCTATCTCTAACCATTTTAGTCATTTGAGGAGGTGAACAAGTAGATAAAAATAAATCTTTTTTTCTTAGAAAAAAATGATTGAATTCTTTCCACTGGAAAGACTTACAGAGAAAAGGAGAGACCAGAGAGATCCTCCATCCACTGGTCCACCCCCGAAATAGCCCTAACAGCCAAAGCTGAGCTGATCTGAAGCTGGAACCCAGGAGCTTCTTTCAGATCTCCCACACGAGTGCAGAGTCCCAAGGCTTTGGGCCATCTCTGACTGCTTTCCCAGGCTACAAGCAGGAAGCTGGATGAGAAGTAGAGCAGCCGGGACTAGAACCAGTGCCCTTATAGGGTGCTGGTGCTGTAAGGTGGAAGATTAACCCGTTGAGTCACCACGCCGGGTTTCAAATAGAATGAATCTTAAAAAAAAAAAAAAAAAAGCTGTTTCTCTTTTCTCCTGAGTACTTGAGTTCAAGGACTAACTTTCCATTTTCCACTGCCAGTGACTCCCCAGCCCTCATATAGACAGGAACTGGGCAGTCTGTAGCTGCTGTGTCTGCCTCTTTAATCTCTGCCTTCAGCAGATCCCTATATTTTTCTTTCTTCCATCATCTGGAGAGGAATTTCTCTCAAATATCAGCTTTTTTCCATGACTTCCTTCCATGTCAGGTCTTAAATTTTTGTTCTCCAAACCAATCACAGGCAAACCAGTAACTTGCAGGAGATGCAGTAATGTGACTTAAACACACAAGCTGTTACCCAGCCGGTGACTCCAGATGAAGAGTAAAAGAACACTTGTATTTTGTTTCCATTTCCTTTGGTAGGTTTGAAATGTTCCAAAATAAAACATTGCTGGGGAGAGAGGGTGCCACACAAGTTCTGGAGACAGACATATCTGGTGTTTAAAACCTGAATCTGCCAATCTCTATTGGAAGACTTGGGCAGGCTAGCTAAATCAGCCTGGTTACTATGGAAAGTGTAATAAAGTATCTCTCTTGTGAATGAAATGAGACAGTGTATATGGAATGCCTTGCTGGGCGCCTAAGAACTAGAGAAGAGTCAGTGATGATTGTAATTTTCATCCACCAACCCTCCATTCCTCTCTAGCCCAGTACAAAAGCCTGCCAGGCATTTTCAAGGCCCCTTGATGGCATCAGCTAAAACACTCTCCCAAAAAGCACTCCTTCCTCTCGTTTGGATGAATTCCCTCATCTGTGGCCAAAATGGACTCCAGGCAGGCCCAAACCCTGTTACCCGCCCCTTCCTACCTCTGTTAAGTGTCTATAAGCCTGTCATGCTGTTCCTGGATGTGGCCTAAGTCATCCTCATAGATGACCCTGCTCACAAGGAGAACTGTTCAACCAGTGGTGCTCCTGGCAGCAGGTGGCATTGCCTCTTTCCACGGGGTTGCTCCTGTGTGTATGTGCTACTCTTCCAACAGCCAGCCAGCCTGTGGCCCTTGTTACTGCTCATCCCCAGGACTGAGGGACTGATGGCAGATGCTGCCATTCTCTTCGCACACCTCCAGTGACTGCTGCCTTTTCTGCGAACTCTCCTCACTCACTCTGAGCCATTTTACGGTTTCTGAACACTCCTCACCTTTCAAGCAGGTCAGCTTTCTGCATTGCTATGCCTTCTGTACTTTGTTGCTTTCAGCTACCAGTTTCATCCATCCTCTGAGTTTCTGTCACCTCCTTAGGAGGCTCCCAACCCGTCTACACATTCACTTCTTCACTCTGCTCCCACCATACCTGGATCATGTTGATCGCTCCCTAGGCATATTTTGTGCCCCAGATTAGACAATGCCTAGCTTGTGGCAGGTCCTGACTAATATTTGTTAAACAGGTAAATTAATAATAATAATAATAATAATAATAAGCTTTCCATTCGTGTTGGGGTTGTCACAGAGCCAGAATGACCTATAGGGGAGAAGGCAGGACTGTCTTTGGAACTCAGACCCGGAAATTGGGGAAACTCAAGCAGGATTCTCATTTGTGGTTCACGAGAGTATCCCTGAAACTGTGCATTTGCAGACTGCCCCCAGCATGAGAGCAGACTGTTGGATCATATGTTATCTGCTGTGGGTTGGAATCTCTCAGATCTCCCAATGGGACCACACAGAGACAGGCTCAGTGCTTCACCGATAATTGCTCTCACGTGTCTATCTGGCAGCACACTCCCTTACTTCCCCCTCTGCCTGAACACATCAGAGCAAAGCACAAATGCACCCTGACAGGGCAGCAACGGAGGGTGAAGGTTGCATCTGTCACCTGCTGGTCACCTGGCCCTGCCTCTGGCGTGCTCAACAAACAGGTGCTACCTGGCTTAATCTCAGCTCCGCATGTACTAGCTTTCGCACAGCTGCCTGTTTGTCACATGTGCCTGGCCCAGGGGAACTGGGCAGCACAGAAATGCACCTGCAGGAGATGGTCCACTCAGAAGCATAACAAAACTGCCCATAAGATGCTCAAGTTTAATCAGCCATGACTTAGAAGTCTCACTGGTGGTGATTAAGACAGCTGCATTCCAGGGCCAGGGTTTGTAATACAACTGGTTAAGCCACTGCTTACGACACTGGCATCCCAGTGTCAGAGGGCCTGTTCAAGTTCTGGCTCCTCCATTTCCTATCCAACATACTGCTAATGTGCTTAAGAAGGAAGCAGAAGATGGCCCAAGTCCTTGGGTTCCTGCCATCCAAATGGGAGACCTGGATGGAGTTCCAGGCTCCTGCCTTTGGCCTGGTCCAGGCCCGATCATTGTGTGGGAGTAGATCTGAAGGTAAAAGTGCTCTCTCGCTCTCTCCCTCTCTCTCTCTCTTTCTGTCATAGCTTTCAAGGCTATCCAAGCTCTCCTTTCCTTTCTGCAGGTTTTTTAAAAATTGATTCGAAAGGTACAGTTGTAGAGAGTGAAACAGAGAGAGCTTCCATCTGCTGGTTCACTTTGTAAATGTCTGCAATGATTAGAGGTAGACCCATCCAAAGTCAGGAGTTTCTTCTGGGTCTCCCACATGGATGCCCAAAAGCTTGGACCATCCTCTGCTGCTTTCCACTGCTTTCCAAGGCATGTTAGCAGGGAGTTGGTTCGGAAGTGGAGTAGCCCATGTAGGATGAAGGCTCTGCAGGCAGTAGCTTTACGTACTATGCCATAGTGCCAGCCCTTGGAGCTCCACTTTCAACCCAGGCTGCTTTGACTGCAGTTAGGGGGTTGGATATAAAAACGGAGCGCACTGATAGCCCGGCGGCGTGGCCTAACGGCTAAAGTCCTCACCTTGAACGCACTGGGAACCCATATAGGCATCGGTTCTAATCCTGTCGGCCCCACTTCCCATCCAGCTCCCTGCTTGTGGCCTGGGAAAGTAGTCGAGGACGGCCCAAAGCCTTGGGATCCTATACCCACATGGCAGACCTGGAAGACTGGTGTGGCTCCGGCCATTGTGGTTAATTGGAAAGTGAATCATCAGACGGAAGATTTTCTTCTCTGTCTTTCCTCTCTGTATATCTAACTTTGCAATAAAAATAAATAAATCTTAAAAAAAATGGAGAGCACTGAACTTCTAAGATTCAGCTGCCTCAAGGCCTGGGTGAGTTCCTGAAGGAGAAAGTGCCCCAGACAAAGCTTCCTAAGGGAAGGTGCCATCTTACTCCTCCCCAGGGAGCAACACAAAATTGGTAACCAATGTGTCTTTGGAAAATAAATCTATGAACATATAAATTAATCCATAATGAATAAATAAAGAAATGAACCACCCAGCACAGGGGCCTGGAACACAAAAGGTGTTCCCTCAAGATTCCTTTCCCTGGTTCACTGGCGCTTGGCAGACCTTGATGGATGGATGTAGGTGGGATGACTGACTCGCAGGAGCTCCAGCCTTGCAGGTATCTTCCCAGTCTCTCTCCCAGCATGGAGAGGTTCACTCCCATGGCCAGGGAAGGATCTTCCCAGCCAGTTCTGGTCCCGGGAGTGTCTCAGCTCAGCGTCAAGCCTGGTTGCACACACCCAGGGAGGAAGTAGCAAAGGTGTGACTAGCGAGTGCCACGGTTCCCCCTGCCTCACCTTCTCTTGCTCCTGAGGTGCTGCCAAGCTCAGGCCCCTGGGCTCGCTGAGTGAGTAACTGAGTGGCTGGTGCACAGTAGCTGCTCAGTGCCTGCTAGTGTAATGAATACATGAATGAGTGAAAACAAGACAGAAGAAGAGACAGGCTGACTGATGTGTGTGGCTATTTATTGGCACGGGGTCCTGCAGGGCCAAGACCACACCCTTCCCCCGTCCCATGCCCTCTTCCCTGTAAAAATAAATTCTGTCCTTCCTTCTCCCTGTCTCCTTTCTTACTGAGTCCAGGGAGAATCAGTCACCCTCAAAGACCAGAACCCCCGACACATACACACTTCCACGTTCAACCTAGGGAAATGATATTGGTGGGACACAGGTAAGAGTTGCACTAAGAGCTGGGCACAACTGGTCTCGTTGGTGAGGGCTGGCAGCTGTTCATGAGCAGTAATATAGGAGCACAGGGCAGGGGTTGCCCCCCCACCAAGGACGGGGCTGAGTCCACTCACAATTAAGCACTGGGTGAGCCTTGGTAAGGATGAGGGAACAAGCCTCTTTCCCACTCTCTGCCACACCTCCCTAGCTTTGCCTGCTTCGAGTGGGGCAGGCACAGCGATCCCCTGGGCTGCCAAGCTGAGCAAGCCCCGGGGCCAGATGAGGCCAACTCCTTCCTATGAGGGGCAGCACCCCTGACCCAGACCTCTCCCAGGCAAGAGGGATACCGAAGGGTGTCACAGTGAATGGTGGGGGCTCTGCTGGAGGCAGGGGCACCCCCAGGGCAGAGGCACAACGTGATGGTCGGTCAAGGGTAGGTACTGAACCCAGCCAGGCGTTGCCTGGGTTTCCTCCTGAGCCAGGAGGTCACAGCTTCACCAGGCATACTGCTCCAAGCTACTCCCCACCCCCAACCCCCACCCAGGCCTACCAGACCTCACACAGCTGCCCTGGGTTCATGGGGGAGCCAACAGGGCAGCCGAAGTGCCGTAGGAAGTCACGGGAGTTGGAGAGAGTACCCAGCACGCGGAAGCGGGCGGGGCTGTGCGGGTCGGTCACCAGCCCCTCGTGAGAGCTCTCTGGCGTGCGGACGGAGCACCACACCTGCGGGCCAGGACAGACATGGGGTAGGGGTGGGAGGGTGCCTAGAAATGTGTGGGATGCTGCTGGACCACATACCCGGCTGTGGGCAGAGCTGCTCCTGGCCCAGGAGACCTGTCCTCTGCCCTGACCCTGGGCCACCAGCACCAAGGGCTGGGACCACTCTCTCCTTGCCAGCAGCCTGAAGACCCCTAACCCCAGAGTCTCGCTGCATCCTGGGTTGCCCAGCATGGATGTGGCAGATGGGGGAAAGTGGGGAGTTCCTGAGCCTGCCTGCTGTGACCCAAAGCACCCAGCACAGACCTTGTCTGAGTCTTCACTCTGCCATTCTCTTCATTCCTGGTAGCCTCAGACAGGCCATTTCATGTCCCCAAGCTCAGTTTCCTCCCCATAGTTACCTCCCAGGCACACTGGGAATCAACACCCGCTCCCATCCCTTCTCCCTGTGTGATCTGCAAAAATTCCACCTGACACTCTCATCCCTGGGGGCCAGCCCTTCCCAACTCAGCCTCCGCCACACCCCAGACCTCTAGTGACACATGCAGAAGGCCATGAAACAGCAACTCAGCCAGCCCCCTGACCCAACCAGAGCCCATACCCACCTGGGCAAATCCCACAAAGAAGAGCTGGTGGTTGTTGAGTTCCACGGCTGGCAGCCACTGCTCCTCACCATGCTTTCTCAGCCATGCCTTGTAAGCCTGGGGAATTCGGCAGGGAGGGGGGTGGGCAGAGTGTAGTCAGGGCCCTATGCAGGCTCACCTGTGCCAAGCACCCTCCCCACTCCAGGGCCAGTGGGTCACTCACATTGTAGGCAGCCTTGAGCCCCCCGTTATCGGCGATATTCTCCCCCAGTGTCTGGCGGCCGTTGAGCCGCTCGCCGTTGACCTGGTACTGGTTGTACTGCTCCTCCATGCAGGCTGTGTGGTTCCGGAAGGTGGCCAGCGACGCGTTCTGCCACCAGGGCCGCAGGTTCCCCTCCTTGTCATACTCGCGCCCTGCGGAGAACTCACCTCTGCACCCCGTGGTGGGATGCATAGACCTGGCCTGCTGCATAGACCATGGGGCAAGGGCAGGGAGAGCTCAACACCCCAAAGCCTTTGTGAGAGCCACAGGGACTTCTGGGCTGGAGGGGACAGCTCCCTGGGCCCCTACCTTGGTCATCAAAGGCATGTGTCAACTCGTGGCCCATTACCACACCGATGCCACCGAAGTTCAGGGCCCTGGTGGGTGAGGTGTGAGGTGAGGGAGTTATGGGAAGGGTCTTGCCAAATCCCACCCCTAGGCTGCACCCAACTCAATGCCAGCCCCACTTCCCCTGCCTCAGACATACTTGGGATGGTTGCGGGCATAGAAGGGGGCCTGCAGGATACCAGCGGGGAAGACAATTTCATTTTTGGTTGGCAGGTAGTAGGCGTTCACAGTCTGTGGGGTCATACTCCACCTGAGGGCAGAAGAGAGACAGAGGCATAGGCTCCTGTGGTCCCTCTGTGCCCCACTGCCCTGCCCGGCTTCCTACAAGGGCCTCTCGGTCTCTGCTCTAGTATCAGTCTTGCCACCCCCTTCCCCCAGCCCTGGAGCACTGCTTTCCCCATCTTTCTGCTGCCCTAGATGTCTGTCCCCCATCCCCACTCTCACTGGTCTCGGCTAGGAGGCTTGCGCAGCTGGTCAGCCATCACCTTCGCAGAGAAGTTGTATAGATTCAACATGTTTTGGAAGAAGGAATCTTCAGATACTTCATACTGTGGGAGCAGTGGGAAGCAGAAGCGAGTGAGGATATATGGCAGGAAATAATAGTCTCAGCCCGGTTGCTAATTAGTGCCTCTCCAAACCTCAGTTTCCCCAACTGTAAAATGGGGCTAAAGTAGCCTATAAATCATACTTGCCAGGATTTAAACAGCACTTACATTGTAGGTTGTGTTTTTGGTCTTGACTTCTTGCAAATCTGTATTTACATATTTGAGAACCAGAGAGAGGAAGAGACAGAGACCAAGAGATTCTGTCCCTGGGTTCAGTTCCCAAATGTCCACAGGCTTAAGGCTGAGTGGAAGGCCAAGGCCAGGAGCCAGAAACTCCAGCCAGGTTTCCCACCATGGAGGGCAAGGGCCCAAGGCCGGGGTCCAACCCTTACTGCCTCCCACAGGGCAAATCAGCAAGAAGCTGGAATCGGAGGGTGGAACTAGGATTGGAAGTAGATGGCATGAAGGTGTCCTAGGCTGCATCTTCCACACTGTGCCAGGGACTGACCCCTGCACCCGTCCTGTTCACATCCTGCCCTATTTTTCATTCTCGCAACAACTGCAGGAGGGAGGTGCTGGCAGGACACCTGTTTTGTGGATGAGCACACTGAGGTCCTGAGAGGTGGTGTCCAAGGTCACAGGAGTAGTTAGGGATAGAAGCAGGCGTGAACTGGGCCTTGACTCCCCTGCCCCAGGTGTTAGCACTGTGTTTCCCCTCCTGTCTGGCCTCAGGCCCTGCACACAGTCAGCACCTCAGCCCAGGCCAGAGGCTTGCACCTGCCTCTGAAAGGGGTTGAGAAGTATCTCCTTCCCTCCGAGTGCTTGAGCTCCAAGCACAGGGCTTCCATGATGCTGAAGCTCAGCCCTGGTGAGTACTGGCACTCACCCCATCGTACACGTCATCCAACTCTTTGGGCTCCAGGATGAAGTCGGGGAAGCCAATCATATCATAGATGGCGTCTGCCTGAAGAGAAGGGGTGAAGGCTTTTCCCTTTCTAGGTCCTGGAAAACACTGCATTCTCCAGCCCCACCTCCAGATGGCGCCCCAACCCTTGCCACGGCTCACTTTCTCCTTGGCTGCCTGGCGGGTCTTCTCATCCATCCAGACCAGCTGCCCCAGGGCCTCCTCAAAGGCTGTCCGGATTTCACTGATCATCCCCTCAGCCTGAGAGACAGGGACACGACTCAGTCCCCCACCTCCACCCACAGCCCAACCCATCTCTCCCACCCAGGGACTGCTTTTCCCCCTGCCTGGACACACACACACATACACTATACCTAAAGTTAGGTTGAATAACATACATTTTTGTAATCTATTTTTTTTTTTCACCTAGAGATATGTCCTGTTAGCACGAAGGCTGCTTCATAATATACCATAATCACAATTTATTTTTTCTCTTCTCAGCTGGTTGCACGCTTAAGCTGTCTTCATTTCTCTCTATTATAAATAACATTGCCACAACCATCTTGTGGATAATATTTTAAGCTCAGCCATGACCATCTCATAATAAACAAGCTTATTTTTTCTAATTCTAGAGAAAGCTGTTTATTAAAAGTTTCAAAAATATAGACAGCTTTAAAACCAAAGAAAACTTTGACTAATCCTACCATTCCACAGCTGCTGCTGTGCTTATGCACGTCCTTGGGGCTTTATTTCCTATACGTACACACCTGTACCAGAGTCTGAAACAGAACCAGGAGTGGAGAGTGCCGGAAGAACCTTACAGACTCACAATTTCCTTGCTTTGCCGGTCAAAGGTGGCCTTCACAAAGAGAGAGCCCAAAGCAAAGCCCAGGGCGTCGTCCGTATTGGAAATGCAGGTCTGCCACCTCGGCAGGCAGGACTGTGAAAGAGACAGAGTCAGGCCCTGGAGAAGAGCTCTGTCCCTGGGGCTGGGAACTTGGGTGACAGTCTCTTTCTCATTCTCCCAGGGAAAGGAGAAGTGCTATCTCCAAGCCTGCCCATCCGGGAAACAAAACCTCAGCAGATGCACATACACTGCCCACTCTGCACCCAGCATCATCCTCTGCAGTTCCTAAGAGGGGCCGATGGCAGGCCACAAGTTTCTCTGGCTCAGCCCCATATCCCAGTCTTCTATCCACTAAGTCCCCGATGCCAGAAACCTTGGAGCCATCCCAGCTTCCTCCCTTTCCCTGACCCCCACCCCCTTGCAACCTGGCACAAGTTTCTGCAGATTCCACTTCTAAATCGCTTCTGTACCCCTTTTTCCCTGCAGCACACCCCAGATCCCACAACACTCCAGCTCTGGCTTCCTAACTCACACCCCAGCTTACAGCTCCCACACAGCAATCAGAAAGACCATCTCCTCTGTTACCAAGCTGGTGATTCCTCTCTCACCATTACATATTCTGTGATTCCCCAGGCCAGACAGCACCAAGGCCAGGCTTCTTAACACAACATTCAGGTCCGGGTCTTGGAGGGCCCGCCCCCACCAAACAACTCAGGCCAGAATGTGTGCGAATCACCAGGTTCCTTCTGACCTCTGGGTGTGTGCACAGGCTGCTCCTTCTGCCCTGGACATGCTCTCTCCCTGCTTTTCTAGTGGATTTGACTGTCTGATAGCTCTTCTGTTGGCCCGCTTCCCACCAGTGCTCCCCACCCTCCCCCACAATATCAGGACCCATGAGGTTACCATGCATGCATCTCAATCCTGCTAGCTAGTCCTGCTATACAGACCAGGAAATGGGCTTAGAGATTTCAGGTGGCAAGCTTAAATTCTCAAAGGTTAAGAAATAGAGGATCTTGGGGCTGACATGGTGGCTCAATAGATTAATCCTCCCTCTGCAGCACCAGCATCTCATATGAGTGCCAGTCCCATCTGCTCTACTTCCAATCCATATCCCTGCTTGTGGCCTGAGAGAGCAGAGTCCCTGGGTCCGGCACCCATGTAGGAGACCCGGAAAAAGTTCCTGGGTCCTGACTTTAGATTAGCTCAGCTCTGGCCATTGCAACCACTTGGGAAGTGAATCAGTAGATGACAGATCTGTCTCTTCCTTTCTGTAAAATCTGCCATTCAAATAAAAGTAAAGAGATCTTGAAAAAAAAGGGGGGGAGGTAGCTGGGACTGGACCCCAAGTGGATTCAATGCGACTCTCTCTCTCTCCGTGACCCACTGCTCCCGTGCAGCTGGAAGCATACTGTCGGGGTGTAGCAGCCGCCAGCCGGGAAGGGAGGCTTGGGCAGAGTCAGCGAGCACACCTTCTTGGTGCCGTAGAGGGTCTCTAACAGCTTTTCCTGGGCAGATTCAAAGCGCCGGTCCAGGCTGGAGGTTGTCTTCTGCACCAGGTTCCAGATCAGGTAGTTGTTCAGCACGCTGACAACCAGATGGGGAAATAAGGAGGGTGGCAGAGGCCTTTTCCCCACCTCTCCCCAACCCCAAACTGGCTTCCCAGGGTCACACAGGCAGCAGGAAGCCTGAGAAGCACACGAGGTAGCTGTTTCAGAGGCGCTCTCTCTCTCTCTCTCTCTCTCTCTCTCTCTCTCTCTCTCTCTCTCTCCCCCCCCTCCCAACTCACTCCGGGACCACAAACCTGCCTGGAGATGCAAGGTCAGAGCATGGAGTGGGAACAGAGCCCACAAGTAGACACCCTGACACTCTGGCCACAGACCTCATGTGGCAAGTCCTGCTCTGGCTAGCTGTGCCAGGCCACCAAGCCCTATCCTTGCTGGGAGCGGTCCAAAGAACCCTGAATCTCAGTCTCTGCATCTGGGAAGGGGCGGGGTCCCCCTTACCTTGGTCGCGTGTGGTTGATGAGCTCTGACACCTGCTGCAAATAATCTGTGCCATAGACTACGACCGGCTCTGAGTCCCCCAACTCCAGCGGTGACAGCAAGAAAGACAGGAACTCAAGCCAGTCCACGGAGGGCGCCAGAGCCTGCGAGCCAGCAAGCGAGCCAGAGAGAACATCTCAGGCTGCCTCGCCTCCCCACAACTCCGCAACCTTCCCAACCTCCCAGCCCCCCCTCCGACTCCAGCAGACCCTTCCCCCACAGATCCACTGCAGCCTGGGAGCTCTTCCCATTGCCATGGCAACAGCTACCGGCTGCTTGGTAACTCCCTTCTGCAATAAATCCTTTTCCAAGCTTTAACAGCTTCTCAGTCTGGGAGCCCAACCACTTGCTATACCGGGAAAACCCACCATGTGTGATATTCAGCTGTGGCACAGAGAGGCAAATATTTTCCTAACAGTTGATAAAATACCATGCCCCTGCCACCGCCCCCCCATCCCCACCCCATGCCCTGGCCTCTCCTGCAGGGCCCCCTCTTCCTCAACCTCTTCTGAGCCCAGCCCCCAAAGGCCAATTCCTGGCACCATTTGGATAGTCTCATGGACATTTCACATAGTCAAGAACACCTTTTTAACCCTAGCCCTCTGGGACAAGAAAGGCTGAGAGCATGTCTATCTGGGAGGGGTGGCCTTGAAAGAGCAGCTGGGAAGCTCAGAGAAGCACTAGGGGCAGCAGCCTCAGGAACATGCCATGAAGGCCAGCCGGCCTGGCCTCCCAACTTCACCCCGGATGTGTCCAGTCCCTCGCCTTCCCCACCTGCAGCTCCATGATGCTCATCTTGTGATAGATCTTCTCCTCGTCACGGCGCTGGTCCTGGGGCACTGTGATGTTGGCCAGCTGCATCTCCAGTTCTAGCACCTGCTGCATCTGCTCCCGCGTGGAGCCTGCCCTTCCACCCAGCAATAACCCCAGCTCCTCCATGTAGTCCAGGTAGGCAGTAAGCACCTGTCAGGACCATCACCTGAGTTACTCCCTGAGCTCAACAACAGGTCCTGCCTGAGGCTGGTGGGGTCTGTCTGCATGAGGCTGCTTAGAGAAGCATTCCTGAATGGCCCAGTATTATTTTATTCTTCACAGAAAGCTTACTCCTGTCTTATTGACATGTGTGTGTGCTTACTTATACCCATTTCCCCAGAGAGAGAGCATTATTCCAGGTTACCACAGCTTACAGCCACTATAAGATGAGGCTGGCCCAAACAAGCTCTCTGTAAAGATCTGTCTGATGGTGGGGGTAGTGGCATGGGGGCATTGTGGCACAGCAGGTTAAGTCATCAAAGCCACTACCTGGGACACCAGTAGCCCCTGTGAGCACCAGTTGGAGTCCTAGCTGCTCCACTTCAAATCAGCTCCCCGCTAGTATGCTTGGGAAAGCAGCAGCAGAGGTTGCCAAGTGCTTGGGCCCCTACAATCATGTGGGTGACCTGGGTAGAATTCCTGGTTCCTGGATTCAGCCTGGCCTAGCCCCTGCTGTTGGTCACCTGGGGAATGAAATTAGCAATGAAAGACCCCTTTCTCTCTTCCTCTGACTTTCAAATAAACATAAAGCTTAAAACAAATCTGTCCAGGGGTGGAACTGCTTCCCACAATGTCGCCTTCTCATTCCCTGAAGCCTTGTGAGTTGGTCCAGCCCATCAGTGGCCATGCACCTACCGTGACCCACCTGCCAGTGGCAACCCCACGTCCTACCAGGCCTCACTCTGGCTGCTTCTGCACTGTTTTCCAGTTCCCACAGGGTAGAAAAAGTCAGCAGCTCCCAGTGTAGACTGAGCTCAGACTCTGCTAAGGGCTTGACATCTAATGTGTCTCCTGTCCTAGGGAGATGAAAGATGCTAGTCACCCCACAAGCTGGCAGGTGCCAGAACAGAGCCCAAGCCAGATGATTCCAGAGATTACAGCACTTCCTTAGGGACCAGGGCAAACAGAAATTGCTGCATCCCCTGCTAACATGCTAGCTCCAGAAGTGAGGCCAGGGGCTGTGCTTTGCTCTGTGCATCCCTGTGGTCCACAGTGCCTGCCACACAGAAGCTGCTCTGATCCCAACCATCCCAGCTCCCACAGACTGCTAAGCACATACCAGCGAGCCATCTCACACTAGACCTTGCCTACTTACTTCCTTCCAGCTTCCGACTTGGGCGGCTGCCCTGAGCCCTGCCTCCACCCTAGTTTTTCTCCTGTTTTACCCTTCTTCATTGTGGTGACTCCCAGATGCCATCACAAGAGCTTCCTGCCCAAGTCCACTGGGGACACACTTGTGCTCCACACCTTCAAAGTGCTGGCTGAAGTTGCTCTCTCTCATCTGCCCCAGCTTCTGCCTGCCCCTGGTTCAGGTGAAGTCCAAATTGCACCTGGGTGCCTAACTTCTGGAGTTCCCCTTTTCATTTCTGTTGGGGTATATCCTGAACTTGACCCACAATGTTCAGCCATCAGGAGTCTGCACATCTCTTTGAAGGACTCAGGCCTCCTCTCCCCTCTCCCTGTGTTTCCACTGCGCAGTCCTCCCCTTCCACGCAGCCCACCTGCACCCTCGCACTAGGCTTGTTCTGGGCTATCCTTTCTCCTCTTTGCCAGCCCCAACACCTGCAAACAGGACAACGGGGTAACAGGACGTTGCATATCCTCACAACACACACATTTAGACAGCAGTGACACCGTCTTATCACTCCATGTCTGGAGGAAGGCCAGGCTGTGGGACAGGAAGGACAGAACAAAGCTTGCCCTCCTGGTTTGTAATGCTCCATGGCTGTCTTCTTGGCCCCTCTCTCTCCCTCCCCCAGCTGCCCTCAAAACATAAAGTTCTCCTTCTGGCCTGTGTTTGTTCCCCACCCCTCTCCTCATACCTCCCCTAAGGCCCTGGCTAGTTCTTCCAGGGGAGGCCCCAGAAGCTCCAGCCTTCATCTTCATTTGTACTGTAAGCCTCCACAAGAGCAACTTGCCTGGCTGCCTGCTGACTTCTCCACACACAAGGTGTCTGGACCCCTCCAGCTCTCATGCCCCACATGTCTGTCACATCCTGGAGTAGAAACTTGCACCCCACATACCTCCTAGCACTGAATGAGGGAGCGGTTAGGATGCCCATTTCAACCTCAGAGAAACTCTCTCACTTGCACAGAGCAGCTGAGCTGGGTTGAAATTCAGGTCTGACCTCAAGTCTTTGCTGGTGACATCACACCGCCTGCTCTGCCTGCACCCGACCCATGTGCCCTAAGCTGTTGTCCCTCCCCAAGGACCCCTCCACTCCACTATCACCCAGCTGTGCAGCCTCAACCCTCCTCTCCCCTCCTCCCTGTCCTAACAGCCTGTCACCCCTAGTCTCTGTTGAGATTGCACTTCCTACCTCCACTTCTCACATCTTCTTCCTGGGCTCTTGTTAACGTTGAGTCCAGAGCCCGACAGAAACTACCCACTTGTGCCCAGGCCCCGTCTTGCATCTAGCATCTATATCTCAGCCAAATGACCTCCCAGGTCTTTCATTTCCCTCCCCTGGAATGTGCAGTGGGCACTCTGAGAGTCCAGGCTGAAGTGTGATGGGACAGCTTTCAGGGTGCCCACCGTCTGGCTGCAGCTCTGCCCACATCACACATCTCCAGCCACTTGCTGCTTTGGACACCCCACACTGCTGACTGCACTCCTTTGCAGGGCCCAAACACACCAGGCCTTCCTTCCTTCTATGCTTTGTTTTCCTGTTCTCTCTACCCAGTGTGTTTTTCTCCAACCCTCTGGATTTTGCATGGTCTGGTGCTTTGGGAAACTTCCTCTGGCTACCTGAGTCTCTCCGGAGTCCTAGAGACAGACCCTCTTTCCAACCTGGGTCTCAGCTCTCTAAGCCCAGGAACTTATCAACACCAGAAGCTCCCTGTGACAATGGCTCTGAACTGTAAGTCTTCCATGGAAACAGTGGGTGCCTACAAAGTGACCTGGGGAGGTGCGGGGTGGAGGGGGCGTGGGGAGAGGAAGAAGGATTATTGGCTTCCTGAGCGACAGTCCAGGCTCACCTTCCCTACCCTGACCTTGGGCAAAGAGTAAACTAAACCAGCATTGGCCTGCCCAGCAGTGGCAGGGACTCCTAAAGATGACCCTTACTTTCTCGTTGGCAGTTTTGTTTAAGTAGTAATCGCGAGAGGGCAGGAAGAGCCCAGATTGGTCCACCTGCAACAGTAAGGAAAGAAGTGAGATCTCATTTCCCTCCCCCCTGCCACCAAGCACAACCTGGACTTCTAGGTAGGAGCTGGGAGGGGCGGAGGGGTGAGGAGCAGGGAGTAGGGAACAGGGACAAGCCCAGCCCCCACCCTGGGATAAGAAAACCTGGGTTCCAAGTCCCTGTCCCTCCCCCAGACCAGCACCTGAATAACATTGCTGTTGGAACTCTTGGAGTCGGCACTGACATAGACGGTAAAAAATGGGGTGGCCCTGTAGGTCCCTGCTACTGCCTTCAGCACCTCCATGAAGTTGTCCTGGTCCCAGGGTCCCGTAATGTTCCACCCACCAATCTGAGGAAAGACCGAGAGTGGTACCCATGTAGCCAGGAAGCTTCCCTCCTCGGAGCTTTCTGGGGTCACATCCTCTCTCACGCCCCCTCTGGTGGTCCACCCCGTCAGTAACCCCACTCAGCCAGTGGCTGGCGGTCTGGAGCAGCCTACTTTGTCAATGAGGTCTCGCAGCGGCTGGGCTCCCAGCTCCTCTATCCGCTCCACCTGTAGGCAGGACAGGTAGAAGCGCTGTGTCTTGCGCTCAGCTTCACTGCTGGAGTTGAAGGTGGTGTTTTCTGTGGGAGGCAGAAGTGCACTGAGGGTGGGGGTCAGGGGGTGTGTCCCTCACCTAGGCTGGTCACAGTCCTGCTGGCTGCGCTCTCAGCAGGCAGACATTCATCCTTAGGGAAACACTAAGGCAATGTACTCCCTGCCCTGTCCACAGAGACGTCGTCCAGTGTAGGAGGACATTGTGACCCGAAAAGGTCAGTGAGCACAGGACTACAGTTGGTTGGATAATATTTGGAGGAGAATAACCAAATGGCTACCTTTTGTATACCTTATTGGATATCATCTGCATATGTATATGAGAACACCTGGTGGAATATACAAGACAAAAGGAGTTCCAAACAAGCATTAATGGTTTTGTTGATAAGCTCAGCACTTCCTCCCTTATCCTATATGACCCTCAGAGTATAAAGTCTGATGCTACTAATAAACCTCGGCTTTTGACCATCAGTCAGGGTCCACGCGTGTTATTATCGGCTCCGTGCACCAAGTCCATCGCTGCGGGACAGCGACAGTCCAGCAATCCCTAAGCACTGTGGCTTCTCAGCATCTATGACACCCTTGTGGTGCAGAAAGAGGCCCCTCCAGTGGCATTCTGCCCCCCTGGTCTGCGTTCCCACAGCAAGGAACGGACAAGCACTTTCTACATGTGGATTTCAATGAGTCCCTGCAAAGTGACAGTCCCTTGTGCTGGGCACCAGGGCCTGTATGAGGCACACACAGCCACACTGCTGACCCCACTCACCAAGCAGGTGCTTCAGTATGGCCTGGTTCTGGTCCCAGAGGCTGTTGAAGGTATTCCATCGGGAGCGCCCATCAGGCAGGGGGTTCCTTCGAATCCAGCCACCGCAGGAGAACTGGTAAAAGTCATCACAGGGGCTCACACTGCGGTCCAGGGACTCCAGGATCTTTCCAGCCACGCGGACGCAGGCCTCCGTGAGACAGGTGCCAGGCGACGGCTCTGTGGCAGGGTGGGAGACTATCAATGGGTCTAGGAAAAGCAACCAGACCCTTGGGGCAGGGCCCTGACCACAAAAGGGCAAAAGGAGGGAGAAAGGCCACTGGGCCCAAGCAGTCTTGGAGAATTTCAGAGGCCCTTGGGCAGCCAGCCAGAGTCCCTGCAGATTCAAGGGTGGGGGGCTGTGGCTGCCTACCACCTACCTCTATGGTGTTGAACCCCTAGGGCCACCAAGCAGCCCACGAGCAGTGCAGCCAGCAGCAGCGAGATCCCAGCCAGTGACAGCTCCAGCTGTGTGCGGGAGCCCAGGAGTGGTCTTGTTGCCTTCCGGAACCCCACCTAGGAAGCAGAGGCACAGATAGCTGCTTCAGCTGCGGGACGGGGATCTGCAATCTCAGGCAGTTTCCAAGAGCCACGGAGCCGCCAAGAAGCTTAAAGGGAGTGAACTTCGGACTTGGAGCCACGAAGCGGGATGAGGGGGCGCCCCGAGCCCCCTCTTTGTGCAACGTCATGGTTGAGTTCGCCTCACCACAGTCCCAGCAGAGGCCGGAGATGGAGCGGACAGAGGTGGGGGTAGGCGACCCTCCAGCACAGCCCAGAGTTCCTGTACGGACCAGGCGTCACGCCAGGGCTGGGAGGGCCTGCTGAGGACGGGAGGACCCCCTTGCCCACCTCCACGGCGTCCGGGGAGGCCCCGCCCTCTACGGGGGTCTCGGGTGCGTCTTCATCCCGCAGCGTGGCCCGCTTGTACTCCACCATCTGCCAGACAGTCGGGGCGCCAGCCGAGGTCAGCCAGAGGGGTGCTGTGCGCTCCCCCTACCCCCGCCCCCGGCTCTGTCCCTGCACCCCTGCCCAGCAGCGACCAAAGCCCTTTCCCACCTGCCAGAGACTTCCCCAGCCAGGATTCCCTCCACCGCACCCCGTACGCAGCCGGAGGTCTTGTCCCATTCCGCCGACCCCATCCGGCTTGGCCCCCTCCACACCGGGCTCTCCTCCCCAGGCCCCTACTCACGTTGCAGCCGCCGCCACCGCCGCCCAGCTCCTGCAGCGCGACGTTCATGGTCGAGTCGGGCCGAGCGGTACCTAGGGCTACCCGCGGCTGGCCCTCTGCCGGGCCGCGGTCCAGGACCCCTGCCCGGCCCCGTCACCGCCGCCGCCCGCCATCACAGCCGAACCGCCGCCCCTCCCCGCCCGGCCGCGGCCGCCCCCGCCCTGCCAAGTCCCCCCTCCCCCCGCGGCGCCGCGCCCGGGGTGGGGGTGGAGAAGGGAAGGAGGGGCTGCGGGTGTGTGGGGGGGTGGGGGGGTGGAGAACCAGACCGCGACTCCGGGCGAATGGCCCTGCTCCCCCCACCGCGACACCCGGGGTCCCTCCACTCTTCCTGAGCCGCCCCCCCATCTCAACAGCATCCATTCTGAAAGCCACCTATGGTTTGTCTTCCTGCGATCCAAGTGCCAACCCAATCTCCAGAACCCAGGCTCTCCCCCAAGCTCCCCAGGCACCTGGGAATGTGCCCTCGAAATAAACATCTTCCCCGAGTAGCACCCGGCAGGCCCCACAGAACTGGGTGTTCCCTAGCATGGAGACCCCAGGCGTCAGACAGGCCGAGCCACAGCCCCAGGCACGGTGCACGCATCACCATCCCCTCACACACGGCGTGGATGCGTGCACTGCACCCCGAGACAACGGGTATGCAGTCCTTGGGTACCCCCCAAGCCTAGGGCAGGGGCAGCGGCAGCGGCAGCGGCAGCATCTATCCAGCTTGCACAGGCGGCCCACCCGGACTCCACTCTCCCGCTGTGGCCTCAAGATGCACTTTTACTCTTCAAGATAATTGCTGTCATCAGATCTTCTCATAAAGGGAAGGTTACAGATGGTGACAAATTGGCAGGGAAAAAAACAGCCACACACAGATATTTAAAGAAAAGACGTGCTAACACTTCTAAGTTGAGGAAAGCAAACCATTTTATTTGGGAGGTTTACAAGAGGAAAAAAAAACCCACTAAGCAATATTTAACTGCTAGGCAATCGTGTGGCATCCATGCATCTGCCATCTGCCTTCCATATTGTCACTCCGTCACCAGGCCTGGCAGTGCCGCCTTCAGCTGGCAGAAGAGTGCCTGGTGTTTTCTACAGTGGGGGAAGGGGCTGCCTCATCCTCCTCCCGCATCAAGATGGCGCCAGAAGTCCATTCCTTTCACCTGAGGCCGGGTCCCCACAATCCAGACCTCCTGACAGGAGGGTGGCTTGGAGGGGTGACAAATGTGCCATCTATTTCTGACCTTCTCCTGCAGAGAGTCCCCACATAGATTGCATGAAAAGTTGCAGGGTCCATCCCAGAATCTCGGGTTCCCAAGCAGGAGACACAACAGTGTTACAACTAGGAGGAAAGATTAGAGATTCTGGATTTAGACCCAGCTTCCTTGTCTGTAAAATGGAAACAAAAATGGCACTTAGAGCCCAGCACAATGGCCTAGTGGCTAAACTCCTCACCTTGCAAGCGCTGATTTTAACCCTAGAAGCCCTGCTTCCCTGGGAAAGCAGTAGAGGATGGCCCAAAACCTTGGGACCCTGCACCTGTGTGGGAGACCTGGAAGGGGCTCCTGGCTTCAGATCGGCTCAGCTCCAGCTGTTGCAGCCACTTGGGGAGTGAATCAATAGACAGATCTTCCTGTCTCTCCTCCTCTCTGTATATCTGACTTTCCAATAAAATTAAAAAATAAATCTTAAAAAAAAAAAAAAAATGGTACTTACTTCAGGGACCATGGTCCTGGCATAGTAAGTTAAGCTCCTGCCTGTGGTGCCGGCATCCCATATGAGCACTGGTTGTAGTCCCAGCTGCTCCGTTTCCTTTCCAACTCCTTGGGAAAGCAGCAGAGGATGGCCCAAGGACTTGGGCCCCTGCACCCACATGGAAGGCCTGAAAGAAGCTCTTGGGTTTGGCCTGGCTCAGTACTGGTCATTACGGCCACTTGGGGAGTGAACCAGGGTATGAAAGATTCTCTCAATCTCTTCCTCTCTCTGTAACTCTCTGCCTTTCAAATAAATAATAAATAATCTTTAAGAACAAAACAAACTTTAAAAACAAAGAAGTAGTGCTGTGCCACAAGGCCCATCCTTGACTCAGCTTTTTGTTTGGAAGTACTAAAACCATTGTAGCCATTTTTTTTTTCTGTTTGTTCATCTCACCCTTATTTATAAATACTGAAGAAGGAAGAGTGGGGCAAGTGTTTGGTGTAACAGTTAAGGTGCCACGTGGGACACCACATCCCATAGTAGCCTGTGATCAGGTCCTGGATCGGCTCCTGAACCCAGCTTCTGAAGAAGGCACACTCTGGGAGGCAGCAGGTGAAGTCTCAAGTACACGGGTGTCTGCCATCCACACTGATATCCACACTCCTGACTTTGGCCTGATGGAACTCCAGCTGTTGTACGTATTCGGTGAATGAACCAGCATATGGGATATTCTTGTTCTGCCTCTCTGCTTCCCAAATTAAAATATTTTTGAAAGGGGGCAGCAAATGGAATCAGTGTGCAACATTGGAAGACTTGTGAAATAAATCAGATGTACTTATAATGGGACACACTATGCAACACTTACAAATGATTTGAGTTAATACACTGGGGAACTGTTCTTTACATGGGATTAAGTGGAAGAGCAAAGGGATTACAAAATCCCTTGGGGTAGGGCTGGTGTTACAGTACAGTGAGTTAGGCTGCTGTCTTCCAGGTCAGTATCTCACAGGAGGTGCTGGTTCAAGTTCTGGCTTCTTTCGATCCAGTTCTCTGTTAATGTGCATGGAGAGGCAGTGGAAGATGGCCTGAATGCTTTGACCCCTACTTCCAAGCAGGGAAACCCTGATGAAGTCCCAGGCTCCTGGCTTTGGCCTGACCCAGTCTAGGCTGTTGAAGCCATCTGAGGAGTGAACCAGAAGCTAGGTCTCTCTCTCTCTCCGTAACTCTGCCTTCCAAGTGAAGATGGGAGTTGGAGCAACTAGCACCCATATGGGATGCCAGCATCACAGTGGCTTGCTATACCACAATACTGATCCCTAAATTAATCTTAGAATACACACATACACATCAGAATTTCTTGGGGCCAGGTGTTTGGTGCAATGGTTAAGTCGCACCTTGGGACACCAGAGTGCCTGATTTGAACCTTTATTGCTTCTCTTTAGATCCATGCACATCCTGGAGACAGCAGTTGATGGCACAAGTGATCAAGTTCCTGCCACCCAGATGACAGACCTGATTGTGACTGTGGCTCCCACTTTTATCTTACCCTTCTCCCGCTTCTGCAAGCATTTGGTGAGTGAACCAGTGGGTGGAAGATCTTCGTGTCTCTGCCTTTAAAAGGAGCAAAAGTGAGCACACACATACAATCTAGAGCCAGTATGGTGGCACAGCCAGTGAAGCAACCACTCATGATGCTAGCATCCCATACTGGATGGAATGCTGACGGCAATCCTGATTAGCCTCCTTCTGATCCAGAAACCTGCTAATGTACGTGGAAAGGCAACGGAAGATGGCATAAATATTTGGGCCCCAGTACCCCAAGACCTGGAAGACCTGGCTAGAAATTTTTGGCTTCAGGGGCTAGCATCTGGCTCAATAGGCTAATCCTCGCTGCTGCTGTGGAGCCAGTATCCCATGTGGGGACTGGTTCATGTCCCAGCTGCTCCACTTCTCGGGCAGCTCCCTGCTTGTGGCATGATTAAGCAGTAGAGGATGGCCCAAGTCCTTGGGACCTTGCAACCCATGTGGAAGACCTGGAAGAAACCCCTGGCTCCTGATTGACTCAACTCTGGCCATTGTGATCACTTGGGGAGTGATCCAATGGATGGAATACCTCTCTGTGTCTCACCTTCCTTTTCCCTACAAAATATGCCTTAAAATAAAAATAACTAAATCTTTGAAAAAGAAAGAAGGAAATTTCTGGCTGCAGCCTGGCCCAGCATGTCCATCGGAGTCAATTGGGAAGTAAACTAGTGGATAGAAGACATCTCTATGTATCACCTTACTTTTCTTTTTTTTTTTTTCACCTTACTTTTCAAATAACTTTTATTTCACTTTTGTGAAGCAAAATGTATAAGATCTCAGGTTGAAAAAAAAAGATTGGAAAGATACCAGACTGAATGTCAAAAACAATATATCTGAGAGCCAGCACTGTGCCACAGCAGGTTGGGCTGTGGCTTTTTCACATGCAACCCAATTGGAGTCCTGGCAGCTCAGCTATTGATCCAACTCCCTGCTGTTGTGCCTGGAAAAACAGTGAAGGGTGGTCCAAGGGCTTGGGCTTCTGCCTCCCACATGAGAGACCCATGTGGGCCACCGGGACATGAACCGGCACCCATATGGGATCTTGGTGCGTACAAGGCAAGGACTTTAGCCACTAGGTTACTGCACTGGACCTCATTCTGCCTTTTTAAATAAGTGAAAATGGATCTTTGATAGGGAAGGGGGAGAATATATCTAACAATAACATTGCTTGAATTTTTTTTTTTTCAAATTTATTTCAGGGCCCAGCGTGATGGCCCAAATCCCGCCCAGTGGCTAAATCCTCGCCTTGATGAACTGGGAATATGGGCACTAGTTCATGTCCCAGCTGCTCCACTTCCCATCCAGCTCCGTTTGTGGCATGGAAAAGTAGTGGCATCTGGCCCAAAGCCTTGGGACAATACACCCATGGGGGAGACTGGGAAGAGGCTTTTGGATTCAGATTGGCTCATCTACAGCTATTGCGAGTATTTGGGGAATGAACCAGCAGTTAGAAGATTTAAATATATATATATATATATATATATATATATATATATATATTTCATAGCTGTGGTGTCCTGGCAGCTAAAAGTCCTTGAATGCACTGGGATCCCATATGGGCACTGGTTCTAATCCCGGCAGCCTAACTTCCCATCCAGCTCCCTGCTTGTGGCCTGGGAAAGTAAGAACGGCCCAAGGCCTTGGGTTCCTGCACCCATGTGGGAGACCTGAGGAGGTTCCTGGCTCCTAGCTTCGAATCGGCGCAGTATCGGCTGTTGCGGTTACTTGGGGAGTGAATCATCGGACAGAAGATCTTCCTCTCTGTCTCTCCTTCTCTCTGTATATATGACTTTTCAATAAAAATGAATAAATGTGAAAAAAAATATTCAAGAGGTGGAAAGTCAGCGAAAGTTCCTATGCACTGGCTCACTTTTCCAAATCCCTGAAGTAGCTGAGACTGTGTGGGGCCATAGTTGGAAGATGAGAACTCAGGGCAGCTCTGCCACAAGGGTAGTCAGGACCAAATCACATGAGCCATCACTACTGCTTTCCAGGGTCTGTGTTAGCAGGAAGCTGCAACCAAGTGCTGGGGACCTGAACCACATATGCTGACGTGGGACTTGGGTGTCTTACTGCTCATGAGTGAAATATTTTTAATTCCTCCTTTATATTTTTCTGTTTAATAATACCTAATATGTTTTTTTAATTTATTTTTATTACAAAGTCAGATATACAGAGAGGAGGAGAGACAGAGAGGAAGATCTTCCGTCCGATGATTTACTCCCCAAGTGGGCACAACGGCCAGTGCTGCGCCGATCCGAAGCCGGGAACCAGGAACCTCTTCCGGGTCTTCCACGCGGGTGCAGAGTCTCCCATGCGGGTGCAGGGTCCCAAAGCTTTGGGCCATCCTCAGCTACTTTCCCAGGCCACAAGCAGGGAGCTGGATGGAAAGTGGGATTAGAACTGGCGCCCATATGGGATCCCGGGGTGTTCAAGGTGAGGACTTTAGCCGCTAGGTCACGCCGCCGGGCCCCAGTAATACCTAATATGTTTTTAAAACTTATTTTTTATTTGAAAAGCAGATTTAAAAATATATATGAAAGCATTCTCTCTTTTTTTTAAGATTTATCCATTTTTATTGGAAAGACAGACACACAAAGAGAAGAGAGAGAGGAATATCCTCTGTCCAATGACCGCAACAGCTGGTGCTGCACCAATCCGAAGCCAGGAGCCAGGAACCTCCTCCAGGTCTCCCATGCGGGTGCTGGGTCCCAAGGCTTTGGGCTGTCCTCGATTGCTTTTCCAGGCCACAAGCAGGGAGCTGGATGGGAAGTGGAGCCACTGGGACCAGAACCGGTGCCCACATGGGATCCCAGTGCGTTCAAGGCGAGGACCCCAGCCACTAGGCCACAGCGCCAGGCCTGAAACCATTTTCTTTCAAAAAAAAATTTATTTACTTTTATTGGAAAGATTTACAGAGAGAAGAGACAGAGAGAGAGATCTTCCATCTGCTAGTTCATTTCCCAAGTAGCTGCAATAGACAGAGCTGAGCTGAGCGGAAGCCAGGTTCCAGGAGCCTCCTCTGGGTCTCTCACACAGGTGCAGGGTCTCAAGGCTTTGAACTGTGCTTGACTGCTTTCCCGGGCCATTAGCAGGGAGTTGGATGGGAAGTGGAGCAGCTGGAACACGAACTGGTACCCATTCCTGTGCATGCAAGGCAAGGACTTTAGCCACTAGGCTACTGCGCTGGGCCCTGTAAGGCAGATCTACAAAGAGGAGAGAGAGAGAATCCTCGTCCATCAGCTGATTCACTCTCCAAATGGCTACAACGGCCATAGCTGAGCTGATCTGAGGCCAGGAGCCAGAAACCTCCCACATGGGCTCTGGGTCCCAAGGCTTTGGGCCTGACAGCTGGAACTGAACTGACCAGAAACTGGGAGCCTGGAGCCTCTTTCTGTTCTCCCATCAAACACTGGGGCATCCCCTGCTGCTCTCCTAGGCCATAAGCAGGGAGTTAGATTGGAAGTGCAGCAGCTGGGACATGAACTGGCACCCACATAGGATGCCATTGCTGATAAGTAGGAAATTAGTCTGTTGAGCTACAACGATAGCCCAAATAGCTAACACTTCAATATTAACCTAAGCACTCTATGTTCGATGACTTCTGTGATTCTTGCAAGGCTCCAGTAAGATAGTCTATTGATATCATTGGCTCTGTTTTACAGCTGGAGACTCTAAAACATAGGAAGCTTAACAACTGACCCAAGTCAGAGGGAAGACAGAATCTTGATTTGATTCAGACTTTTTTTTCTTAACAGATTTATTTTTATTGTGAAGTTAGATGATCTACAGTGAGAAGGAAAGACACAGAGAAAGATCTTTCCTGGTTTACTCCCCAAGTGGCTACAATGGCCGGAGCTGAGATGATCTGAAGCCAGGAACCAGAAGCCTCTTTGGGACTCCCATGCAGGTACAGGGTTCCAAGACCTTGAACCATCCTTGGCTGCTTTTCCAGGCCATTAGCAGGGAGCTGGATGGGAAGTGGAGCAGCCAGGACATGAACCTAGTACCCATATGGGGTGCTGGCACTTGCAGGTAGAGGATTATCCAATTCAGCCATTGCACCAGGCCCTAACTTCAGATTCTTAATCACTATAATACTCTCTTTCCAAAGGTAACTGATTTGGGGCCCGGCGCGATAGTGTAATGGTTAAGGTCCTTGCCTTGAATGCACCAGGATCCCATATGGGCACCGGTTCTAATCCCGGCAGCTCCACTTCCCATCCAGCTCCCTGCTTGTGGTCTGGGAAAGCAGTCAGGGATGGCCCAAAGCCTTGGGGCCCTGCACCCGTGTGGAAGACCCGGAAAGAAGTTCCTGGCTCCTGGCTTTGCACCAGCCCTTGAGGCCACTTGGGGAGTGAATCATCGGATGGAAGATCTTCCTCTCTGTCTCTCCTCCTCTCTGTACATCTGCCTTTCCAATAAAATAAATAATTTTTTTTTAAAAAAGGTGACTGATTTGTCTAGGGGGCTGCAGTGTGATGTTGGTAAGTGAACTAGGACTACATAGTCTGTTTTTTTTTTTAATCATTAAAACTACTTTGCTGCAATGTAAGATACACTAGAAGAACACAGAATAAAAGATGCAATCCATTCTTCTGCTGCTGGGATCATAGCACCCTAATTAGAGATAGCCATAACCATTTGTATGCATTTACATACATAAACATATTAAACAATAAATGCTCACAAATGTGTGTGTGCACATGTATGTACACTTCCCACATACGTGAAATCATAGTCTATCCTTGTTTGGTGATATTTTGGTAGGTCAAGGAGGTCTTACTATGTCTTTTCATACAAGTCTGGCTCTGCTCTTGTAACTTTTTAAAAAATAATCTATAAGCTCCTTTTATTTTATTTTAAAATATTTATTTGGGGCTGGCGTTATTGTGCAGTGGCTTAAACCATCATAGCAACAACATCCTATATGCATACCAGTTCGATTCTAGAGTGCTGCACTTCCAATCCAGTTCCCTGCTAGTATGCCTGTGAAAGCAGCAGAAAATGGTCCTGCACCCACATGGGCAACCAGAAGAAGCTCCTGGATGCTGGCTCCAGCCTGGTGTAGCTCTAGCCCCTGCAGCCATTTGGGAAATGAACCAACAGATGGAAGACCTCTCTCTCTGTGTGTAACTCTGCCTTTCACATACATAAAATACATACTAAAAATTATTTATTTAGGACAGACACAGTGGCATGGAAGGTTAGCCTTCTGTCTGTATTACCAACATCCTATGTGGATGCCAGTTCATGTGTCAGCTGCTCCACTTCCAACCCAACTCCCTACTTATAACCTGGGAAAGCAGTGGAGTCTGGCCTAGGTCGTTGGTCCCTGCACCCACATCACGACCCTGAAGAGCTCCTTGCTCCTGGATTTAGACCATCTGCCAGTGTGGCTATTTAGGGAGTGAATCGGTGATGGATCTCTCTCTCTCTCTCTCTCTCTCTCTCTCTCTCTCTCTCTCTCTCTCTCTCTCTCTCTCTCTGTATAACTCTGCCTTTTCAATACAAATAAGTAAGTAAATATATAAATAAATATTTAGTTATTTGGAGATAGAGTAAAGAGAAAGTGAGAATGAGAGAGAGAATCTTCCACTCCCCAAAAGGCTGAATTGGTTGGGGCTGGACTAGGCAGAAGCCAGGACCTGGAGCTCCTTCTGGGTCATCTTCAGCTGCTTTTCCAGGTTTATTAGCAGTCTTTGAACCAGTGCCCATATGGGATGACAGTGTCAGAGGCAGTAAGTCTACTCATCACACCATAAAGCCAGTCCCATTTTAAAAGAAAAACAGGTAGAGACAGAGAGAACAGAGAGGGCGATAGAGAGTTGTGAGGGGCTCCCGATAAGAGCACCCACATCCACAGGTTCCCTCCATACCTGCCCACAATGACCAAGGGCCAGGTCTGGCTAAAACTGGGAGCTGGAGACTTCATCCTGGTTTTCCTTGTGAGTGGCAGGAACCCAGTGACTCAGTCATTATTGCTGCCTCCCAGGGTCTACAATAGCAGCAATGCTGGAGCCAGCATGCAGATTGGAACACCTTCCATCTGTGGCATCCTAACTGCTAGGCCACTAGAGAGACTTTCCTACCTGAGATGGGCAGGGAAACAGGACTTCAGAATTTCTGGAGAAGATTAGAAATTGAAAACCTTCTCAGGGTTTTTACACTACAGCTGAAGCTTGAACACAGTATTGCAGCATTGTTGCACTGCGGTCTTCTGCTTTAACTAGAACCCACTACACAGAGATTTTGGATCCAGGACCTAACCAAGTGAATTCTGGGTTAAGTTGTTTTTCTTGCAATCTCCCTGGTTCTTGGGAGAGAGAAGGTAATTATTTCAAGTCTTCATGCAGTGCCTTCATCCTTGGCAAGAACCTTCCTGGCCGCCTGGAGAATACTGTGCCCTTAGCCGGTTACCTTCCAAGACACTCACCTCCCCTGCGCATTGTTTGATTTCATCCCGCAAATATGTCCTCAGTCCTACATCTCATCATCCGTGTTATGCAAATACACGGAGGGGAGGATGGAAGACCAGAAAAACACATACCTAAGGCTTTCTGTGAATTTCCTATAATGTCATAAATACCGATGGATTGAATTCTTTTTCCCGCGGCAATTACAAGACCTCCGGCTCAAGATTGCTCAGAAAGTGGCCAAGTCAGGATGGAGCTCATTGCTGCTACTTCCAGTAGGGATAGAATTTTCTGGATTCTCTGCTTAGCTCAGCCTCCCCTGCCCTGCCCTTCCAGGCTGGTCCTCCGCCTCCAGTTTTCGCCTTGCTCCCAGGAACTAGGACGGGTGGAAGACCATTCCATAAGGATGGCGATCCAGGTTTCTTATCCGGGGTAAGCCTGTGCTTCCAGGCACCCTCTGACACCACCCCTCGCCCTCCCTTCTCCCAGAGGCAGGCACCGCCGCACTGGCCTCGGTGTCCCCAGAACGAACACTAGACGTTGAGGTGTTGTAGTAGAAAGAGACCTGACTCTCAGTATCCCATTAGCTGAGCGATGCGGTTGCACTACAAAGGAGGAAAGCGCCTCCACCCGGCGCGGACTGAACCCGTGGGGACGATTATTACCTTATCGGAGCTGTCGTCACTGTGGCTGCACGTGCAACGTCCCGCCCCTCCGAGGCCAGAACCGAAGCAAGGGAGCGGGTAGGTGACGCTGCCGCTGACGGACGGCCAGGGCGAGGGTGCGCAGCGGAGAGCGAGGGCTCCCATCCGCCCTGCGAGAACCCTCCCGTGTCCCCGGCAAAAAGGGCGGGGGGCGCCCTTCCTTCCCCTCCTCTCCTCCTCGGGCCACACAGCATTAGCGCACGGCGCGTCCTCAGGCGCTCCGGGCTTCCCCGCGTCACCCGCAGCCGGGGCGCCCCCCGCGACGCTGCCATTCATTCCTCCCACACGGCAGGCGCAGCGCGGGCCTCTGAGAAGGGGCGGGGAGCGAGGCAACTGCGGCGCGCGGCGGGCGCTTTGAGTCCGGGTTTCCGCGCCAGCTGCGGGCTTCGGAGCATGGGAGAGTCCGGGGCGCGCCCGTCGGCCGTTTCTAGCCCCTCATCCCACCCCACCGCAAGAAACATACAAGACTATGAAAGTCGCGATGGCCCGGAGACCATGCCGCCTGGCACAGAGATAGTTACAAAAGCGTAAAGACACGTGAAGCAGAAGTAAAACAGAGACCGTAACGGTACGGATACAGACACGCTGACAGGCAGACACACAGCTAGGCAGACGCCGCACAGATCCCCGTCTGAGCCGCAAGACAATCAGGTTTCAGAGCGCTCTAACCGCGCAGGCACCATCCCCTGGCCCGAGCAGCCTGGGCGCGCGTCCCGCGCCTCCGTGCCTTCTCCAGTCGTCGCCCGGTTCCCGATCCTGCCTGCCGCGCTGCTGGCCCGGCTGCAGCCGTCCGCGCCCCTCCCCGGTCCCGTCCCCAGCTCCCCCTCGCACACTTCGGGGTCGGACCCTCCCTCTCACTTCCTAGGTACACCGGGATCGTTCCCGCATCCCCCGATCCCGGTCCCGCCCCTCCCGCCAGATCCACGTGCGGACCGTTCCCGCCGCCGTGCGGGACCCTCCAGACGTCGCGCCCCCAGCTCCAGCTTGCAGCACCTTGGGGCGCGCGGCACCCCGCCCCTCCCCCGGCCGGCCACTGCCGCCCCGCCTCCGCCGCGCCCCGCCCTCCGTGCTCTGCCGCAGTCGGGCGCTCATCGTCATTCCGCTCTCGCCGCCGCCGCCCCCGCCCCCCGCGCGCCGCCCCCGCCCGGTCCCCGCCACCGCCGCCGCCTGCCCAGCGGCCCGGGAGGCGGAGGCGCGGGGGAGGAGGCCCCGCTTGGCTCCGCAGCCCCGGATGCTGCATGACTTCATCCTTCCGCCGGCTCCCCTGCTGAGCTAGGGCCGGTCCGGCCAGCCAGCCCGCCGCCCGCGACCCGCTGCAGTCCCGCGCCCGCCCCGCGCCCGCCATGTCCGAGATCCTGCCCTACAGCGAAGACAAGATGGGCCGCTTCGGCGCAGACCCCGAGGGCTCCGACCTCTCCTTCAGCTGCCGCCTGCAGGACACCAACTCCTTCTTCGCGGGCAATCAGGCCAAGCGACCCCCCAAGCTGGGCCAAATTGGCCGAGCCAAGCGAGGTACGCGGCCCGGGCCCGGAGTCGCCGCCTGACCCAGAAACCCTCCGCCGGGCATCCCCCGCGGCCTCTACTTCCCCGCCGAGCGGCCGCAGCTCGTGCCGCAGACCAGCGCAGCCAGCCAGTCACTCTCCGGCCCGGGTGGGAGGCGGGAGGGGGGTCCCCGCCGCAGTACGGTGTCCCTCTCCTCCCCTCTCCCGGGAACACAGTGCCCCGGATTCGATGCTCTCCACCTCTGGAAGCAGAGCCCAGGGCGCCCTGGCGAGGGGGAGGGGCCGGTCGGGGCATTTGGGGCTTCCTTGCAAGTGGAAGGCGGGGTGGGCCGAACCTTGGGAATCAAAGCTGAATTGGTGGAAGCTACGGGAGAGACCTTCGGGCCGAGTGGGGCGTCGCATTGGGGGGATGGGGGAGGGAGGGGCGTGCGATTGCCCTGGTTGTTTGCATAGGGGAGAGGGACTCTGTTGCTGCCACGGTCAGAAGAGGGGTTCTAGCCGCCAAGAGTTTTGGGCAGGGGGTAGTGCTAGAGTAGCTGGCATTCCGCTTGAGCCCTATTCACTGAGGGGGTTCCATTAAGGGTTGAAGGGGGAGGGATGTTCCTTGAGCGAGAGGTTTCTGATCATCTCTGAAGGCAGCATCAGGGTGGGCAGAGAGCTGGAGCCTTTGGCAGAGGGGCGTTCCACCAAGGGATAGGGAAGCAAAGGCCTGAGAGAGCCAGGCTTGGCCGCGGCTGGATCGGCCACAGAGTTGGGCAAGGGAGGGATCGGTGGCGCTGGCATTCGAGGGGCACCGCTGGGCTCCGGGCAAGTAGCCCGCGCGGGCTGACGCGCTTTCTCCCTGCGCAGTGGTGATCGAGGATGACCGGATAGACGACGTGCTGAAAGGGATGGGGGAGAAGCCGCCGTCCGGAGTGTAGACGCGCCGGCTCGGGCGGCGGGCTCCGGGCCCAGCCCCGCAGCGGCCAGGAGCGCGGGCCGGCGATGCGGCTGCCGGCGCCCCCCGCCCCGGCCCAGGCGCCCGCGGGCGGGGGCTGCAGGGCCGCGCCGCCGCCGCCGGGTCAGTGTCGCTGCCGCCGCTGCCCGACGCTCCGGAGCTGTCCGCTTCAGCACCACGGCGGCAGCAGCGGTGGCGCGGACCGGCCCGGAGCCCGCCACCGCGCTCATGCACTTTAGAACCTCGGGCCGTAGCCCTACCCCGCACCGGAACGGACAGAGACCCGCGGTCCCCAGCTCCCGGTCCGCCCCCTCCTGCACGGCTCCCCCGCCCCGCCCCCTCCGGCTAGTACGGTCTGCAGACTGGACGGCTGCCGGTGTCGGACCGTGTGCGTGGCCAGGGATGTTTGGCTGCGTATTTGCATGAGCTTCCCACCCACCTGAGTCCAGCCCTCAGGGCCGCTCCTCACCCCTGCCCCACCCCTGTCTGGCGTGACCCCAGCCTCAGCCTCTTTCTAAGGGACTTCCTCAGCACATTTGTATTTTTATATCCGACTCTTTGTTTACTGGCTCCACTCATGGTTCGTGCCCCTCCTCAACCCCTTACCCCCCACCACCCAACCTAGTCTCCACCAAGCTCTTCTGCGCCTGGCAGATAGGACGGGTGTTGAGGCTGAGCTGGGCCAAGCTCCAACATGGTAACCAATCCCATGGCCAGTCTATCCAGGCTGGACCCCAGGAGGCTGTGGGGCAGACCCCTCTCACCAAGGTTTCAACCTCCTTAAGGGCCCAGATCTGATTTTACCTTGGACCCCTGCGTCCTGTCCCTGAGAAGCCAGGAGACTGCTGTGCACCTTCGGATGACACCTGTGGCCCTGGCGATGTTCTCAATCCAGGGGTATCCTTTGTAAATGTCCCTGTCTTCACTGTACCAGGAGTGTGTGAATAAACACAGACCTCCTTGTGTGTGTTGCCCGCTGCTTCTGTCGGCCGTGGATCCAGGCCAGAATGGGAGGAGAACAGCTATGTGGGAATTTCCAGTGCATGTTGCTGGCCGGGGTGGGTTACCCACCATGCTGGACAGGTCCCTGGGGTTGAAGCTGGAGGCAGGGTCAGAAGCATAAAGCAATCTGGATTCCAAGTCTGCAGCCTCAGGTGGATAAATACAGGCTGGTCGGGCGTCTCTGAGGCTGGCTGGTGTACAGAGAGCTTATGCTGAGCTTTATTGAAGGGGATGGAATCATGGGTAGTTCTTGGGGGAGGCAGATGGAGAACCCAGGACAGCGTTGAGGAATCGAATTGAACCTGAGCTGTACTGGGACACATGAGCTTGTTCTTAGATATGAGGCAGCTCAGGGGTGAGCACCTCAGATACCACCTCCAGCTGGAGTCAGGAATTTCAACTGCTTGAGACAGCCAGAGTGGAAAGGCCAGATGCTGGGAGGACTTTGCTTCTGGCCTCACAGCTGGATGGTGCTGAGGAAGTCCTCGGGATCCGAGTCCTGAAGGAAGCAGGGTGAGGCAGGAGGCCTGGGGGGTGACAGGAGCTGGGCCCCCAGGGCCAGCTGGGCTGCACTGAGCTCACCACCTTTATGCATGAGGTAGAGATGGAAATGGAAACCACTGCCGTAGGTTGCATGCCTCAGGGACCAGCCGTAATGGGCTTGGGCATAGTGTCTGACCCGAAAGTGGGGGGCAGCAGAAGTCATGGAGAGGAACCGGCCCCCAGGGACCAGCACCCGGCTCACCTGCAAAGCAGACGGAGAAGCTGTCAGTGAGGAGTCACGCTCCAGATTTGTAAAGGTCAGTGCTTCCTGCGATGGCCTCCCTGGGCTGACTTCAGGCACTCTACATGGTAAGCTCAGCCTTTCCTGGCTAACAGTAAGCTACTTTTTGCTTCTGGCTGCAACAGCGGAGTAAGGCTATCTTCTAGCTAGGTGAGGAGTACAAGAGTGCTGTCAGATGCAGGGGATACTGCTTTCCTGTCAGCTGCTCTCCTCCCAGTCTGTGTCACCTGTTTGAAACCTGTGCCACCTCATCCCTATGCAACCCAGTGGCCAAACATCAGCCTGGGTGAGGCTGGCTACTTTAAGCTCGCTCTAATTTCAGCCCAGCAGCTTCACCTTACTCTAAAATGTGTCCTCTGGCTTCTGAGTTCATCCAACCCCTGAAGTGTCAACCCCTCACCCCACTTGACCATCTGCGCTTCTCTCTCATTGCCTCCTCACCTCACTCAGCACCTGGTCCACAGTTTGGACACCTTCAGAGGAGATAGTCCAGGGATCGTGTTCTCCAGCCAGCAGGGCATCCAGAGTGCCCTTCTCAAGTACCACATCGAAGGAGGCGCTGGAGAAGTCCAGTGCCCGCACATCCATGGTCTCCCAGCGCAGACTGGGCACATGGGCATAGCGGGTTTGCATGGCGGCTACCACAACTGATGAGTAGTCGATGCTGGTCACATCAGGGAAGCCTCCAAGGAATAGCTCGTAGCTCAGGGCGCTGTTCCCGCAACCTGGAGTGGGAAGGGATGGGTGGCAGAAAAGCCAGCCTGCCTTCAGTCCTCACCTTCCTGATTATCCATCTTCTCTTGGTCCCGTTTTCTCTCTATCCAAACATGCCCCCACCCAGACACATAGCTGGACATAAATCTTGGCTACCTCATTCCAGGCTGGGAGGGCTAAGGCAAACTGCTCACATAATAAGAATATGGGCTCCTTGGTCACGGAATGAAAAACATGTCTAACCCATATGTACAGCATGATTTTCTGCTTTTAAGAAGCAAACATCCCAGGAGTAGCTGAGGGAGCCCTGAACTTAGGAAGCTTCTAGTCACATAGCCAATTCAAGTCATTCTACTTTTCAATTCTCAGTTTGTGCAAACTGAGAATGGGGATAATACTGGAATCCAAGGCTAGAATACCATGTTCAGAATTTTATTTACTTACTGAGTTGAGAAGGGGGTGGGGGAAAAGAGCAGAGATTGTGACCTGCTGCTACATTCCCTAAACGTCCTGATGCATGCCAAAGCTGGGAGCTGGGAACAACGCAACCCAAGGCTCCTGGCCTGCCTGTGCCATCACTCCTGCCTCTCAAGGTCCATACTGGCAGGAAGCTGGAAAGGGGAGCTGCAGCTGGGGTCAGGGACTAAGCTCAGGGACTTTGTTGTGGGAGCTGGTGTCCTAACTGCTAAGCTAAATGTTGGCTCCCCAGAAGATTGTTACTCTCAAGGTAACATCTAACCTATTCCAGAACTTCAGAAGACAGCCACCCTGGGAAGGCTTCATGGCAGAAATGACTATCCTACTTTGGTTTTACGTGTTTTAAAAATTTATTTAAATTTACTTTTCTTTCTTATTTATTTGAAAGAATTACTGAGAAAGAGGAAAAGACAGATCTTCCATTTGCTGGTTCACTCCTCAGATGGTTGCAATAGTTGGGGCTGGGCTAGGTCTGGAACTGCATGTGGATAGCAGGGGCCCAGACACTTGGGTCATTTTTCACTGCTTTTGCAGGTTGCTGGACGGGAAGTAGAACAGCCAGGACTCCATTCCATGTTCATATGGGATGGCTTCGCAGGTGACATGGCTTAACCTGTTTCGCCACAACCCAGCAGAAGGGAAACCAGGTGGGGATACAACCGAGGTGGCCCTGTAGTTCTCCATGCTGGCTCTGCTGCGTAGTTAAGAGTCTCTGTCCTTGAGGAGCTCAGGCTCTGGCGGAAAAAGCCACTGTGGAATCAGGCACTGCACTGGCCACCCAAGGTAATGAGTATTGTAATGGCACCAGGCTGTAGGGACACACAGGAGGGCCAGCCAGAAAGTTAAGGGGAGCTGAGAACCAGGCAGGGTCTTGGGGGAAAATGTGCAAACTAGCAACACTGTGAGAAGTGTCTGCACATTCTCCAGGAGGGCAGGTGTCAGGCTGGGGAAGGCTGGACACTAGACGAAGGGGTGTGGATCTGTGGCCCAGTGGGCATGACTTCCTTAGAAGATGCAGTAGCCTCTGCAGGGCCCTCTAGTGGCCAGTCTCCACCTGAGAGCACAGCTGGATGACAGCTTTCTGCAGCCCCACTTGGGAATCCCCTGACTTTAATCCCCACTTGCCCCTTAAGAGGATCACAGGATCAGCTGATGGGATAGCCCTAATCTAGCAGGGCTTGGCACTTTGACAGGGCACTCAGAGGCAATTGGCCAGTTCTCAGTGACCACTTCCTGGGTTTCCTCTTCAGGATCCAGAATTGGGAGAGCAGTGTCTCATCTGGGAGAACCCAATCGACTCCCCTCAGTGGAGCTGCGTCAAGCACTGGTAAATACAGCACACAGTGTGTGTCGAGGTGGTGGTGGTGGGGGGGGCAAGCAGTTACACTGGGTTTCCGGACCCATAATCCCTTCATCCCTGCCTACCCAGCCTCATGTGCCTACTGGGTTGTGTCCACTGTGGACAAACCCACAGTCCCTTCTTCTATTTCTCTTGGTACAGCACAGTATTTTCCCCAAGATGAAGGGAAAATGAAACCTGATCACAGGCCAGTGGTGCTTACAAAGCATTGATTTCTGATTCTGCCACCTCAGTGATTTGGAGCCAGCAACTAAAATGGGATTTGAGAAAGCCACAGACTGCCAAGGTGGAGCCCCTGGACAACAGAGCCAATAGAATCAATCTAAAACCCCAAGAGCATGTCACATGGGGCCCAGAGCCACGAGAAAGCTAAACCAGCACCAAGAAGCTGAGAGGGAAGTTGTGAGCCAACATGCTCATCTTTAATAGGAGAAATACCCACCACAGGCACTGGATAGTGGAAGCTGCTGGTCAGTCCCTTCCCTCTCTGTAGGAAATCTAAATTGGAAGTCAGTTTATCAAAAGATTTCTAGGAAGCACAGAATCAGGACAGAGAATGAAAGGATCATGACAGCACAGTTACAGCAGTCAGCCACACGCGTTCACCTGCCCCTGGGGAGCAGGCTTGGGCAGGGGCCTGTGGCTTCTGGACAGCCCTGCTAACTGCCTCTCTGACTCCTGTTTCCATGCACAGTCACTAGACACCAGACTGAATGATCACATACGGATACAGCATACTGTTTTGTTACTCCCACTCCCATGTTCTAGATGAGAAAATTAAGGGAAGCAGATAAGAGCCTTGCCCAAGGTAGGAGGGTCAGTGGTGGAGCAAAAACTGGCACCCAGGCTTGTCTCAGTACAGAGCCAGCCCTCCTCTGGTTACCAAGAGGCCCACCCGCCTAGTGCAGTATGACCACAGACAGCAGGCTGAGTTCCAGCACAGTCATTTTAGCTGTCTTAGAACCCTTCTTGGTGACGCAACACCTGTCTACATGGTGATAAACAGAGGCACCTTCACCACCTGCTGCATGATGGCAGTGGAAGTTGCCCATACCCTAACTAGATCTCTGTCGGAGTCCTTTTGCCAATGTTTTCATGTCCTTAGGTTTTGGCACATATTTGCTTCTAATGAGACTCTTAGGGTGAAACTAAGTGATCATAACCTTGCTGGCTCCCCGTTTCCCCGGCCCTTTCCTGTTCTACCATAATTTCTCCTAGAAGCAGTTCCCTAAATAATGACTTGAACATAAACCTTCATCTCAGGATTTGCTCCCAGTGAATGCAACCTTAAGACGATGACTTCCAGCAGGGCTTGTCACATCCAGCTGCCACCCATTTTGGTAAAGTGTTGGAACACAACTATTACTCATGCACTGTCTACAGCTGATTTTTCTCAACACCAGCATTAGTAGCAGCAGCAAAGGGTGTATACCCTGCAGAATATAAAATGTTTTCTATCTCTCCATTTTCAGAGAAAGTTAACAGATCCCTCACCTAGAGTAAGGCTCTTAAAATGTATCATTTTAAAAAAAGATTTATTTATTTTACTTTGAAGAATTATATAGAGAGATCTTTCATCCACTGGTTCACTCCTCAATTGGCTGCTGTAGCCAGAGCAGGTCCAAAACTGGGGGCCAGGAGGTTCTTGGCTGGGAGCTAGGGTCTCCTATGTAAGTGCAGGGGCCCAGGGATCTGGGCTGTCTGCTGCTGCCCTCCCAGGCCATTGGCAGGGAGCTGAATTAGAAGTGAAGCAGTTGGGCCCAACACAATGGTTTAGCTGGCTAAATCCTCCCACTGCAAACACCAGGATCCCATAGGGGCACTGGTTCATGTCCCAGCTGCTCCACTGACCTTCCAGCTTCCTGCTGATGGCCTGGGAAAGCAGTGAAGGATGGCCCAAAGCCTTGGGATCCTGTACACCCATGTGGGAGACCTGGAAGAAGCTCCTAGCTTTGGATGGGCTCAGTTCTGGCTATTGTGACCACTTGGGGAATCAATCAGTGGATGGAAGAACTTTCTCTCATTTCCTCTCTGTACAATCTACCTCTCAAATAAAGATAATTAATCTTAAAACAAACAAGCAAACAGCTGGGGCTGGTCTTGTGGTGGAGGTTCAGGCACCACTGGCTGCTCCATTTCCGATCCAGCCTCCTGCTAGTGTGACTGGGATGATGGTCACCCACAAGGTAGAGTCAGATGGAATTCCTGACTCCTGGCTTCAGCCTGGCTCACATGTGGCTGCTGCACCTACTTGAGGAGTGAAGCAGTGAGTGGAAGATCTTCTCTCTTACTCTCTCCCTATTAGTGTGAATTTTTTTTTTTTTTTAAGAACTAGTTTTGGAACTTGTTGAAAACAGATTCCTGCAGACCGGCACTGTGGCACAACAGGTTAAGCCTCCACTGGCAGTTGCTAGCATCCCATATCGGTGCAATTTTGAATGCCAGCCTTTTCACTTCCCATCCAATTCCATGCTAATGCACCTGGGAAAGCAGCAGATGATGGCTCAAGTGCTTGTTGCCCTGCACCCACCTGGGAGACCCAGAGGAAACTCCCAGCTCCCAGCTTCAGGTCAGCTCAGGCCTAGCTGCTGCAGCCTTTTTGGAAGTGAACCAGTAGATGGAAGATTTCTTTCTGTGTAACTCTGCCTTTCAAATAAATAAATCTTAAAGAGGAAGGAAGGGAGGGAAAGAGAAAGGAATGAAAAGAAAGAGAACAAAAGAGAGAGAGGAAAGAAAGAAAAGAACAGAACAGAACGAAGGGAAGAAAAAGAAAAGACAAAACAGACTTCTGGTACCCATGTCAGACCATTGCAGATTTCTTGATGATCTTGATGCACATTCAAGTTCAAGGGGCAGACTGAACCAAGACAAGTAGCTGCCTGGAATCCACGTTCTTAACCTACTAGGATACACTCCCTTCCTAAACCTAATAATGTCCCATTTCTCAAGCTCAGTCGGGTAGATCTATACATTGCATAGTACACACACAAATATCTACTACATCATCTATATAAAAAGAGGTTTTTTATATATGTTACACATTGCACTCAGGCACATAAAGGCTTTTACAAAGAGTGAAATAAAAGCTATAATTTCAAGGCAACCTGTGGTTCAGACTGGGCCAGCACCCTGGAGTGAGGGCTGCCGGTCCAGCCCTCCTTCACTTCTGGCACTTGCCCCAGGGGAAGCGCACCCGCGGCAGCCGCACTCGCCCAGCCGAGCACAGAGGGCGCTGTCCTCACCCTCGCTGGATGCAGGATGCGAACACGAAACGCAGCCTCCCTCCCTCGCGCGGGGTGCTGAAGGAAACTCTAGGTGACCACTGCTTCCGAACCCCATCGGAGGCCCGGGGCTCGCGGAACCAGTGCGGGCCGAACTGGCCTTGACCTCGCAGTCTCATGGTGAGCCAAATAAGGCTAAAAGCTCAGACTGAGCTCACTGACAGACCTAAGTTACACACACAGCTAGCTTAGTGACTCCAAATAAGCAGCTGGGACCTCTCAAGTGCCCCAGGCTGCCTGCCTCCCGAGGATCCCCGGGACACCCTCTCCCCGACTGTCTCTTCCCCCTCTGCGGAGGAACCCGACAGTGCCATCCATTTCTCCTGCCTCTTCCCGACAGGGGAATCCTCTAAGGACTGCACAGACCAGCGGACAGCGAGGCTGGCCCGAAGCAGTCAACTCTTCTTGAGCCTGGCGTCTGGACAACCCACCTAGCACGAGGATACGGTCCTCGGGCCGCAGCTCCGGCTCTAGCAGGGCGCGGAAGGAGGAGAAGTCTCCGAACCACTCGTAGGGGGCAGCGTCGGCCGCGCCTCGGTAGCGCCGGTCCCAGTACTGGACCTCGCAGTAGCCACAGTTGCGCTCGGGTAACTCGGGCTGCTGCTCCGGGGCCCCGGGAGATGCCATGCCGTCCTCCGGCGGGGCTTGGGGAGCCCACGGGGACCGGGGAAGCCGCAGGTGGAGGCGCCGCCAACCCCGCCCCGAGTTGCTCAACACAAACACGTGGAGCTTCCGCCTGCGGCTCGGCGCGCTGCCGACAAGCCTCCGGCCGGAGAAGCCGGGCCGTCAGAGCCGCAGTCCTGCGGCGGGCCGCGCTCCTGGCAGCAGACCCGCTCGGGCTCGTCGCTGGGTCCACTCACGTTTAAAGAGCACCGTTATTCCGTCCTTTCATAGGGAAGTGGGAAGCAGGGGCAGGCTTTCGTTACTGTGTGCTCAGCACACTAGGTTCCTGCTCGTACGGAACGTGCAGTGCATCATAACGGACTGGTGGAGAAGTTAAGTTTTTTGTTTAGAGTAAATTGGGAATTCTGGCGACTCCAGTCTCCTCAGGCGGCGTGGCGCCCCGCAGAGGAGGGGCGGAACCTAAGTGTCGAAGGTTCTGCTTTTCCCGAGTGCTGGGTCTACAAAGAGCGACGCACCATCAAGATGGCGGCGGGGCTGCGGAAACGCGGCCGGCCCGGGGCCGCGGCTCAGACAGCGGGGCTGTGCTGGCCATGGCTGCAACGCGTCTGGCAAGAGCGGCGCCTGCTGCTGCGGGAGCCGCGCTACACGCTGCTGGTGGCCGCCTGCCTCTGCCTGGCGGAGGTGGGCATCACCTTCTGGGTCATTCACAGGGTGGCATGTGAGTGCGCCGAGGGGGCGGGAGGACACGGGAGGGGACTGACGGGGCCGGGGGGCGAGGAGGGGAGAGGAGGGGAGAGGAGGGGAGAGGAGGGGAGAGGAGGGGAGAGGAGGGGAGAGGAGGGGAGAGGAGGCAAGTGGGCAGGAGACCCAGATCCCAGACCCATGCTGGGACCCAGGCTCGGAGGCACCCCAAACCAGACTGCAGGTGCACTCATTCACCAGCTGCAGAGCCTGTTCCCCCGACCCCCCGAAAACCGGAGGGTAGGACCCCAGGAGATGAACCTGCTAAATCGCAGAAAGTAGATCAGCGTGAAAATCAAAAGACCTGAGCCCCAGTTAGTGTACCGCTGCCGCCAGTCTCCATCACTACCCCATCTCAGTGTTCTCAACTGCTCAATTCCAGTCTCAAACAAACAAACAAAAACCAGCGTGTGTCTTGAGTGTATGCTGAGGTTGTGCTAGGTAGCAGAGCCGGAGTGAATCAGAGATGTGTTTCCAACCTGGGTATGTGGAGCTGACAGTAATACATCCACAGTGTCTTTTGTTCATCTTCACGATAGTAAAATCAGATGTTGTAAGGGCTTGGCTGGGTGCTTCAGCCACACCTGAGGGGTCAGGGAATGCTTCCTCAAGCCCCCCTGAAAAGCAGCCAGCAGCACAAGCAGAGGGACTCCGTGCCGGAAACCACCAGTCAGCAAAAGCAGTCTGGTTCCTTTGAAGAGTTGGAAACGCTGTTGTAAATCTAGAATGTAGAGATCAAGTGTGGGTAGTAGGGAGAGGTGAGCTCATGAAGAATTTGGAAAGCCCTTGTCACAGGCAGAATGAGGATCAGGTACTTGGGAGTGGGTGAGTTCCAATCCCAAGACTACCCTCTGAATTGAGTCACTTTACATAATCAGTTCCTCTAAGAAAAAGTAATTGAGTTGGGTTTTTATCTTTTAAACCTTGGCATGGGTAAAAGAAAAAAAAATCCCTAAAGGGTTTTACGACATATCCGATAAGATCTAGGAAGAGCTATATGGCACGGGGTGGGAGATGTGTTCCAGTGGGAAGAAAGTAGAAATGGAGACCCTCATCAGGGAGCTGTCATGCTGTGGCCAAAGACGTTAAACTGAGCGGGTTTGCGTATGTAAGGTGAAGGTGGGTCAGATGGTGGAGAAGCAGGAGGAAGAACAGGCACAAGAGAGAAAGCAGCATCAAGGCTGGTTAACAGGTTCCTGACCTAGGCAGACAGCAGGCTCCACCGGAGTCAGAGGGACGATCATGCCTGCCGTCAGAGCTCAGAGTTCACCCAGACAGTGTCAGATGGGCAGCTGAGTGTGGGAAGCCCTGAGGAGGAGGTGGAACTGTATGGTCATTTGTAGCTCTGGGTGGGTGGGGGGCAGACAAGGGTGGGACTTGGAAGTGACCAGCTCCTCTTGCCTTCCTGCAGACACAGAGATCGACTGGAAGGCCTACATGTCTCAGGTAGAGGGCGTCCTCAATGGCACCTATGACTATACCCAGCTGCAGGGGGACACTGGACCTCTTGTGTGAGTGGACTAGGGGGTCCAGGATGGATGGGAGGGGCTGGCCGAGGACCCAGGCTCACGTTCCCTGGTACCTTCCAGGTACCCAGCTGGCTTCGTGTACGTCTTCATGGGGCTGTACTATGCCACTGGCCGGGGCACTGACATCCGCATGGCACAGAACATCTTCGCCGTGCTCTACCTGGCCACCTTGCTGCTGGTCTTCTTGATCTACCACCAGACCTGCAAAGTGCGTTCATCTTCCCCGTGCTTGTGGGGGTGGGGCCCATCTTGAGAGGCCTGGGGAGTAAAGTCGGATCAGGCTTGTTGAACTGACATTCCTCACTGTGTCCACCCTGCAGGTACCTCCCTTCGTCTTTTTCTTCATGTGCTGTGCCTCTTACCGTGTCCACTCCATCTTCATGCTGCGTCTCTTCAATGACCCAGTGGCCATGGCATTGCTCTTCCTCAGCATCAACCTCATCCTGGCCCAGCGCTGGGGCTGGGGCTGCTGCTTTTTCAGGTCAGCACCCCTCTTGTCTGGCTTCTCCAGTGCTTTTCCCCCAGTGTTCTGCAACAAAAGGGGCACTGGAGCAGGCTGGTAACATAGTGGGTCACTCATAGCCCCCAAGGCAAGTCCAGGATCTGTAAAGAGTGTCTGCTACCATACCACACGCACCCCCTTCCCAGATTCTCTCCCCATTATTGGAGTCGGTGTTTGCACATTCTAAATATGTGTCTGGGCACCCTGTCTGAACATAAGGGTGGTGCCTACCCCTGTCACCAGCTTGCTTCCAGGCTAGCTTACCTGAGTAGGCACCCCAACCTGGAGCCTTCTGGCATGGGCAAACCATTGCTGTGGTGATGGTAGTGGGGAGGGCATTTGGGTGGGCCACTTGGCCCTGGAACTGACCTTTGCCCTTCTTCCCCCTGCTGACCCCAGCCTGGCAGTTTCTGTGAAGATGAACATACTGCTCTTCGCCCCAGGGTTACTGTTCCTTCTTCTCACCCAGTTTGGCTTCCGTGGGGCCCTCCCCAAGCTGGGCATCTGTGCTGGCCTTCAGGTACCTCCCCCTGCCCTTTGCCAGTGAAGGAGAGGCCACCTGTCTGGCGTCAAAGCCACAAGGTGGAACTTGGGACTTGATTCTGAGCTGGACAGCTGCCGTCCCTGGGCTACAGTCTTCCTGGACTGGAAAACAAGAATGTTGAACTAGGCGGTCCATGAGTGACTTGGTGAACCAAAACCTTTAAGCACAGTTATCATCTGCCTCCTTGGCTGCTTGGGCTGCATGTGCTGGTTGGGGGTGGGCATGGGAATGAGAGATCCTCCAAGGCCTTGTGTCTCACTGCTGCACCATTCAGTAGTTAGCATGGTGTTTGGGGTGAGGCTTGGAAGCTCTGCTAACTTCAACCCACCCTCAGGTGGTGCTGGGGCTGCCCTTCCTACTGAAGAATCCCCTCGGCTACCTGTCCCGTTCCTTCGACCTGGGCCGCCAGTTTCTCTTCCGCTGGACAGTGAATTGGCGCTTCCTCCCTGAGGCCCTCTTCCTGCATCGGGCCTTCCACCTTGCCCTGTTGGCTGCCCACCTCACCCTGCTTTTGCTGTTTGCTCTCTGCAGGTGGCACAGGTGAGAGAAAGTGGAGACGGGTGCCCTGGTTAAGTTGGGAGAAGGCATGAAGGGCCCCAGGCTTAGGGTTGCTTGGTTGGATACAGAGTGGGGGTGGGGGAGGGTTGGGGTTAAACTCATGGGGGGTAAATGTAGAGCCTGGCCCACCATGGGCTCTGATGCATGCCCTCTGACTTCTCCCCAGGTCAGGGGAGAGCATCCTGTCACTGCTGAAGGATCCCTCTAAAAGGAAGGTTCCGCCCCAGCCCCTCACCCCCAATCATATCCTTTCAATCATTGCAAGGTAAGGCCTGCCATCTGCAGTTGCAAATGGAGCCCCAGTCATCAGTCCCAGGTGGCTGGCGACCTGGGAGCGGGACGGGGAGCCCACCCACAGGGTTCCTGCTCCATGCCAGTCACCAGGCTAAGCTGAGCATGTCATGGGTGAACATTCTGAATTGTGAGCTGCTGGTGCATGTGTTCACATCATCTGTCTGGCACTGTCCCGAGAGCTGTGTGTGCATCCTAACATCCACAGTCCGCAAGAGATGCTGAGGTGGGATAGCTCTCATCACGTGACCCTACTTTACAGATGGCAAGACTAAAGCTTTCAAAAGCTAGGGAACTTAGCAAGGCCACACAACTAGAAAGGGATTCAGTCATTAGGATCTATGGCCCCGGCTGTTAATGGCTCCGGGTTAGACTAAAGATGCAGAGACGGGAAGAAACTGGACCAAAAGTGAGAATCTGGGGAAGGCAGAGCTAAGGGTCTTTCAACCCTAAAGCTTTCTGCCCCTCTGTTTTGGGAATCCCAACTCCGCCCCTTTCTGCTCCTGCCCTTGACCATCAAATACAGATCGTTTCTGTCCTCTTCACCTCCAACTTCATTGGCATCTGCTTTAGCCGCTCCCTCCACTACCAGTTCTATGTCTGGTA